>NC_136065.1:1156746116-1157346116 GCF_964261635.1 Lissotriton helveticus
CTACTGCATGGCTTAATGTTATACGTGTATTCATGCAGCTTTGAATCCAATCTGTTCAGTCTTGCAGACACCCTGCGAAAATATAGACTTGGGGCTGGTGATCTGTGTGCACCTCAAAACATCGTCCCCACACAAACATTTCAAACTTAACTACTGCCCAAATGCAAGCCAGGGCCTCATGTTTAATTATGCTGTATTGTTGTTCAAATTTCCTGAGACCTGAAAGCAAATGCAACAGGTTGCTCTCTGCCCCCTAACCTCCGACTCAGAACCGCCCCCTAAACCATAGAGGCTGGAGTCTACAGTGATTACAGAAGTGTAATCATCCCGAAAAAGCAGAGAGAGCCAGTGCCTTCACAATCAAATCTTTTATCTTGTCAAAAGCACTCTGCACTTCCTCCACCCAAATTAAATTCTGTCCCTTTCACAACAGAGGCCTGAGCGACTCTGCTGCTACTGCATTCCCTGAAACAAACAGAGTGTAATAGTCTGCAAGACCTAAAAAGGATCCCAGCGCATCATGGTCAGTGGGTGTATTAGCTTCTTTGATGGCCTTAACCAGGGAGAACGTGGGTTGATGCCAGAGTAAATGATGGCATCCAATTTTTGGGGGATGAACTTGCACTTATCTTTTATGATATAGGATTGTGTTCATCCCAGGAATCTACAAAAACCAGTATATTGTCCTGGTAAGCTTGTACTCCTTTGAGATTGGCAAACGGGACATCCATGAGCTTCTGGAAGACGCTGGCAGCTGATGCCAAACCAAACTGTAGCCTCAAGTATTTGTAGGCACCAAATGGGGTGACAAAAGGTGTCAGTTCTAGCGACTCCTTGTCCAAAGAAATTTGGTGATATGCCGACCTCAAATAATGGAAAACCATTTAGCACTGTCCAAGTTCACCAACATTTGGTGTATCCTGGGTATGGGGTGATTGTCAACCAAAATATTGACATTCAAAGTGCACAAATCGGCACAAAACCAAATATCGCCTGATTTTTAGCATGCAACAACTATCGGTGCAACCCACTTAGACAAGTCTACAGGTTCAATGATAGCTTGGCTACACAAATATTAGCATCTGTTTGAGTTCTTCCCTGACTCAAAAGGGAAATTGCCACTTTGTGATTGAAAGGTTGTGCATCGGGCTTTAACATAGAATGAACAAAACACTTTACAGTGCCAACCTGTTTACGCAATAGCTCCTTACGCTTAGTTAGAATTGCGTCAATGGGTTCCTCTTAATCCGAGGTCTTCAAACTTTTTGATGTTGAGACCCCCTTCTTAAATGTTTATAGGTGTAAGGACCCCCTCCTGATGAAAAATTCTGGAACCTATTACTCATCATCAATAACAATGAACGCCCACAATTCCCATGGAAAAGCATTTTTGCAGTGGGAAAATAATGTTGAAAATAGTGTATTCTGTAGGATTTTTAGGTCTTTCACTGCCAGGTAGCTAGGTATAAATTAACGGGCAGCTTAAATGAAAAATAAATATAAAACGTTGTTACTCAGTGGGAAATGCACAATAATACATTATGAAACCTTTATTAGTTATTGCACTGCAGCGGTCTGTGTAAACAGAGACCCGCAGGATTAAATCTTGGATGATGCAGTGGAGAATAGTGACTTATGCATTTTTAGTGCTAGAAGGTCACAGCTTGTGACAGAAAGCACTGTGAATAAGTAAGTCATTATTTAAATCTTGAATTTTAGTAATACCCAGATTAAAAGCAATTGTTTGTTTTGTTTTTAGGTCTCGCCTGAGCCAGCGCGCAGGCGTTGCTCTGCGAGGCTTATTGTAAGGACTTCCAACTCGGACCACACACTCGTGCGTGTGTTTTTTTTTCTTTGCACACACGCTATTGGCCTGTGCGCGCATCTTTCTAAGAAAGACAGCAGGCAATTAGGCAAAGGTGGGTGCATTTCACTTTTGCATCCGCCCAGGGCCTACGGCTTGCAAGAGCGAGCATCAGCGCCATCTGTTTCTAATTATCGCGATTGTGTTCATTGGAAACAGGTCGCGCTCGCGCTGGCCCTGGCTTTTTTTTCCTTTCAGAGCGATTATTTACAGTCAGGAAGAATTGGGGATTTCCAGGATGTGCTGAAATTCGAAATATATACAAAAGGAATACTTGAATTAATCCTGTAATGCTGATGTTGTCGTAGGTTATAAAACGAGTATGTTTCCGCTTCCTCTTCTGTGTGTGGCAAATGGGTCACATCTGTCCTGCAAATTAAATTGTGGAAATGTCTTTTCTAGCGTGCACATATCTTTTTATCCATCATCCACCGATTTAGGTCACATTCTTCCATCTACCGCTGTAACCACAATCCATTTGTTTATCCATAAATACATTCCACCATCTGTTCGTACAGGCGTCCATCCATCCGCACAACCACCCATCATTCATTATTTGGGTGAGTGGTTGTATTGTATCCTCCATAATCATGTCATTGACAACATAGACAGTGGTGCATGACCTAAGTATAGAACTGCGTGACTTAAGTACACTATACCTACAAAGGAAATAGCATACTACGCGCTGTGAGGTCAGTAATGTGTCACTTCCGGTACTCTGCACGTGAAGAACGTTTGTTTATTTTGGCCATGATATTACTAGATGTGAAGGTGTAGCAGAGGAAATAACTGATAAATATGACATATAAAGCTGTTTGCTAACCGTGTTCCTTCCGTCTATCAGCTTTCTATTAATAGTGGCGGCACCGGCTGTGGCGCCCCCCCGGAGCCCCCTCACCTCAGCTGTACCGGGCTGATAGCGCTTTGAGGCCTTTCCCGGTGAAGGGCCTTTGATACCGGCCCCTAGCGCTAACAATTACTTGATAAATGCCGGGGTACCCCGGAGCACAGGGGCACCGCGTTGCTGGTTCTGGAGGGTAGCGCCAGGAGACAGAGCCTGCCTTTGAAGGGGGGTAATCCTGCAAACTACACCCCATTGAAGAGCTGCTCGTGGCCCCTCAGAGATCCCATTTCACAGCGAGGGTCAACCGGGAAGAATAACTGGTGAAATCATGATGGCTGGAGGCGAAACTGAGATTAATAGATTCAGTGTCTGCGGGGGGGGGGGGGGGGGGGGGGGGGGAGTGAAGGCTGTGAAATATTGTTGATATGTATTCCTGCTTTTATCAGACGGCTGTCGCTCAAATGAACACAACATGCCCACAGGCTTGGGGCCTCGGACGGAACCAGCCAGAGAACTAGAACCGGGCTTCAATGTGCTACAGATGCCAGTGTCAACTGTGGGCCTCTAGGTAGATATTATCCGTCACGAGGTACAGCTGTATTGCGGATGTCCAGCCTCTAAAAAAATATATAGTGTTACGTATTGTGGGCTAGTCGGTTTCCAAGAGCTCCCTAACTTTGCATTTAAGAGAATGGAGGCACTTAGAAACATATTGATTTGCCCAGGATCACAAAAGCTTCCACATGGGAAAGAAGCTGGCATTTCTGGCTTCTGGCCCTATTGCAGCCATTTTAGACACTAAACAACTTTAAGGCCGTGTGTCCTCTCAGTGGTAACAATGAGCAGGCAATACGAGTCTCGTAGTTAACTGCCAAGGCTCTGCTTTCGGGGCCCTTGGTTGCTTTCTTAAACAAATTGTGCACTTTAAACGCCGCTTGGTGCTGGGTTTAGACTAGTAGGCTTCTAAATGCACTCGCTCTGTACCTTTCAATACATCGATGCACATTGAGTCTGGGTGAAGGGAGCAGGGTCAATTTGGCAAAGAGGATTAGAACCCTGAACTCTTGATGCCCTTGTCTGCAAATAGATACCTACATGAATATCTCGCTAAAACCAACAAAGGCAAATGTCACCCAAAGAAGGCCTTGCCGGATCAGCCCTGCAAAAAGTGCTTCAACTACTTTTTAATAGCCACGCACTGCTTTATTGAGCACCTGCTGTGCTTTTCCTGAGGCAAATGTCAATAATGTTTGTGTGCAATCCTGTCCTGTTTGTAAGTGCTTCCAATACTAGGAGATAGAACAACCGCGGCGCAGGTAGATAAAAACGTGTCCAGGAACACACAACTCTTTTGCAAATGGAGGAGCAGGGATTACATGCAAGCCAATTTGCACAGAAGGCGCCATTACTACAAGACGGCTACTTCCCCATATGATTTCGATCTTCTTTACAGGAAAAATGCAAAGCAAATACCGTCAGCTGCAATTGATGATTGCAACTAGAATAAAACAATGCATATTATAGAAAAAGGAAACTCACTCCCTGCAAAAATCCACTCTGGAAGGTAAAATTACCACTGACTGTAAGCACATTTCAATTGCCAATATCCACCATCGAAAAAGATATGCCAGAAAATGAAGGAATGTACCACTCAAGCTAAGAACAGTTGTGAAGCAGTTTTCTAACAGGTAAAATCGACGAAAGGCTTCCAAAATAAGAAATGTAACTTGCACAGGCAAATAAACAAACACTCATCTAATGATGCAGAGAATTTTGTCTTGCAAAGGCCTTTTTCTTCCCTCAAATGAAAGTGTATTGTTTGTTTGGAAGTAGTTTTACCAAGAGTAAATGTTATCATCACAATTATACACATATACATGCTCTTTGTTGTCTTCTCCAAAATGGAGACATTGGTACTCATAGTGGTTTCGAAAGCATCTGGAGCACCCAAAAATGTCGACAAGGAGCAAATATTTTAGATAAAGGGTGCATGAGAGGAAATGCCATCCAGGGGTTCTGATGACATCATAGTAGTCCATGCCTTCAAAGGCCCCAGGAACAATGACAAATGGCAAAAGGTAAGGAAAGTTTGTGGCTGGGTGGTTTAGGCCTGTGACTTCCATCCAATTTTCACCTTGGAGATAACAGCCCCCTCCAACCACCAAGTCCAGCTCGCATCTTCCTTTGTGGACTCAGTACATTAACAAGCGTGCTGGGCTCAATTAAGCTGGTACTTGACCCCCTCACACACCCCCCATCCTCCTTCATCAGCTGGTGAAGAGTGTGCACAATAGGTTTGCTTCTCAGAGCAGCTCCCAGTGCGAGGCTCTGTCTGGGACACCCGCCTCGAGCTGATGCCATTCAACAATCCTTGGGTGCAGACAATAAGGCTGGGGAATGCGCGTCCCCTCTCCCATGACTACACCCCCTGGGGGTCGCGCCCCGCAGATTGAAGACCGCTGCTCTAAATTATACACTGAGCTTACTGGTAAATCACCCACAACCTTTGGAATGCTAGAATCAGAAACAAGATTCAAACCCATCTTTGAAAGATCCTGCTAACCAATTATACCTTTGATGGCAACAAAGAACTTGGTGTTTGTCTCCCTGACCTTTACCAAGAAGAAACCTAGAAGTTCAATGAGCTTCTCACTAAAAGCTTTGTGGCAAATATCAGGGGGCTTGAGTGACTTGTTGCTTCCCCATTTGCCATGAAAGGTAGTATCTCACAGTATAGTAACTGGCAAGCCGGAGCCCGCCATGACCTGTAACAAAATGTTAATAGAGTCACAAGTGGGAACTTCTGCAGTTGTGCTAACAGCATTGCATTCTATGGTTAATACTACATTGTTCACAGAATCAATACAAGGCTCAAATTCCGCATTCACATTGCTAATGCGAACAGGGGTTTTGCTTCTCCTGCGCACGCTCTGAAAGTGTCCTAGTTTTTTGCAACCAAGACAACGCTTGCCTATGGCTGGACACCCAGGGAAATTGCTCAAATGGTTCCTTGATCTGCATTTGTAGCTAACTGTAAAACTTCTTTTTATGTAACCTTTTGGAGCTTGAAGTCTGCCCTTGTTTTGCAGTCTCCCCTTGGTATGAACTGCGCACGAGTCAACCTCGTGCTCAGGAGTGGAACCAGAAACTAAATTGGCAGTCGCATCAGGGTTCAAAACTTTGGAGGAACTTAAAGACTGTTCAATGTTCTTGGCCAAATCCATGACTTCACTAAGAGTATGATTGGAACAGCTGAGTAAACGCTCCTGAATTTGTTTTGATACAATTAAAAACAAACTGACCTCGAATATACGTATCCACATTTAGACCAAATTAGCATGTAGCCACCAAAATTCTAAGTACAGTTAAATTTTCTTCCACATCTTCATCAACTAGTTGTTTCCATTTTACAAAGTTGTGTCTTTCCAGCATGATATTCAGTTCCTCTGCAAAAACAATTCGCAGCCTTTCAATAGCTTCCAAGTAAACCTTCCAATTATCACCAGCTTGAGCAACAGCAACAGGTGGTAAATTTTCAAATATTTGCTGTGCAGTAAGTCCCAAACCGCAAAATAAAAGTGAAAATTTCCTCTGTGGGCTGTAACTTCCCGCATCTATGGCAATTGGTTGATTTTTGAAAAGGTGAAACCACTGAGCCCATTTCATAATGAGTTTACCAGATTGAGTCAAGAAGGTAGGAGGCTGCGTAATTTGTTGAGGGGTGGCAATGATAACTTAGGTGAAAAATTACAATCACAATAGGTTTGTGGAAGGATGCTGTTAGTGCCAGAAAGGGGAGCTGCAAGCAAATCCAAAATAGAAGAAAGAAGCGGAGGCAAGTGAATAGCTCTAAATTATCAGTACAAGAGACACAGTACCTGGGGCTGCTAGTATGCATCAAAATACAGTCTGCTTTAGTAAAGCAAGATAGATGAAAAACTTTTTTAAGAAACAAAAACAATACCATAAACTGTTGAAAAGGTAGTACAACAGTGTGGTCTCATGAATAGATCTGTGATGCTAATCTGTGGAAACAGGTCGTGCTTCATCCACGTTTTCACAAATTGTATTAAATACCTTAAAATAGGCCTAATACAATATGGCCGCTGCAAATGATGTCACACGCACCATCGTCCAGCTCAGTGTTGCGATGTGCCAAGCTGCTTAGTGATGTGTTGAGCCGGCTCCGCTGTGGAGCGCTGCAAGGCAACGAAGGTTGCCAAGTGAGTGACATGACGGGTGCATGGAGAGCGCTGGCGCCAGGGGACAAAGTACCTCTGCTAAAGACAAATATGCGCCCAAACACACCGCAGAAGTTGGAGAGGCTTTTCACAATCAATCAGTCACAGGGCACGCCCAGGAGGAAGTTGAAAAAGGCTCCAAACGCCACCAATGGATTTCTCACGAAGACAAAAATTTCCGGAAATTGAAGCGCCGAGGACTGTCGGTGGAGGAGGCCTATTTATCACCAAATGTAGTAGGAGGAAGCACCGGAGCAGGAGACAGGTTTAAAAATGTATTACCACGTAACTTGCACACGACATGCAGCAACTGACCAGCTCAGATCCCAAGATGAGTGACAAAGTCCACTGGAATCCTCGCCCGCCACTCCAACTGCAGCACAGGCTTAGTTTGAACATAAAAAATATAATACAGAGCAGGTGCACCATGAGCGAATACCGCATGAGCAGCACTAAACACATTGCAATACACTACACAATTGCAGCTCCACCCAATATCTGTCAGTAGGCTACTCTATCTCGTGGCTCAAGTTCATGCCAACAGCATTAAATGATGCCGGCTCTCCATAAAATGCACTGTATAAACTGCTTCCGTATCTTATCGCATATTGCTCAGGACTAATGGTAGGCTTGTAGGCAGAGAAGCAAAAAAAGGGCATCTTTCTACCAAGCTATTCCCAGACAAAACACAGAAACAACAAGAGCAAAGGATGCTTTTTCTGATAAAACCGCATCTCTTCCAGTGACTTGCTTTTCATGTTTTACAATAGTTGTACTTACCAAAGTGGCTTTTTGTCCCCGATACTAAAAACAAACTGATATTCACAAATAATGTCTAAAAAAAACAATGGAACAAAAGCCATGAAGTTGTCACCAAATGATGTGATGTCTGACAGCATTTACCAACTTCTGCACACCACCACAACAGACATATCCTACCACGCAGAGAAATACATTACTCTAAAATAGCAGTTCAACCACTTGCACATGGAAAGACATCCTCAACACCATATTCTTTCAGAAAATGAGGTTGGTGGAAACATTTGGACATAACTAGTCTTTGCCAGTGCGTTTTATACAAAATAATTTTTGCCAATGCGGTACATCTGCAAATAAAGAGGGATGTACATGTCTTTATGTTAGGCCACCACATCATTTAGTATGCGTGATATACGAGAGTTAAAGCGTCACCACTGAGTAATGCTGGCACAATTTTTTTTTTTTTTCATTTACCATGCCAAATAAAGGACGTCACTTGAAGAGGTAAATAAAACAATGAGTTTTCACCTGCACTAAAGCACATTTGCGAAAACTGACTGACAGATACTTATAAAGCGATCTTATGCCGCGGCATCCTGGCGCTGAGGCATAAGCAGAAACAGCTGCCAAAATAAAGCAATTTTGGCAGCTAATGGGAGCTATCAGGCCTTGGGGGAAAAAATTTAAAATAAGTATTTTAAGGACCACATGGGGAGGGGCAGAAACAAAGTAGGAGGTGGGGGAAGCAATGGGACTGGGCGGGTGCAGCATTGGACCTGGAGGCGATTGAATCAATAAATGTAAAAAACGAGGGGGGAAAGGAGGGGCTAAGTATAGCATGTGTATCCAAAAGGAAAAATAGCATGCATGGGAGAGAGCAAGTGGAGGGAGAATGAGAAACACAGAGCACTTGGGTAAACAGCACACGTGGGAAAGAACAGTAAAACACATTCACTTGCATAGAGTTTCTCAGATCATATTGGGAGCGGTCGGGGGCCACAGTACAAGCAGGGAATAATAGGCCACAGCTGTGGGGGCTGGAAATGTTGTCCTGGGGTCCGCCTCACTGTGACCTGCAAACTGGGCTTAGGAAAACCACTTCAGTCCTGAATCGCAGCGATAGCGACAGTGAGCATTTACAGGCTTCACACATATGTAGTATGGTGGTGCATCAAGCTCAGAGTTCAACAATCATCCAGCAGTGCAATAAATGATAGTCCTAAACAGGGATTATCTTTTTAGTAAAGAAAGTGCTATAATACACTCAAACATTAGATGATTTAATGGGTAGAATGGGATTTTAAGGACTCAGAAAAGAGTAGTTTTAAATGACTTACAATATAAAAATATTACATTTGAAGTAACATTGAATTTAATATCAATATTGTAATTTTCAAAAACTAAATATTAAAATTGGTGGGGGCGTGGCCTGGCGGCACCTAGGATGGCCGCCCTTTAACGCTTCTCCCGTGAGGAACTCCCGAATGCCCCCAAAATTCGCCAGTTAGCCATTAAGCCTTCCTGTCCTGGAGGCCGGATCGGTGTGCAGCGCAGGCTCCGGTGTCGGGAACCCTTTCTCCGGACTCTCCCAGTACAGCGGAGGTGCCGCGACGAACCGCAACAGGTTTGGGGCCTGCTGCGGCCTACACAGCGGAGGACTGCGCGTCGGACGCCGGCCTCGCGTGATCCCGAGGCCGATAGTGGGGACACAGACGGCGGCGGCGATCAGGTGAGTGGCAGGCCCTGCGGCAACCGGCAGGCGCTCGAGGCAGCACCTGCGGCATTAGACTGGGGGTGCCCCCCCCCCGGGCAGGAGAGAGGCGCGGATGCCTCGGGAGCACTGGCGCTGGTGACAGTGGAAGCGGCCAACTGAGAAGCAGACTCAGAGGCCCGGCCTGAATTCTGAGCTGGATTTGGGCATGGTGGCGCTGGCCTCTGGCTGTAGAGGAGGATGGGGCCTCCTTCAGTAATCTCCGGACACCCTGCTGAGTGCAGGTAGCGGCTGACGCTTGGCCTGGGCGGTGAATCAGGGCGGCGAGAGGGCCCTGCGTCGGGGTGCAATAGAGTGGCTGGCGAGTCCATCGGCCGGGTGGCGCAAGGTGTGTAACAGAAGGCGAGAAGGCGCCCGGACGGATGTGGGAGAAGCCCCGGCCTCACAGGTGATGAGTGGTCGCTGAGAGACAGTAGCCGGCTTGGGGTACCAGCACAAGAAGTGGGCATAGAAGTGGTGCCCCCCGTCCACTGAACAGCGACAAGAGATTCTTGGGCGAAAGGGCCTGGTGAGAGGCGCCCACGTGGGGAACAGACCGGAGGAGCAGTCGCCAGAAGACAGGGGCGGTGGTGGCCGGTGGGCCGATCGTGGAATTGGTTGCTGGTCCCGCCCGAGATCCTTATGGGGCACAGAATCACTGCGTGTGGTTTGGACAGGGTGGTGCCAACGCGGCCTCGGGGGTGTTCCCCCCACTCTCCATGTGGGTGGACTCAACGTCGGCGAGCATAGCCATGAAGCCTAAGAAATCCACAACGAACCAGACCAACACCATGGACAATTATACGGCTGCTGTGAGCGCCGGAGATGTGCAGGCCGGTGCCCGGGTGGACGCACAAGAGTCATCCTTAACTTCGATCATGCAGGCCATACAAACGCTGGGGACCACGCTGGAATCGAAGATAGACAAGGTATCCATCGAAATGACTCTAATGAGGGCGGACTTAAACAAAACGTTGGAGAAAGCGACCCAAAATGCAGCAGACATTGCGGAGCTCCGAAGTACCACCAAGCAATTGCAGCAGCAGGTTCAGCGCCTCTCGCATCAGCAGAAGGTGGTGGCGACCCTTCTGGAGGACCAGGAAGTGAGGGCCCGCCGCAATAACATACGCATATTGGGGGTGCCGGAGAAGATGGAGGGGCCGAGTGTGGACCTGTTTCTAGAGGACCTCATCCTCAATCACTTGCAACCCAAACGCCTCTCGAAGTTCTTCGCTATCGAGCGAGCTCATAGGGCGCCGATCCCCCCGCCGCGGCCGGGGGCCCGCCACGGACGATACTTGCACGGATCCTTAACTATAGGGATCGCGACGCCATTTTGCAGGCAGCCCGCCAGCATGGAGATCTACGGATGGACAATGCCACCATCAGACTCTTCCCAGACTTCACAATGAAGGTACAACAGGAACGCCGGTCCTTTGATGGAGTTAAAAAGGTGCTTCGAGAGAAAGTCATCAGCAGAAGGTGGTGGCGGCCCTTCTGGAGGACCAGGAAGAGAGGGCCCGCCGAAATAACATACGCATAGTGGGGGTGCCGGAGAAGATGGAGGGGCCGAGTGTGGACCTGTTTCTAGAGGACCTCATCCTCAACCACTTGCAACCCAAACGCCTCTCGAAGTTCTTCGCTATCGAGCGAGCTCATAGGGCGCCGATCCCCCCGCTGCGGCCGGGGGCCCGTCGCGGACGATAATTGCACGGATCCTTAACTATAGGGATCGCGACCCCATTTTGCAGGCAGCCCGCCAGCATGGAGATCTACGGATGGACAATGCCACCAGACTTCACAATGAAGGTACAACAGGAAAGCCGGTCCTTTGATGGAGTTAAAAAGGTGCTTCGAGAGAAAGGCATCAAATACATTATGTTTTTTCCGGCAAAACTCAAGCTCATGCTAGATGGGAAATCCTTTTTCTTCACCTCCCCGGAAGATGTGCATGCGTGTGTCATGATTTCATCGCTTAAAAGGGTTAGACAGCCGGGTTAGTTTGTGGTACTACATCTCCCAGAACACTTAGCTTTAGTCTTTTCTCTCTTTCCTTCTTTCTACCTATCACTGGTTTACCTTATAGTCTCCTCCTCTACACCTAACCGGTGCTTGTTACCTGAATCAATGGTAGAAACCGCTACGGCTATTGTTGTATGCCTGGAACCTCGAGGATTGTGTTTGGAGTTTGGAGGCACGAAGAAACCTCTTCACGGAAAGGAAACGCGCTTCCGCGCTTCCATGACCTTTGAACTTTAGTCCGGCAGCCGGGGATCCGAGTTGCTGGAATTTGTATACCGCTACTAGTGAATGTAGTGCTGGCAACGTGGGATGTTATTTATATGAAATTCGGTTCCTTAACGGAACATTCTTTTTGTTTCCTGAGCTTGTTGGGGCCCTAACATAATCTGCAGTTAAGAGAAAAGCGTCAGAGATTTACGTTGCCAGAAACGTTATCACCGTAAAGGAAGGTGAGAGCTTCGTTTCGGTGAACTAAGGGAGCGTTTTCCCTTGATTGACTAATACTCTTCTTTCTGGAATCCGTTGGTGAAGGAACTAGCGGCAAGTTTGGGACAGTGTATTCGAGGGTTTTTTTTTGTCACGTTGGTTTTTTCCTTGCCTCCGTGGAGCCGTTGAGAGGCTCGGATTACGTCTCCATGCAGCCTTGAATACAGACACCAGGACGTTACAAAGATACACAGTGGAAGGCCAAGAGACAGTGGTCAGATAAGTAAAGGTCTTACTACCTTTTGATGATTGGTGACTTGGCTGTTCCAGAACTGTTTCAGGCATTACGGAACAAGGAAGAATTTGTTTTCTTTTCAATTCTTTATTTTTTCCTTTTTTGTGTCTTTTTATTCTTGGATATTAGTGGCAGTACATATAGTGAGTACACACATTGTATCTAGATATATATATATATATATATAGTTCTAGAAAGAGACAGAGGGGGGATAAGAACGTACGTTTGTTTCTTGTGTTTCCTTTCCACAGTTCCAGATACAAACCATAGAGGGAAGCATATCAAACCTACTACCCTAGCTGTAGATGATTTCTGGCTGCCACAGTGTTTTGGTTTATTTCTCCCTTTATTTCCCTTCCCCTGTCAAGGTCCCCTCTGTTGAGTGTGTGGTTATCTGCTCTGTTAGGGTCCCCTCTGTTGAGTGTGTGGTTATCTGCTCTCAGGTGGTACCGTGACGGGTGAAGGGAGAAACTAGCATCATCCTCGCTCCTGCTGTATCCAGATTTGGTAAGGTTAGTGAACCTTTCTCTGTTTTGACAGAGTGACAAGCCCACGGATATTATACGGCCCGAGCGATGGATACTACCACAGTATTGACTTCAGTGATGGAAACAATGACGGCACTGAGAATGGAAGTTGAAGCCTTTAGGGGAGAGACCCAACAAATGAGAGAGGAGAGGGGAACATTACGTAGGGAGGTAGCCGGGGTTGTTCGGTCGGTTCCTACCAGTTCTAGAGGGGCTAGTTACATTAGTGATTACACTTTACCCCCACCTGTGCAACATGGTTTCCATACACAAGCGGCAGGGATAGTTCCCTCTACTATTCAGGTCATTCAGCCAGTTCAGTTACCGCTAGCCCCACCAGAGAGATTCCTAGGGGATCCTAGGAAGTTTAGTACATTTTTGAGGCAGTGTAAATTACATTTTATGTGTAAGCCCACTGTTTTTCCTGACGATCAAGCTAAAACGGCTTTCATGATGTCTTATTTAGGGGGCAATTCGGTGAGCTGGTCTTTCCCCCTTATCGAAAGGAACGATCCAGTGTTAACTAATTTTGTGGATTTTTGCAATGAAATGCGTAAACTCTTCGATCGCAAGGCGCATATGTTATCTTTAGACAAAGAGCTTATCACACTTAAACAGGGGTCACAAGATCTCCTAACATATATCACCAATTTTAACCATCTTGTTATCGAAACTGATTGGCCAGCAGAAAAAAGAAGCTCTTTATATTATCAAGGCTTACGAAGAGAGTTAAAGGACCTCCTGGCTCAGGTAGTACACATGCCAACTACCTGTGAGGAGTTAATTGATTTGACCGTGCAATTGGACCACAGGCTGTTGGAGCGTACGGGTGATAAACAGAAGTATGAAGCAAGATATCCTGTCCTTAGACCAAAGGGGCCAGGAGACGGAGTCTCTGCCAGTGACATTGATGAACCTATGCAGATAGGAGGTGTGAGGGGACCCTTGAGTACCGAAGAGAAGAATATAAGACGCAATCAGAAATTGTGTATGTACTGCGGAAAGGCAGGACATTTCATTAAGGATTGCAAGTCCAAAACAAAGACTTTCTACAAAGAAGACAGGAGTGTTAAAACAATACCTGCGGTGGATTACCCCTCTAGTGAGTCGGGAAACGACCTGGCTCAGACAAGATAGAGACCCCTTGTTTGAGTACAGATGATGAAGAGGTCTTCCATGCAATAGCGAACACCATGCAACATTCCGTGCCTCATATGAACGTGTGCGTCATGCTTGAGTGGCCTGGAGTGCAACCTGTGATGGTGCATGCACTTTTGGACTCCGGTGCTACGGGGAACTTTATTGATCAAAGATATGCACAGGGATTGAGAGTGCCATGCATACGTAAAGAGAACCCGGAGCCAGTGAAGGCTGTTGATGGTTCAGAGTTAACATCAGGCCCTGTGCGTTTTCATACTAGAGTTCTCATGATGCAAGTTGGACGAGATCATTATGAGCATATACAGTTTGATCTAATAGATGCTCCTCAATTTAAGCTTATTTTGGGTATGCCCTGGCTAACACAACATGACCCTGTTGTCCAGTGTGCTGCGCGCACAGTGACTCTTAGATCTGATTATTGTGCAGAACATTGTACGTGGGAAGCTGTACAGGTGCCTGCTGTGAATAATAAACCTGCAGCATTATTGGCCAGTGGAGGAGAGGAGTTGAAGGTATGCTTGCTTACCACCTTACCGGAGGCCTATTCACAATACCATGAGGTGTTTAGCGAACAAGAAGCCAACAAGCTACCACCCCATAGGGATTATGATTGGGTCATAGAGCTGGAGCCTGGGGCAAGCATCCTGTGTAGTCGAATATATGCCCTCATGGAGGCTGAGACCACCTATCTGCATCAGTATCTGGAAAAGCTATTAGAGACAGGGTTTATTCGTCGATCTACTTCCCCTGCCTCTTCGCCCCTCTTCTTTATCCCGAAACGGGAAGGGGGTTTGAGGGCGTGTATCGATTATAGAGCTATCAACAAGGTTACAAAGAAGAATCGATACCCCCTACCCCTCATCCCCGTGTTACTAGATCAGTTGAAACACGCACAGATATATACCAAACTTGATCTTCGCGGAGCCTATCATCTGGTGAGAGTGCGGCGGGGGGATGAGTGGAAGACCGCACAAAATTTGGCCTCTACGAATACCAAGTGATGCCATTCGGTTTGTGCAACGCCCCCGCCGCATTCAAGTTTTTTATGGAAGAGGTACTACGTGGTCTGTTGGACGTTTCGTGAATCGTGTATATTGACGATATATTAATATATTCGGCCACACAGAAGGAACACGTCCACCATGTAGGGGAGGTGTTGGAACGCTTGAAGAAACACGCTTTGTACGCCAAATTAGAAAAATGTTTCTTCCACGTGACAGAAGTGGAATTCTTGGGCTATGTTATAGGGCCAAATGGATTGTGTATGGATGAAAAGAAAGTACAAGCTATCATCCAGTGGAAGTCACCATCTTCAGTGAATAGTGAATCAAACAAAGGCCCCCTGAACAATAAAGAATAAACAATTCCTAGATCAGGGTAAATTCATGTGTGAAAATAAACATCTAGGCAACTGTGATAACTTGTGACACAGAAAAAGTAAAAGGCTAAAGGCTATTCTCAGAGTTATGGTACCAAAATGTTTTATTAACATTACATCAATTTGTACACTAGATTAAAAACAAACATTTAATGATAACAAAAAGTTAAAAATGACCCTAACAGGGGCATACAATACATACACAACAATCTATATACACATACAAAGAAGACCAGCGCCTTCTTCAGGAAAAGCCACAGAAAGACTTTGTTGATATTAGTATAGGAGCTTGATATTTTCTAATGCCCGCAAGGAAAATAGTGCAAGGCTCACAATTTCTTTTAAGATAAGAATCAAAATTCCAAGTTTTTGTTGATATCAGTATAGGAGTTTGATATTTTCTAGTGCCCAGAAGAAGAATAGAACCAGGCTTCACAATTTCTTTTAAAATAAGAATTCAAAGTTCCTATATATGCAGTCTTCCAGTGATATCCCACTGGAAGACTGCATAGGTGTCGTTAGTTGTGGATTTAACCGATGGTATTTATACCGACTGCCCGCACACCGGGCTAATTATTCCTAGTTGGTTTGGGAGACAGACCCGTGTGGTGCGCATATCAAGACATCTTGGCAGTCATGATAGGTGAGCAGACGTTTGCTTTTCTGACTCTACATCTTTGGCGGAGCCCAGCCCATACGGGTTTTTAAGCTTTGCATTGTTTGTTTGCTCCTTAGGACCATGCTTGCTTCATATTTTTTCCTGACTCTGGCGGTTTCCTCGACCTTGGCGGACCAGACTATGATGTATCCGAAGTGAACGCTTTAGTCGCTCTGTGTTCTATTTTTAAGGTAAATTTCGCTTTCGCACTAGGCTGACTTTCCCCCTCCCCCCTCCTTTCCCCCCCTTTTTTTTCCCCTCCTTCCCCTCCTCCCCCTTTCTCCCCCACTTTTTTTCCGCCCACCCCCCTCCTTCCCTATCTCTCCACACCTCTTTTTCCGACCCTCCCACATGCCTCTCCCCCCTCCCCCTCCCCCGTTTGATAGACGACTTATTCCTGTTTATTTTCACGAGTCGCACGCATGTTTCTTAGTCTGTTGTGTATATGCTTTGTATCTAGATGTACTGCCTAGACTCTGTGACCCAGAATCTCAAATACTTATCCCTTTGATGTCTGGACCAGATTTTCACAGCATTTTGACTCCATTCGATCATTCGATTTACTGAGAACTCAGGTGAGCCTCCCTTAGTTTCAGGTACATAGAGCTTCTTAGTTCGTATGCCCTATCTGTAATTTCCCTTGGGGCTGTGGGATCTGATACGAAGTCGTGTCTTATGTGAGAACTGCTATACTACGAGACCCACACTTAGACTTTTTTTTGCCGTTTTCATATATTGTTGTACAGATCTCCTTGAGTATCTTTCTCCGACCCGGCTCTGACCATAAGATATTGTGAGGTTGTTCATCTACCGCTCCCAAGTTCAAGCCTCACAGGGAGCTGCCAATTTTTTGGCTTTAGGGTATGTTAATATTAAAAATGTCCCCCCTTTTACGGTTTGGGTGCCCTCTCTGAAAACCTTTTTAGACTCTCTGATCTCTTGATCTGGAAATGCTCTTTATTATCTTTTGATGTATGGGTGTTTTGTTTTGTTGCACTGGATGGCGGGGTTCTCACTTTTCTTGGCTATACACTTTTTAACCACCTCCTCATTGTCTTCATATTATGTATGTTGATAGATGGATTGATTGTATTTTGATTGTACCCTGTTTTACTCCTCATTGTGACCAGTTTTTCCTCTTGTGAGTTTTCTATAATTCTATGCATTATTCAATTACATTGTCGCCCACAGATATGCTTTTCCTGCCCCGAATTATTGATCGGGACTCGTTTTTATCGACTTGGATTTGACCGTGCCTTCCATGTACATTGATGATTTGCGCCCTGATGAAGGAATTTCCCACTTTGGCACTGTTCCGAAATGCGCGTCTGCGCTTTTTTCGTCTGTCTGACGAGAGTTGATAGAGTTGGTATGGATGTATTGGTTTGAGAGTGAGTCAGTGACTGATAGAATGAGTGAGTGAATTGGGTGCCATTTTTTACTGTTCTTTGTGTCCCTGGGCCGATGTTACATGATTCATATGTATTTCTTATTAAATGAAGTATGGATTACGCTCTACTTACACCTGATATATATTTTTCTATAAATTCAAATGACAATAAATAATTGAAATACATTCAGCTGTTCTGTGGGCATTCTCTATTACTGGAACTGTTTGGTCCTTTATATTATTGGGCACCACCTTTTTCATGTTGTTATATATATTTCGTTTGAAGGGCTACAGGCGCTCTGTGTGTTGGGGGATGTCGGGCCCTGTTGGCCGGCGTAGCAGGGAGGGGGGAGAGTTCTAGAGGTCGGGGTAGTTATGCACGTGCATATCTGCTTCGGTTTCTTATGTGATGCACTTGTTTGCTGTTTTTTATGTGATGCATTTGTTGGGGGTCCGAAGGCACTATTGGGAGGCAAGCGGGAAGTGGGGAAAGGGGAGGGAGGGCACTCGCCTCCTCGAATGATTGTGTTAGTTCTCTATAATGCACATATCACACGCCAATCACATTAGCGTTTTGTCATGGAATGTTAACGGCCTACAAAACAAGATAAAGTGCACTATGGTTCTTCAGTACTTACATAAACACGCACCAGACATTGTCCTACTCCAGGAAACGCACCTACTTGGGAACCATTGCTAGGCCCTCAATAGATTTGGCTAAACGTTACGGGCGTACGCCAGTTTTACCACAGGCTCAAGGGGGTAGGGATACTCATTAGGAACTCCCTACCACTGATAATCGGGAGACAATGGTTGGACCCCTTAGGACGCCATGCGGCACTGATGGCTCAGTGGGAAGGTAAGACGGTCAAGCTGTGCTCGCTTTACATCCCTCCCAAGCTCCACAGCACCACCCTCCCTGATATCGGGAGGTTGCTGCTGGATATGACACCGGGGATCCTGATACTTGGGGGAGACACGAATGCAGTGATGGCCAGGGACTTAGATAGGTCACAGACGCAGCTTCACAGGGGAGGGCCCAGTCACTTCCGGTGGATCTTTGGAGGGCACATAACCCCTGGTTCGGCAATACACACACATCTCGGCAGCGCATGGTTCGGGGTCCAGGATTGATTATATATTTACACAGGTGGGAAGCACGGGTCTGTTCCAGGGTTGGGGTCATAGGGCAAGGGGGATATCTGACCATTCCCCAGTACATCTCCGAGGTCCAGATAGGGAATGGACTGGCCCTCCCAGGTTAGACACGTTTTTATTTAAGGATCAGGACTTCCAGGAAGCATTCAGGGAGCGGATAGACCAATACTTCACGGAGAACGTAGGCTCTGTTACCTCGCATAGTGTAGTGTGGGAGGCGTACAAGATGGTGGCCCTAGATTTCGTGCAGGCAGAGGTAGGAAAACACCGGAAAGACAAACTCGTGCAAATTGAGAAACTAGAACAGGACCTGCAAGCCCTGGGGAACTTGGGAGGTGGGTCCCCGGAGCAGGATCTGGATAGGCGACATAGGCAGCGTCTCCAGGAAAAAGAGATAATGGATGTGCTTACTGACCAGGCGCGATCGCATGCCCTGGCTATCCAGAGGAGAGTGTACGACTTGGGGAATAAGGCCAACAAAATGATAGCCTGGCTGGAGAAACGGGATCAGGAACGTAACTGGATCCCGGGAATTAAGCGAACCGACGGATCTCTGCAAACTACGGGCAAGGAGATAGCGGCGGAATTCGCACGATACTATGAGACAATTTATAGGTCACACACTACTAGGCAGGAACAGGAGTGCAAGACTTTCTGGCCCCTCTGCAGCTACCGGCTCTAGAGCAAGCAGATAGAGATGTCCTAGAGTCACCAATAACGGTTCAGGAGGTGGAGAACGCCATGGGAGACATACAGGGGTGGAAAGCGCCGGGGCCAAGTGGGTTTCCAGCGGAAGCGTTCAGGTGTGCAGTGGGTTGCCTAGCGCCCCACATGCTGCGTATGTTTAATGAAGCCAAACAGGCAGGGATACTTCCCAAGGATCTACGATCGGCAACAATTGTTGTAATACATAAAGCTGGCAAACCGCAGGAGCTGTGTAGCTCATACAGGCCCATCTCTTTGCTCAATTTCGAAACAAAGGTACTTGGTAAAATCCTGGCCACGAGACTGGGGGCAGTTATCCACCCGGACCAGTCAGGCTTCATGCCCCACAGGAGCACGCGCTTGAACCTTCGGCGTTTGTTCGGGGTTCTGCAGGGAGTTTCTGAGAGGCAGGGGGTGCCAGCGGCCCAGCTGTCTCTTGATGCCCATATGGCTTTCGACAGCATAGAATGGAAATATCTCCATGCAGTCCTGGAAAAACTGGGCTTTGGAGAACACTTTCGAGCATGGGTACAGCTGCTATATACCGCACCACTCGCAAGAGTTCAGGTGAATGGAGTGATGTCAAGAGAGTTCCACCTGAGCTGGGGCACGCATCAGGGGTGCCCCCTTTCACCCACCTTGTTTGCGCTGGCGCTTGAACCACTGGCGCACTGGATCCGGAAAGACCCCTTGGTGTGGGGTATTGACCTGGAAGGGGGCTGGGAGGAGCGTATCTCGTTATACGCCGGTGACATCCTCCTGTATGTTCAGAGGCCGGATGCTTCCATTCTGAGGTTAATGGAAATTCTATGCGAGTTTGGTACCTACTCTGGATACCGTATAAATTGGGATAAGTCCCTGGGTCATGTCCTAGTGGGGCCGCTACCGCAGTTATCGGCGGACTGTAGGGTTATAGCCTGGAAGGAAGTTTTCAAATACTTAGGAATCTGGATCACACACTCAGACTCGGAGTTCTTGCGTCTGAATGTATCGGCACAACTGGATCGGCTTCAAGGGGACGTGGAGCATTGGAGGTCTCTACCGCTCTGTGGAAAAGTAAATTTTGCCATGTTCTGTGTCCCTACGTGTCCCCCATCTTATGTTATGTGTGCATGATTAATATGCATATGTATTCCCCATGTTTGATTAAAGACGCAATTACAGTTGTGTCCATCCCTAGTATGCCAGTTTCCAGTTCTCGTGAAAGCTACGAATATTGAGCCTATGTAAAGCTACGTTGCCACGTTTCTCAGTGTGCACGTTATTTCATTGTAAAGTCCCCGTTTCTAGGCCTCAAAAGGGCCCGGACACCAGATTCAGCTCCTGTCTCCTGAACCCTCGCTGAGGAGCGATACAGCCCCCACCTGTATCCTCGACCCTTCACTTACTTCCTGCCTCACAGTGCCCGGCTCGGCCTGGCTCTGCCTACGAGTCTGCCAAAAGTATGTTATGATTCTAGTTATCAGTCCAGCCCTCCTTCTCTGCATTCCTAAACTACTGAATCGCATCAATAGCTTCCGTCATCGTCTAGCCCTTACGTCTCCATGTAAGAGAAATACTGTATTTATGGTCATTTAATATTCTTCATCACGCACTACATGTAGAATAATGCATGCTCCAGTCCTAGAGTCTGTTAGCCTTTACCCCGATAACTTTTGGATTCTATCAACATGTTCTCTAAACATCAGATACTAGATAGTGTTTAGGTACATGTCGCCCTGACTCTCCAGACTTCAGTCTCTACTCCTAGCACAGAAGTCATAGCCCCCAGCTTCTCCTAGTAACACGTCATTGTCAGTTTGCGCGCACCATTAGGTTAGAGGTCCCGGCTCCTTAGGTAGCCCCCTCCATGTTTCCGCCCCATTTATGACATATTCTGTTACGTTTACATCACATGTCTATGTATACGCCTCCTGTTACACCCACTTTCACCCTTATCTTTCGCGACTGCTATTGACCACACCCACTGCTCCGCCTATCATATGTATTGTAATGCAACTGTTTTAGTATATATGCTTGTGTACTGTTATTAAAGTTAGCGCGCTCATTTCCTGTCCCCCCTGCAGGGCCCTGCCATCCTGTTCCTGTGCAGGTTGTCCTGTTCCTGTCCTTTATGCTGTATTAAACCTGCAAACTCCTACTACCTCGAATCTTGACTCTTATTTATTGAGCTATCTGTTATTGCTATGTCCAGTAAAACCTAGATCCGGTATTATTTATTTATATACCACAGCTCTCCCTGATGGGACATGCCGTTTTATTCAAAATTATGGCCCTCCCCCGCCTGCTTTATGCATTACAGAATGCACCCTTCCTGGTCCCAGACCAGGTTTTTAAGATGATTGAGTCAGAACAACGCTCCTTACTTTGGAGTGGTGGAGGCCCTAGAATAGCTCTTAAGAAACTGCAGAGGGGGCCGTATGAGGGAGGTTTGGCCGTGCCGGATATCCGTCTATACTATTGGGCGATGCAATTGATTAATGTGAATGGATGGGTGTTTGCCCCATTGGAGGAACCAGCTTACAGGATGGATAGGCTGGCCTTTGGGAGTAGTACATACTTAGAAGCCCTATATACTAAGGGAAGGCGCGTCGACCTTTACCTCCCCAAACAGCAGCGGTGGTTGGAGTGTGGAAGCGAGCGACAAAGCTGCTTGGATGGGAGGCAAGGCCTACGGAGCAGACTCATTTGTGGGCCGGGACCTTCTTGCCGGCAGTGGCGAGGTTGCAGGATCTGCGTCCGTAGAGCCTAATCGGTATTGATGTACTGGGGGACATTTGGAAGCTGATAGATATGGTAGGATTTGCGGATTTGCAGACCGAATACCAGATGGGGAATGGGGAGTTCCTACATTACTAACAACTCAAGTTTGCCCTACACAGTCATCTGCCCCCAGGGGAGGAGCTACCGGAATATGCTCCGCTGGAGGATAGATTACTACTGGACCCCATGGTAGATAAAGCTACCTCCCTCACATATAGAAAACTTATTAACAACATTCCGGACATGCTGGGGCCCCTGCAGGAAAATTGGAAGTCGGATCTGGGACTGTTGGATGATGAAGATTGATGGGGGGGGTCCTGCAGTGTCCCCGGGAGATGGCGATTCGTGCTAGGTTCCGGCTCGTCCAACTACGCATCTTGCATAGATCATACACTCCGCGAACCACACAACACCTGATTGGCTATGTAGACTCTTGCTTTTGTTTGCGGGGGTGCGCGGAGGGAGGGACCTTCTTCCACATATTGTGGGACTGCGCTAGGCTCAGGGCATATTGGTCCAGATTGACAGACATCATGTCGGAGGTGGTGGGAGCGGACGTTCCGCTGGAGGCCAGATGGCATGTCCTGGGGGTTACCAGCGACATCACCTGGCCGAAATGGGACAAAGTGTGGCTAGCCCTGGCGAGTATGGTGGCCAAGAGAAATATTGCAAGGCTATGGGGCAGAGATCTACTCCCTACGGTGGAGGAGTGGGAACACGATTTGGATTGGTGCCAGCGGGCGGAAAAGGTGATTTACAAAACTCGAGGCTGCCCTAAGAAATGGGAAAACATATGGGCGGCTTGGAGGAGGTATAGAGGGGAGTGGATGGATTCCCAGACGACTGGAGACCCAACATGAGGGGGGGGGGGGGGGGAGTAGGGTGAACCCTCTTACA
This sequence comes from Lissotriton helveticus, assembly GCF_964261635.1. NCBI lineage: Eukaryota > Metazoa > Chordata > Amphibia > Caudata > Salamandridae > Lissotriton > Lissotriton helveticus. The sequence continues at coordinate 1,156,768,955 of NC_136065.1, forward strand.
CTGGGTTTGTGCACTCCTCATGGGGGGCCTGGGGCACCCGTCCTGTACTGGACTCCTCGGGCTGTGGCGGTTCTAAGGAGGGGCGTTGAGTGGTCTTGATGGGGAGAGGGGGGAGTGGGGTGGAGGTTGTGAATACTCTGTGTATGCATTGATGGGTCACGATTGGGGGTTGCTGGGGCTATGTCTGTTTGGTGGGAGGGACTGTGGTGGGAGGTGGGCCTAATTATTGTTTGTGCAGCTGTGGTCGATTCTATGCATAATTGTCGGGGTACTCCCGTTGCTAACCGATGTGCAATGTTACGGAGCTGGTTATTCAATAAAAACATTTTTTTTTAATTAATAATCAAATTAACTGTTTAGAATTGATATTATATATGGCAAATAAATAATACTTACAAACTTACCTGTGAAGTAAAAGCACTCCAGTTGCAGAAATAACTGCGATGTAAAGGTACTTCTGATGTATTTACTTGATGCAATGACTCCTGATGTAAAGGCTGATGAACTAACTTCTTTTAATTGCGCCCACAGCATGCATAAGGTCTCTCTACCCTTTCCTGGGATAACCATGCGCTTGCTGCGAGTGTGACAGCACTCCAGCACCACTCTTGGATGTAGCAGCTGCAGGGCCACAACCCCGGGACTGGCTGTCGGCAGGCTCTGGCATCACATACAGCCCTCTTCCAGGTGAGAAGTTATGGAGTTGCCATCAAACTTCAGGCAAAAGAATGGTTCGGACTCCAGCCTCTACATTGAAAGAGTGGCTTGATGTGCTTTGGGGCATAATGCTTATAAACACAACATCACAGTGAAACTTCTGCAGTGTGACGGACAGGCAGCTTCAGAATCACAGTAGCGCAGTTTGCTTCAGGCACACTTAAGGAGAGTGCCACAGTACAAGCCACTGCAGGCAGGAAAGGCTCTGTTTTAGAATCGCGTCTTTCATTCTCTCTCGAGTTGGGTGGAGCAATCCACAGATCGGGGGTCAGGGGCTTTTTGCTCAACCTGGTCCTGCAGAGTTGGCTCACTTCTTCCCTCTTCTTCTCGGGCAGGTCAGCTTTCAGATGCTTTCATGCAAGGAGACAGCTTTTCTTTCCAGTTGATGTCCTCCTCGCTTCTGGGAAGTGAGGTAAACACCAGCTCTGGTTGCACAGCAGTCCTACTGGTATTCTGAAGAGCACATCTTTCCTTGGTGAAAGAGAACATGGGACTGGGACAACAAGGATTACAGCAGCTCCCACTTTTATACCGGTAAAGCAGACAGGGGCTTTGCATTCTCAGACTTCACTTTCTGAACCAGTTTAATTTGGTTCTCCTTTCATGAGTCATTTCATGGCTGTCTTTTAGAATCAGTCTTTGTATAGAATGATTCTTACAGCAGTGTCGTCTCCAGGTTATAGTACCCATAACAGAGGCAAAAAGTAATATAAGCATTCTATACCTGGAAATGATTAACCACACTAAACAGTGACCAGAAAGACAGAGACAAAAGGCTGGCCTCACCTAAAGGACCCTTCATGTTTGAACAAGAGAATGAAATTCAACCCTTAACAATCACCATCTATCAAATGGCAGTGCTCAGAAAGGCTGACCAGCAGCTTCTGGATCTAAAAAGGACGTAATCAAACTTATAAAGAGAAGCCGATGTCCTCTTTCCCCACTGCAGTCCCCTTCCGCTAGTTTCATTAATTTCAGCAATACACTTCCACTGTCTGGGGAGAAAAACTTCATCTTGTGCACATGGACAGGCCAGGGGCTTCCAAAATGGAATGGTGTAAGAGTACAGCAGTGAGAGAAGACGGATGAACTACAGAGTACATAACCTAAAACAGATCAAATGACTACCACTGTGATTCAATACTTAGCCAGCTGATGGTAAAAAGCCACAAAACAACGACAGTTTACATTTTGCAAGTTAGAGAAGACTTGCTGTAAGACATGCTTGTCCAAAAAAACCTTAGCGGTTTTATCTTGTCATAACAGAGCGATATCTGATGCATTCATCTCAAACACTTTAATGCTGCACTGGAATGCTTTACAAACAGAACACACAAAAAGGAAAATATACGACCCAGAATTCCTCTTATCAGCATGGTCTTACTGTCACACAAGCCTTTGGGCAAACATCAGCACTTTAGCCATGGCGGATGTGCTCTATGCAAGTCTCACAAGGCAACCCTGATCAAAGGTATGGAGCAGGTGTAGAATTTGTTAGTGCATTTGTAAAATTGTGAATTATTAACAATCTGCAGAGTAATAATTTACACTTTAATTTATATGTGTACACTTATCTGATGTAACGGCCTTTGAAACGATTTTGCTATAATCTGTTAAACTGCCTTTTCTTGGCTTATGCTAACTAGGCCTCAGCTGGGCCTCGATGCCACCTTGCTTAAAATGGATGTGTCACCCTGCACATTTACTGTTTCTTTCTGCTGTACACTGTCACGCAAAGTCAAGCTCATTTCCGATTGGCATTGTTCTCGAAGAGAGCTCTCTAGCACAGGTTCAGTAATGTAACTCATCAAAATTTCTCCAGCAGTTTGCTGTATTGCATTTATTCACACTACTCCACTGTTGTTTTGTAGCTAGTCTGTTCTGCCATCTCCGGGTGATAGTATAGGGGGGCCTGAACTAATATTCATGTAGTGGGTTGGTGCTCAGGGAGCAAGGTTATGTGACACCGCATGACGCTCTTATTTTTATTGGTCCGATTTGTTGGAACTGAAATTTTTGCTCACACCATTATGTATCTGCACTTTTTATCCATTTCTAGGAGGGCATTTCCTATATAAACCTTTCAATTTAGGGGTGAGCCAGAGATCTTTCCGACACTACTAGGGATGCTGTCCAATTCCTTACAGATTTTTCTGCTCATTTGGGATTTGGAATATTTTTTATTTTACCTATTAGTCTGGATTGCCCTATTGCTGAGAGCCTACATGACGATGACTTTATGCACTTGCACTTTATCAATTTCTGCATTGCGCCTCTTCGAACTTTAGTAAGAAATATTTATAAATCTTCTAATTACAACCTACAACTCACTTATTGAGTCTATCCTTACATACTGAATGTATATTTTATATGCTGTTTTGCTCATTATTTTGGGACACAGTGCCTAATCAAATTGAGGTTTAGCACTATCCCTGATCCTCCCACCCTAGATGTGCTATTGAAGTCTTTCGGTGTATAAGATTTTAAGCGCGTAAGATTTTAGGCGCTCCCCACGCTCACACATATCTCCTCAAGCATGTTTGTGAAGTGATTTGCGATCCATCTTCGATCACAACAAAGGGCCTAAAGAGCCAAAGTAAACAGGGGAGGCAGGTATGCACCAGGTTACAGTGATCTGGGCCAGTCCAACCTGGGACACCAGCCAAAGAAACACAGACAGGCTGACAGTGCTTTCAGTCAAACCCCACAGACAAGATTCTCTTAACACACAAAATGATGTCAACTGGCACCTAAACAGCTGCTCTCCACAAGTATGCCTTGGACTGAATGAACATGGAGTCTTCAATGCCCGACTATGTGCAGAGCATTGTTGGTGGCCAGTAGGAATGAGAAGGCCTGTTTTATCATAGAGGCATCTGGTTTTCAAGGGTTCAGCATTTGAACCTTATATAAAAGAGAGGTGTGGAGCAGCGGCCAGAGCAGCTGACTGGAGCGCGGGGCTTGCGGTTCAATCCCCGGCAGCTGGGCTCAGCATCATGCGAGTCTGGTCAATAGCTCACTTAATCTCACCGACGGCCCCCCCAGCACCTGCAAACCCACTAATGGGTGATATGTTTGTGCTTCACAAACATGAATTATTATTAATATTATAAGCAAGCAACCTAAAATCCATAATTTAATGGCATCCTAAGATATCATCCACAAAACGAGAGGACTTCTTGGGTCAGGCTATGACAGTTACATAATTCAACTAAGATCCTGCAGAAACAACGAGTTTGAAAAGAGGGTAAAATAGATGTGCTCAATAAATGCTGTCGATTCAAATCCAGCTACCGACCCCCAATATCTTGTTTTGCCTCAGTACTGGGAAATAGTCATTAAGTTACAAAAGGCCGCAGTCAGAAGCAGGCTTACAGTTATTGCATTTGAAGTAAACGGTTCAGATCTGATAATAAGTGAAAGGGGTGAGGGGGTTGTATCGCTGTTCCGCAGTTTGATTTCAGAAATAATTACAAAAGTTTTAAATATATTAGAGAGAGCTGCAGCGAAATCTACACGACGGTTGCCTTTCCAGAATGCTCAATTTTAACGAAATGACTGATATTCTGTGACAGGTTAGTCCGTTAGCAATTATAAAATCCCAAACTGTTCAAATAAATAAAAATAAAAAGGAGGGCGGAACAAATGCGGCGATATGCATTGAAAACCTGGAAAAACTGATCGTTGATGTAGTGACTGAAGAGGAACTGGAGAAATGGCTGAAGTCCACCTGCCTCCAGGAACTGAGAGCGCACCTCGGAGCATTTATGTCAACATGGAGTTCATATAATGCATTAAAGTAGAGTGCGTGTCTTACTAACACCGCCAATTATTTCCACATTAGGCATGAAGCTGAACTGATTTATCCGACAACCGAGATCAGACAAGATCTAAGGAGTGAGAAGAAGATAAACTGATTTTGTCCAAAGGCAAAGAGTTTTGCTAAATAGGCTCTTAAAGCCCTGGTCTCATTGTTCAACAGTTGACACCGAAAGCACAATCTGTAATCTCATCTCCCAAGGACCACCTGCCAGAATATCTGAGACAAAAAACACCTTCGGGCGCCAAGTCTGCGCAAAAAAAACATTTTGGCTGACAAGCAACAAAACAAATCCTTGTAAAAATCCCTGCGTGTCTGGTTAGGCATGAGCCTTATTCCAGTCCACGTGCCACATGTTATGCAATGGGAGGCAAGGATTCGCACGTCGTTAGTATTGATGAGAAATAATCCTCTTTAAGAGCAAGCAGGTGGAATAAGAGAACGCGACCAACGAGCATGCGTTCTGGCGCAGGTAGACTTTAAGGTAAGAAGAACTCGTTAAAAGGGCGCACAGATGTGCAGTGTTCGCTTACCCATTCTTCGGTGGCATGCTTGCTTCCACCGCCAAGGTAACCTCCCAAGTGTGGCAAATAGGAGGCATCGACCGTGCCCAACGACAGCGCGGCTTCGTCCATGTCACTTAACATCCAAACTCATGAGCTGCAAAACAGAAGACAGACATTTACATTTTTTTAAACAACGTGATAAATACTGCACACAAATTACAGGCGTTTTCCGGCAGCCGGCTCCAAAATACGGAAAAGGTTTCAATTTATCAGCAAGACGATGTTTCCCATGAGAAACCCGGACACCTAGAGAAACAGCCCAACAACCCGCAAATGGCGTGCACAGTCATACGTACGCTGCAAGAAAAGCATGAAAAGTGTCCTGAAACGTTGTGCAAGGTGGCGAGTGGCAAGGCAGAGTAAAATAGACTTCTATGAACTCAGCAGAAAGTGAGTCACGGCACACGCAGCACCGTCGCCAATCACCTTATGCACCCCACAGCCAATGAGAAGGGAGAGCAAATACAGAGTAAACATTAGCACAGAGAGAAGGACGAGTATCATTCCACACGGAGTCGGCTGTTCGGGTCAGGGTGCTCAGCTCTGCACAGTGCAAGTCATCCATCCACCTGTCGCTCAGTACTGACGCCTCTTTACAATCTGTCAATATTTAAGACACAGGATCCCTTTGATATCCTCCGGATATCGTGGTCTTCTAAAGACTGGAGAGATGCCCTCGACAAAGGAGGATCAGAGCGGAATCTCCGTCCTTCTTCGAAGGGCAAGCTGGCCCCAGATACATTGTTCGCGACTACTTAAAATCAAGACAACACCCCCCAAAAAAGCATTGGAAATGCAATTGGTCTCGCATTTGTCGGAGTTATAGCTATTGGCATTGTAAATGACAATGTATTTTATCTATGTGTTATGGAGTGTATGTATGTGGTGAGTAGAGGAATTATGTGGATTGGATTAGCTGTGTAATCGTGTGGCGTGGAGTGGATTTGTGTAGTAGAAATATGTGGCATGGTGCACTGTGGAAATATGTGGATAGTAATTATGTGGTATTGAGTGTACTGGACTTGTGTGGAGTGGCATTGTGTGTTTTGGAGTGTAATTGTGTGGAATAGTATTTTGTGTTGTGAAGAGGCATGCAATGGAGTTTAATTATGTGGTGTGCTGTTGAATTTTGTGGCTTAATGTGGAAATGTGTGGTGTGGATTGGATGTATGTGGGGTGGTCTGTAATTTTCTTGTTGAGTTGTATTATGTGGTTTGGTGAGGAATTATGTGGTGTGGATTGGAAATGTGTGGAGTTGAATTGTATGGAGTGGAACTGTGTGGCTAGCATCGCATTTTTGGTGACGAAAAATAACAAACGGGTAGGAGTTAAGCTCCAGATCTGTGTGCTTAGGTGTAACAAAAAAAAGGAGCTATTGGCGTTGTAAATGTAAATGGATTTTACCTATGTGTTATGGATTGGAGTGGATGTATGTGGTGTGTAGTGGAATTATGTGGGTTGGATTGGAAAGGTTAATTGTGGCATTGTGTGGAATGATTTTGTGTTGTGGAATTACGTGGCACGGTGTGCAGATGAATTATGTGGATAGTAATTATGTGTTTTGGAGTGTATTGGAATTAAGAGGAGTGGGATTGTGTGTAATGGAGTGTAATTATGTGCAATGGGATTTTGTGGTGGAGTTTAATTATGTGGAGTGCTGTAGAACTGTGTTGCATGATGTTGAATTATGTATTATAAATTTTAGAGATCTCTATCTATATATATATATATATATATATATATATATATATATATATATATATATATATATATATATATATATATATATATATATATATATATATATATATATATATTCTCTCCAAGACACCTCCTTAGTAACAAATGATGATGCAGAGTGTAGCTGGCTCAAAATCACTTTATTTCGGCCTCCTTAGGAGGTGTCTTGGAGAGAATATTATGGGACCTACTCCTGTGGGGTCCGAAGTGACGACGCAACTCTCGAGAGTCAGGCGGTGGTATATTCGCAGGAGGATAGATAGATAGATAGATAGATAGATAGATAGATAGATAGATAGATAGATAGAGCATTGGATTTCGGTTGTGGAGTGGAATAACGTGGTTTCAATAGTTTGAATCATGTATCATGTAGTGTGGCATGGATTTGTGTGGATTTGAATTGCATGGAACTGTGTGATTATCACTAGTCGAGAGGGGCTTTGGCTCAGCCTACATGGGACGAACATGTGTTTCATTTGGGCAGGAGTTGTGTGCTTCCATAAAAAGTCCTTGCCCTCTACACAGTTGTGATAGTTTTGTTTATTTTTGTCTTGAAATGTTGATAGTTAGGTTTGAAATGTTGATAGTTACGTCTGATCTTTGCTATGTGTTCTGTGTCCAAATATGAAACTTAAAAACAATTACTAAATGTAGTTTATCATTTTTCTTATGATTACTAGAAGCGGGCAATTGTTTTGGCACTTATGTCTAGGGTACCCCATTGTTTTAAAAGTGATGGGTGTATAATAATTTATGCCTTTTGTGACATTAGTTTTCATGTATGACGTGAAGAACTGTCATTGTTCTTCTACGGACACGGTCACTGCCAAAGTACAGTCCTACTTTTGTGAATACTGTCCATCCCAATTTTGTTTTGGGGAGGGGGGGGGGGTTCTGAAAAAAGTGTTGCTCAGCTTTCACAGAGGTCACAATAAACCCTCTAGGTTTCTCGGTCACAAGAAACCCTCTAGACTTCTTTGCTCTCTCCACAATAAATGTGGATGTCTGCCATTCAAAGATGGCAATTATCAACTAACAGTAGAAACTTTTTTATTTAATATAATTAAGGGTCCCTGCTTTCTGTTTTTACTGATTTTTGCAGATATATACAGACAGAAACCATTTATTTTCTTGTCTGCATTTATTTTTAAATGTGAATAAAAGTGAAAATTGGGTGCTTTTTGAGTGATTCTAAATACACTTTGCCATGACTGTCAGGCCAATAACTGTGTGGCTTGATAGGTAAGAGGGTTAAAAAAAAAAAAAGAAGAGTTTTAGCAAAGAGGCCTAAACAGCAGTAGATAAGCACAAGGCTCACACTGAAATGTGCATACTTTCATTTTAGTGCATTGATTTATTTTCTGCGGGTGTTCACATCACTGAAACCTGGCAGACATTAAAGCACAAATGCATATTTATTGATTAAATACATGTCGAAATATACCAGATTCAGCTAGATTTGTTTCTCAAAACCCATAATAAATATGGTTAAAAACAGATAAAGTTGACAACAAATAAATGGGTATAAATACAGACGGAAATGTCAAAAAAATAAATACCATAAAACATGGAGCCCTAATTATAATGGAAAGTTTAAAAATCGGTTCCTCACCCAAGATAGCGGCCTGAGCCTGTCATTTTGTGACGTAGGCTACTTTTGATGCCATGGTTTGATTTTATGACAGCTCTTGGAGATAGCATGCATGAACGGGAGCACTGAAAGGCAGAAACATTCCTTAAGCTTACAAGCAGTGCCCTTCTCCAAAGAGGTGCAGTGGTCCACATAAGGGCAAAGCCATGATGCTGCTGGGCATCAGGAGTCTGGTGAGTGGGGCGATCAGGCACACCAGGCTGCGCAGGGAGGTCAGTCTTCAAAGTTAGGTAGCAGCAGCTATTTGAACTATCAGTCAAAGCACGGTGAGGACATTGCCGTGTAGCCTGGTTGAAATGGTTCAGCCTGCATGCCTAATGACTGGCTGTCCTGGCCATGAGTTCAGTGAAAGTTGGACTATTTTTAAGAACAGTGGTTCCTAGAGAAACAACAGTAAAAAAAGGGGGGGGATGAATATAGACCCAGTCAGTACTATATTTGTATAACTTGTCCAGTCGGACAGAGGTCAGATATTTAATATTTTAAATTCAAATAGGAACAATACAAACAAAACAATTTTTAAATGGGAAACAAGCATGCATCCAACTAAACCAAGAGGGACAAACAATGAAGGACACAAAAGGCGCAGGCAAAGCTGTAGGTTTGTTAACCAGATCGATGCTATGCATTTTCCCCTCCTGTGCTGGGATTTGATCATTCCCATGTTTCATGACGAGCTGGGCTCGTCATGAGCGTGCGAGGAGGCTACCTCATGACGAGCCCAGCTCGTCATGAGCGTGGAAGGGGTTAAACACACAGTTTTCAATGTAACAAAAAATTGCAAGCGAACACCTTTACACCTTAAATGACAATTTAGAGCAGTGTATAAGGTGTATTGGGTGTCAACGATGTTTCGATCCATATATACAATAAATGAATCATCATCAGGACATTTAGAATAAGCATGCCTGTGTGCAATTGCCTGTAGTCAATGTTGGCAACTCCCGCATGGATAGTAACAAATATGGAACTGAGGGCACAAATGGTGAACAGCCAGACCAAGAAAAATACAGTCAGATGTGTAGGGGAACTGGACCGCTTAGAGCGTCGAAGGTAATGGCGCTGTATTAGTGAGCCCCATCCAGTGATGGGAAGGGGAAAGCTCGATGGCCTGAGTATCCCAATGGGGGAGGGAGCCGCAGCCGTGTGCTCCTAATTCCAGATATAGGGTTGTGCTAGTTCCGTGTTCCTGGGTTGCAGACAGTAAATGTCGGCTTCCGAGATGCGGGCATTTACTGTGAAATATGGGCAGCAAATCGTGGGCTGCGCATACCGATGCTGAGGGTAGCAGGTGCGTCTAGCGGAGACTGCAGAGGAAGAGGCTGAGGAGGGGAGGGTGGGGGAGAAGGGGAGATACTGAAAGGGTGAAAGAAGAGGCAGGGCTAACAACAACTGGCGAAAGGATGTGGCATAATATATAGAGCTGTCACCTTTGGGACTGGGAAGACGGGTTCGAGGCTCAGGATTCGAGTCTCAGCGTCAGCTCTCCCCATGCCTACAAAAAACCATGCCCATTGTAATAATTATAATTAAACAATGGCGAAACCTAACAAAATTACAAATGCCAATCAGATTGTAGTACAGCAACGGTCAGAGGTGCAACTAGAGCCAAATTTCAGGGGGGCGGGGGTGGGCTAAGAAAACATTTCGGGGTGGGGGCTAATTCTTCCAGCAATTGGCAGAGTGGAGATGTAGGGGCTCTAAGAAGGGGTGGAAAAAACAACAAAGCCTCATTAACAAGCAAATGGTCTTTTAAAGACTTGTGAAGTACACAGGTGCAGCTGTTTGTGGGCCTGGGAAGCTGTCTCAGCCCGGGCTGACACACAAGATGGGGGGTGGAAGTGGAGGGGGGGCTGAAGCTCTTTGAGCCCAATGGGCGTTGCGCACCTAGCAAGGGTAAAAGCAGCAATGTTGGAGGGTTGTGGTGGAGGAGGAAAGGCATTGTGGGAGGGGTGAGGTTGTTGAGGAGACAGCAAAGGGATATTCAGTGGGCAGGCAAATTAAGCTGCAGACGCAAAGTAAACAGAGCACTTGGGCAAAGGCAGGCCAACAAGAAAGAGAGTGCTCTGGTAGCTCTCTAAATTAACTAATGAGTAACAGCGCATGTAAAAGGGGCAGTCCTCGTGGGAGGATACTAAAGTTCAAAAGGAGGGACTGCTAAGTGTATTCACCTATGAAAAGTCAGCATTTATAAAGGATAGCAGGAGGAACCAATGAAGAAGATGGGCATTTTTTGAAGCCCATATCCTGGATACTGCATGTTTCGTCGAGACAGGGCATGCAGCGCATGAGCCGACTAGAAGAGACCTAAAAATGATAGATTGGGCCACACATTCAGCAGTCTAACCTCTGCTCCCACCTACACCTCTATCTATAGTATTATGCTCAACTCACTGGCATCAGCAGTTCTGAAATAAAGAGAAACACTGCTAGTGATGCTGCCTAATCAGGAGAGCGATTTCAAGGTAAAAACACAGATTTTTAAAACATTTTTTACGTGAAGCAACTTGGAAAAACTGGATCGACATCATGTGTATTTTAAAATGTCGCTATATCTTTTTATCACCTAGAAATACTCCTTTCGGAAATGAAAATTGCTATTTTCCTCCTTATAAAGGGCATTTTACTTCCAACACCCAGAATCAAATTCAGTACACAAACTTCAAAAACGTCTATGCAGCCCAGGTAGCAGGACATGACAAGACAAAAGGAAGTAGGTCATGAGTAAGGCTGAAGTATTCTCCAGTGTTCTGTACCATTCTGCTAAAAAACAAGATAATGTTCTTGACCTACAAAGGACAAAAGAAAGAAATCTCAAAACAGGTTTGGGCCCGGCTTGGAAAAGGCTGTGATGCAGGTCAAAGAGGCTTTTGGCCAGATGTACGAAGGCTTTTAGTAATTGCAAATGGAAACTCGTGCCGTTTGAGATCGCTAAACAGCTTTTACACATGTACTAACCCTATTTTGGGAGTCTATAACCTATTATCGACTCACAAAATAGGATTTGAGAGTCGTTATTTGGAAGGGGCGTGCCAAGGAAGTCCTTTCCTAATAGAGAGTCGCAAGGGCACATACGATTATTTTGCAACAGAAATGGAGTAGCAAAACAATTGCAGTTTACCGCCTACTTCAAGTAGGTGGTAGACCAGGTGTAAACGCAAAGGGGCCCCCTTCCCCTTCATGACTGCCAGGGAAAACATTTTTAAGAGCAAGCAGTCATGCCTACTCTTAAACAAGCATGTGCAATGAAATAGGTCTCGCAGTGCTGAAAGTTTGAGCTATTGGCGTTGCTAATAATAATGCAACGCCAATAGGTCAAACTTTCAATAATGCTAGAGCTATTGCATTGCAAATGGATCACGGCACTCAAAGGAAATAAAAGAAAAAATATCTATTTTTTTACTCTTGAAGTAATTGCGGCACCCGCGCTTTAGAGTAAGATGTTTAAAGCTAAAGCGCAGATGCGTGATTGTAACAAAAGTAATCAAATAGAAAAAATGGTGTCTGCGAGCTTTTTTGTCTATTTGTTACAATCGCGGCACCCTCACTTACACTTTGAACATCTTAAGCTAAAGCGCGGGCGCTGCAATTGCTTTAATGGTAAAGAAATAGAAAAAAAAAAATCTATTTCTTTACTTTTGAAGCAATCGTGACACCCGCGCTTTTACCTTAAGATGTTTAAAGCCAAGGCGAGGGTGGCACCATTGTATGAAAAGTAAACCGAAAGAAAAAGGAATTTGGTCACTTCAGCGATTGCAAAAAAAAAAAAAAAAAGGGCGCCCGTCATTATTAATGCTGAGGAGTGCCAATAAAAAAAAAGTGTCAGGGCTGCAACAGCAGGCAGGAGAATGGCACTTAAGAAAATAGTGCTGGAGGTTATAATTAAAAGGTATAGAGTAGCAGAACATGTAACAGGGTGTGTCCTCATATGAGGTTACAAGAAGAGAAAAGGTGGTACTAAGGAGAAACTACTAAGCCTATTGACCAATGAAAAGCCACCATTTACAAAGGACAGTAACATCAGCCAATTAAAACAATGGGTGGAAAGTGGGCGGAAATTCATGCTTATATTCTGAATACAACATGTCTAGAAGAGACAGTGCAAGCGCTGCATAAGCGAGACCTAAAAAGGAAACAAATATTTAATCTTTCTTTTTGGAAACACATCCCATTTTCGGAAAAAGGGCTGCACTTCAACAACAAAAAAAGTTGCTTTATTTAAAAGCAAACAGACATTTTGGCCTGCTGTACCCAGCAAGCTATCATCCCTGTGTTATTGGCCAGTCCCAATGGGTCACAAATTGCGACCTACCTAATGAATATTGATGAGGCAGGTCATTTGCGACCCAATTGGGAATCGCTAATGTTTCTGACACACTTTAGCACATTTCATTTTTCAAGTCTTTAATTGAGAGTCATAACATTTCGCAATCAGAGACTTGTTAAATGAAATGGTCGTACATCTGGCCCTAAGTGGCTGAAAAAGTGCTATTTAATATATAGGCGTATGTACCTTTTGACATTTAAAGCACAAATCTTGTTGAGGAATAACAAAGGGCTTTACCTAGGGTGAGGTGGTAAAGGATTCAAGAAATAGACAGAGTATCTTCTGTGCTGGAAGAAGGTCTGTAGTAGATGGAACACGCCTGGTTAGTGGTTGTTCCAGATTCTAGATTCAAACCCGACAAAAGGTTGCCTGTGGGGCGCGGTGTTTCAGGCATTAGCGTAAAGAGGGCAAGGATTCACGCGGTATCCTAGGATTGAACCACAAAAAGCATAAATTACACTATCTATGTGGGATGCAAATAAAAGCCCATCTCCTGCTAAAAATATGAAATAAAGTCATAGTTTGCTTCTTTTCTAGATTGCGTTTTTACTTTTATCCTTTTTATCTTTACCTAAAGGTATTCTATACATCTTAATGGTGCCTTTTTATGTCTCAGTTTCAGATAGTTTTAGCTGTCTGTTGGTAATACTTATTGTTTCCAATACCCGACATATACCTAAAGTGGGATTTTGGATCAGTACCTTGCTCATGACTGGATATCTTTGTTGTTCATCACGCTTCCCTGTGGCAGTGACACATGATTCTATTGGCCACATTCCCAGTTGGTTTGTAACTGTGAAGTTTGAACAAGCTGCTGCACTATAAAGACGTTGGCCTTGAATTTAATAACTTACTGCTACTCATACCACCAATGGTGGACAGGCACCATGCACTCTTTCTTGTGGGACAATCCGACAAATACTGGCCTTCCTGAGACTATAGGTAACATTGAATCAAAGCAAGCTGTCATTCAACTGCTGTCAGGCTGTTGGTCAGCATCCAGCCTTGCCTGCATCTACACTGAAGGAGAAAGTGGGGAGTCCTCGGGCCTGATTTGATTCCATTCTTTTACACCTAAAGGCCAGTCTTTCCACTATTGACCATAAACCCGACTCGGTCACCATGCGATTAGCTATGCTGACAGAAAGGATTAATAGACAAAATGTCAGAACAGATGCTGATGAGAGGTGGATCTCAGACCAGCAGCATCACTCCTCAACAACCGAGAAAGTGCTGAAGATGGAGAAGCTGATAAAAGTGATTGCTGCAAAAAATTAAGTCCTTGAAGCCTAATCTCGTTGTAAAAATGTTTGGGAGTAGCAAAGTCAACAAATATGGGGAAACAGAAGGAGCACATTGACTCCTTGCTAGTAACATTTTTTGGTAAAGAGAAGTTCTCAACCGCCTTTCCTGTAGAGCGCGCTCACTGTTCCCTGGGCCCTAGACCCCCATGGGGGGAGCTCCACCACGGCCTAGTGACCTAGATTCTCAGTTTTCAAGATTGTGATGGGATTCTTCGGCTGGCTTGAATAAATGTTTACCACTGGTAATTAGTCAGGCCTCATCCTAGTCCATTAGTTATTGTGTACACCATGCCACCTCAGTTTGGAACCAGCTATATGGAAATTAGTCTTGACCCTGTTTCAAATGCGAACAGCATAGCCTGAAATGCCAACTGTTATTGCAACTGACGCCCCAAGTGCGACAGGTATGCCCAGACGAGGAGCCCATGCTCACTGTGCCACTGGAATCAAGCTATGAAGAGCCCTGATTACGGTGAAACCCACCTAGATTGCTTGTATTCCGGTTCAGGGAGGACTTGGCTTGGAAGTTTTGGCTGAACTGTTCTCATAAGGAGCAGGGGCAAGGCTGATTTGCATATCGCGGAGTCCAAACTGAGGCAGCATGGTGGGTAAGAAACGATGGAATGGGAGGCTGCCATGAGCGATTTCCAATGGCTGAGATTGATTCAAGAATTCCATCCATCACCTTGTTGTTGTTATTGTTAAACAAGCCCATTACGCTAGTTTAAGTCAGTCACTGCAGCTATAGAGAGTTTGGCGGGTGGGAGAGACCCGGGCTCGGACAGTGTTCCAGCTGAGTTCTATAAGACTTTCAAGCAACTACCAGCTCTTCAATACTTCAGTAGTATGAGGAGGCGGCAAAGAGAGGAGTCTTGCAGCCCTCAAAGCGAGAGGCCATTATCACCCTACTTCCAAAGTAAAAAAAAGATCCATGAAATTGTGCTTGTTTTATTACCCCTCTCTCACAGTTAAACATTGAAAAAGATTTCTGGTAAGGTATTAGCTGCCAGAATGCCCCTATTAATGGAGAAGTGGATTTTGAGTTTAGTTGGGCTTTGTCCCGCATACCTCATAGATCAATGACTATTATCCTCTGTACTCTTATATATTACATAGATGCACAGGTGGAGGCTGCTGTGGCTCTACTGGGCATGTAAAAAGCATAGGGGCATCCTTAATTGCCACACTGTTCCGATACGGTATAGCAATTTCTTTCCTAAAATTGATAATACTTCTATAAACAAAAAAACTTGCTAGAATTCAGACCAATGGATTGACCTCACAATCTTTTGACATCATAAGGAGGATTCTGCAGAGATGCTTGCTGTCCTTCCTGCTGTTTATTCTGGTCATAGAACCTCTTTCCAGAAACTTAAAAGAATATCTCGTGCAGAGAGCGTTGTCCTTTCGGATTGGACAGCTTCTCCTCTCTATGTATGGTGATGATATCCTCCTTGGTCAGGAATCCTGGAGTTAATATGGAACTTCTGATCCGCAAGGTCATATGGTTTGGTAGTTTTTGGGAGGAAGCATTGACTGGGCTGTTCCCACTCACTTTGTGAACTTGTAAACCTGACTCGAAGTATCAGATACACTGGTTTGAGGACTCTATGAGGTACTTGGGGGTGATTTTACACCAAGAGGCAAGGGAGCTGCTCGGCCTGAATTACAGCAAAGCGGTTGAGAGATTGACACAACAGGTTACGTCTTGGATTCAGTTTCCTTCCCAATGAGGGCCAAATTGCACTTAGAAAAATGATTGTTTTTCAAAGATTCCGTTTTCTAAATATCTGTGTCCACTTAAGCAGGATTTCTTTCAGTCTCTTAGATCCCACTACATCCTACAATCAGCTGGAATACATTAATGATGCCTTATGGGAGGGGTGATTTCAAGCTGCCAGGTCTAGAGAGCTGGGGGCTCATTTTCTCCCTTTATGGCATCACCCTGATTGCCAAATCTCTTACCTAGTCTCATGGAGAGACCCTATCAGTTCTTTGCTGCCTACAGGCCTGCATACACCTAGTAGTGAAAATTGCACTGTGCTCACAACATGCTGGGCTTGGAGGTGTTTGGGCTAGAGGCTGGGGACTGCCTAACTATACTCCCCTGCCACTGCCGTTGGCCAGTAACCCCACACACCCCTAGAGAGCATCGGATTCTGGACACCATGGCCAAGTTGAGGATGTCAGAGTTGGGGCATTTATACATTGATGAGGAACTTATTACTCTAGAGCAGGCGCATATGAGGGCGACATTATCTGCTCTGGGCGTCATCTTGTATCATAGTTCAAAGTACATAGCTAGAGAACGAATACCTGGGTTCCCCTCAGAGCCACAGGAGCTCACACACTTATCTCAAATCATGAAATCACAGGAAGCCACTAGATGGCTGTCCATGATGTATTTGATGGTCTTAAACGAGTAAGCTCCTATTCCAACACATCATAGATGGGTGCAGGAGGAAGACTTGAAATCAAACTCACTGACACAATATGGGACCACTGCTGTATGTAAATCACGTTGGTCACTCCTAACCAAGGGTACATGTTACTGCATTATTAATATTTATGTTCTGCATACTGCACACCACAAAAGCAAGCTAAAGTCGACCCAAGTAGGCCGCACACTAGTCCTCATTGTGTAACGGAACAGGATGACTTCATACATTTGGTCTGTTCGTTTATTCTGGTGCTGGAACATTGGTCGGGTTTTTGATTGTGTACCACAGTCGCTTTTTAGATCCCATGCCGGCTCTGCTTGGATATGTTAAGCTAAATCCTGGTATTGACAAGAGGTTTGCTGCTATGGCATTGTTATTAGCTAAGTGAAGAGTGGCCATGTGTTGGGGAAGGAATGCGAAAACCGAAAAAGAAGACTGGCTGAAAGACCTGTTTTTCTGTAATGAGCAGTCCATAGTATGCGCAGTTTTACAACCTATCAAAGGACAGCTAGGAGACCCTTCACTTCTATCTCCTGCAGCCTGAAGACGCGGCCTTTGACTGGGTTTGCCTGCCGATGCATCCCCTCAGAGGTGGGGGTGGGTTGGTGACCTATCGAATGTATGGGAGTCCGGTCCTCACACACAACGTCAGGAAAAAGCCCAGTATGTATTCCGAGATGCCGGGCTGATTTATCTGGCCTGTAATGCTAGGGTAGAATAGATAGAATGTGGAATAACGGATACCTGTCTAGCTGTGCAAAACATAAAAGGGAATGACTATCGCTTTTGCCCATGTGTTTATAGGATCTATGCAGCTTGATCTGATATACTGATTGCTATATCACTTACTTACATACTATTTGTTATACTGTACTGTGTCCTTACACTGCCATCGGATATTTCAGTCTATGAATTATCGTTTGATGTTTGTTTTTTCCAATTAAAAAAAAGCAAAAATAACAAACAGTTTGACTATTTAAGGGAGGCCACTCACATTATGCATACACAGCAGGGACGTTTTAACCGTCTTTTCTATTTTAAATACCCATTCTAAGGTAGTGCTAGGGGTGCAAGCGCACACCAATAGGAGGCATCTTTGAACAGGACTCATAAAAATATAATAAAATGTGCTCTCCCCACAAACGTCTTCCAATGACATGCTAATCCCCCCAGAAGGCTTCGAATGCGGGCACTGACAAAGTTGCTTTCCAGGTTTCCAAGCGCACTCAAAGTATGGATCATGCCTATAATGGAAGGATGAGTCATTTATTATTTGTTCTGGAGTATGGTGCTGAAACTGGGTGGAGAAGAAAATCAGTGCCAACAGCCTTACTGCCCACATGATGTTTGAAAGGGACAGCTTATACACTTAAGCTTTCCCATTCCAGCATACGTGTGCAAAAGTTGGCCACATAATTAAGGAAAGGGCAACTAAGATCTGTTAATGCTTTCAGAAATTATCAATAATGCTTAAGAAATGCAGAGCAAACTGGCCTATAAAACTTGCCACACACTTTTGAAAATCTGAAATGGCCATCCTATTGTTAACTTTTACGATACCATTGCTTTAAGGTCAGTTAAGCACTCATTATTGCCTTTTCTTACTAACAGAGCAAAATGGGGATTCGGTAAGGGGGGGGGGTCATTGTTGCATGTGTAGCAGACGTATTCAAACTGCAGGAGGCTTTTTGTCTATGCAAAATACACTTCCCAAAGAGATCAGGAGCAATGTTCTCCTTTCTAAGAAACCCAAGCAGCTTGACCAAGAAAATTCGAACTATTTCTGTGGCCTGGATTAACTAGCACTATACACTTAGCGTGCACATTTACAACAGTCATTGCCGGACTAACTAAACTCTCTAATTATCATCATCATTAAATCAGCAGTAGTTCCCATAAATTCAGTGCATTTTTACAAACAATGGCCATTCAATACAACTTCCTGGTTAAGTTCTGAATCCATTTTTACAAACAATACCAGAACACTACACCACCTTGATCTTACGTAGTAATGCACATAGGCATTGTCTCTGCTCTCTACAATATGCAGTCACTGTCAGAACAATAAATCACCTATCACGTTATCGCAACAGGACTTTCCAAAAGCTCCTGAAGCACTTTTATAAAGATAGCCATAACACTACAACAACTCATCGTGCCTGTTAAATGTGTAAGGGCAATACTCCTGCTCCTAGATGAGTTGTGGTCTCTGCAGGGCACTGGATTGCATAGAAAAGATACCTGGAGGTGGCCTGCACTTACCCATTGACCAATGAAGTATCCCAGAAGTGTAGAGGGATTAAAATTATCCCTAAAGTCCATAGCAGGACATCTACTCCTTGGCATGAAACTGATAACTGTACTTTTGTGCTGTCATTCCGAGAAGGTCAGTGTTAAAAGATCACTTACTTATGGTGAAGCTGAGCTATTCAAATTATAGGCTATTTATGTAGGAGTTTCATAAAGCAGTGTGATTACGTTCAAATACCTATTCTTAATAAAACTTCAAAATGACAATCTAGAGCAGTCACATTTGACAACCCTCAGACGCAATGCTTAGGTTTTCAAAAGTCCATTTAATAGTCAAGACTATTGTTTTTTGCAGCAGCAGCCCTGACAGACTTGGGATTCAAAACTGTAAGAAAGTACATTTTTTAGCCAGTTGTAAGGGCTTGCCTATTAAACTCTAGAACTCCAAACCGTCCTGTGTGCTGAGCACACCCCACTGACCGGTAGAAAGGATGTAGGTAGGAATCCTGCTCATCTTTGCATCCTCACCTAGTCCATGGCTGTCTGGTTGATATGTTTAGTAATGACCTGGATCATATATAGGACATAGCTAGTATTTTAAACCGACGATGATGTAGGAGTGATCTATACCTCAGAAAGCGTGAATAGGTAAAGTATTCTCTTATCTGTCAAATAAAACAAGCCTACAGACTACCGGTGGGATTGTGTTGCTAAAATTAGTACCAAAATGACCCGGATTTTAACTTTAAAGTTCATATACGTCTCTCCTCAGCCTCATTTTGCATGTGTGATACTTGTAAATGAGTGTTTGTACTACACGCCAACAATTCAAGTGTAGCTCACAAGTGGCCATCTACTATTTCCCCCACCCCCCCAAAGAAAATTCTACTTGCATCCCTTTGACTTCCACTTACTAATACCAATCTGCCATGCAGCAAATTTCTCTCATCTGGTACACGACGGCCTCTTGCACTCTAAATGCTCCCCGTCGGCAGCCACAAATGCTACTGAACTCATACTGCAAATGATACTCCTCCACTTGCAACCCAGATGATCCCACACATATCCCAAACACTTGAAGCAAAACTGCACTCCCATCTGCATTCAAAATGTTCCTCTCACCCAGAGGTTGAACTGGGTGGGATCTAAAGGGCACAAGATACCCATACTTATTAACATTTAAGAAAAACAGTTACCCTTCATTTTGTGAAAAGGCAACCTTCCTGGGGGTGGTTAATTCCGATATTTGAAATGCTTCCGCTGAAGTATCAATGTTACAAACAGGAGAAACCCGTAAACCCAGCCGAGACTGGGTGAATCACAGTATTAAACAGCATCTTAATGGGTCACAATAGAGAAAAAAATAATTCATACCTTAATTATAGGGAGAATGGAAAGAACATCATAAGTACCAAAAACGGTCAATGCAATTGTATTTTTTAGAGCCAAAAACACACTTTGGATAGCAGCATCAACTTTATTTAAAGACTGTGTGTTACATGCATAGTGAACACATTGTGCTTGTGAAAGGACAATATACAGCACAAGTGAAACAAGTGCATGTGAAGAAAAGAGGCAGCATACGGAAATTATTCACTTATCACTATGCATGAATATTTTTGTACATATAATATTTTCACTGAATTAAACCATAAATTATAATCCGTAAAATGGCTGGCGTTTGTCGACTGTGTTTCTACTTTCATGGACTGAGGTCATAATCAGGAAAACATTTACACAAAATAATGTTGACACTGTTCTTTGAATAGTGTTTTTGCCTCCTCTAAAAAAACAATTGCAGTGACAATTTTTTGTGCAGTATGTGGCTTTTTCTGTTCTCCCAATACTTAATTTATTATGAATTATTATTTTCTCAGCTGAAGTGTCAGGCAGTGACTCTCCTGTGCTGTGAAAACGAACGCAGGCAGACAGTTAAACAGGAAACAAGCCTTCTTGTCAGGGCGCCTGCTGTCTGAAAGAAAATGAGCAACTGGTTAATCTGCAAGTGTAAAGGGTGCCCGGGAGCCAGTATTCACTTTAATTGATGGAGTCACTTGAAGCTTGCCAATTGACACAGGTTTATTCTTCACTTTCAGTGGTAGTCCAAGTTACAAGCTGGGCTGGGCTGTGAAAAGGGTGCTTTTAAGGGACAGTTATATGCTTAAAAAATGCACAGCCTGAGTATGACAGTCTGGGTATTACTAAAATCTATAATTATATTAAATCTTTTGCTCATTTTGTGGCACTCTTATCTTATATTGTGTGTAATGAAAGTTTAAAATGACCCACATATTTCCAGTGCTTTCTGTCACAATCTGGAAGCTTATAGCAGTAAAAATACACAAGTCACTATTCTCCACTGCACCAACCAATATTCGATTCTGTGCCTCTATGGTTACACACACAACGACCTCTACAGTGCATTAACTAATAGAGGTTTCTTAATGTGCCATAATGTACTTCCCACGGATTAATAACTTGCATTTATATTGTATTTAAGCTGCACGTTATATTATTTTTAGTTACTGGAAGATGAAAAATCCCCAAAAACGAGAGGTTTTTTTCCAGACACACCTTTGACCATACCCCCATTGCATATAGCATCAAAGTCTACATACTTTTATTCATGCACTTCGACTGCTGCTCCTGCCACCACACAAAAGGCCCCATCACCAACCATTCACCATTCATATGCCACTATTTTCCCCCACATTCCAAAGCCACCCGCGCTCCCGATGACAAATACTCAAACATTATTTCCTCCCTCAACAGATGCCCATGGGTGTAGGAAGTATGGGGGATTTATCCCCACCAGATTTTTGGAGAGGAGTGGACATGGGGGACAAGTGTTGGAGGACGCAGGTGACAAAAAAATGAAAGCGCAATTCTCCTGTTCGCAGGCCTTTGGATCGTTAAAACGGTGCCTATGACGGCCCTGGTTTTGACCAGCCAACCTGCCATCAGTTAGGGTCGGATTTAGAATGTGGGTATTTCGCTTGTGCTGAGGACAAATTCCTGAGGCCAGATGTAGATCATTTTTTTTCCGGGTTTGGGGCAGGCTCCCCACTTACCGCAAACTGTTGGTGAGTCATTGTCATTCAATATAGAATTACAATGATCAACTGAGCAGGCACGGCATGTGGTGCGTCTCCTATCCTGGGCCAAGAGCACAGCAAGGAGGCCTCTGCTGAGTAGGAGAGTTCACACACCCCTGGCAAATAGAGGTGCTTGGGCTATATTAAGAAGTATTTGATATGGTGCTACAATCTTTTTTATGCAACCCACCTGAAACATAGAAATTCACATTAAAGGAAACATGTTCCTTACCTGTTTATTCTAGAATTGCCACTTAATGGAAGCGCATTGGCAACAGATACCTTGAGCAGTGCGTTTGCTCTGTCCTAGTGCTACTACATTCTACCCTTTCAATTACCTAAGTACAGCAAGAGGCCCCCAGGATTGCATTTCGAATTTATCAAAACAGACAAAATGTTAAATCATTTTCTCCTTTTCGGGGGGGGGGTGGGGGAGCTTTCAGACCAATCAAGTAAAACAGAAAATGTTTATGGCCTGCAGTTTAATCGTGTGCTTTCTACTGTGGTGTGTTGGCAAGGTTGGACTGGTATGCAGGACAACCTGGCAGTGCCAGAAGGGCTGGGCCAACAGGTCAGTATTTAGCCACTTTTATGGTCTGCTGGCCTGGTTGTCCCTTTCTTGCAGCAAAAGCATGTGGTCTGCCATACCCAGGCCAATGGAATTATGTGATTGTGCATCCACAGTGTCTTTTGAATAATTATGCATTTACAATATAATACATCATCTGCTGCATAATCTGCACATTTTTAGGGAAATAAATTGCTTGTAGCTCAAACAGTTCAAAAGTTACTAAAAATGCAGCGACATGTTGCCACGCAGTATAAGGCCCTTTGTGAAAGTTGACTGGTCACCTGTATATAGATATTAAACTGGTACTAATGAGGCGCAACCAATGCCCAGACACTGTTACAAAGTGTAAAGTTGACAACACAATGAAATAATATTATTACATTTTCCGCATTACACTGCCTGATTTGCTTTTTTTTTTACACATAATTTCTTAACTCTGCCACATAATTCCAGTGACCCTGGCTATACCTTGCAAAACATCTTTGCAGTGTCTCTTTACATGTGCAGTCCTGCCCCAATTTGCAAATGTTGGCCGCTTTTTTAGCTACCCGATTCGCTACTGAGGAAAATTGTATTTTGGTGCCTGGGTCTGCTTTTTGTCCCTGTCTGACCCTGCCTCCAGTACATATGACTACCTTGTGGGTCACTCAATGAGGCTGCTGTCACGAAATACCCCTCAAAAACAAACAGCAGTGCAATTTTGTGCATACGAAAACTTAGGAACTGAGATCCGGAGTACAATGTGGAGACAGGGTCAAAGATGTAACTACAAAGAGATTGCCCCCCCCCTGAACCCCTCACCCCCCTATTTTGGCAGAACCAGAGAAAAACTGTCACCTTATATCCTACACCTTCCCTGGACCTCCCCTTGCAATTCAGTAGCCCCAGCAAGGCACATACATTTTCTATCAACACATGCCCAGGGCTAACCCCACTGCTATCCAGCAGCCTTTGAAAGGAACAAGCAGATGGGCCAATACAACCTCACTCTTTCCCAACATACACCATAGTGGCACGTAACACGGCTCCTCCTTTCCTGACTGCGCCACTTCATGATTCATAGGCATGACTTCCCCACTCCATTTGTGAGCAACATGGAGGTGCTGCCTTCTCCGATTACCCCAGTCTCTGAGAAAAAAAAGGACCATAGAAAAGACTACATCTGTTTCCAGGATCCTAGCTCCAGGTAAAGCTCAGACACATTTTATGAGGGATCTCTCTCTACCTCTGTTGCCTCTCTGATTTGAGCCATATTTAGTACATGTTTTGTTTAGTATCCAACAAAGTATTTTCATCCACTTCAGAGGACTTTGACACAAGAAGTTTGTATTATCAGCACCATAAATCCAGTTAGGAGATTCTCAAAATACATTATGCTGTATTTTATCTAATGGAGAGGATGGGGCATTATGCCCAGAGATGTTGACTTTGGAACTGGTGAACAAGGTTCAAGTCTTGGTGTCAGTTCAACATCCTGTGATTCTGGGCAAAAACAGCTTAATCTTCTTGTGCCAAAATAAATAAAAATGAATGTGATCGTGTGTAATGCAACTGGTGCTGATGCAAGTTCCTGTAATATAAATCTACAAAACAAGTACCCCCCTCCAAAAAAAAAAAAAAAAAAAAAAAAAAAAAAAGAGTCCTGTCTCTGCTTATGAATCACTTCCAGCAATGTTCTCACATCCTAATAGAACAAAAAATTATGGGGTTTCATATTATACGAATTCGGGAGGACTTTGAAGGATGAAAAGCAGATCAAATCCAAGAGCACTTTCGAGGGATGAAAAGCAGATCCGGCAGGGTTTGAAACCATGACCTCCAGGTTGCTTTTGGCAGCAGATGTCTAGACTCTCTGAGCTACCGTACATTAAGATTTTTTTACTACACCTGAACTCTATGTAAAAATAGCTTATTTTAATATTATTTCACTTCAGAACTCCGAGTTTTTACAGGTTTATAGGAGCCTGGTCGTTAAGACCACGGGGGATTTGTATTGTGTCCCAGAAACTAACCCTGTACCCCACCGAAATTAGTGTCTCCTATTACCCTGCAGATGGCGGGCATGTTCTAGAAAAGTTCTCAACACGCATTCAACTTGTACTCCAAAAGCCTTCTCCGGTATCCCGGCCGATCCCTTCTCAGTGCATACTCTTCTGCAGCGCACACACGGAGGCCCGATAACCCCCTGCATGCCCCTGAGAATTCCCACCAGAGCAGACATATGTCCCTGGTTTCACATTCATCCCAGATGACGTTCCATTTTGAATTCTCTTAACTCCGAAATAATCCCACGCACAAAGTGCTACTATATGCCTGGGGCTTCTGCAACAGCTCGAACGTTCACAAGACCCGTGCCCCCAGGGTGTCATCGCGCAATGTGCCCTCGAGTGCAGTTGGCATGTCCTGCTAATCAACACCGCCACCCCTCCATTGTCACCTCCAATGTCCCTGAAAGGATGCTCTCTCACTACACAAGCAGTGAGCTAGGATCCCGGCACAGTACCTGTACTCTGGTTCCTTCTGTTCAAGCACTCCGTGCCCTCTTTTTCGCCGACTTTGCTGTTGCTTGCTCCTCCTGCCCAGTGGGAACCCTCCCGGCACATGCACCGCACACCCTCCACATGCACAAGCAGCAAGTCGCTCACCATTCTGCCGCAGCCCCCAGCAGCTGCTCCAGCTCTGAGACGCGCCCACAAGGGGCGTCGCTCCTGCGTGTCTCTGTCTCGCTTTACAGCCTTGCCAGTTGGTATGGAAAACCACTAGAGTGCAGGGTGGCGGCCATCTTTAAACTGTATTTATCTTTATTCAGGAAACAGAGAGTAGGTACACTGCAATTAAGTTATACGATTCTAATACTGAAGAACGCAGTCTCAGTCTCAAAGATAATATTGTGAATTAGCTTCTTATTATTACAGTTATACTGTTAGTTATTCTTCTTGAATGATTACTCCAATTTAATTCGCCACAACGATACATTATTAAACTGTTTTTAGAATGGAATGCTGCTTTTACCATTTCGAAGACAGATTTTATCATAGGTGTACATTCTGCTGAAGATAAGATGCGGTCTTTAAGTCGCTAAGAACTAGACGGCTCACTCTCTACCATCTTAGAACGGTGCCGGTTCTCGTCTTATTACTCAGGTTAAATGTCCTCTTAGACAATGTGCAAGGTGTTCAAATGCTTATTCGGCTGAATGGAAGCAACATCTTCTACATCTTTTACACGATGCTTTTGTACACGTTTGCAAATTTCTTTATGATTTAGGAAAATTCGTAACAACCTACAGTAATTTACATTTCTGTGCCTCTGAGGTTTGTCACCTGGCTGTTCTGGTTTTATTACCGGCATGACCACTATTTTATTAAACCAGATGTTAAAAAAACTAGCATAATCACATAAAGCTGGCATTTTCTCCTCCTATCAGAACATACTTAAAGCAGTAAAAAAGTACCCACTTTCAAATGCGTTCTTCAAAGGCCATAACATTGCAAACAGACGATTTTATGAAGTTATATTTAAGTATCACATGCGTAACAACATTCCAAAACAGGAAAGAGAGAGATCGTGAAAAAAATTGGGAATTTATTTTTTCATAGACTAACATTGAAACAGACAGTTTCAGACAGGAGACAGCTAAAATAAAGCCAGTTTTAACTTTTAAAAGTCGTGACTCATAGCTGCCAAGGTTTCTGAATGCTATGTGTGACATTTTCATAATTTCAGTGTAATTGTGAGTGACATTTCAACGACTATGAGTTACACTTTCTCGCGAGCAAAATCAAGCAATGAAGAAGAGGGAAACATATAAATATCAGAAATTACACCCATTTGAACAACACGAAACTCTGAGAAGATCTTAAAACTGCTGCTGAAATGGAAGGGGTGACTGCAGTTCTCAGTAACTGAGGGCAGACACTGCAGCTGCTCAGAAGATGATTTTATTAATCTGATCATTCGTGACCACTCTGTAGACTAAACACAAATTTTAAAGCATAGCAAGTGCAGTTAGGAGATTATACTGTCTCTTGGTCTCAAGCATGTACTCATAGCTGGCAAGTTTTCTGACTTCTTATGTGTCACATTTTCATGATTTCACTGAGTGACATTCAATGGCAACATGTGCAACACTTAGAGTGACACTTTTGCAAGTCACATCAAGCAATTGAGTGCACTGACAGAAATAAATATCCGAAATTACACACTTTCATGTAATGAGAAGTTTAAAAAAAATATTGAAACTATTATAGAACACCTGAAAAGGAAGTTCACTAACCTACTGCCTCTTTCTAAAATGTTCTTACCGTCATCTGTAAGGGGCTCAGTTCTGCAGAGAGTGTTTGCATACATTGCACTCAGCTGCTGTCCTCTAACTGCGGCCTCAATACTGGCGGCTCACTTAGGATTGCCACTTTTTGCAGAAAAAATACTGGCCACCATTCCAGGTTTTAACAGTTTGCTAAGGCCTGGACTTGATTTTTAAGGGAACTTTATATGAAATTGTCAGTATTCGTTTTTGAAATGCACTTTGTCTTTGTATACGTTATCAGTTGCTGGTCACTAGGACAGCTTGGAATCACATTTTATAATGTTTTCTTATCATATGCACTGTTTAAAATATATACAGATATGGGTAAAATACCTTTTGTGTCTGTCAGGATATTAAAATGCTTACTGTACTGGAGTCCACTTCTAATGCTGTTTTCCCTGATAATTTAGCTGAATGCTGCTGGTGCTGGCGTGGTGGTAGGTAGGCGGAGGCAGAGGTTATCCTTACTGGGGCTCAGTGCTGCAGAGAGTTATGGCATTCATTACACTCGACTGCTGTCATTTAACGTAGGCATCAATGCTGGTGCTCACTGCACTGGACAGGCTGAGGCAAGAAATTGAACATTAAGCCCATGCACTAATTGGACGTGTTGCTGGGCCGGCAGAAAAACAATTAGATCGTGATGCCATTTAACCAGCGTATGCCAACTGGCCCCTGGCTCCTACCCTGGCATTTGCAATCATAATAATAGCATGATCATGCATTACAGCACTTTGGTCTCCAGGCCGCTCTATGTCCCACGCAGGTCCTGGGCGGGGCCTGGCCGACACTCGAGTCTCAATCTGGATGTGAGAGGCCCCAAACACGGTCGAATGTCATCAGCTGCCTAATAATTATATAAAGTCACTGTTAGATTGAGTCCGTGGACTCACTCAAGCCAACGATACCGGGCATTAAGTCTAGAGAAGTCGGTGAATCAGTGTAGACGAGGCTGAGACAGAGTGAGGCACAGGTCAGTCACATAGGTCACAGCCAGGCGGCCTCATCCTGGCTGTATTTAAAAAAAATTAAAAAACAATACAAAGTTGTTTACTCACAGATGCAGTGCGAGGCAGTCAGCCTGTCACATAACCCTTGACATAGCTGCACCAGATTACACAAGCCACACGCACGGTGCCCCCCGCATCCACTCATTCATAGAGCTGAGCTGGGGCAACTGCTGAACTTTAGTGTCTGGAGCAAATTAATTACTAGCATAAGCAACACTAAAGTAATTGACACTCCCCAGACACTTAGGCCCCCATTAGGATGGCGGGTGGACTTTGCCGGCCCACCATCCCTGTGGGAAACGGGACCGCCCGCGACCTGAGCGGCGGTCCCGCCATGCCTATTATGATGCGCCCGCCATACTGGCAGGCGCATCATGCATTTTTAACATTGCGGCCCGCCGCAATGTCAAAAATGCATGGCATGCATTTGCATACACAAAGCGGCAGGCACGCGCGGTGCCTGCCGCTTTGTGAATGCAAATGCAGGGGGGGTATCACAGGTACCCCCCATGTGCACCCCCCACCTCACCTTCACCATGGGGGCCCGCAGGGGGCCCCCAAAGTAAAGACTGCATGCCTTTCTGTGGTGGTATTGCCACCCGGAAAGGCATCTGAATAAGGCCATCATAATATGGCTAGCGGTGTCTGATAGACACCGCCAGCCATATGAACCCTTTTCCGCCCGGCCGCAAGGCGACCCGGGCGGAAAAGCGGCGGACGGTGTTTCCGTCCGCCACAGTAGTCCCCCCTGTCATTGTAATATGGCGGGGGGAAATAGGTGGTGGGCGGTCAAGGATGTCGGGCGGATCGCCACCGCCTGCATGGCGGTGGCGATCCGCCCGACATCCTAATGGGCCCCTTACTGTTTTTGCAGCAAGCAGGTCAATTCGGTAACGTCAATGCAACAAGCTGCAACATTAGGACTGGACTTGGACTAAAACCCCCTGCCACGACCCTGCGTCCGGCAGGTGGCAACCAATGGAAACTCCCGGGCAATCATGGTTTTGGGCGGCTGGTCATGTGTGCTAAACTCTGGGCTCCAGCTGCATCGTGCGCTGCTGAGATTCACAATACCCGCACCAGTAGCCAAAAATTATTAACTGCAGCTGCCGCAGTGCGCACCCTCACATAACCGAAACTAAAGCTCATTCATTGGCCGGGTAGTGCCTGACGACGTCACTTGAAATGCTGCATGCAAGATCAGCTTCAGTGAAAATTTAATAGTGTTCAAATTAGTAGCAGCTACTGTGTGAGAAACTGCCCAGACCCAAAGCCTGCCTGGACCAGCGCGCACCCGGGTGACCACGCACTGCCTAAAATTCAGATAATAAAGGTGCACTAGCAGCGCTCCCGCTTTCATAAAAGAAGCACTATAATGCTTGACTTCGCATCTCAGTGCGGTGATGCAGGGAGAAGCATGTGGGTGACAGAGAACAACATGGAGTGCCAGGGGAGTGAAGTACACAAGGGAGACAACTGGAAAACACATTCACTCTCATGGAGGGCTTAGCACACATGAAAAAAGTAGTGCTTGAAAAGCAAGCAGTGGAAGCAGAGATTGCAGCCAATCAAATCAAAACGATGCTAAATAGGCAATCTCCATAGGAGGGACAACCACAAGAGTGACAAACTGGCACACAAATAAGAAGCAGTCAAACGAGAGTAAAAGGAAAGTCAGACAATGATCAGCAAAGTGCGGGCTACAAGCCCGTCTTTGTTCTTGGTAACCCTCGATATGTCTCACATTAGAGAGCGCATGCGTTGTCATGTAAGCTCGACCTAATAAACCATAGACACGGTGTATAACGGTAAATCACAAACATGTTCAATGACTTTAAAGCACTGATTCTTTCATCATCTACATACCAATTATGTAACCCCCTTTATACCTTTGTGGATGACATGGCCCAAGACGTTCCTAGCACTCCTTTTAGAATGTTAAGTAAATGCAGGTGATGTTCTCCCACTGAGGCTCATGACAATCTGTTGGGCTTTCACCATACCCTTCATTGCAATTTGGGTTTCCCAAGGAGGAGAGTAAAAAGCCCTTCCACTGCTACAGAAGGGAATTTCTCTCCCACATTTGTGATGCCAGCTTGCCAGGGGGCAGGACGACATCATAAATCTGGAAATCACAAAGCATTTACGTGCCCATTGAAATAGTCATGCGGCTTCAGTTCTGGGTCCATACCTGTGTCCTTAGGCCTCAGTTTCATGGAAGAGCCATTATTTGAAAGGGGAGGCTGTCCCTTTCCAGTGATTTCTCTCCAGAATGGATTTGCACTGGGGATTGTGGCATAGACTCAGTCCAGATGCAGCAACGACCTCTCAAGGGGACAGCAGAAGCTCACATATTTGACATCAGGGACCCTAGAAACAGGGGAAGCTCCCACCTGCCAGCTTAGAGGTCGACTTCTTGCATGCTAAGGCAAACAGCCTACCCACCGCACTTTCTCCCTCCCCCAAACATAAATCAGGCCAGGGCACACCTCCTTATTTTCCCCTGCTAATCTTGTGGGAAGGGAAAGCCCACTAGATACCAGGGATTGTGAATGGGACAGTAGGCGTATCCTTGCACAGACCCTGTTGCACCGAACCCAGAAATTGTATATTTATCCCATCGCTAGGGCGCTAGGGAAAGTGGGGGGAAATTGGAGCATTGCCAATTTTCACCCCCCAGGTTCAAGGAAAGCAAGGGAGATGGTAGAGACTGGAGAGAGCCCCCCACACCCTTGGGCCTGAAAGCACAACTCCCCACTCCATTCCTGATTTTTATTGCCTTGGCAAAAATATTCCATGAGGTCTAGGGGTTTTTGGTCCCCCAATGTTGGCAGATGGGTGGAAGCTGAATGATCTCCCCAATGCTTCGCCTAGTCCAGAATTAAAGCTTCTAAAAGAGACCAAAAGATGACTGCAACCCAGTTCAGTAATCTTATCAGAAGGGCAACAGTGTCCTCTTCGAAGCGTTAATGCTCAAGGAGCTATAGAGGAGACTGGCCTTGGATTATTTCCCTGCCCGTCAAATTCTCTCAACCGCGTTGTTTGTTTACTGTACCTTACTACGCTATTGTAACTGATGTAATTTGTAACGCAATGTTCCTCTGCTATAGCGCTCTGATACCTACGGGTCTAGCCAGCGCTTTATAATCCTTTTGATGTACCTTCTAATGCAACGTTCCCCTGGTTATACGCTCTGATACCTCCGGGTCTAGATAGCACTATATAACCTTCGCAAATTCAAATAAACGAAAAACTGTTTTTTCCTGAACGCTGAGACCTGAGCAACATGGCTGATGACCGGTGGAGTTGCTTGACAGCGAATGAGGAGTCTGGCCCTGGTTTTCCCCCTTGACCGTCACCTACCCAGCTGGACATTGGGCATTGTTCCTCCTCGTCTCCCCGCTTTTACTCCTTCCTCCCCTCCCTCCTACGAATTATTGAAACATTGTTTATGTGTAATGTACCTTTCTATGCTCTTGTATCTGATGTATCTTGTAACGCAATGATCCTGAATGTAAAGCGCTCTGATACCCTCTTGGGTCAAGTTCGCTCTATATAAAACTTTATAAATAAATAAATGTGTTAGTCTAGCGCCTGATGCATGGTACTTGGCAGGGCTGACTCTCTCTTGCCTTAATCAGGCCTTCAGGCTGTGATGTCAATGAGTGACTGCTTGGCATACATCCATGCACGTTGCTGGCTAGTCATATTAAAACAACAGCCTGACCCCATGTACGGAGTCAAGATGTGTGTGTGTGTGTGTAACTATCAGTGCACAAACCCACCAAATCCCTTTTCCTTGGAAGTGCTGATCTACCAGACATGGAGAGGTGTGGTCCCTAGCCAGACTTTGGTGATCCCCGATGGACCCGTCGTGCTTGTAAAAGAAAATCCAATAGAGCAGTGTCTCAGCGCCCTGAGACCCTCACGGGTGAGTAACGCACTCTACAAATGTATTGATTGATTGATTGATTGAAATATACATTAAGGTCTTTAAGAACCACAAAGGACTTAAGTTTAAAAGTTTACTTTGAAAATATTTAAAGTACAGAAGGCACAAATCTGCAGTCGATCAAGTAGAAATTCACTCAATGTGCTAAGCCTAAATACAGTAAATCACGGACACAGGAGAGTTCAAAGATGAAACAACAGAGATTCGCCTTCTAAGAATAGGGAAAGGGTCTCCTCTAAACATCAAAAAATCACACACTTTTCTACGATTTTAGACAAAAGGTTCATACATTCACAACATTAGTACATAGTTGTCAGGCACATAATCAATAGGAATCAAGCAAAGAGAAACGTTTGCAGCAGAATACATTCTAAGACTTTCTCATTCTTTTACTACATTGGGTTTTGTGTTCCCAAAATCTGGTACATCGGACACACCTGTTACATAGTATGTTATTGAGTCTGGGGCAGCTAAACATGAACTTGATAAAAATCCATTTCATTCAGAACATTGAGTAACGTTTTTGTCTTCACTCCGTGGAGCCTAGAAATTCTTTATCATAGTGAAAAATTAAACAGTAGAGTCACTAACGTGGTGTAGCACAATGGCTTGTCAAAAATGGACAACAGAGTAACTTAGCCAGATTAACTTAAAGCATAATTTCTGAGGTTCTCAACATTTACATTTCTACAAATGGCATTCACAACACCCTCATCTGATGACTCTCAAAGTCATCACAATTCTTGTCTTGGTTATCACAGAAAAGACGTCAACAGCTTGGGATTCCTTTGCTTGAATACTTACAATTGCTTCATTTTGTCATAAAAGACACTCTGCATCCCCTCTAGTTTACCATCTGCCCTTTTTCTCTTTCTTCCACTCTTTTCTGACACCTTCTTCTGTCCGCATTTCAAACCTCCATTTGATGTAATTTTTCCACAGCATTTTAGTAAAAGAAACACACATGCTGCACTGATTAGTATGACCAACAGAGGGGTCAAAAGCAATTTCCACCTTCGCTTCCTAACCATTTGCCTGTTTTGGCAAATACCTTCCCTTTTGAACAACATGTGGGCCCTATTCATTGCCAGGCACCTGCTTCTTTTAATTCAGTTAGGCCATGTGTAATGTTAGTGATGTTGGTAAGATAACTGTTGATCTAGTAAACTACTTTGGGAATTTAAGCACAGCATTCTCTAGCATGTATTACTTTCCAGGATCTGCCTTCCTTTGCAAGATGCATGTCTAAAGCAAGCCTGTTTTGGATGATCATGGGTCTCATTGCAAGCAGCTTTTTGTTATTAACTATTACTGCTCTTGCTGTATTTGTTGCTAATCTATCTACCAAGGTTGATCACTTTCTAATTTTTACATCATTTAGTGCCGCTCCTATTGAAGGAATGATCACACCAAAAATATCACTTAAGATCTGTCCAAACCTCTGTTTGCTTCTTCTTAAGTATACATTAGTCTTGTAATTCGTGTCATTAGTGTGATATATTTTTGGGAAAACTAGAGCTTCATAACTGCTTCCTACCCAATTGTGCTGCAGTTGAAAATGAGCTAATTTCCCACACACATAATATATGCCTCTAATACTAACTTCAAGTCCAGCTAATACATACATTTATCTAGATACTGTAACCACAATCACTCCAATCCACTTCCTCAAAAGTCTCATTTCCTTTTTACCTTAGCATTATTCATAAAGTTCCCTTCTTGGCCAGTTCTAAACTCACATTTCAGATGTGGATTCTTCCCTTGACTCTCTTCTTTCTCTTCCATTCCACTAGGTTTACCTTTCTTATGTCACCATTAGAGAGGTTCGCATTAGGAGGCAGGGTGAAAATTAAATCACCTACGTCTGTCCATTCGTCTAAGTTTAAAAAAAATGATCAGCATCTTTAGTTGCACTTATACAACTATCAACAAAGAAGAGAGTGAGAAGAGTGAAGACTCACTCCACTTCCAAATTATACCTGACAATCAACAAGAAAGCCTACTGTCTGTGTCCTGATAGATCCCTTGATCTGTTAAACCAAGTAGTTATAGAAGAACCCCCACCCACTAATGACCATTAGTAGCATGCTTTATCATAAGGTTCAAACTTGAGATGCCTGGTACATCTGGGTGTGCTGAGTCGCCGAATTACAGCACAGCTGGTTGTTCTTTAGCAGGGATCAGAACTGTTAAAATGACCTTAAGGTATCCCCACCAGAGAGGGCTAATTTTAATATTGGGAACATTAGGTAAGGTTAAAAGAATCCCAAGGTTAGATGTGAAGCAAGACTCTTACGTTTTCTTACGTGAATTCAAACTCCTGGTTCAGGTTGTGGCAAGTCCTCGCAACTGGAACGCAGAATATCAACCACTCCTTTACCATACTCATGAACCAGGCCACCTATGAGATTCCCAAGGGTGGCTGCTGTAACAGAGGTATTTGAAATATCCCTTTTTGCAAGGTTACCCCAAATGTTTTGCCTTTCTCCTCCTATTTTTTCTGACCTTTTTGTTGGCTTTAGGACTCACGGCACTTTACCTCTACTAACCAGTGCTAAAATGCATGTGCTCTCTCCCTAAAACATATTAGCATTGGCTCATACCCAATTGGCATACTTAATTTACGGGTAAGTTCCTAGTAAAGTGCACTCCATGTGCCCAGGGCCTGTAAATTAAATACTGCTAGTGGGCCTGCGGCACTGCTTGTGTCACCCACATAAGTAGCCCTTAACCATGTCTCAGACTTACTTGCCACTGTAGGGCCTGTGTGTGCTGCTTACTGCCACTTTGACTTAGAATTTAAAACCACATGCCAAGCTTTAAACTACTTTTATTACACATACGTCACCCCTAAGGTAGGCCCTAAGTGACCCTAAGAGCAGGGTGAGTTGTAACTAAAAAGCAGAACATGTACTTTTTAAGTTTTGCATGTCCTGGCAATGACAAACAGCTAAATTTGTTTTTCACTG
The DNA here is from genome assembly GCF_964261635.1 of Lissotriton helveticus. Taxonomy (NCBI): domain Eukaryota; kingdom Metazoa; phylum Chordata; class Amphibia; order Caudata; family Salamandridae; genus Lissotriton; species Lissotriton helveticus. Next base: position 1,156,803,677 of record NC_136065.1, read on the forward strand.
CTGTGAGGCTTACTCCTTCCATAGGCGAGCATTGGGGATACCTATAAATACCTTAAAAGCGAAATTCCTGATTGGAAAGGAGTAGCCACTTCATGTTTAATATCTTTAAATGGTGGTGATAAATCCTCTTTAATCTTGAAGTTGGATTTGATATTACCATTTTAGAAATGCCACTTTTAGAAAGTGAACATTTTCTGCCCTTACAGTTGTGTGTGCCTTGCAGCCTGTCTCCAATACACGTCTGAGCGGGGTGACTGCTACACTTTGTGCATTGCCTCAAGACAGCCACAACACAGGAAGGACATGGTATGAGAGGAGATTCATCTCCATACTCATAGCCTTCCTGGACCCGAAGGGGGAGAATTGGCTCACACTTACATTTGAATAGGTTGTGTACGGCCCTCAGACAAAGTGCTGATTTACCCCCTACTAGTAGTCTGGAGCCAGGGCTGGACTGAAAGGGATCCTTGTGCACTTCAGAGAGTTCCTTTGAAGTCCCCCAACCTCAAAAACACTTTTGGGTATAAGTACTGAGGCTCTGGCCCTATCAAATCAGTACACTACTGGACCTAGGAGGAACTCTGTTGGAGTAAAGGCTGCTGTGCTGAAGGATTACCACTTGGCTGTGACTGACTGTTCTGAGGAACTGCTATGCTGTGCTGCCCTTTTTCCTGCTGATCTTTCCCCTTCTAAGGACAAGGACTAAACCCATAGTGGCTCAAGGGGCTTGATGGCTTGCCTCCTGTTTTCTCAGGGGCTTAAAAGAACTCCTACAATCCTGCAGGAGCTGATGGACTCTGCCTTTTGTGAGTACTACCCGTGTCTGAGGTGCCCCCTTCCTCAGAAGTGGGTTCTGCATCTGTTTTCATCTTCTACAGCTGTCGGGCCTCCAAAATCATGCTTTTGGGTTCTTCGTGACCACAAACTGACCTGTTCATTCCTGAACCGTGTCACTCGCTCGAAAAATCAACGCAAGCAGGCACAACACTTTCTTTCCACAGCAGCATCGCCACCCACATCCATGAGGCCTGCCTGTTTGTCCCCGACGCCTGGCGGCTCTTCTTCATGCCCCACCAACCATTGTCAGTGATGCTCACTGTCCTCCCAGTGAACTCTTCCCCTCAAACATGACTCTTGGCTCAACTCGAGAAGGTAAAACTTCAGCAGGACCTGTTTGGTACTCTATCCAACCTGCGCTTCCTGGCGGTCAGCTTGACTTTTCAGATTTACCCCGGTCTAGTGCGACCTCAGGTAACCTTTTAGTGTTATTAACTTCTCTTCTAAACACTGTTTTGCTTTTATTTTTTTTAAAGTTCATCTCAACGTCTACTAATTGAATTTTTGGCTGTTTTGGTGTTGCTTAAATGAGATAAATATTTTCTATTATTTCTAAACCTGTCTGGAGTCTTTTTGCTGTGTTTCATTGAGTTACTGTAATTTAAGTGTTACACAAACATTTTACATACTGCCTCTTAAGTTAAGCCTGACTGCACTGTGCCAAGCTACCAGAGGGTGAGAACAGGTTAATTTAGGGTGTGTATCTCGCTCACCCTGACTGACTGGAGTGAACTTCGGCACTGTGCAAACCTCTGCCAACTAGAGACCCCATTTCTAACAAGAGGGAATTCTCATTGCTCTCCCCATTAGCACTTCATGGTCGGACAGTCCTGTTCTCCTGCACAGAATCCATACAATGGTCATGAGTACCAATAGAAGTGCATCTGGCCATTTTAGAGACGTATGTTTTTGGATAGTTTTGCTTTAATCATGCAGTTCATAGTAACTGCATTAACTTGTTCTTCTAGTGAGTCCCTTGGTGTAACTCAAGATAAACTGGCATCCGAAAATGTGTAATCAGTTATTGCAGGAGTAGTTTATCAACTGTCAGACTATTACATCTCTTATTTAATGGTAAAATTGAACTTGTGTTAACTATTAGCGACCCTTGACCCTGCTCCAGGCAGGTCGCTCCCCACGCTGCAACAGCACCACCTGTTGTGCCCGTGTTTCCCTGCTTGCTGCTGCTGCCACTGCCGCGAGTTCGAGGCCCTCCTCCACCGGCAGGATACCACCTGTGCCTCATCCCTGGTGACCAGTGTTTGGCCGTAGGTTTGCTTGCACTGTATTGCTTCTGTTTTATTGTTTAATTGTTTCGTCTTTTCCTCCTTCTGTTTTTATTGTTTAATTCTGTGTCCTGTGCCCTCTTTTGCCTTCTGTTCCCTCGCCGTTCCTGCCCCCATCTTTCCCGCAGCTGCGTCCCCTGCGGCCCCGTCCCCCCTGCTTTGTACTGTATTGCTTCAGTTTTTATCCTTTAAATTGTTCATTTTTCCACCTTCCCCTTTGTAATTTGTGCCCGTGCCCTCTTTTGCCTTCTGTTCCCTCGCTGTTCCTGCACCGGTCTTTCCCGCCGCTGCGCCCCCTGTGGCCCTGCCCCCGCTTTGTACTGTATTGCTTCTGTTTTTATTCTTTAAATTGTTCGTTTTTCCTCCTTCCCCTTTGTATTCTGTGCCCAGTGCCCTCTTTTGCCTTCTGTTCCCTTGCCGTTCCTGTCCCGTCTTTCCCGCCGCTGCGTCCCCTGTGTCCCCGCACCCCCGCTCGCCCATTCGTCCACTCCCTTCTCCCAACTGCTCCTTCCTCCCACCTCTGCTTCTTATGGCAGCCGCTACACGTCCGCGCCGCTGGCGCGCCTAAGGCAAGCCCGTCCGCGCCTGGTCCGCGCCCAGCACCAGAACCCCTGACCTTTGCGAACCCCACGATGCCCGTCTCCGCTATGATGCCAGCACCCTCCACGCACTCAACACCGGACGATCACACACCTGCTTCCTGGCCACCCCGAAGCGCACCCAAGGACCCTTGTCCTGCCGGAACTGCAGCTACACCAGCATCCGACTCGCCAAGCCACCCACCATGAAAGAACGCGACCACCTCCGCCGTTGAACTTTGGGACCTACTCGACTCAACCTCCCCAGACGTCGCCTTCCTGAAGGAGACCTGAATGAACCCCTCCTCGGCACCCGACATCGCCAAAGCCATCCCAGACGGCTATAAGATCACCCGCAGGGACCGCACCAACGGAACAGGAGGAGGAATCGCCATCGTCGACAGGAACACTCTCAGAGTCTCGACCAACACCGATGACACCCTACGCACCGCCAAACACCTGCACTTCCAGATCTACACTGATCCCAACACCACCCTCAGAGGAACTTTCATCTACAGACCCCACGGACCCTGGCCATAGTTCGGCGACTCCATCGCCGACTTCTTCAGTACACACGCCCTCGCCGCCACAGACTACATCCTCCTCCGGGACCTGAACTTCCACCTCGAGAACAACAACGACACTAACTACACCACCTTGATCGACAACCTCGACAACCTCGGACTCAGACAGATCGTCACAACACCCACCCACTCTGCCGGCCACACCTTGACCCCATCTTCTCCGCAAGCTCCCACGTCTTCTTCAGCCACTTCACCGAACTCCATTGGACCGACCATCGCTGCATCCACTTCACTTTCGGAAACCCACCACGCACGACCGCACCCAACAGATCCCTCGCCGCTGCTGGAGTAAAGTCACCAAAGACCAGCTAACAACCACCCTCGCCCGGAGCCCACCCGCTGACCAGATTGACCCCGCCGCCCGCAACCTCAGACAGTGGATCGACGACTGCGCCAACACCCTCGCCCTGATCAAGAAACCCTCCAACAGACACACCAGCAAGAAAGCCAGCTGGTTCACAGAGGAACTCCAGGCTTCCATGCAAACTTGCAGAAAAATAGAGAAGACATGGCACCGTGAACCAACACCGGACAACTACGCAGCCCACAAGAACACCATGCGCCAACACCATCACCTCGTCAGATCCGCCAAAAAGGCCTCCTGCAAAGACCGCCTGGATGACAACGCACACAACAGCAAAGAGCTCTTCAACATCGTGAAGGAACTCTCCAACCCCAGCTCCAACACCAACAACATCCCACCTTTGCAAGACCTGTGTGACTCCGTTGCCACCTTCTTCCATCGCAAGATCACAGACATCCAATACAGCTTCAACGTCACGACCGCCTCGACAGCCACTGAGACCTCGCCCCCATGGCCACCATCCGCACTGAACCCCTGCTCTCCTGGACCAAAATAAGCGACATCAACACCATCAAAATTATGAACACCATCCACTCCGGATCTCCGTCAGACCCATGCCCACACCACATCTTCAACAAAGCAAGCACCACCGTTGAACCCCATCTCCGGAAAGCCATCAACATCTCCTTTGAGACAGCGACCTTCCCGGAGAACTGGAAGCATGCCGAGATCAACCCCCTACTCAAAAAACCCAAGGCTGACCCTAAGGACCTCAAGAACCTACGGCCCATCTCCCTGCTCTCGTTCCCGGTGAAGGTCATCGAGAAGACTGTTAACAGACAACTGACCCGCTACCTCGAGGAGAACAGCATCCTGGGCCCGTTCCAGTCCGGTTTCCGCAGCAACCACAGCACCGAAACTGCCCTCATCGCCGCCACCGGACGACATCAGGGCCCTGCAGGACAAAGGCAAAACCAAAGTTCGATCCCCCCGGAGGTGCGTGCTACAAATAACTACCTGTCATTTAGAAGACTTATCAAAACCTGGTTGTTCCCTTCTACCTATGGCTCCTAAGTGGCGTTACGCGTTTCCCCCTTGGTTAGAGTTCGCCTTACCTCCAAGCTGTCTTCAAGCGCTGGGACGCCCCGTCACTGGGGTAGCCATGCGCTCTATAAGCATTTTTAACATTTTTAACATTAACAGTCCTCATCCTCCTGGACCTGTCAGCCGCCTTCGACACTGTCTGCTACTGCCTCCACGACGCAGGGATCCGAGACAAGGCTCTGGACTGGACCACATCCTTCCTCTCCAGCAGAACCCAAAGCGTCCGCCTCCCCCTTTCCGATCCGACGCCACCGAGATCATCTGCGCCGTACCCCAGGGCTCATCACTCAGCCCAACATTGCTCAACATCTACATGGCATCGCTCGCCCACGTCACCCGACTGCATGACCTCACCATCATCTCTTACGCCAATGACACCCAGCTGATGCTATCCCTCACCAAGGACCCCCTCACCGCCAAAACCAACCTCCACGAAGGAATGAAAGCTGTTGCCGGGTGGATGAAGAACAGCCGCCTGAAGCTAAACTCGGACAAGACAGAAGTCCTCATCCTACGCTCCACCCCCTCAGCCTGGGACGATTCCTGGTGGCCGACTGCACTGGGAACAGCACCAACACCCACAGACCATGCTCGCAACCTGGGTTCATCCTCAACTCTACTCTCTCCATGACGAAGCAGGTCAATGCTGTCTCGTCCTCCTGCTTCAACACCCTTTGCATGCTCTGCAAGATCTACAGGTGGATCCCCACCAAAACAATAAGAACGGTCACCCATGCCCTTGTCAGCAGCAGGTTGGACTACGGAAAGGCCCTCTACGCAAGAAGCCTCGGCCAAACTCCTCAAACCACTACAAGGCATTCAGAATGCCTCTGCATGCCTGGTCCTCGACATCCCTCACCGCAGCCACATCACACCCCACCTGAAAGACCTGTACTGGCTCCCTGTCAACAAGAGGATCACCTTCAAGCTCCTCACCCACACACACAAGGCACTCCATGACACCGGACCAGCATTCCTCAATGGACGTCTCACCTTCTACACCTCCAACCGCCAGCTCCGCTCCGCGGACCTCTCCCTCCCCACCGTTCCCAAAACCGAAAAGCGACCTCCGGCGGCAGATCGTTCTCCCACCTCACTTCCAAGACCTGGAACACCCTCCCAACCCTCCTACGGCAGACCTAGGACTCAAGACATGGTTATTCGAGCAGTAGCAGTATCCCCCCCCCCCCAGCACCTTGAGACCCCCACGGGTGAGTTGTGCGCTTTACAAATGTTCTGATTGACTGATTGATTGATTGATTAAGCAAAAGGTGCTTTTGGAAAATTACTTTACAAAGGCCTTGGGTGTGGGGAGGTGTTCCAGTGGCAGGATGACCATCTAGGCTGTCCTCAAGAACTTCATTAAATTCAAAGAGGCCTAGCCTGTCACTTGCCTATATTAGCCAACACCTGGGTAGGGTCTTTCTTCGTTGTCCCAATCAAGCAGGCACCAATACAAGTGACAGAGGAGCTGCCCCAGAAATAGTTTGAAGTAACCAGACAAAAATTGTTACCCCTGAGGTGTGCACACAGACTCTGTACAAGGGGAGTAGGGTTTCACAATCTTGGATTTGAGCAGAGAGGGACACTGTGGGATTGTTTGCAACAGGGCACATAAGAATTGCTGCAAAAGTGGACAATGTTATCCCTTGGAACTTTTTCTCTAGAGGTCAGGGAGGCGGCAGGAGTTTCTTTGACCCACAAGTTAGTACCAGGTATATATGTATATAGTACCCTTGGGTAACTTCTTTGGACACTGGACCTGTGGAAGACAGAAGAAGGACTTCACCTGCTGGTGTGCTCTCTGAGGAGACCTGAAGGGCAGGACCTGCTCTCATTTGAGCCTAGGACAAAGAAGTGGACTCTAAGGATCAGTTGGCTAATATCCCTTTTTGTGTTATTTTTAGTTTTTAAATTTAAACAGTCAGCAGCAGTACATCAGAACTACAGGTAGCAAGTTCATCAGTTTGTCTGATATCATTTAAATCCAAGGACTTTGCACCAGGGTCGAAATGGCAGCACATACTGTATTGCAATATCTCTGTCATCCCGAACCCCAACCATCATCTACATAGCAATAGAAGCAAATCCTACCTAGGAATCAGTGGCAGTAGTGTGAGAAGGAGTCATCTCCCTGTTTACTGAATGTGTTGATTGCCATCTGGTCTAGGCACCAGCAAGTGGGTGTCAGAGCTATCTGCGTGTGCATGTGCCAAATAAGAGCGTAAAGGTGCACATGTGCCACAGGTTCTGGATTTAAGAGATAACATGCTGGCATATCCTCTCATCCAGTGGAGAGCCACTTCTATTTTTGCTGTCAATAGTAGTAGGACCACCAACTGTCGTGTAGGCTACTGCAGTAAGGCAATGTACCTCATCATCACAACTTCAGAGGTAGCGGGGACCTAGTACCAGCAATTCAGGACATTTTTTACAGTAGCACATACAGTAATTACTGATTAACTGACATTCCCGCACCAGGTGAAGAAAATTGGCGTGCGGTTGATGATAGCGAGAACATGTGTGTGGTCTGGTAGGGTCGAATTGCTGTAGTTTCACAGGGGTGTAGTACAGTCTGGGGAGGAACTAAAAATGTAAACATGTGTGCTTATAATTCATGAAAATTGTTTCCATCTGGGCGCTGCAATAGGTCATTTACGGAGGTCCCCTGTGCCCCCCAGGTCACTTTCCCATTGTACCATAGCTAGGACACGGTGCAGGGGGCATGCATCCAGTGTGAGGTTGAACACCTGGGAAACTAAACTACGTGTGAGCCTTACGTCTATGAGGAGTGAAGGAGGCATACTCCTGTGGTTCATGCAGGAACTCTGGGAGGTAAAGCATATGGCGAAGTCTGTAATACAAGAAGTTGTCCAGCTTATTTTAGTTGTTCTGTTGTGATATTAGCCGGGCTTTAGAAAGGATAAACCATGGAACAGGTGCCCCAGTTCCCCGAGATGATGTTTATTGAGTGATGGTTTGACCAGTTCTCCTTTCATTATAGAAATCACTGGGTTGTCATTAGCTAGGTCCTTAGGGGAGTATAACATAGTGCAGGCGTCACACTGCTTAACTTATGCCACACAACCACAGTCGCCCGTATCGTGTCCATCGTCCCCCTGAGATAGCATGGTTTCATAAAAAGATGTGCTTCTACGTTGCCGGGGCATGTTTTCAGATTCCACCACAATGTGAGCAGATAGGGAGTTGACAAAGGCACCAGTTAATTGTGAAGAATGCCTAGGCAGCCAAGTAGTATAGCTCAGGAACCGCTAGACAGCCCCGCTCCAGTGTCAATAAGTCCGAGCATATTCTGGGTTGACCCTCTGCACAGATGGACCTCCTGAGCTCAGCCATACATGTGGTAATGAATGTCAGCAACAGGGTGTTTGGTATTAATAAGAATAAAATAAATACAAAAGCAAGGCATAACCACCATTTTGATTAATGCCACTCGACCAGCAATTGATAGTGGCAGTTAAATACAGTGATCTATTAGCCTGTGCAGGTGAGATATCGCTGGGCCGTAATTGTCACGCATAACAACCTCTCTGTGTCTGTGGATCTTTATGCCAAAGGAGCGGATCAAGTCCTTGCACCATTCGAGTGGATAGCCAGAAACAATCTTATGCGTGGAGGGTGTAAGTGGATATATTTCAGATTTACTCCAAATTATCTGTGCTGCGGAGTAACCTCTAAATTGTATGATTGCACGAAGATTCGGGGACAGGGTTTCCTCCGTGTGTTTAAGAAAGAACATGACGTCATCTGCGTATATTGAGACTATTAAGTGAGGATGTGTGAATGATACTCCCCTAGGTACGTGGTATTGCTGCAGCTTGAAGGCCAGGGAGTCCAAGGCTACAGTGAAGAGGAGCAGGGACAAGGGGAATCCCTGCCTTGAGCCTCTGGCGAGTGAAAGAGGACACTAAAGGGTCTGTTAACAAGGATTATTGCCACTAGGGAAGAGGACATCAGCAAGATTATGGTGATTTTATCTTACCGAGCCCAATCCATTTCAATATTGTGTGTAAGAATGGCTACTCCACTGATTAAAAGCAGGATCCAAAAAGACTCTGGTGCATAAGGGCAAAAAGCAAGCAGATGTTATGAGCAGTGGAACTCGCTGGTATGAACCCTGCCTGGTCAGGGAGAACAGGTCCCTTCATGACCCACGTCAGGCAGTTGGCTATAACTAGGCCAGAATTTTACTATCTACTCTGAGGAGAGATAATGGACGGTAAGATCTGACGTGGAGGAGTCCTGATTAGGGTTCAATAAATTGCCATGGATAGCTTCCCATAGCATCGGGGGTAAGCGCCCTTTGCATAGAGCTTCATTAAAGATCATGAGGAGATGTGAGCCTGTGGTCTACATGAAGGCCTTGCAGAATTATATGGTTTAGCAGTCTGAGCCTGGGGCCTTGCTGGAGGCAAGAACATTAGTTCCCGCTAAGATTTTTCCAACAATAGCGTTTCATTGAGTTTCAGGCTGCTGTCAGCACTCAACCAAGCATTGGCTATAGCGTCAATGTAGTCTGCTATTTGATCATCTTTCCACTGTATTGTGGAAGTATAGAGGTGCTCATAATAATCAGTAAAGACCTCTGCTACTTGCAGCATGGTATGCTGGTGGAACCCTTCTGTGTCGAGCATACTGGGGATTATATTGCTTTTCACACGATCTCTAAGCAACAATGCTAGAGTCCTACCCAGCACACCCGCTTTCCATATCCTCATGCCTGCAAATAGTATCCAATATATTGGCCTCCCTCTAAGCCATTTTCCTGAACATTATGACAGTCTCATGTAGCTCATAGTCCACATCATCAGTGGGTCTTCCCAACCTGTTGAAGTCTGCCCTCAAGGTGTGCAAGTTGGTCATGTATCAATATCAGAATTCCCGCCTGTTTGGCAATACACAGTCCCCTGATGACCGGCTTAATGGAATCCCATACTGTTGCATGAGAATCCACAAAGTCAGAGCAAAAATTATTCAGTCCAGCTGCACTCAGGAGAGAAATCTCCAGGGTATGTAGTATCGCATGATGGTGGGGAAGGCGACGCGCAGCTGCACCTGTGAGTGATCCGAGAGAGTGTGCGGTAAGTAAGTATGGTCCACCCACATCAACTGGGCAACAGAGCACCACCAAAACTCTATTATTGAGTGGGAATCATGGACTGTTGAGTACTAAGAGTATGCCTAGTACTGTCCATATACTGCAGCCCGGATATCATGCACATTTAAGAATTCAAGTTTATTTCATGAAGCGTCTGCCACTACCCTGGATAGAGAGGTGGCAAGTTGGGATCTTTCCATGGCTTCATTAAGTACAAGGTTGAAGTCTCCAACCCAGAGAAGCAAACAGTCAGTGTGTTGGCAACATATTTTGATGGCTTCCATAAAGATCATGTGATTGTCTGTGCTAGAGCCATAGGCTGACCTCCTTTTGGGCTACAGGGCTACAAAGATCAGCAAAAAGCCATTTTCCCTGAAGAGCCAAGCTGACCAGTTCCAACTGAACCGGTCCTTGACCCTGCTGGTGGCATCTTCTGGAGTTAATCTTGATCCCCATGTTCTGTTCCTGAAGTCTTTGTATCCTTGGATGTGTCAAAGTGTATTTGTTGTCAGGTTGGCCAAAGGGATGCCCTCAGCCAGGCAGAACTACCACTCCCTTCAAGGGCAGGTGATTACACTTGCTGTATAACCAGTGCTCACCCTTGTGTAGCTTGGAACTGGGCAGTTAAGCTCACTACAGAGGCAATGTGTAAAGAAAAGGCGCAGAAACCACTTGCAATAAATGCACTGAGAGGCACAAAATTGACTTCACTCAGGATGTATGTAAAAACGTTTATATTCAACTCACATAATCAATCATTATACCATGGCCATCATATAGGTTTGGGCATAAAACACAATCCCAATGTCAAAAGGTGTTGTGCTTTCGGCACCGATCAACGTATAAGACGGCACCGTTGGCCTGAGTCATGAATCACAGGAGGTCCGCAAACTATCACTCACACTAACACACACTTACTTCGCACCACTACAAAGTGTGACAGGTATCAGCCAGTTGGTACGACATGCTCTTACATACACATATGCACTCAGCACCCTAATGCAGTGCCACTGATACCCAGCAGGTATATGGTTCATCCTCTGCAGACTCTGTGTCCCAAGCCTTCCTCCACCTTTCACACTCAAGTTCACGCCTATTGTCCTATACCCCAGGACGGAAGATAACCTGCCCACCTCACAGACATTGTGCCGGTCACAGCCAAAGTCACACTTAATCTGGGTCGTCAGGAATCAGGTGGGAATATGCAACAGTTTTAGTTAGGAGGTAGACATAAACAAGGGAAAAGTTAGCAGCCACTTGGGAAGTTCACACACAGGTCTCAAAAGACAAAGGAGTCACACAGTCTCTTGACCCGCTTCCGAACTGTCTCGGAAACATTTTTTCAACCCAGTCAATCTCTCTCGCTACTACCTGGTGCCACAATGTTGTCGGGAGGGGCTAGATGTGGAGAAGGCAGTTGGTCAGCGCAATGAGGGTCAACAGGGAACAACCAATGAATGAGAAGTAACACAGGGGAGCCTCTCAAAGGATTAGATGCCCTATCAGTACACGATGATCTGGGTCGTGCCCAGGTACTTCAGGCATGGTGACTGGTGAGCGAAGGAGTGAGTTATACCAGGCATTTTAGACTTCAAACACCATGAGTTGCAAATTCTGCACATCCATGGTAAGGAGGCACAATGGCCAGTGCACGTTGAGTTGGGTTGCACCAGGCATTTCCAGTCACACAGACAGCGAAGATCTGCAAATCCGTGCCTCTCTGGAAATGAGGCAGGTCACACAAGAGAAATGCGGCATGACCAACTAAACGGGCCACGCGGGGTCCTGCAAATGGTAAATCCACTCACCACCATGAGATGCTTATGAGTATTGTGCTTCCCACAGTTTGGAAACCAAACTCCTCAGATATGGGAAAGATTTCTGGGGTTGCGCATTAGACAATCTGGTCTTCAGATACACATCTTAAGTCTACACTCACACCACGCTACCAGTTTAGATTTAGTAGCCAAGGTCAGAATTTGAGAGGGCACTGCTCTCCAGATGTTGCAGGTAGATGGTGTACGTCCCTCTGGGGAGATTTTTGATGTCCCTGAGATATGTGGGAGAACAGGAGGCCCGCAGTTGGGTCCTTTGAGAGCACACTTCAGGGCGCCAAGCTTCAGCAGGTCCTCGGTCTGGGCCTGTCTCTGTTTTGACAGTTATCCTCCAAGTGCACAACAGTCTTCTGACAATGTGCGCCACGCAGTCCGGGTTCTCCGGTCCCACGTTACCAAAAGCGTATTTCACCCTTTGCTGGAGGATGACACTCATAGTTATACCGTTGCTTGTCTTTGAAGTCAGGGTGGTTATGGGGTTTTCCCTTTCAAACTCAGATGTCTCTCCAAAATTGTAGGCTTGCCTGCCATGAAGGGTTGAAATGCAAAACATAATCTTTATTGGGGCCATGATCTGACCCCAAGAGGCTGAGGGGCCCATTAGGATGACGCCTTTCACACCAGAAAGACCCCCGTCATATTAAGATGGATAGGGGGTCCGCAGCAGACGGAAAGACCGACCACTGCTTTTCCACCAGTCGACTCATCGACCGGGCGGAAAACATGTGAAATATGGTGGCGGTGTCTGCAAGACACTGCTATCCATATTACGATGTTGGCGGAGATCAGCCTTTCCATGGCGCCATGGAAAGGCATGTAGTCTTTGCTTCTGGGGCCCCGTTGCGGGCCGCCAAGGTGTTGGGGGTGCACATGGGGGTTACCTATGGTACCCCCTGCATTTGCATGCACAAGCTGCCAGGCACCGCGCGGTGCCTTTTGCGTTGTGCATGCAAATGTGCGACATGCATTTCTGACATTGTGGAGGGTGCTTCTGACAGCACCGCCTACCGCAATGTTAGAAATGCATTATGCCCTTGCCAGTGTGGCAGGCACATCCTAATGTCTATGGCGGGACCGCCGTGACATGGGTGGACGGTCCCGTGACCCGATGCAATGGCGGGCGGATTGTAATAGGCCCCTAAGTGTCACAACCTCTTTTTTCAATTAATCCCATTCGGCCATCAAATTGCAGAGGTTTGCCATTCTCATGGCTGTCCATTGGGGAATGCACAGGGTTCACTGATAAAATATCAACCCCAAAATATCCCCATGAAGAAATATCGAGTTATAAATATCGATGTCAAAAATATCGACATCCTATATTTATAATGGTGAGTACAAAAATGTTTGAAAAATATATAGATGTAAAAAATATAGTTGTACAAAATATAGTTTTTAATATATCTACAAAAAATAATATTAAATATATTACATAATAAAATTAAGTTTATAAAAAGAAATTTGATTTAATATCCATTTGAACAAATATAACAAATAAATGTAATTGAAAAAAAATTAAACATATGCTTTATATTGTAAATTAAAACATTAAACTATTTAAAAGTCTTTAGACTTAAATTCTCCACTTCAGTGAGTGCAACAGTAGGTAAAGTGTTGGATAGCAGAGGGGTAAAATTTACTATTCCCACTCCAGTGAGTGCAACAGTAGGGAAAGTGTTGGATAGTGGAGGGGTAAAACATACCATTCACACTCCAGTGAGTGCAACAGTAGGGAAAGTGTTGGATAGCAGAGGGGTAAAAATTACTATTCCCACTGCAGTGAGTGAAACAGTAGGGAAAGTGTTGGATAGCGACAGAATAAAAAAGACTATTCCCACTCCAATGAGTGCAACAGTAGGGAAAGAGTTGGATTGCAGAGGGGTAAAAAGGGCTAGTCCCACTCCAGTGTGTGCAACAGTAGGGAATGTGTTGGATAGCGGAGGGGTAGAAAATACTATACCCACTTTAGTCAGTTCAAAATTAAAAACAAACAAAATATCACCAACACAAAATATAAACAAATAAATAAAATTAAAAATATGTTAAAATATTTAAAAAATCTAAAAGATTGAAACATAATATAATGTTAAATAGATATGACAAATACCTAGAGATATTATATTACAACAATTTTAAAATAATTTACAAACAAATAACTATTTTTAATTAGAAATGATTTATAAACAAAACATTAATTATTACTTAAATGTAATCTTTTTTATTTCCTACCCATAACACCACACGATTCACAACACACATCTAAATAAAAAAATGTACCTCCATAATTAACAATCAATGAAAGAAATATTACTAATTAAAAACCATATTAAAACACATAGAAATTAATTTACTCACCAAAAGTTACCCCATTAAAACCCAAACTCACACACACCAAAAAATAAACAATTACCCTAATTCAATATCAATTGATGAATTAATATTAATGATCAACTAATTTTTCATTAATTAAACATGAATTACTTTCCACCCACTACCCCTGTAAACCCCACAACCAATTCTTAAAAATAATCACACAGTTTCCAAACTCACACACACCAAAAAATAAACAATTACCCTAATTCATTATCAATTGATAAATTATTATTAATGATCAACTAATTATTCATTAATTAAACATAAATTACTTTCCACCCACTACCCCTATAAACCCCACAACCCACACTTAAAAATCATCACACAGTTTCCATAATTAATTTAAAATAATAAATTAAAATCAATTAACAACTACTCAATTAAAAATAAATTACTTCCCACCTTTTACCTCTATAAACCCCCACAACCCCTTCCAAAAAAAGACACAATTAACATAATTAATTACCAATTAAATAATTAATAATAGTTAACAAAAATTACTAATTACTTAATAATAAATTACTTCCTACAATTATCACTATAAAATCTAGATTAATACATTTAAAAAAATCATTAATTTATGATAATTAAGAGGCAAATTAGGATGGCGGGCGGCCATCGTAGCGGGATCGGGACCGCCCGCCTTTAATGCGGCAGTCCCGCACCCCTAATTACGAAGCGACCGCCACCGCAGCGGTCGCATCTGACAATTTAACATTGCGTTGGGGGCTGCTGGCGGCAGCACCCACTGCAATGTTAAATGGCCATGATGTGCATTTCCCTGCACAATGTGGCAGGCACCGCGCGGTGCCTGCCACCTTGTGCATGGAAATGTAATACTCCTCAGTGCAGAACTGGCACCCCCATCAAAGAGGGGGCCCGTAACGGGCCCCCCGGAGCCAGCCTCCATTAGCCTTGCCATGGCGGTGGAACCACCATGGAAAGGCTGGCTGATGCCAGCATTGTAATCGGGCGGGCGGTGCCTGCTAGGCACCGCCACCATATCCCCGGTCTGATCCGCTCCACCAGGCAATCGCAACCCGCCACGCTTGCGGAATGATTCCTTCCGCCATCCTGATGTGGCGGGTGGAAATGGACATTCAGATGGCGGAGGGACCACCACCACACGGCTGGCGGTGGCAATCCCTCCGCCATCGTAATCAGCCCCTAAATTACTTCCCACCCTTTAATCCTATAAACTCCACAACCGGCTTCTAAAAACAATTACACAATTACCATAATTAATTACCAATTAATTAATTAATATTAATTGACAACCAACTAATAATTAATTAATAATAAATTACTTACCACAATTAACACTATAAAATATAAATTAAATAAATATTACTAAATAAAAGATAATGAATAAATCATTATAATTAAATTATTTCCCAACCTATTCCCCTATAAACCCACAACCCACTACAGAACTAAAATACGCAAAATGTAATTAAAATAAAATTGATAACTACTAAGAATTTAACACATATATTAAAAAACAAAAACAAAAGTTATACAAAAAAATAGATCACATACATTTAAAATACATACTAAAATACATAACGCTAATTAAAACATCAATATTTAAAACAACTATATTTTTGCAAATTATATTAATTACTTCGATAGTATAAAAAACAATATTTCTTACCTTCAAGTTGATGTTCTTGACCACAATATTCTTGCTGTCGATATTTCTGTATCACAATATTTCCAACTCTATATTTGTGTAAGTTGACATTTCCAACTCAATATTCTGTCAGCATACCAATGCACAGATGTGCTCCCCTTGCCCCCTGGTGTCTACTGGAGCCAGACACCACTGTCCCCAAGACGCCTAGAGCATAGAAATATCCATATGCTGTAAGTGGCATTTATAAGCGAGTTATACCAAAAAACCCTTTACCAATGGAAAGGGTTTGGCACTGCGAATCCATTGATATGAAACATCATGAGGCTGCTTCACTGCAATTTACCATTGCAGTGTGAAGTATTGTCACCCATTTACCCATATTAACATATGGACAGAGCAGTCCTCATATGTAGTGAAAACACTCTTAGGTATTCCTCATAACCTAGGCAGACATGCGCTATATGGCGCACACCGACCTGTGATGGCAGGAGGGGCACATAGTTCCCAGCAACAGTAGTGCCAGTGAAACCGCCCGAGTCTGCACAACATACTGGACACAGGTTTATCCAATACATGTGTCTCTGCGCACTCACTAACCTGCGTTGGCAGGTAGCACATACATCACAGGCACCATAGGTGCATGTGTGCATTCAAGCGGCCCACATTGGCAAGCTCTTCATGAGTTTACCCACAATAGATACCAGTGTTTGCAAAGACAGATCGGCTCGTGTCTCAGAACATGAAATCAGTGTCATTCCCCAAGACGGGAAGGAAGGGCTCGCACACTTACAAATGGCAAGGATAGGCTGGGCACATGACTTGTCCAGACCTGGGCACCCTTTGTTCCAGTGTGCACACACCACCCTACTCGGCGCAGATGGACATGGGTGGACCCCCTCCCAGTTGTGGTTGCACACTCAAGGCCTGCAATGGCAGACTAGGTAGGCACCTTGCCGCTAGCACCATGGATGCAAGTGCGCAGACACAGGCCTGCACCAGTAGACTTGACCCGGATGTTAGGACACCGGGGTCGCAGGTATACTCTCATCAGCCCACAATGGCAGGCCGGGCTCCTATCCACCATGCCATAGAAACCGGGGTACAGCAGATGGGACAAGCATCCAAAACAGCATCAGGACCGTTAGGAATAGCTCCATCTGCATTGCCAGGCCAGCCCTTATTCCTGAACAGCGCATGAACTTACCCTCAGCTTCAAGAGTGAGGATGGGCGGAGGGCCCTGAGACCACTCCAGAGATTCAGTAACTCCCGAGTAGTATCCAAGGGAAGAGCCGAACTCTAAGGTAGGGAAAGCCCCATTAGGGGGTTCCTCACTACCCGGGCAGGGAGCTTCCATATGTGCCCACCCAGGCTTCAGCATGCCCCCCCCCCTTTGTTCCCATTCAGGGCTTCACTGGGGGTGCCCTCATTATAGGGGATGACCCACTCTGAGTTGTCCAAGGTGTAAGTGATGCCAGCTTAGGCAGGGGTGTAATGGGGCCCCGCAGGCCTGCCCTGGCAGACACGATATAGGGTTGCCGGTTATCCGGTGGGTGGCACACTCAGTGCTACTTCCCACTACTTAGCCAATGCCATACCGGCCCCAGGTAATTTGTGTACCTGTTTACAGAGGGCACAGAGATACGGGACCAAAACCCCATTGTTGCCAACCCCCCCAGCACAATGCTGGCAAGGCAGTGGGTACAAGCACCTTCCTTCCGCTGTACAGGAGGAAGGAACCCAGTTTCCTAAGGTTATGTAGAAAGAATCGGCGCAGACTGAGAAGAAAAAGCTAAAAGCTAAAAGTGTTGGGATAATTTCCCCAAAGAAGGCCATGTCGAACAGTACTCCTAACATCCTCCAAAACCTGTGACAGGAACTTTTGACCGGAGAATAGGGACAAACCTGCAAAGTCTATCTGACAAAGGTGCATTGCCCCTGGGCCAAGGATTCAGTTTGCTTTTGCTCAAAGCTTTTCCGCTGCAGCAAATCCATTTCAGCAGAATGGTTGTGGAGAGCTTAATTGGCCTCACGGAGCCCTGTTCGGCTGCAGCTTGCATCCATGCCCTGCCTTAGCTCCAAAAATGTGACTAAGCCTGAACGTAGAAATCTTCATCAGGCAAAGATGTCAAAAGTATCCAGCTAGCGCGGGACCAATATTGAGTATGAATTTAGAATTTCTCCTGCTCAGTGCTTTCCCATCATAAGTCAAAAGTTTCACCAGGAGACATCCGATGGTTATCCAGCCCAATTGAGCCCTTTACGGCCCTGCCTCAATGACGATTTTTGTCTTCCATTTTAGACATTAAGTCAGAAGGAAAAAATTCTGACAAAGTTGAAACTTGTTCTTTATACAACCCATGTACTATCTCTGTTGGCCTTAAATCAGGCTTAGGTCCCAGTCAAGAGCAATCCAATGATCGTGGTTGGCGCTTAATGTTTTATGATGCTATTTTTGTTTAAAACGTTCCAAATTTGATTCTCCGGTTTCATTTACTGGATTTTTGTCAATTTTTTTGCCATATTATTCATTACATTTATTTCTGCATTTATAAACTGGAGTGCAATTTTTATTATATTTTGTTGTCAACTTTTTAACTGGTTTGGTACTTTTAAATACTTTGTACATTTTCTTAAGTTAAGCCTGTCTATTCTGTGCCATAAATACCATGGTCTTCTTGATGCGAGATAGTGTGCTGTTGCCTGAGATATTGAGGGTGTCTGGTAGGTTGGTAGAGGTTGAGGTGATGGATGAGGTGAAACTAGGTTGGTGTTGTGGAGATCTGTGTAACCTGGGAGCAAGTGGATATTTTTGAGGTGTGGAGAGATGTGGGTGTTTTGCAGGATGTTCCGGAAGAATCTGGCTTCTGTGTTCTGGGTGGTTTGGAGTCGGCGTAGGACATGGGCTGGGATTCCGATGTAGAGGGTATTTCCTTATTCAAGTCTACTTGCAATAAAAGCCTAGATAACCGGTCTTCTGGTGTTCAGTGGTATCCACTTGAAAATCTTTCATAGCATTCACAGGATGAAAGCATGATTGTCCAACGACTTGGCCCTTTTTGCAGGGTCATCCCTGACGTTTTTGTCTTCCTCCTGTATTTTTCCTGACCTGTTATTGGCTGTTTTATGACTCTGGGCACTTTACCACTGCTGTTCAGTGCTAAAGTGCATATGCTCTCCCTATAGTAAATTGATGTATGGATTAGTGACTCCATGATTGGCTGGATTGGTTTACTTGTCAGACCCTAGTACAGTGCACTGCGTGTGCCCAGGGCTTGTAAATCAAATGTTGCTGGTGGGCTTGCAGCACTAGTTGTGCCAGAAGCAGCCTGTAAAGTGTGTCTCAGGCCTGCTATTGCAAAGCCTGTGTGCAATCTGGTACTAACAATCAAAGCGTGGGTACTCGCACAGCTAAAAGTAAATCGGGTAATGTCTTTTGAACACTGAGTGTGCAACAGAGGAAACACTGTCTGCTCTAACAGTGTGAAAACCAAGGTACTAATGCAAGGCTCACTCTATGGAGTGAGCACCTCCGTGCACTACTTGAAGACCATTGGTCTAATTCCATATAAATCAAAAAATATCAAATGTTAATGCCAAACGTAGTTTTTAAACAGCTGTCACATTTTATTCATGTGTGACCGGTGAAAATCCATGATTTTATCCACAAAATAAACTGCATTCCATGGGTGGATGAGTTGCAATCATTAAATTATTGCACATCACATTATGCATCCCAATGCATTTCGGGACCAGCCCTTCCTCAGGGGACAGATTGGGATGCATAATGTGATGTGCAATAATTTAATGATTGCAACTCATCCACCCATGGAATGCAGTTTATTTTGTGGATAAAATCATGGATTTTCACCGGTCACACATGAATAAAATGTGACAGCTGTTTAAAAACTACGTTTGGCATTAACATTTGATATTTTTTGATTTATATGGAATTAGACCAATGGTCTTCAAGTAGTGCACGGAGGTGCTCACTCCATAGAGTGAGCCTTGCATTTGCAATCTGGTACTGCCATGCTGACTGGGCAAGTGTATCCACTTGCCAGTTCCTAAACCTTCCCTTTTCTGCATATTACTCACCCCTATGGTAGGCCCAAGGGCAGAGTGCATTTTATGTAAAAGGTAGGACATGCCCTGATGTATGTGGCATGTCCTGATAGTGAATTACAGCCATTTTCGTTTTTCACTATTGCAAGGCTACCTGATCCCCATAGGCCAGAATGGGCAGTTTGATTATAACATCTTATAATCCTAACTGACTCAGGGAACTATATAGAAATTCGAGTTTAGTATGCCTGAACACAGAATGATAAAATACATCTTTTAGTGAAGGTGGTTTTAACATTCTGTGTTTGAAAATACCACTTTTAAGAAGTAGGTATTTTGTTGCCTAACTGTCCAAGCCTGCCTCTGCTAGGTTGTGTATTCCTTGTCTAAAGTTTGAGTGACAGGGGCTGGGGGATTCCAGGAGACAGGGTGAGTCAGCACAGGGTTGAATAGAGAGATCTGCATGTAGATGGGTGGGAGGAGTTGCACCTGGGACATGAATAGGGCTGTGCCTTCCCTCCACAATGCTGGCTCCACCTCCTGTGGTGCATCTGATGTCCCTGGCCCAAACTTTCAAAGGAAAGAAGGAGTCTTGTCAACAAAGTGCTCCAGGACTGCACATAACTGGTTTGGACTGGGTACAGGACCCTCTGCATTCAGAGGGCAAAGGATTTCATAGTATAAATATTGGGACCCAGACCCAAGAACTTTAGATCACTTTTGGGAAACAAGAATAACCTTTGCTGAGGAGAGGAACCAGAGAAACTGAGGCGGAGACTATCCCTAAGTTGAGTACTGTTTGGGAGATTGGCCTGCAGTGGTTGCCTGACTGCCAAAGAAAGGAAAAAGGACTTTGTGCTACTTTCAAATCAACTTGTAAAGGATCTCCAAGGGCTTGAGATAGAGCTTGCCTCCTGCTGAAGTCGCAGGGACAACAGACTTCACCAACCAGCTCTCCTGCCTTCTCTTGCTGGGAATTGAAGTGCCTGCTGTTGAGCTGGGCATACTGAGAGACTGTGTGTCTCTGGGAGCTGGAAGCGTGACTCAAGATGAAGAAGCGTGTCACCGTCGCAGCCGTTGTCATCGCATCACAGGAGAAGAGTGTTGCCGTCGCAGCAGATGCGGTTGCATCACCGGAGAAGCATGCCACGGCTGTTGCCATCGCATCACCTGAAGCGCCTCGCCGGAGAAGAGTGTCGCCGTAGCTGCAGACGCCGTCGCTTCACCGGAGAAGCGTGTCTCAGGGCCTGTCGCGGCTCAGAAGAATCGTTGAGTCGCCGCAGGGCCGTCGGGCGTGCACGTATCATTGTCGCATCAAGAAGAAGACACCTTTTTGTTTCATTGCACGGGATCTTCACCGCATCACGGCGCTGCTGGTCGCATCGCCAAGGAAGCGCAGTAAGAAACCGACGCATCACCTCCCCACGCGGAGAAGAACCAACGTATCCCCTATGCAGCAGTAGGGACCTGACGCATCACTGTTTTTATGTGTAAGGAACTGACGCATCACCTTCCCTGCAACACTTTTGTTGTATAGCGTTACGCATCCAAAGGTACATTGAAATCAAAGTGTCGCATTTTACATCTAAAGAGAACTAAGCTATTTCTACCATTTTTAAAGTACAGCATTGTGGATTTTTGTCGTTTGTGGTCTTATGTTAAGTCTATATAAAAATACTTATTTTTATACTACAACTTGTGTCCTGTCCATCTGAAGTGTTGGCACTGGGTCACTCTATGGGTTCACAAATGCTTTACACACTTCCCTTTGAGATAAGCATGCCTGCTCGTGCCAAGCTACCAAGGGGGTGAGCAGGGGTTATTTTAGGAGTGTACCCCCTTACCCTGACTAGACGCTTGGGTCCCTATGTGGTCAAAGGTACCTACCTCTGCCAATCTAACAATGATGAAGAAACGGCATTGATCTCTCTGTTCATGGAGAGGTTGGTGTCCAGAATTGTCCAGAGGTTTTCGGCATTGTCCATAGGGGTAGGTGAGGGACACCAAGAAGTTTCCCAGGGGGAGTAGTTGTTGATGATTAGGACTTCAGTTTTGTCTATGTTGTGCTGGAGGCAGTTGTTTTTCATGTAGGCAATGATGTTGTTCATGTAGTTGCTGAAGTTTGCTTTGGCGGTGCTGGTTGAGGTGGTAGATGAAAGGATGAGCTGTGTATCATTGGCATAGGAAACTATGTTGATGCCATGGGCTCGGACAATGTCCGTGAGGGGCATCATGTAGATGTTGAAGAGTTTTGGGCCGAACAATGATCCAAGGCACTCTGCAGATGACATTTTTGGGTTCTGAGGTGTGTGTGAAAGTCTAACTCGTTGAGTTCTGTCCATGAGGAAGGAGGATATCCTCTTGAGGGCCAGTACGCAGATACCCAAGTACTGAAGCTTTCTGATGAGTGGCTTGTGGAAGATTTTATCGAAAAATGCAGAGATGTCGAGGAGGATGAGTATGGCTGTTTCTCCTTGGTTGAGGATGTTTCTGATGTCATTGGTGGCATCAATTAGGGCTGTCTCTGGGCTGTGGTTGGTGGAAAAGCATGATTAAGAACTGTCTAGCAGTTGATGGAGTGGTCTGTGAGCTGAGTATTCATGGCTTTCCCCATGACTTTTTAAAGTTACCTGTTAAACAAAGTTACAGCAATAATAATCAACACAAAGACAGTGGTAACAGAAATAAATATACAAGAGAGGTACAATAAAACTGCACCAATATATAAGGGTTACAGCAAAGAGGGAAGGGGGTAAGACTGATGATAATGTTTGTATCTTTCAGATAGTTCTAGTTTTTCATACCACAGTTCCAAACATGCTGGAATTCACACTTTGATTTTTACCTCAAAATCATGGGCCTACATTACACGCACACAAAAATTAATCACTTTCAACCATCCTTCTTGAACACTATGCTCTGCATCCCCTTGCCTTTTGGCCCTTCCTAAAACAGCAGATGCAGAACTGGAAGTTCATTTTTTTTTATTTAACATCCTGGAACTCCCTTCCATACTCATTGTATCTTACTTCGGATCATATGTCTTTGAGGAAATCTTTGAAAATATTTCGTTTTGCTAATTAATGGAGAAGTCCTACTCTTTTAAAGAAACTTTATTGGTAATTTCAATTTTGACAATAAGGCATTTCGAATGAGTTTCATATTCATCGTATGCATAATTCTTATTCTTACTCATATACTGCGACACGTTATTGTTCTTGAGTTGACTTGTAACATTTATGTAGTTATATATTTGTTTCATTCTGGCCCATATGTAGTGCTTCAATCATAGATACTGTTTCAATTTTCAACCCCGCCCCCAACCTAAACATTTTGTTGCCCCCTCTTGAAAAAAATAATTTGTAGGTAATTAGTTAGTGCTTTACAACCCTAAAGGTTGTTGATCAGTATTTGCATCGAATGTCCCCTTCTAGGTGCAGTTATATTCTTTTAATTATATATTACACCTAAATTGGATGGAACTTTGGGTCTCATTTCTCGCTACTTGTTTCTGTTTCCCATGAGCCACATGTCATATTTTTGTCTTTGTGTGTGGTATCGGTATCTATAGACCTATTAGGGGCAGTTCATGTATATGAGTCTAATTTGTTTCTTCTACACTTACGGGTCCATTATGATGTCGGGCGGATTGCCTCCGCCAGGCTGGCGGTAGCCACCGCCGGCCTGGTGGAGGCAATCCGCCCGACACCTATGCCCAGATTCCCCCCTGCCGTATTAGGATGGCGGGGGGGAGCGCGGTGGACGGAAAGATTTCCCGCCTTGCGACCGCGGCGATAATGGAATAATATGGTGGCGGTGTCCAATGGACACCGCCAGCCATATTACAATGGCCACATATAGGTGCCTTTCCGCGGCAGCAATGCCGCCGCGGAAAGGCAGGCGGTGTTTGCTGCGGCGGCCCCCTGCAGGGGCCCCAGGTGATGCCGGTTTGGGGGAGGACACCCCCCCCCACATTTGCATATGCAAAGCGGCAGGCACCGCGCGGTGCCTGCCGCTTTGCATATGCAAATGCCTTCACAAGTGTTTTGCATTGTGGCGGGCGGTGCAGAGTGCACCGCCCGCCACAATGCAAAACATGGAGGACGTGCCTGCCACAGTGGCGGGCGCATCCTAATTCCCACTACTGCTACGGGACCCCCGCCCTTATGGAGGGCGGTCCCATTCTCCATTAGGGTGCCATCCTAATGAGCCCCTTAGTTCATATGGGTTGGTATGTCTATTATCTAAGTTGGTCTATTTTCGTTTACAACACTTTTGGTGCATAATTGAATGACATCATTCCAGTGCCCTGCATTACATTTTTGGTGCACCACTCTTCTTTCCTCTTTACAGAACACTCTACTTTCTGCTTCCGCCCAATATACCAATTGACGCTTTCAGACCTCCAGCACAGGGGGCATAGGTGCTTTCCACCTCATTATAACTTTTCTTTGAGACAATATTTGTGCAAGAACTGCAAACTTCGTGGTCCCTTTGTGTTTCTTGTTTCTCAGGTGCATTCCCACCAGGATACTTTCCATGCGCCCCATGTCTTTTCTGTTCATGACCAGTCCTATTCTTTAAATAATAGTGTGGCAGTATTCTTGTAGTACCCTAACAGCTCCACAGCATGTGTTGAAAATTATTCTTGTCATTTCTAAACCTCGGGCAGTGTGAGTGGGATTCTTGGTATATCGGGCTTATTTTGTAGGGAGTGAGATATGCTCTATGTAACACTTTAAACTGAATATACAAAGCGTGTATTTTGGGAAGTCTTCCTTGGGTATTCTAACGGTCTTTGCCATTCCTTGTCATTAAAAACTTGTACCACCAAACTTTCTCATTTATCCCTCAGCATCTATAGTGAAATACCTGAATTCTTGAGCAAAGATTTATATAATAATAATAAGATAACTTACAAAGCACATGAAGACACCAAACGGTGTGTCTCCGTGCTGGACTCTGTGTACTCATAGGAGTGGAACAGTAAAGATTCAAAGAATCAAGGGAATGCCCTAAATGAATTTAAATAAATTAGAAGATCGTTGCTAAAAATCCATGTTTTCAGTTTCTTTCTAAAATCTGTTCCATAGTTTAGGCGCTAAATAGGCAAAAAATGTTGCTCCCATTCTGGCCCTCCTGACCCTAGGCACCCTTGGATGTCATCCTGTGACCACATCCCATTGTGTAAGTTGCCTGTATCACAGCATGCGTTGGAGGTTCGTTTACTCAAATGTTCCACTTCTGCCTGTTGGCATGCGCTATCTTATTGTAAAGTAGAAACGGGCCGTGTGGTGTATTCCAGTCATATACTAGTGTTTTGAAGTCTAAAAGGGCTCCATCTTGAAATAAGTGACCAATATTCTCTAGGCCAGCCCCGTTCTAGTGTTGCAGCCAAGTCTCTAGGTGTTAAGTGTTCATCCACTACTGGAAAGCAACGTAGGGGTATTGCGTGTTGGTATGTTATTGTAAGCTTCTTGTAGTTAATACGTTGCTTTAGGCATCCCAGTGCTGTCCATTTTGAGTTTATATGTCTGTTTGTGTAACCTGTTTCACTTATGTGGTGTTCTGCTGGCCATAGTGTCACCCTCTGTAGTTGGACTGCCAGGTATTATCCTCTAAAGTCTAATGCTCCCATCTCTCCCTCTTTCGTAGGCAATTTTAATTTCCCTAAGGCTACTCTCCGCATTCCTGTCCCCAAGACCAAAGCTTTTAGTAATGTATCCAGTTCTCTGAATATCTCAACTGGGAGCACAAACAGTATGTTGTCAATGTTATGTGGTAACTGCGGGACCATGACCATTTTGGCAATTGCTTTGCTCCCTGCCACTGACAGTGGTAACATGAACCAGAAGGCCACCAGTGATCTCAAGTATCTCACAGCTCAGCGTATTCTGCTCTCCACTAGGTCGATTTCACTATTGTAGTAATTTTTTAGACCCAAATAATGAAATGTAGGTGGCTCCCATTGTAAAGCATGTCTTCTCCAATGTAATAGGGGCAAAGGTCCGTCCACCTTATACTAGTTCAACTCGTAATAAGGCGTGCGGTCGGTGTGCGGCTTTGGTGCAGCTGTGCCAGTGAAGAGCCAGCGTAACTGCGCCAAAGTCATAATCAGGCCCTTCTCACTTTACCATAGGTGGCAAGACATACCCATGGCAGCTAAGCAACTGGTTTGATTTAGAGCGTTTCCCGGACGGCAAAGACGATCCCCCATGCCGATGAGGACCGATTTCTCGATCCCATCACGATAATCCATCCCAAGGGATCTATGCTGACTGTTAGAGGAATATCCCATGTGTTGAAGCCGTCCTAGACCGCTATTCGGAACTACGCATCAGATGGCTGGCCCATTGTCCATGAAAGCGGTCCGGCGATAATTTAAACCAGTGGGACATCCCATCTCGAGGAGCTCCTCTGGACCCTACTTCTCCCAGTGTCTCGACCGATAGACGTTATATAACAGATTAAAAAATCTTTTCTCCGAGATCGGCGTTGATCTGCGGCTGCAGACCTCAATTCTTCCCTTACTGAGAGGTTTCGCCTCTAATAAGACTACGAAAAACTCAGTCCCCCCCTCCCTGTTCCACCGTCGCCCTGATGAAGGTGTGACCCGGACGGAAACGCAGTCCCCCCCTCCCTGTTCCATCGACGCCCTGATGAAGGTGTGACCCGAACGGGTCAGTACACCGAAACGCGCATCGGCGTGGTTGCTGTGGGCAATTTACCAACTTGATCCACCTCCAATCCCGACTGTTGTATATTGCTCTAATACTTTTTTCCCCCATGAAGTATTTTTGTGAAGGAGACCTTACATTAGTTTGAATGTGCATGTCTGTATATTGAAAGAATGAGTTGGACGAGTGCCCCCGTAGTTTGAGCTGGTATGAGTATGTGAGTGAGTATGGATTGTGTGGGACTGTTTATTTGACAATGAACTTTTTTTATCAAAAGTGTAACAATGAATGTATATGTCTCTATATGTTTTTGTAACATCTTTTTTATCAAACTGACAAACCAATTCATTATGAATAATAAATGTATACAAAAATTTAAATGACAATTCTCTGGTATCTGGATTTGAGTTGATCATTGTGGCTCTATTGATATTATTGGATCCCTTCATGGGACCTGTGTAAATATTAAAGGCAGGCTGTCCGTTCTTCTTTTTTTGATTTAGAGCAATGCACCATTAACTGATTTCTGCTCCATGGGAACAAATTAGGTGTAGAGTGCCGAGGTCCAGAAGCCTTGAATCTCGCATATAGGCTCGGTGGTCCTCTACACCCCTCCCACGTTAGTCCTCAGCTGGTACCCTGTTGAAAGTTAGGCTGAAACCGTCAACATTATCGGCGCCCTCTTGCTCTCCTTGAACCTTTTGTGCGCGTAAAACAGCCGCCATTTTGAACACCATGGCTTCCCTGCTCTCGCCGAGAGCCAGCGCGCCCCTCTCCCCCTCCTAGCTTCGCTGGCATCCCCCGCATGCTGACAACCCCCCTGCCTGCACCTGCCTTGAAATCATAAACCCCTCTTCAGCGCTGCTCTGCCCCAGGCCCTCGTCCTGTTCCCAGCGCAACACCTCCCTTCTTCCCATTCATGATCCCCGGCCCTTTGATGCGAACCCCTTTCTTCCGTGTGCCCGTTTGTCCTCCTCGTTCCCAGGCCGACACCCAGCTCTGCCGATACTGTTCCTTGCCCCTCCCCGTACAATAAAAAGCTTCCTCCATCAAGGGATCCCCGGGTTGATCAAAGCCCCCCCCCGCCCTACGAGATCCGATCGAACCCCGCACTCTCCGTGAATCGGCGGAATATCCAGCTGCGCGATGATCATCACCTGTTGTGAACGGGGCGGGGACTTCCACTGTAACCTTGTGTGGGAACGGGCCTGAAAGGGGGGGATCTGAGGATGTCTTTCTGTACATCAAAGTATCGACGAGAATATGTTACATGCAATAAAAAGATAAACTTGTGTATAAGAGGCCAGGCCTCAGGGATGCAGTTAGAGCACCTTAGAACGATACCTGCTGTCCGTTTTGCTGTGTTCTCCTCCGGAGAGAATAAAAACCTTGTTTCCTGCCTTCCAGTCTCCAGCGCCTGCCTCTTCAATAGTTTAACTTCTTTGTGGGTTCAAGAGGCGACACCGCCGGGCAATACTTAAGGATATTATATTCTGGTTGGTAGTGTCACCCTTTTTAAAAATTGGCGTCCCAAGCGTGGGGCCCATCAGCGACCCGTGGATCCAGTGGGAGAGGTCCTGACGACAGAGTGAACGACTGCAACGATCGGGAACGCGTCTGTCCGATAGACCCTCGTCTGACAGCCGATCATCCGAACTTCACTGGTTCCGAACAGACCTCTCTCGAGTGATCTACGGTCCTGACTGGGAACCATCAGGAGTGCCGCGAGGATAACGGAGAAGAGAGGACGATCGGGCGCTGGATTCGGAAGACAAGAAACTGTCCATGCGATCCGGGTAAGGTCGTGTAAACACGACAAGTTGCGAACTGATTGCTTGATTGCTTGATTGTTTTAAAAAATACTAGTATTGCTCCTTTTTATTTATTTGGAGATTCACTGTCTGCAAACGGAGAAACAACGGGCTCTCTCTTTGCAAGCAGTGGAGGATAGGTAGGGCAGTAGCCGTGCTTATTTTTTTCTCCCCCACTCAATAATTACTTGAAACTGAACTGTTGTTCGCAAAACTATTGTTTCCTGGAGATTCTCTGTCTGCAAACAGGGAAGAGACCACCCTTTTTGCAGATAGTGAAAAGGGTAGGTAACGCAGATCTTTGCGGACCTACTCATTCTTCCCATTGAATATTTATTGGTCTTTTTGTTATTTTGATCCATGAGGTATTCACTGCCTGCAAACAACGTAGAATAGAAATATTCTGTCCAGTCTTTGCACCTAGTGATAAGATAGGCAGTGCTGACTTTTTAGTCCCTCGTTACGAGCCGTCATGTCTGTCTTCTCCCCACTGATTAGTAGCCTGTTTAGCCCGGACCGCTTATTAGAGATGGACCACCCAGCCCCACTGGAAGGCACCCCTAATAAGGACATGTTCATGAAGCATGGATTAACCGCTATAGCCTATAGTAAACTATGGCATAAATATACGAAAAAGGGTCAAGAAAGTCAGTGGCCCCTGATAGGATCCTTCGATGATGATAAAATAAAAACGCTAGAAACTGCCCTGGGTAAAAACAAGACAACACCCACTATGCTCGACAGTTTCGGCATGTGGCGAAAAGAAACTGAACAACGTAAAAAGAAAACTGAGAGTAGGTTGGAAAAAGAGCTGCGAAAAGCAGCCCACCTAGCTGCCCAGAAACTAGAAAAAGAGATAAAGGAAAGAGAGAAAGCTAAACAGAAACTAGAAATGGAAACACCAAACCAGTGTCCGGTTAGAACTCCCTCCATGCTCTACCCTGATTTACCCTCGAAACAACGAGCCAACGAGGATCTGCTGTTAGGTCCTCCTATCATCTACATGCCCCCTCCATATGCCCCTTCCCAACCCTTGGCGCAGCACGCGCCACCCCCAGGTACAAACGAAGGTACCGCCACAGCTTCGGCCCCAATGGCCTCTGTGCCGGCCGAACCCCTTGTATTAAAAACCGCATCAACAACAACGTTAGACGACCATGAGACCCGAGGGGCTGGTCCTGCAAGAACAAGCAGGCTAAGCAAAGATGAGCGAGCGGGGATCGACAAAATAGCAAGGACACTGGTAGAAAGGAAGGATGATGAAGAGTACATCACAGATATGTTCAGCTCGTATACAGGGAGTCACAGACGACATTTTACCGTACGACTGTGTTATCATGTCTTGAATGCATATGAGGACCGATATCGAGAAAACGGTCCCGAGAGCCTAACGACTCTGTACCGGAAGGTCGATATCGGGGATGAGGGCGAGTGTGATGTGTCGGACCTCCTTACGCGTACGCTTGAGGTTTTCCGCCACCTCACTGAACGAAAGCCGGGAGCTAAATCCGCAACCTCCGTAGTGACCGAACCACCAACCGAGCAATCTGACACCATGATGCCAATACGAGAGGCTGCCCCTTACTGGGTTCCTCCCCTAGGTACAGGGACTCACGATGATGCAAACAACCAAGATGCGAAGGGAAGGGTAGTGTACAACTGGGTCTACCAGCCATGGGACCGGCAAGAGATACTGACATTCCGGAAATCTCTACACGACCTACGTAAAAACCCCACTGCCTTCTATACTGAATTGGGTACAGCCCTGGGCTCAACGATTATGACCCTGGCTGACATCGACTTGTTCTTCGGGTTATGTCTACCAGCTGATGTGTGGAAGCAAATCCGGAAAGTCGATCACCTTGAGCTGTTCGGACAAACCTGGACACAACTCAATGACCTGGATAAACAACGGGGACCAGGACAAAAGCCTTTGAAATCCATTCTAGACCTTCCAGATAAAATCGTAGAGAAATTAAAAACCCTGATCCCAGAAAAGAAAGTGGACTGGTCGATAGTAACAGCCTGTCGCCAGAAACCCCAGGAGGATATATCGGAATACTTCTCCCGGTTTGAAACGGTGTTCTCCGATTACAGCGGCCAGGACATGACCACTGCAACCGGACACCATCTGTTTGTCCAGAATTATGTTAAGGGCCTATCATCGGAAATCTCCCAGAAACTACAGGCCAGCGAGAGTAGTTGGGCAGCCTCCAAACCTACAGCGATTCTCCAAATGGCCCAATATTATGAGCATCAGAAAAATGAAAACGATAGGGCGACAGAGAAAAAGAAGAAGGACTTAAAAGAGAGGGTGATGATTGCCAAACTGCAAGGGGTGACTATAGGACGAGACCAATATCGGGGAAACTACCAGACGAACGTCCCTAAGACTACATTTCCCCAGGACCGCACTCTGACTTCCTACAGCGGACGCACAGACCTTAGAGAAAACCAGTGCGCTTTCTGCAAAGGGACTGGCCATTGGAAATCCCAGTGCCCATATCTTCTGGAAATGATCAGAAACAAAGACCCCAGGGATGTAGCAAACGGACCGAGACCTAAGGGACAACAGCGAGGGCCCCCAAATGACGCGACTAACGACAGATCAGGCAGACCAAATACGTTCGATCGACCCAGGCAGAACCAATATCAACAATCTGACTATGACGACACCCACACCTTCGCATAGGACAGCCAAGGGCGAGGGAGGGATCCAGTCGAGCTCTATGTTGACCAGCAGGGCCCTTATGTCACTGCTAAGGTCCTGGGTACCAAGTCTCCATTTCTGGTAGACACTGGCGCAACACGTAGTGCGTTATCTAAACGACTGATTCCAAGGGCACCCTTGTCTGGCTCACTCATAACATCGACAGGTTTCGATGGAACGCCCTCCACCAACCCTTTGTCTGCCCCGATTCTCTTCGACGTAGAAAACAACTCCACCGACACCACGTTCTTGCTCTCCTCCAATAGCCCTGACGCCATTATGGGACTTGACTTACTGAAACACTTCCGAGCGACGATCAGGTGTTCTCAAGATGGAGTTCGAGTGTTTCTTTACGACAACCCCGTTCTGCTTAGACATTGCTCTCCCCGACACATGTTTTCCATCACCGACGTTGACGCATCCCTGCTTGACACTCTACCTCCGTATCTGTGGGCCAAAGCGGATTCGGACGTAGGGCGTATGTTAATTGACCCAGTACACATTACTGTCCGACCAGACGCAACACTCCCAAAACTCCCACAATATCGGATATCGCCAGAGGGCGAGAAGGCATTGGTAATGATTATCCAGTCACTGATAGACGCAGGAGTGGTAGAGGAAGTGGTTAGTAACATTTGCAACAGCCCTATCTTGCCCATCATCAAGAAACAGGGAGAGGGAGATGAGAAAGCATACCGTTTTATCATCGACCTCCGAGAGATCAACAAAGTGGTGGTACCCCAGTACCCTGTGGTCTCAGACATCACCACCATCCTGACTTTGATTCCATCCACTGCCACCACCTTTTCCGTCATCGACCTCAAGAACGCATTCTTCTCCATCCCCATCCACCCAGACAGCCGATATCTCTTCGGCTTTACCCTAAAAGCCCGCTCATATAGGTTTTGCCGAGCGCCTCAAGGCTACACGGAAAGCCCTAGCATCTACAGCCAGGCCCTCAAAAGACAACCAGACCAAGTCCAGTTACCCGACGGAGTGGTGTTGGTACAATATGTCGATGACATCCTTTTGGCAGCCGACACCACCCCTCTAGCGGTTACCGCCACCATTCAACTCTTGCACTTCCTTGCGGAAAATGGCCACAAGGTCTCCAAGAAGAAGTTGCAATTCTGCCTACCCCAGGTCACTTACCTAGGCCACCTTTTGTCCAAAGATGGAAGAAAACTCACTCCTGATCGAATCCAAACCATTCTAGATACCCCTGTCCCTAAGACCCAGAAGCAGGTTCGCTCCCTATTAGGCCTCACCTCCTTCTGCCGACAATGGTTACCAAACTTCAGCCTCGTTGTGAAACCACTGCTTTCTCTGCTAAACAAAGACGTCCCTTTCCCACTCCCATGGACCCCTGAGTGTCAAACTTCCTTCACGGAACTGCGAGATACCCTTTGCTCAGCCCCTGTCCTAGGTACCCCTGATTACAAAAAGCCCTTCTCCCTTTACACTCACGAAAGGGAGGGGTGCGCTTTATCTGTCCTGACCCAGGCCATCGGCCCTAAGCAACGACCGTGCGCTTACTTCTCTGCCACTCTTGACCCTGTCGCCAGAGCCTTGCCTGCCTGCCTTCGAGCTGTAGCTGCTGCTGCAATCTCTATCCGACAGAGTGAGGGGATTGTACTCTCGAATTCCCTCACGGTACTGGTACCCCATGCAGTCGACACCCTCCTGAACCAAACCAAGACGCAACATCTGACGAGTGCACGACTGACTGGATACGAACTGACCTTGCTTGCCCCCATATCACCGTGAAAAGATGCACCACACTGAACCCGGCAACTCTGTTACCCTTGCCAGAGAACGATCCCAATGTGCACCCCGTACATGACTGCGTGACTCTTACGGACGAACAGACCAGGAGTAGGGTTGATCTCAGAGACACGGCTTTCCCTGACCCCGACGGGGAGCTGTGGGTGGACGGTTCTTGCATCAAACTCTCCGACGGTACCACTTCCGCTGCCTATGCAGTCACCACGGCCCGAACCGTAGTAGAAACAGCCCGCATCACCCAGCGATCTGCCCAGGCAGCGGAACTGATTGCTTTGACACGAGCCTGCATCCTGGCGACAGGAACCACAGCGAACATTTACACCGACAGCCAGTATGCCTTCGGGGTGGTTCACCATTTTGGGCTCCTTTGGAGGGAAAGGGGATTCTTGACCTCACACGGCACACCCATTTTGCACGGGGATCTAGTCTCCGCCTTAATCGAAGCTGTCCTCCTCCCCGAAAAACTTGCCGTCATCAAATGCCAGGCACACAAGAAGGTGACAGACATTATTGGACAGGGAAATGCACTAGCCGACATCACCGCCCGAACGACAGCTGAAAATAGGACGACAACACATATGTACGTGACCAGATCACAAGCGGAAAGGTGGACTGACGTTGGAGACACTATCAGGGACATTCAAACGGCTAGCACACAACACGAGTTGACTGAATGGACACGGGTGGGATTGAAAGACGATGAAGGCTGCTGGCGGACAAAAGACACGAACAAATGGTTGCTACCTGATTCATACTTGATTCCCATACTGACCATGGCACACTCCCCTGCCCACATAGGATCAGCCCCCATTATCGAACTTGTCTCCAGGGTTTGGCACAATGATAAGATCCCAGATTCCGCCAAACGCCTGGTTCAACAATGCTTAATATGCCTGCAACACAACCCCGGGAAAGGAACTGTAGTACCCCGGGGGGGATTTGGGGTTCCAAACCACCCATTTGAAGTCCTGCAGATGGACTACATCCAGCTAGACAGATGCCAAGGCCTAAAATATGTACTTGTTGTGGTGTGCGCATTTAGCAAGTGGGTGGAAGCATATCCAACCCGTGACAACACCGCTATGGCCACCGCAAAGGTTCTGTTAAAGGAGTTCTTCCCCCGTTATGGCCTCTGTCGTGTTTTATGGAGTGATAATGGCCCCCACTTCGTAGCCAAAGTTATCCAGCTCATCCTGAATGGGCTGGGTATTAAACAGAAATTCCACGCAGTCTTCCACCCTCAGTCTGCTGGGCTTGTCGAACGACACAATGCCACACTAAAGCTTAAACTGGCCAAAATAGTGGCTACCACGGGCCTGAAATGGCCAGACGCCCTCCCACTGGCATTGCTATCGATGCGCTCTACCCCCACCCGACATCACTTAACTCCTTATGAAGTTGTCTTCGGTCGACCCATGAGCGTCTGGTCTGCCCCGAAACCAATTTCCATTCATGACGTTCCGGACGTCCTAATGTCTGATTATCTGTACAAATTGACTGAAACTTTGTCTGTCCTTCATCAGCAGGTGCAGCAGGCCATCCCCGATGCTTCCAGGGGTCCGGGTCACGCCATCCAGCCGGGGGACTTCGTGCTGATCCGAAATTTTCAGCGATCAAAGAGTTTGGAACCCCGGTGGACGGGCCCCTGGCAAGTGCTGATCACCACCCGGACCGCACTTCGAGTGGAGGGGAAGAAGCACTGGCTGCACGCCCATCACTGCAAAAAGGTCTCCCCAGCCCTGGCCACGACAGATACCGTCAACACCCAAGAAGAGCTCCTGAACCAGGACCGACCATCGTTGAACTGCTATCCTGACACAGAGACACTTGAACTTTCAAAACATCCTGACCCCACTGTACCATCTCGAGAAGGGTATTTCCTGCGTCGAAAGGAGGGAGCTTCGGCTAAGTAGGCCACGGACTAGGTTAAAGGATCTCAGAACGGTGACCCAGACTACCAAGGGTTACCTGGAGAGAAGCTAAAACTAAGTCTGTGGTCCTGCCCACTACCGAGCACCTTGAAGACGAAGATGATGGAAGCGCCAGATAAGAAGATGATGGAAGCGCCAAATAAGAAGCCGACGGAGACAGCAGGAAATACCCACTACAGAAATCCGAGAACAGACAGACTCCATAGCTCAAAGACAATTGCACTCTTCATCGTAATCCTCCTCTGCTTTCTCCTCATGACTACGCTCTGGATTATGGAAGAACACGCACCTGCTCACGAAACATTCCTAACCACTGCCCAGCCTACCACCATGAAGGAACATTATCTGATTTCGCTCTCCCCTCAACTAAGAGAGAGGCGAAAGGAGTTTTGGAATAACTCTTTCGTGCAGCTGCTTCACCAACACAATCTTGCCACCAATGCCACCAACTGCTGGATCTGTGGGTTGCTACCCCATGCCACTGGACATTCAATACCATTCATTCCTTCACCCTTCTCTGTTCACGGCTCCTGCCTTGCTTGGCTGATCCTCCTGCAAGAAAGCTATAAGGACAATACCACCTCCGGTAGAACCGTAACGCATTTCTCCCACGGGGTCCGGCGAAACAAAACTAAGACACACTTCTGCCCGCAGACCTCCAACGATTCAGTCCAAATGGACATCCCGGCTAAAGAACGGATCGAAATGCAGGTGTTCAACAATCCAACCAGACCCGCCTTCTCCTATCTGCGGAAACGAACGGCTGCCACTCTGACTGTGGCCTTGTCGGTCATCAACGTCACAGGCCACATGTGTGTAGAAGGACTTGGGACACAGCTGGTGGGTCGCAGCGCTTGCCGCTTTACCAGAACCCTGGATTCCACGGATCCACCTTCCTTTGTGTCATCCCCAAACATGTATTTCATCTGCGGCACGAAGGCCTACACCTGGCTCCCCAAAGGCTGGGGGGCACTTGCTACATCTCCTTCGTCCTTCCTCCAACTTATGTGGCCCCAGCGAATCACCACAGGCAAAAACGAGCCAAAGACGTTGAGCAAGCCGACTCAACAGGGGCGCAGTTCCTCGATGCTATGAAAGGACTCGTCCCCCTCTGGGGCCCGATGGCAAACAGCCGTGCCATCCGACATTTGACTCAGGCAGTCGAGACAACCATGAACATCACAGCGGGCATTTTTGCCAACAACACTGCCGAGCTCCAAGCGGTCCGTCTGGTGGCTCTTCAGAACCGCCTCGTTCTAGATGTGGTTCTGGCGGACCGTGGAGGAGCATGCCGCATTATTGGGTCCAGCTGTTGTACATACATACCGGACAACTCACCCTCAGTGTACAAAGCCATCGAACACCTCCACAGACTCTCTTCAGAAGTTCACCGAGAACAAGAAGAATGGTCGCTCGGTGGTTGGTTCTGGGACACCATCAAAAGCTCGGGCTGGAGACTGCTCACCATTATCCTGATTCCCGTAGTTGTAATATGTGGCCTATGCTTAGGAATTCAATGTCTGCCACCTCTGTGTTCTTTATGTGCGAGTTGTATTTTTCCCAAAACTGTGGACTTTGGAAGCGAACACATGAGAGCATTGTATGATACCGAAGTTAGGAATTTGATGAAAATTGACATTGAGTAAGCAAGTTGGCTAGATATGTTGAAAAGGGAGGACTGTTGAAAGTTAGGCTGAAACCGTCAACATTATTGGCGCCCTCTTGCTCTCCTTGAACCTTTTGTGCGCGTAAAACAGCCGCCATTTTGAACACCATGGCTTCCCTGCTCTCGCCGAGAGCCAGCGCGCCCCTCTCCCCCTCCTAGCTTCGCTGGCATCCCCCGCATGCTGACAACCCCCCTGCCTGCACCTGCCTTGAAATCATAAACCCCTCTTCAGCGCTGCTCTGCCCCAGGCCCTCGTCCTGTTCCCAGCGCAACACCTCCCTTCTTCCCATTCATGATCCCCGGCCCTTTGATGCGAACCCCTTTCTTCCGTGTGCCCGTTTGTCCTCCTCGTTCCCAGGCCGACACCCAGCTCTGCCGATACTGTTCCTTGCCCCTCCCCGTACAATAAAAAGCTTCCTCCATCAAGGGATCCCCGGGTTGATCAAAGCCCCCCCCGCCCTACGAGATCCGATCGAACCCCGCACACTCCGTGAATCGGCGGAATATCCAGCTGCGCGATGATCATCACCTGTTGTGAACGGGCGGGGACTTCCACTGTAACCTTGTGTGGGAACGGGCCTGAAAGGGGGGGATCTGAGGATGTCTTTCTGTACATCAAAGTATCGACGAGAATATGTTACATGCAATAAAAAGATAAACTTGTGTATAAGAGGCCAGGCCTCAGGGATGCAGTTAGAGCACCTCAGAACGATACCTGCTGTCCGTTTTGCTGTGTTCTCCTCCGGAGAGAATAAAAACCTTGTTTCCTGCCTTCCAGTCTCCAGCGCCTGCCTCTTCAATAGTTTAACTTCTTTGTGGGTTCAAGAGGCGACACCGCCGGGCAATACTTAAGGATCTTATATTCTGGTTGGTAGTGTCACCCTTTTTAACAATCCCCACTTTGGGAGGGATCCTCTACTGTATCCTCTTGCTCCCCACACATAATCCTTGAGGATGAAGCATGGTCGGTGTTCGGCCTTAGGCGGTATGATGGTGTTGACTTCATCTGCGCCCCTTGGGTGCTTTCTTGGTTATCATCTTATTCACCCCACGGCAGTCCGCTCATTGCGGGATGAGAAGGTGGATTGTGCGGGCCTCCACTGAATAGTTTTAGGGGTGTAGATCGGGTGATGCTCCGGCTCCTTGCCTCCATCCTCATTGGGGAGGGACTGGTGTGTGTCAGCCATATCCGTGAGCTTGATGTGCTGTACTTCTTTCTTGAACAAGGATATGTTTCTGGTCACAGTCTCTCCCTGACGCAATGCGGTGACCTTGGTCCCTTGGATCTGGGTAACTTGCCATGGTTCTCTCTTGAAAGTGGTCCTTAATTTGTGTACTGTGGTAAATAAAATATTACCCTGGCAGAATTTCTAGGCATGAACAAAGTATCATGCATCAAATGAGAGACAGGATCCGTGGTGTCCAAGTTAAAATGGGCTTTATTCCAATAACTCGAGTCAAAGGGAGAATCAGTTCCATCACCACAGAGGTTCAGGAAGGGTCTTCTAACATTTATTTACTGAACATGATATTTATACATTTAGTCTTGTACATAGGACGTAGGAAGGAACGCTCGAGGCAGAGCAGAGAAAGAAAATGAGATAAGAGCATGTAGGCGTGCATGAGGGTGTACACTTTATGAGTCATAGGTAGGTGATAGGTAGGTGTCATAGGTGGGTGGTACACAGAGGAGGAGTTTGGATAGCTAGCTGGAACTATGCCCTAATTGTGCAACTTTGAGCATGACGTGCAATTGACGTGTAACTGGGAGGAAGCTGACTTTCAACCTAGTAGAGAGATCTCTTGTGTCAAGGCGACCAGCACATCTAGTACAACTGATATCTAGAGTCAGGGGATGTATTATCTGAAGCAATAGTTGTTCATCACTAAAAGACAGAGAGGGCATATTTATTCGTTCATTGCATGAGGGCTGTGAGCTCTTCTATGGATGCAAGCACTGTGATTTACTTAAATGGAGACAGAATGGCTAGGCCCTATCTCCCTCGGACGGGTTCTGTGTACCTTCTTCAGCAGGCTGAAACGTGATTCTGTAAAGCAAACAGATAACTGTTATTCATAATTAGGCTTTCCTGTTTTCAGTTTCTATTTTTGGTAAATTCTGGTGGGGTTTTTTCAGTGTTTTCAATATCTTAAAAAACAGTTGTTATCAGTGGTTACACATTTTCGCGCCACTAAAAACAACAGAAAAAATGTTTTTCCGGTGTTTATGGAACGTTTTGCTTTTATTATTGCTTGCTTTCTGCACTGAAAGAACATGGTATATAGACAATGTACTTATAGTGTATATGAGGTCCAAATAGATTTTTTGCAAATAATCTTATTGTAGTGCACTATACAATACTTCTTCAGTGAGTCTTTGGGTCATGTGCGCTCGCTCTTTCCTTCCCATGTAAACTTCTGTGAAAAGGTCCTCTCAGCATTCTTAGCCCATTGGGCTGAGAACCATCAGCTAAGGGACACAGTTGGAATGACTCTTTCTTTGATGCCACATAAAGCACGAAATGATATATATTTGCATTTTAGTTCCTATGCATTAGAAACCAGTGCACCAGAATGGACTAAAAAGTCAATAGCATCCCTCATTAACTCTTAAGATTGTAAAGATTCTTTCAGCATACCATCTAACAAGTGGCAAGGATCTACTACAGGGAATCACTTCAGCTCGGGTATCAATTTTGACAGGTCATCACACAACTTTTTTATATACGTAGGTGAATCACTGCAAATACAAACGATATCACTCCAATCTTTGTTGAACTTGGAAATAACCTTTTTTTGCAGAGCATTACAAGTGACACTGCGTTCCATGTTTTCCAAAAGTCTGGTGTCATGTTTTCACCACTATCCCAGATGCTTGGTGATATATATATACTTATCACTATACCTTACATTGAATGTTTAAAGCCTGGGGTGTTGACAATTCACCTACTATAAATACTGTCCCACTGGAAACTATGGTCTAAGGGTTTTTACCCATTCTCTGTGGCTAAATGTGATGACACATATTAGGAAAGATTTTTATGAAACCAGCCATTTTACCTATCGGTGAAAGAATCAAATGCAGCCAAAATATCAAATATGAGTTTGATATTTCCTGATTCTCTATAGTTTATAAAATAATTAAACTAGACCTAAAACATGAAACTAAACCCTGCATCTTTAGACCAAAGGCCACAAAACTTAAAAAGTAAAAGGAAGAAGAAACAATATTTTAGTGGCATCCCTAAAGAACAAAACTCAAGTAGAATAATGTTAGTCAGTCTTTCTTACTGCTATTTGTATAACAAAGTTACATTGTATTGACCTCTTCAGGAAGAAAAAAATGACTTTCACTCTCTTTTTCCTTTCTTTGAATGGCATTTAGTTTGTGGTTGTCCAGGTGTTTTTTCAGTGTTTATATGTTTTCACCGGTGAGGGCTATTTTTCTTTCAGTGGGGTTTTATCAGTTATTATAGGTTTAAACCTAAAACCCCACAGCCTATTCATAATACTGTCTTGGCAGGCCTCTTGCTGGGCTTCTCTCGGCTGAGCTAGAAGTATGCGAGGTCAGAGGGACGTAACTGCAGCTTCAGTGTGTCAGGAGTCATGAAATGCAAATACATGGGCCTTATGCTACCTTAACGTTTGGGAGACTTTGATGACTGGCATTTCTAATGCAGGACATGATTGCAGGGGCCTAGTGATTCAGGCCACTACGAGGAAGTGCATGGGTGACATGCACATGACATGTAACATAAGGTACACGTAGGGGACATCTTGGTCAGGCAAAATTTCATTTTCCACATTCCCTCCTTGTCCCCTACTTAACCCTTTAGGATACATCTATATTCATGAGACCGTATAGTTGATCATACAGAATAATTTGTTCATCTTTTATCCTTTGTTTACGTGGATGTGGAATACAGGCAGTAGCACACAGGCCGCAAATGGCCGGGCCACACTGCAGACAGAGACAGCAACCAAATATCATAAGTAGGACCAGTCCTAGGAAAGACATGACTTTCCATCCCCAAGCTGATATTATACCCCAGAGCCAGCTGGACCAAGTCCATGTGCCTGGGTCTTGATGTATGCAAAAAACACAGTTGATGGACAGAATGTAGAACAATGTCATACATTCACCCCAGTACAATGATCTGGGCCTAAATCCATCGTTTTTTTGCACTCCACACCACCCTGGGTTAGACACTGGCTATATGCAAATCAGCTCTGACCCTGTGCCTCATGGGAACAGTCCAGTCCGAACTACCAAGCCATGTCTTTCCCAGACCGGAATCAAGCATCCAAGGACCGGTTTCTGGCTATCAGCCTTCATCAGCCTGGATAGCTTGACTCCAGTGGTGTGGAGAGCCTGGGACTCACGTCTGAGCATACCCAGCCCACTCGGGGTGAAGATTGCAAAAAACACAGTTGATGGACAGAATGTAGAACAATGTCATACATTCACCCCAGTACAATGATCTGGGCCTAAATCCATCGTTTTTTTGCACTCCACACCACCCTGGGTTAGACACTGGCTATATGCAAATCAGCTCTGACCCTGTGCCTCATGGGAACAGTCCAGTCCGAACTACCAAGCCATGTCTTTCCCAGACCGGAATCAAGCATCCAAGGACCGGTTTCTGGCTATCAGCCTTCATCAGCCTGGATAGCTTGACTCCAGTGGTGTGGAGAGCCTGGGACTCACGTCTGAGCATACCCAGCCCACTCGGGGTGAAGATTGCAAAAAACACAGTTGATGGACAGAATGTAGAACAATGTCATACATTCACCCCAGTACAATGATCTGGGCCTAAATCCATCGTTTTTTTGCACTCCACACCACCCTGGGTTAGACACTGGCTATATGCAAATCAGCTCTGACCCTGTGCCTCATGGGAACAGTCCAGTCCGAACTACCAAGCCATGTCTTTCCCAGACCGGAATCAAGCATCCAAGGACCGGTTTCTGGCTATCAGCCTTCATCAGCCTGGATAGCTTGACTCCAGTGGTGTGGAGAGCCTGGGACTCACGTCTGAGCATACCCAGCCCACTCGGGGTGAAGATTGCAAAAAACACAGTTGATGGACAGAATGTAGAACAATGTCATACATTCACCCAAGTACAATGATCTGGGCCTAAATCCATCGTTTTTTTGCACTCCACACCACCCTGGGTTAGACACTGGCTATATGCAAATCAGCTCTGACCCTGTGCCTCATGGGAACAGTCCAGTCCGAACTACCAAGCCATGTCTTTCCCAGACCGGAATCAAGCATCCAAGGACCGGTTTCTGGCTATCAGCCTTCATCAGCCTGGATAGCTTGACTCCAGTGGTGTGGAGAGCCTGGGACTCACGTCTGAGCATACCCAGCCCACTCGGGGTGAAGATTGCAAAAAACACAGTTGATGGACAGAATGTAGAACAATGTCATACATTCACCCCAGTACAATGATCTGGGCCTAAATCCATCGTTTTTTTGCACTCCACACCACCCTGGGTTAGACACTGGCTATATGCAAATCAGCTCTGACCCTGTGCCTCATGGGAACAGTCCAGTCCGAACTACCAAGCCATGTCTTTCCCAGACCGGAATCAAGCATCCAAGGACCGGTTTCTGGCTATCAGCCTTCATCAGCCTGGATAGCTTGACTCCAGTGGTGTGGAGAGCCTGGGACTCACGTCTGAGCATACCCAGCCCACTCGGGGTGAAGATTGCAAAAAACACAGTTGATGCTCAGACGTGAGTCCCAGGCACTCCACACCACTGGAATCAAGCTAGCCGGGCTGATGAGAGGTGTTACCTCGAAACCGGGCCGGTCCTCGGATGCTTGTTTCCGTTCTGGGAAGGACATGGCTTTTGTAGTTCGGACTGGACTGTTCCCATGGGGCACAGGGTCAGCGCTGATTTGCATATCGCCATTGTCTAACCCAGGGTGGTGTGGAGTGGAAAAACGATGGATTTGGGCCCAGATCTTTGGACTGGGGTGAATGTGTGACATTGATCCACATTCTGTCCATCATTGTTGTGTTTGCAATTACCGCTCTAAGTGTACTGGGGATGCTCAGACGTGAGTCCCAGGCACTCCACACCACTGGAATCAAGCTAGCCGGGCTGATGAGAGGTGTTACCTCGAAACCGGGCCGGTCCTCGGATGCTTGTTTCCGTTCTGGGAAGGACATGGCTTTTGTAGTTCGGACTGGACTGTTCCCATGGGGCACAGGGTCAGCGCTGATTTGCATATCGCCATTGTCTAACCCAGGGTGGTGTGGAGTGGAAAAACGATGGATTTGGGCCCAGATCTTTGGACTGGGGTGAATGTGTGACATTGATCCACATTCTGTCCATCATTGTTGTGTTTGCAATTACCGCTCTAAGTGTACTGGGGATGCTCAGACGTGAGTCCCAGGCACTCCACACCACTGGAATCAAGCTAGCCGGGCTGATGAGAGGTGTTACCTCGAAACCGGGCCGGTCCTCGGATGCTTGTTTCCGTTCTGGGAAGGACATGGCTTTTGTAGTTCGGACTGGACTGTTCCCATGGGGCACAGGGTCAGCGCTGATTTGCATATCGCCATTGTCTAACCCAGGGTGGTGTGGAGTGGAAAAACGATGGATTTGGGCCCAGATCTTTGGACTGGGGTGAATGTGTGACATTGATCCACATTCTGTCCATCATTGTTGTGTTTGCAATTACCGCTCTAAGTGTACTGGGGATGCTCAGACGTGAGTCCCAGGCACTCCACACCACTGGAATCAAGCTAGCCGGGCTGATGAGAGGTGTTACCTCGAAACCGGGCCGGTCCTCGGATGCTTGTTTCCGTTCTGGGAAGGACATGGCTTTTGTAGTTCGGACTGGACTGTTCCCATGGGGCACAGGGTCAGCGCTGATTTGCATATCGCCATTGTCTAACCCAGGGTGGTGTGGAGTGGAAAAACGATGGATTTGGGCCCAGATCTTTGGACTGGGGTGAATGTGTGACATTGATCCACATTCTGTCCATCATTGTTGTGTTTGCAATTACCGCTCTAAGTGTACTGGGGATGCTCAGACGTGAGTCCCAGGCACTCCACACCACTGGAATCAAGCTAGCCGGGCTGATGAGAGGTGTTACCTCGAAACCGGGCCGGTCCTCGGATGCTTGTTTCCGTTCTGGGAAGGACATGGCTTTTGTAGTTCGGACTGGACTGTTCCCATGGGGCACAGGGTCAGCGCTGATTTGCATATCGCCATTGTCTAACCCAGGGTGGTGTGGAGTGGAAAAACGATGGATTTGGGCCCAGATCTTTGGACTGGGGTGAATGTGTGACATTGATCCACATTCTGTCCATCATTGTTGTGTTTGCAATTATGGGTCTTGATGTATGACATGAGCAATTTTGTGGAGTCTTGTAATCGCTGCGTACACAGATGGCGCGTTATTTGGGATGAAAACGCAACAACTAGATCGGATCACTCTTCAAGCTCCGCCTCTATCCGCCAGGATGACGTCAAGAACGAGGCGATTTTGTAAAACGACAAGTCTCATAGCAGATTGCTCCTGGATTAAGTTCGCCAGGGCAGATGCAGTCACATTCACTACTGCTTCCAGGGTTCTTGTTAATTTGCGTATCAGCTTACTATTTTGGACGGGGCCAACGAAGAAAAAGAAACCTTTGTTGAAGTCTGTATATTGCTCCCAAGCTGTTTCAGTCTGATCAATCCCTGCAGAATCTGTCTCTCTCTTTTGTCTAACATGTTCTAGTTGTGAATCTCTGTGATAATGGGATGGGGCTAAGAAAACAGGTGGCAATAAGAATGCTATATAACAAGTCCCACCCCAGTCTAAGGGCAGATGTACATAGGCTGTCTGACCGCAAATGAAATAGGTATGGCGTGATGGTTTGAAAGAAGAAAGTCCTTTATCACTAAACTCTACTACAGTGTTACACTCGCTGTGTCCCATATGTACTGAGCCTTTCTTACTAACACATAGGTCACCTTTTGCTGGCAGGACTGATATAAACGGTGGACCTGTATTTTGCTTGGGCTGAACATTTAACATTATAAAATTAACAGATGCATTTCCCTGCTCGTACTCTTCATTCTCTAAATCGGTTCCCTTTCTTTGGGGGAATCCGTCTTTGTCTGCAAAGCATGCTTCATTCATTACTTTCTTCAGGTTTCCATATATCCAGCCAC
This sequence comes from Lissotriton helveticus, assembly GCF_964261635.1. Taxonomy (NCBI): domain Eukaryota; kingdom Metazoa; phylum Chordata; class Amphibia; order Caudata; family Salamandridae; genus Lissotriton; species Lissotriton helveticus. Next base: position 1,156,848,160 of record NC_136065.1, read on the forward strand.
CTGGATAAGCTATGTACTTTCTATCTATTGAGGTCATTAGAGCAAACCATGCTCCACACGAACCATTGTGTGAGAACGGTAAAGGGTAGAAGGGCAAGACTCCCTTCGTCTCTTGATAAGGTGGCATTTGGCCACATACCCAGCAATCTGTCGCATTGCTGGTCTGGTGAGAATGGTGTAACATACGAATGAAAGTATTGTTACGTAGTGCTAGTCGATATGACAATTCATGAGGTGGCAGTTCACTAAATGTATGCTCTGCGGTGCTATTACTGGAAGAATGTATATGTGAGGAAATAGGGAAAAAAACATGTAGCAATATACTGACACAGATTATAACAATGCACAGAATAAAAAGAATGATCAAGGTAACTATACATCTACTGCGTAATATCTTGCAGTACTTTCCTTTCTTATCTCTCTTCTTGCTATTCTCGTATGTGATCTTATACATGTCAGAAATCTAGTCTAACCGATTCACCACCGAGTGGACTTAGGCAATTAAACTACGTCTGACTTACTAGATCTTAATTTAGATTTATACTCCTGCTGAGGGGTCTTTTCTAGCAAAGGTCAGTGTTCTTTATAAAAGTTCCAAAGTTCCAAATAGTCCAAAGTATCTTTTGTAGTGATGAAGGTGAGTTCGGCCTTTACGTCCTTCCACCAACTTCGGCGTCTTCCAACGTGGCTCAAGGGGACTTGAACGATCAAAATTCCGGATGCATACAAAATTCTCGGGGACAATGGCGTGTTCCTTGACCTAGGTGTTGTCAGGGAAGGCAGCAGCAACCTGTGAACAACAAGAGAGTAGTGTAGACATCAAGGAAGCCAGGTAATCTGTCAGCATGTTACTGTCAACATCAGGTATTTTCTTTGGCATAGGCGTACCCCACATATTTGGCGGTCTACCGAAAACTACTTCATAAGGAGATAGGCCTGTTCTGGAATGAGCTACCATACGCATGTAAAAGAGGGCAACCGGCAAGGCAACCATCCAATCCACGCCTTTTTCTGTACAGATCTCAGCAACTTTTGTCTTAATTGTCTGATTATGTCTTTCTACAAGGCCTGCTGCTTCTGGGTGTCTTACACAATGGAACTTCCATGTATAACCTAACAGAAGAGACACTTGTTTCATTAATTCAGAAGAAAATGGCTGCCCGTTATCAGAATAGATCACACGGGGCAATATCTGGGGAAGAACTCGCGCACCAATTGCCTGGCTGTTGTCACAGCAGTGTAATCTGGAACTGGATAAGCTTCTGTCCATCTAGATAGTGCACACACAACGACCAAGCCATACTTGTAACCTCTACATCTGTCCATTTGGATGTAATCCATCTGGAGGACCTCAAAAGGGTGGTCAGGAGGATGAAATCCGCCTTGTTCCACCGGAATGCCTTTACCTGGATTGAACTGGCAACAGATCATACATGTTCACAGATCATACATGTTCGCACTTTCTGTTTCGCTGCTGCACGTAGGTGCTTGTTAAACCAAATGTTCTGTAAACTGTCTAGCTTTGCCTTCTCTCCTAAGTGTGTGGGACTATGTGTTGTGTTTATGATTATTTGTACCATAGAATCTGAAAGAGACCATGTACTTTTTCCCTTAGTCATCCAACCTTGGTTAGTCTGGACCCCTCCTTGTTCAGTCCATTTCTTTATCTCATCTGTGGTGGCATGTGTCTGTATGTCGAGTACATCTTGAGTGGGATCCCTGACTGTCATACATGTTGTCAGTAATGGTACCTCTGTCTTTGTCGTGTCTGTTGGTGTCTGTGCTGTAAGTTTAGCTGTTCGGTCTGCCAGGTCATTACTCTGGGAAATGATGTCTGTAACTTTGGTGTGAGCTTTGCACTTCAGGATAGAAATGGCTGTAGGTAAATGTATGGCTTCTAACAGGGCTTGGATAAGCTGGCCGTGCTGAATCTTGGTCCCATGAGAGGTCAAGAAACCTCTCTCCCTCCATAGGACCCCAAAATCATGAACTACGCCATAGGCATATTGTGAGTCAGTATAAATGTTCACTTTCAAGTGCTTAGCTCTTATGCAGGCTTGTGTCAGAGCAATGAGCTCTGCTGCTTGTGCAGACAGTGTGTCTATTTCCTGTGGTCACAGCATAGGCTGCTACTAATTCTCCTGCACTCGTTCTCATGCATGATCCATCCACATAGAGTGTCAGGTCAGGGTCTGGAAGTGCAATATCTGTCAGGTCTTGTTTTGGTCTTGTCACTATATTCATTACTTCCACACAGTCATGTGGTGGTGCATTTACTGTACTTGAGGGCAAAAGTGTTGCAGGATTCAGAATGTTACAACGTCTGATCTCTATGTGTGGCTGAAATAATGTCAGTTCATATCCTGTCAGTCTCGCTACAGTCAAATGTAAAAATAAATAAAAATATGGCGCGTGACATAATGCTCTTTTTAATTCCTCAAATGCCAAGGTGTGTTCTTGTGTCCAAGGGAGGACAGTCAAAATGGCTGCCTCCTGTGTAGTTAACTGTATGAGTGGTTTGGCTAGATATGCATACTGGGGAAGTGAGGCCAATAAATGCACAAACTTCCTTTTGTGTCCTGGGCTGTGAAAGGTTAGTAAGTAACTGAATACGTTCTTGTGTTAGCTGTCTACAGCTGACTACCCTCCTTGGAAAGCAAGTGTTCAAGGAACACCACTTGCTTTACACAGAACTGTAACTGTCAGTGATGCATTCTCGCATTCTGTGTCTGATCGTGCTGTAACCAGGATGTCGTCTACGTACTGTATCAGTCCTGTGTTGGCAGGCATGTGAATACTGTCTAGCCGTTTCTTTAGTGTCTGACTGTAAATGCTAAGGCTCACTGTCATCAATCTAGCAAAAATGAATTATATAAAAATAAATAAATAAATAAAAATGAATTTTCAATTAAAAAGCACAGTTTTTATTTCCAAAAGCTCTGCAGTTTACAAAAAAATCCTACTCTAAATCTTGGGAATAGTATGACCATACTACCTACAATATGTTCTCTAAATGTATTTGAATAAAATCCAAATTATTCTAGCATAGACAGAGGGCTGGAGCCTCGCTACTCCTCACTCCTTTGAGAAACAGCCCCACCCTCTAGAAAGATGTCCGCGCTCGGAGTTTTGAATCAACTCCAAGCCGGGCTTCACTGTGACCTAAAATTGAATGACTGCCAGATGCTTAACACATTGCAAGAGCAAAACTCCTGCCAATTATTCTGTTTACACGGCTGAGGGACAAACTATTCATTTGCAAGCGTGACTTATCTGAAGTCAATGAAGCTTTTAGTGTTGACTGTAAGGAAGAACAATTTTTTTTTACACAAGTCAGAGGGGCTGGGGAGGTAACTTCGCTACGAACTCACTCCTTGCTCACCTACCCCTCCCCTCAGAGCCAGGAACTGGCTCAGTGTCAAACATCACTAAGAGGAGACATGCCTCTCACTCGTCTCTGCTTCTCTAAAATTGGGTCGCTGCCAACGCTGAGCTCATTGAAAGAGTCAAGCGTCTGCCAAGAAAGCTAGTGTCAGTCGGAGGAGTGGCCCTCCCTTTACTTAAACAAAGGGATCGCGGAAATAATTGGGTTATGGCCAATAATAACAAGACAGGCACGGCAAGAGGGAAAAACCCTCCCTTTACATAAACATATACTGGAAGCCAGGACCTTCAAGGTCGAAAAACACATTCTCTGTAATTCAAAACATATCTGTACCCAGGCCAGAACCATTATTCTCTAACTAACTGAAGTAAATTTAAAACGTGATAAAAAGTAAATTAATAAAGACATGTATTTTGTTGTAACTAAGTGACATGCTAGAATTTTAAAATAATTCTGTTACAATGTACTGCTACTTAAAAGCCCCACTTCCTAAAAAAACACTTTCGTCTAACTAATTCAGCTAGAAGGCAAGACATTTGAAACATGGGCATTTGTTTAGCAGGCAAATTAACACACAAAAAGGGACAGTTTGCTTCTGCACACAAGGCTATGCATTTTGCATTTGAGAAAAAAAAACGAATTATCATGGACTGTTGGGTTGGGACTGTTCTCTGCACATATCAATTGAAGCTTCTCCACTAAATGTTTATCTGAAACCATCTGTTTAAGCATTGCAACCTAACTGACCTCTGAATCAGACATAATAAAACCTATTTTCCAAGTCTTGTTTAATGAATACTGCTTTTACCGTGCAAGATTATACCTTTCTATCAGCAGCCTGTCAAAGTACATAGGTGGGCCTTGAAACTAAATGAATGCAAATTAAACTAATGTAGGGGACACTTAGCAATGCATTAAGATGGTAGTGTATTATAGCTATCAAAAAGGGCCACGTTCATTAATTTACAAATAGCCACTTTCCTAAGTGAGTGGGATAACTGTCACACGCTATTCTAAAGGGCAGCTTGCATTGGGAAAAATAATAATTAATATTTTGTAGAAACATCCCTATTTAAAAAACACACGGGTGTATTACACTAATTACACTAATTTTCTTCTCAACCGTGAAAACATTAAAGCACTCTCCGACTGGTTTATTTACAACTACCGACCTCTGAGCCAAACACATTAAATCAAGTGTTCCAAGGCAAACCCTTTACAAATACACTTCTTTACTCTCCATGCAAGATTTTACCATTCAATCTGCAAACTGACAAAGCACATAGGCAGACCCAGAATGAAAAAGTCAAAGAAACCTTTATCTCAATTTTCAGAAATACGCCCATTGGCTAACATGGCAAATCGCACCTCCACACAAAACATGCTTTTTCCACCACTTCCACAGCTCAGATCCCTTTCAAATTTGGCATCACAGTAGTCCAAGCTATTCCTTTAATCCTCACCAAAAATCAACCAAATCCCTCCACTGGAACGGGTACGAATTTCCGCTCAAAAACACGCCCCCCGCAAACACCAAAAAACGCCAAAATCCCTCAACACCTTGTTAAACAGCATGTTAAAACAAATACTGCCTTCTCAATATAAGATATTAACTCTTTGGCAGCTGAAGCACAATCATTCCCCAATGACTGCAGTACATGGGAAAGTCATGAACTCATCTCTCCACGTTATCACATAACACGTACGCACATCTTCAAAACATTTTCTCTAAGCACTTGAAAGAGATCCAGCTCTCTCCTGACTAACGTAATGATAACAAGCTCTGCACAAAACATAACCACGTGGCGCTATTCACAAGCCATATTCATAAGAAACTCAACAAGTCATAATAATGACATGCTCTTCCTAACCATATTTACAAGGAGCTATTTACAAGGAACTCCACAGTAAACTTATTTCTACATACTCTAAAGGGTACAGGTGGTGGCGTTCTCTACCTACTGGGTCTTTCTGAGGTGGTCACTTGAGCTAGTTCTTCTGACAGGACGGGATAAATACCAGTAACAACAGCATTTCTTTCTCTAACAGTCTGTTCTGTCTTGACCCGTTCCCCCTTATCCCGTAGTTCTTTTTCTTTGGCTTTTTTTTTCTCTGCTTGTTTAGTTCTCTCTACTTTATTGAACTCTTTCTCTGTTCTCCTATGTGACTCTTTGCGCCATAAACTCAATAGCGTCTTTCTGAGAGGGTCTTGACTTCTTTTTCCATGCTTATTATACATATAATGACCAGATGTGTCTCTAGGCGGGATATTAACTCATTCTTCTAGCATACCTTTTCTGGTCCCTATCTGACGTAATTTTGAGAACAATACACAAAAAATAGACTGTAACAATCAACAATCATTCACACTAAAACAACATAACATTGAAACACTAAAACAGATACCATTACAGAGAGTTAAACATGTACTTGAAAAACAATTTTGTGCACTGGAAATACAGTACAACCATACCGGTCCCAAAAAATCGAGACACATCTTTACCGGGCCCACGTTTAACCGTGGACCCGTCTTGACCGTTTCCACCTTTCACAGTGGACCCGTCTTGACCGTTTCCACCTTTTACAGTGGACCCGTCTTGAAACTTGATGCATTCCCCATAGTGGTACTCACCGGGAAGCAGAACTTGAAACTTGAAGGCCTCGGAAACTTGACTTGACTACGCTTGCACCTTGGAACAGGTGGACCTCTGGAGACCTCGGACCTTGCTCTCTCACGGGCTGGGCTCTGGTTGAGACGATCCGCGTTCCTCACCGCCTCGTATGGATGCCTGGTCGCAGTCCGTCCTCCTCCTGGGCCTGAGGGAGTAGCGGGAAAACCCGATGGCGTGCGCACTTTGAAGTCCGTCACGGCTGTAGAAGGGGGCAAAGACTTGACCTACAACTCCGGCGAGTGGGGAAAGGGATATGTCCCTGTAAGGGCGCCAAATTAATGTGGTAAATAAAATATTACCCTGGCAGAATTTCTAGGCATTAACAAAGTATCATGCATCAAATGAGAGACAGGATCCGTGGTGTCCAAGTTAAAATGGGCTTTATTCCAATAACTCGAGTCAAAGGGAGAATCAGTTCCATCACCACAGAGGTTCAGGAAGGGTCTTCTAACATTTATTTACTGAACATGATATTTATACATTTAGTCTTGTACATAGGACGTAGGAAGGAACGCTCGAGGCAGAGCAGAGAAAGAAAATGAGATAAGAGCATGTAGGCGTGCATGAGGGTGTACACTTTATGAGTCATAGGTAGGTGATAGGTAGGTGTCGTAGGTGGGTGGTACACAGAGGAGGAGTTTGGATAGCTAGCTGGAACTATGCCCTAATTGTGCAACTTTGAGCATGACGTGCAATTGACGTGTAACTGGGAGGAAGCTGACTTTCAACCTAGTAGAGAGATCTCTTGTGTCAAGGCGACCAGCACATCTAGTACAACTGATATCTAGAGTCAGGGGATGTATTATCTGAAGCAATAGTTGTTCATCACTAAAAGACAGAGAGGGCATATTTATTTGTTCATTGCATGAGGGCTGTGAGCTCTTCTATGGATGCAAGCACTGTGATTTACTTAAATGGAGACAGAATGGCTAGGCCCTATCTCCCTCGGACGGGTTCTGTGTACCTTCTTCACCAGGCTGAAACGTGATTCTGTAAAGCAAACAGATAACTGTTATTCATAATACTGTCTTGGCAGGCCTCTTGCTGGGCTTCTCTCGGCTGAGCTAGAAGTATGCGAGGTCAGAGGGACGTAACTGCAGCTTCAGTGTGTCAGGAGTCATGAAATGCAAATACATGGGCATTATGCTACCTTAACGTTTGGGAGACTTTGATGACTGGCATTTCTAATGCAGGACATGATTGCAGGGGCCTAGTGATTCAGGCCACTACGAGGAAGTGCATGGGTGACATGCACATGACATGTAACATAGGGTACACGTAGGGGACATCTTGGTCAGGCAAAAGTTCATTTTCCACAGTACAGGATGGCGGTCCTTGATAAACACCACATCTCCCACTTGGAGGGTCGGTGTCTGGGCACTTTGGTCTTAGATGGCTTTTGTGTTGGTTTCTTGGCACTTCTCTAGCACAACCTCCTCATTCAGCATGGCTTGTCACCAGTGGCAGCTGGTGGGGATGTTATCTCCCCTTAGTTCCATCCAGAAAAGTGGCTCTATTTCATGTTGCGGAAAGTTTCCACCGCTTTCTGGAGGCAGGGGTCTGCACAGATTGCCTCATGTATGTCATCAGCTGTCATGTCCACCAGGCAGGGTCCTTGCAAGATCATTTTGGTGACACCTTCTGCACATTCATCCTCCTTCTTGATGTCTATTCCTTCTGTTAGGGGGTGTAATGCCAGTTAATTGGAAGGGTTGTGGGCCTTCTGCCTGAAGTCATTCATCAACCTTAACAGAAAGGTCCATGGCGCACACCCTATTGTGCCTTCCGGGTTTGCCGATCTGCTGTTAGGGACCTCTGTAGGCCCCTTTTGAGTTCCTCCTTTTGGCCAACCCCAATTTGCAGAGTTTTGTAGAGCATCCTCATAAACAGACCACTCAACCTTTCCATTGGCTGGGGGCCATGATGGTGTAATCTTTTGTTGCTTCTCACCTAGGCTCCTGAGGTAGTTCTCAAACTCAAAGCCATAGAATAGGTACTCATTTCTGGTTCTGATCTCCTTCGGCAGCCCCAATAGTGCAAAGGTTTTCTCGAGCACCGGGTGTATTGTATTGAACGTAGTGGATTGTGCTAGCTCCACCAAGGGGTACTTTGAGAGGTCTTCCATGAAGACAACAGTGAAACACCTCTTCTGAGTAGCTCCCAAAGTCCATGCTAAGGTGGGTCCATGGGTCTCTGGGGCTGTCTTATGTGGTTATTGGGGCCGGTACAGTTTCTACGTGATTTGAAAGGGAACATGTCTGCAAACCATTTAATCGATTTTCTTGTTCATTCCAGGAAACTAGGCCTTTTTCCACAATCTGGATTTGGCCTTGGCTTTTATTTGCTGCCCTTGATGCGCCTTGATGTCTACTTAGGAGGCCCACAGTCTTTGAGGGATCACAATGCAAGAGCTCCTCAGCAGGAGCCTATCTGTGGTGTAGCTGAGCTTGTGGAAGACGCACCTTAGCTGGGTGAGGATGGCTTTGTCCTCTGTTTTCCACCCCATAGCTCCATCCAAGAAGTGGCCCCATTTCAGGTTGTGGAAAGCTTCCACAGCTTTCTGGAGGCAAGGGTATGTGCTGATTGCTTCACGTATGTCGTCAGCTCTCATCCCCACCGTGCAGGGTTCTTGCAAGACCATTTTGCTAAAACCTTCTGCACATTCATCCTCCATCTTGGTGTCTATTCCTTCTGCCACGGGGTGTCATGACAAGAAGTCGGCAGAGTTGTGGGAATCTGGCCTGAAGTTATGCATCTGCAGCTGAACTGCCCACCTTTCGATTCTGTGTGGTGTCATATGCCTACATGGAGTTGGTGGAATCCCCATTGACTGGCTAAGACCTGTCTTCCAATTTGGGCGTACCTGGACTCTGTCCCTGTGAGGGTTCTGCTGGCATATGCGACTTGTACCCAAATCTTGTGGTTAGATTCTTGTATAAGTACTGCCTCCAGCTCCACAGGGCTGGCGCATCAACGATAACTTCAGTGTCACAGTGAGGGTCTTAGAACGCCATCAACGTTGCTCACGAGGGTCCTTTTTACTTGTTGTAATGCCTCTTTGGCCTGGACATTCCACTCCCTCTTGGCATTAGCTTTAGTGAGGGCTTCCAGGTTCGAGATGAATCGTCTGCAGTATGTGGCTATGTTAAGAAAGCTCTTTATTTATTTTGTATTCTGGGGCATCGGGCTGTGCCCATTGCTTCTGCTTTCTTTGGGTAAAACTACACTCTTTCCTTAGAAAATATGTACCTGTACCGGGTTCGAAGGAAGGGGCAGGACAACAGGATGATGCAGACAAGATTTTATTGCATGCAAAACACGTCTGCTCCAGGAAGTCAGAGTTAAGTGTACAGTCAGGATGTTTTGTGATAGTACTTTACACCAAGTCCGTATCTCGAGTTGACGACGTCTTCGTGGGAATCGCAATCACGTCTTTAGGGAGTCCGGCTTCTTCAGGTCTGGAGGTTGCGCCCATGAGGGATAAATGAAATGAGGACGAAGTGTGAGTGAATCGTGTTTGTATGTGCAAAGGAGGGGAGAGATAGTGAAGGAACACACGCTAAACGAGTGTCGCATGTCTAGGAAAAAGGAGTGACTTGCAGGAAGGGGAACACACCTACGGAGGGGTCTGGTAGGGGTCGGTACCCTTAGCCGTCAGGTTTCTCCCACCTCCATACCCAGCCCGCAAACTGCCTCGTACCTGTGATAAATGCAAAATATAAATTGATGGACAGAATGCAGAACAATGTCATACATTCACCCCAGTACAGAGATCTGGGCCTAAATCCATCGGTTTTTTTGCACTCCACATCATGGGAACAGTCCAGCCCGAACTGCCAAGGCTGATTTGCATATGGCCATGTCTGAACTAGGGTGGTGTGGAGTGCAAAAAAAACTATGGATTTAGGACCAGATCTCTGTACTGGGGTGAATGTATGACATTGTTCTGCATTCTGTCCATCAACTGTTGTTTTGCATTTGTCACCCCGAGTGGGATGGGTATGCTCAGACGTGAGTCCCATGCTCTCCACACCACTGGAGTCAAGCTATCCTGGCTGAAGACAGCTGATAGCCAGAAACCGGTCCTAGGATGCTTGATTCCGGTCCAGGAAAGACATGGCTTGGCAGTTCGGGCTGGACTGTTCCCATGAGGCACAGGGTCAAGGCTGATTTGCATATGGCCATGTCTGAACTGGGCTGGTGTGGAGTGCAAAAAAACGATGGATTTAGGCCCAGATCTCTGTACTGGGGTGAATGTATGACATTGTTCTGCATTCTGTCCATCAACTGTTGTTTTGCATTTGTCACCCCGAGTGGGATGAAAATGCTCAGACGTGAGTCCCATGCTCTCCAAACCACTGGAGTCAAGCCATCCTGGCTGAAGACGGCTGATAGCCAGAAACCGGTCCTAGGTTGCTTGATTCTGGTCCAGGAAAGACATGGCTTGGCAGTTCGGGCTGGACTGTTCCCATGAGGCACAGGGTCAAGGCTGATTTGCATATGGCAATGTCTGAACTGGGGTGGTGTGGAGTGCAAAAAAACGATGGATTTAGGCCCAGATCTCTGTACTGGGGTGAATGTATGACATTGTTCTGCATTCTGTCCATCAACTGTTGTTTTGCATTTGTCACCCCGAGTGGGATGGGTATGCTCAGACGTGAGTCCCATGCTCTCCACATCACTGGAGTCAAGCTATCCTGGCTGAAGACAGCTGATAGCCAGAAACCGGTCCTAGGATGCTTGATTCCGGTCCAGGAAAGACATGGCTTGGCAGTTCAGGCTGGACTGTTCCCATGAGGCACAGGGTAAAGGCTGATTTGCATATGGCCATGTCTGAACTGGGGTGGTGTGGAGTGCAAAAAAACGATGGATTTAGGCCCAGATCTCTGTACTGGGGTGAATGTATGACATTGTCTGCATTCTGTCCATCAACTGTTGTTTTGCATTTGTCACCCCGAGTGGTATGGGTATGCTCAGATGTGAGTCCCATGCTCTCCACACCACTGGAGTCATGCTATCCTGGCTGAAGACGGCTGATAGCCAGAAACCGGTCCTAGGATGCTTGATTCCGGTCCAGGAAAGACATGGCATGGCAGTTCGGGCTGGACTGTTCCCATGAGGCAAAGGGTCAAGGCTGATTTGCATATGGCCTTGTCTGAACTGGCGTGGTGTGGAGTGCAAAATAACGATGGATTTAGGCCCAGATCTCTGTACTGGGGTGAATGTGTGACATTGTTCTGCATTCTGTCCATCAACTTGTTTTGCATTCGTACCTGTGATAGCCACACTCCTCCTCCTGGAGAGTGTTTGGGGGAAATGTGGTCCCGGTGGCCTCCTGGTTCTCCTGGCGTCCCCACAGCTCTTTCGAACCCTCCGGCGCCTGCTAATACCCCTGCTGTTCTCCAGTCATCATTTCGCTCCGCATTCTCCGGTTCACCTCGCTCTCCTTGCTTCTACCGCGCGTCTGGTCCTGTCCTCCTGTGATGTAACACACCTCCTTCCGGGCCTCGTCTGTTCTTATTGGGCCGTTCCACACCGCATCAGTATTGGGGGCGGAGTCATCAGGTTCCGTGTTCCAGTTAAAGGAGCAGAACCCTTTTCCTGCCGGATTTTTAAACGAGGGTGAAGAACAACATATCCAGTCTTCCGCCTGCTGGAAAACAAGAGGTTGTTCGGTTGTTGGGGCATCGTACCATTGTCTTTTACTGTCCCCTGGCAAGCCTGCCCCGTGAGAGTACCTGAACAATTCAATTGGCCATTCTAAGAAGAAGCCCTTTTTCTTGTACAGAGTCAGTCTGTGTTCCCCTAGGTGGGCCAGAGTGGCACTGAGGCACTTGTGATGATCTTCCAAAGTGTAGGAGTATATAAGGATGTCATCGCTGATATTGATGACATCAGTGAGGCCGGACATCACCTCCCTGGTAGTGTTTTGAAACACTTTGGGTGCAAATGAGATGCCGAAATTGAGGTGAGTGCACCTCCTGAGACTGAGGTGACTAGAGAAAGTGGTGATGTATCGGCATGAGGGATCACATTTGTGATGGTTATATACAGCATTTAAGTACAGTTTCAAGAACCCTTCCACACAGTTTAAGTTGGCTTTGATGTCATCCCGAGTGGGCATTAGATGCCTTTTGCGGCATGTTCAGGGGGCTCATATTCACACAAAGGAGTACATCTCTAGGCTCTCTCAGTTTTGGGCACTAAAATCACCGGGGACACCCACGGGGTGAGGCCAATGACCTTCTCTATTACATTCAGTTGTTCCAGCTTCCTCAACTCTTCCTCTATCTGGGGCCTCAGGCAAAAGGGTGCATGTGGGTGGCGCAGCACCATGGGGCGCACTGTTTGGTCAATGTGGAGTTTCACTTGCGTGTCTTGCAGGAGGCCAAGGCCATGAAAGAGGCTTTAAAAGTCCTTCAGCAGATGTCCACCCTGGTTAGTATGGATGTGCAGGGCATTGCAGACTATCCTCAGGTCTTTAGAAGCCTGCCATGCCATAAGGGTGCCTAAGCGTGCTTCCACCTTCGTTGAGTACAGCTGGATGGCCCCTGCCAGTTGCCGCTGGCACTTGTTTCAATACACAAAGATTTTGGCTTTGGCGTTCTCTAGCCATGGACAGGGTTATAGTTTCTCAAATCAAATACTTTGTGGTCTATAATATTGACAGGTATTCTGGTTATAGAATGCTTGTTTCCAGTCCAAGGAGGACCTGGCCTGGCAGTTCGGACAGGGGGCAAGACTGATTTGCATATGGATGGGTTTAAACTAGAATGGCATGGGGAGCACAAAAACGACGGATTTAGGCCCAGATCTCTGTACTGGGGTGAAAGTTTGATGCAGTTCAACATTCTGTCCATCACTTGTTCTTTTTGCATTTGTCACCCCAAGTGGGTCGGGTATTCCCAGACAGGGATCCTGTGCTCTCCATGCCACTGGAGTAAAGCTAGCCTGGTTGATTAAGGGTGAAACCCAGAAGCCAGTCTAGGATGCTTGTTTCCAGTCCAGGGAAGACCTGGCCTGGCCGTTCAGACTGGACTGTTCCCATGGGGAACAGGGTCAAGACTGATATGCATATGGCTGGGTTTAAACTGGAAGGGCATGGGGAGCACAAAATGATTCAGGCCCAGATCTCTGTACTGGGGTGAATGTTTGACATTGTTCAACATTCGGTCCATCAATTGTTCTTTTTGCATTTGTCACCCCAAGTTGGTTAGATATGCCCAGACATGGGTCCTGTGCTCTCCATGCCACTGGAGCCAAGCTATCCTGGCTGATGAGGGGTGAAATTCAGAAACCGGTACTAGGATGCTTGTTTCCGGTCCAGGGAGGATCTGGCCTGGCAGTTCCGACTGGACTGTTCCCATGGGGAACAGGGTAAAGACTGATTTACATATAGCTGGGTTTAAACTGGAATGGCATGGGGAGCAAGGAAATGATGGATTGAGGCCTAGATCTCTGGAATGAGGTGAATGTCTGAAATTGTTCAACATTCTGTCCATCAATTGTTCTTTTTGCACAGGTCAAGGCTGGTACCGCTACCTCACCCTTAATGATAGTGCACATGGGGGCCAACTTCCTCTTCCCTTCCCCTGGTTGCACTGCGAAGATTTTAAAGGCATTGTCTTCTTTGCTGTCCAGAGCACTCTTGACAATTTGATAGGCAGTGCTACCCTCGACGGAGGGTTATTGTCTAGTGTGAGGTGTTTCAGCATGGCTGGGCGTCATTTTCCAGCTTGGGGCTTCCGTCCTTGCCCCGGCTCCTGTGGATGCAGGAGAAGTGGTTACTTTTGCCACACCGGTAGGTGGATTTGTATGAGGTCTCCCAGTTGATATACAACGTCGACCCTTTCTTCTTTGACACGCGAGGAGCCAGTGTCAAGGGTACCTGTGGTTCTGGGTGCTCTGTTGAGGTGCTCCAACTTCTCCCTCAGGCTGTGTGAGAGTTCATGGGAACAGGAAAGAACCCGGATGGTGCTGTGGGTAATGCCAGGTTAGTAGAAGATGAGGCACCTCTGGGTGGAGGATCTTCAGCCTTGAATTAGTTGGGTGCGTACCTCTTCCAGCTGGTCATCATCCACACCAGTTCTGGTGAGGAGATGTAGCTGGGCGTGGAAGGAGTCGAAGTTCTCGTACTGCTTTTTTCAGGCCTGTCACTGCTTACAGCCACAAAGTCTGGGTTGAGCTGCAGGCTGAACTACATGTTGAGGGCCCTAGCCACTGCATTGTAATCATTGTCTGCAGCAGATCTGGGCAGAGTCTAAAACAACCTGTAGATTTCCGCCCAGCTAAAGTGCAGAAGGAGCTACCATTTCACCATGCCATTTATTTCCCACACTGCGCAGAAATAGGTGTTGAGCCGTCTTCTTCATGTGCGCCACTGTGGTGCCTTAATGGCTGTGTCGGCCAGGGTGCTGAAAGGCGAAAGCATGGGCAGACAGACGTGTGAGCTATGGACATGAACTGCTGGGGGGTTGTGGCCCCTGCTTGTTGATCGTCTGCCATGGAGTATATACCCTTAAACCTTGCATTGAATGATTGATGTTCATGTGTCTCTTGGTGGAGTCTGGGTAGACCCAGGCATTGGTGAGTCTACTGGCAGAGTCATTGAGTGCAAGCCAGCATGGCAGTCAAGTATGATTTGAGATTGAGTCTCTCTAGACCAGGTGAAGTGGCTGTTGAGGAATCGGGCAGCATGTGTACTGTGTCTGGGTGGCCACCAGGTGATGCCAGGAGCCCTTAAATATGGCCCTGAGAGTAGGCAGGGTGTGTGCGGTACTTTCAAAGTGCTCCAGGTGGCACCTGATGGCGGTGGACCAGAGCGGAGTTCTTGGGCTGTCGACATGATGTGCCTCAGGAAGGCAGAATGGGTTGTGCCGTGCACCAAATCATCAGCTGGGAAGTGGGTGGGACTTGGGCAGTGGGTATTGGCTGTAAGCAGCATGGCACCACTGATGAGATGTGGTTGGTGGGTGCAGAAAGTTCACGATCTTTGTCGCCCACGTAGGGTGCTGAGGCTGCAAGGCTTGAACCTCGGACTTGCTGACAAAATAACTGCACACAGGACATGGATGCAACAGGCATGGATGCAGCCTTGAGCAATCCACAAGCACTTTAGTTAACGCCTTGACCAGGCCCGTTCTCCGGTGTGTGTGTTGTGTCCTTTGTTGGGTAAAGGCCAGGTGGCACTCTACATAGAGGTCTACCTAGTCAACAGGCCTTTGTCATCCAAGTGGTCACATCAAAGCCCTGGTTTAGAATTCAATCCCCAATTCAGAATGTCTTTTCAAAGATAAGTTGTCCAAGTCTGTCTGAAATTATTTTACTTTACCAGTTTATTGTGCAGTGTGTATTGGAGTTGTAAGAAGTAGCGTTTTCTCAGAGAGGAAGGAGACCCTGGGGCATCAAAGCATTAGTCAGACTAGGTAGTTTTGGCAAGCACTATTGGTGCTACCTGACGAATGTTGACCTGCTTACCAACAAGCTGCAAATAAGGGATCATGGCCTGCAAACATGGAGAGTGCTAACATCTCAAAAAATGGGGAAGTGTTTGTGTATTGGAGGCATCATTGTTCAAACGTTCAGCGCCTACAACGGAGGAAAAGAAAGCAGATGAATAATAAACTTATTAATATTGAAAAAGGTATGGCAATAGAATTATACAACATTGGAACAACCCTAGCTGATAATCAATAGCATAGGAATGCAAAGCATGATGATCTTACAGAAGCTGTAAAGACCCTATCTATGGGTCGATCAATGCTGACCATGTACAACAGAGACTTAGGGAACATCAACAGTCTGCCCGCATTGATGGATTGACAAAAGCAATGAGCTTTGGTTTAAAGGCACCCTACAACATCAAAATCACATTACCAGGCTCGGTCCACTAGGTAGACCAAGAGTAATATGGCCGGTACTAGCCAGCTATACACCACATCCTGCCAAAGAACAAATGACAGGTCCAGAACTGTTAGCTCAGCTAAAACAATTAATTAAAATACATAGACAATTGGTACAATATGTCATGAGGACTTTAACAGTCCAACCTGCTATAAGAATTCCACAGCACACCCCTCATCAGGGGAACACAAAGTAAATCACACCACAGACTATACAGTCAGTAATCGGTAAGTTGCCCGCAAAAAGGGAACAAATTCCATTCTGATGAGTCCAGAAAATTACTCAAATACAGGCAGTATTTCCCGATAGTACACCTAATGAAAAACACAGGATTCTAACAATCTGTTTACCAATGGGGATTACACCACACGTGGAGGACTGTGACACTTGGGGTACAGTCTTTGCTTCAATCTACACAAAAACACATGGTGTCCCGTCTATGGCAGTAATACCAGACGTTCTGAGACAGATTCAAAATGAATACGGTCCAGAACCGGCCCTGAATCTAGGTATGACATTACTGAAAGATTTCAAACAGGTCTCAGCTATTTTATTAGCTAACATTAAAGGTGAAGCAGCATCAGTGGCAATCCGCCAAAAATTAAAAGAACTTGATATTACTGAGCAACCGTATGAACTTGCCAGAATTATTGAAAAATCCTATGAAGAACTAGGAAGAGATAGTTTGGGAGGGAAACCTGTAAAGCCTGAACTAACAGAAAATCCTGAATAAATTTTAATCAAAAACAATCTAACTACTCCTAAAAAGAAATGGGAAAATAGTAGACAGTCACTTCCAAAGAGAAGCGCTCTCAGTCCAGAGGTAGATCTCCTCAAAAGGAGCACTCTGAAAAGAGGTATAACCTTAGAAATAGGGATAATTTAAGAAAACCTGATAGATATCAAGATACTGATACACAATCCTCTCGTACCTTTCAGACTTCCTCGCAGAAACTCGAAAGAAGAGGACGATCAGAACACAAAGAAGAGCGCGTGAAGTCCAAAGACGATCAACACATTCCAAAAAATAAGAAAACTCAATTCTCCAAAAAGAAGGTAGCAAGTATTAAAATCAGACATGCTGAGGATCTTGAGGACACAACTCAAGAACGGGGAGTGGGCCCAGACAAAGCTGGACAGCGCAACAGAGGTCACCGTAGCTCGCAGGATCCTGAAAGATCATCTGGAGACAGTGGATCTGAATGAATTCATTCAGGTTGAAACTGCCGACACCAGGGTTAGTGTACCCCATAAGTTACATGAAGTAATACTCCGAATAGAGGGGGATATAACTAAGAAGATAAAAGCACTCTTTTGGGAAAAATTATCTAAAGGTTATGACATCCTTCTAGCTGCAAAAGACTGGCCACTTGAAGTTGTCAGGGAGTGCCCACATGGCGAAGAGATCATTATGCCAGCCTTCTCTAATCATATTCCTATTCATAAAAAATACACCTATGCCAGAAAATGGGCTGTTGCCCAGGCTCCAGTATTATATAAAAATCATGTGGGATGGGAAGAGGACTCTCCTCACCATAAAATTCAGTTAAAAAATCAACCAACTGCTCAGAGGCAGTATCCAGTTAAGCAGGAAGCTAAAATACAAGTCAGGGAGATCTTAGATCAACTTGAAAACCAAGGGGTGATTGAAACATGCACCTCGTCCATGAACAATCCTTTGTTTCCTGTCTCCAAACCAGACAAAACATATTGTCTAGTTTTGGATTACAGACATTTAAACTCTTGTTGCAAAACTTTGCAGCACTGATGAATAACATCGTTCGCAAAAAATACAAAACGACATTAGACATTTCAAACGGTTTCTTGTGTCAAAACATCGCACCAGAAAGCAGGTACTTGAGCGCTTTCTCAATAATGGGGACACAACGACACTTCTGTCGCCTCTCCCAGGGATTCAAGAATAGTCCAAGATTATTTTCAGCCAGAGTAACAGAGTTACTACAAAAGTAAAAAGTATGATGATGAGGCATTATCTTATGTCGATGACATCTACCTTACAGATGATCATTTGGACAGTCACTTGAACAGGGTGAACACCATAATACTTGGGTTCGCCTCAGTAGGGTATAAATTCAACTTTAAAAAATCAAGAATTGCCCACCTCAACGTCCCATTCTTAGGATGCGAACTTTCAAGTGAAGGCAAAAGCCTGGCAGCAAACTTTTTAGAAAAATGTGCGCTGCTCCAAACCCCAAAAACGCTGAAAAACTTACAGTCAATTCTAGGAGTCCTAAACTTTGGAAGAACTTACATTCTGAATCACGCAGAAAGGGTTAAACCTCTCTACGAACTAATCAAACCTGATTTCAAAACAACTAATTGGACTCAAAAACACACATAAATTTTGCGTTCAGTACAAACAGACATGTTGGCAACAACACACTTACAAACATGTGACAATGTACGCAACTTTGTTATCCAAATCATCCCAGGTAGATGCAGATTCACATACCTAATCGTTAACAAAGGTGAAAAGGTACCAATAGCTTACAAATCACACTTGTACACACAAGCTGAAATAAAATTCACTTCGACAGAAAAAATTGTGACAGCGGTTCAGACTGCTGTAGCAAAGGAGAGAGCCCTCACACAGGGTAAACACATTAAAGTCGTTACACCTGTGCCTGCCTTAGAGGCAGTGATGAAGGCAAGCATTCCAAATACAAAAGCTCTACATCCAAGAATGATACAATGGGTTAATTCTCTTGATGCAACAGACGTTGAATACATTTTTGACCCTTACTTGAAGACACAAGAATTTCTCCAATACGAACAAGAATGTCCTCTGCAGACTGAAATCCTACCTCTAGAACATTACGGCTTTATAATTTATACAGACGGATCAGCACAGCCCGCAATTGGGGGTAAACAAGCTTACAATGCAGCGTGCACGATTGTTGAAGGTCGCTGGCGCAATGGTAAATTCCGACCTATGGTCACAAAAACTCAATCTCTAGGAGACTGTTCGAACTCCAAGCTTTCAAGATGCCGCTTGAAAATACCGATCGAGAATTCCCCACACTTATAATGTGCGATTCGTATTACTGCGTCCAGTCTTACAATAAATATCTGCAGAACTGGGTTCAAAATGGTTTTAAAGACGCAAAAGGTGGCACAATCAAGCATAAAATGCTTTGGGAACAAGTAGTTCTTTTGCCGAAAGAACTACAAAATACTCACGTGATCCATACACTGAGTCATCAGCGTGATGGCGTTCAAGTTGAAGGGAATTCAATTCATTGACTGATGAAGCCGCAAAGGCAGCTGTGCAAACAAAAAAAACAATAGACGGTGAAACCGTGCTCGCTGTCAATGCCACGGGCAAAGGCAGCGGAGCCGCGTTACCTCTAAATTATCCACTCGAATATACATACATAA
This sequence comes from Lissotriton helveticus, assembly GCF_964261635.1. NCBI lineage: Eukaryota > Metazoa > Chordata > Amphibia > Caudata > Salamandridae > Lissotriton > Lissotriton helveticus. The sequence goes on from NC_136065.1 coordinate 1,156,867,519, forward strand.
TTGATGCGAACTCTGTTCCTTTTGCTCGAATCCCTGGAGTGGGGGATAGGGTAATTCCAAACAGGAACCGGAGAGGTGCTCTCATTTTCGAAGCACATATGGGAGAAGGTCTGATACATCAAGGGATCTCTAAATCTCTATTAGAATTAGAAGAGATGTACTGGTGGCCAGGGATGAAAGCTCACGTATAAAAATTTGGAATTAATTGCGATGACTTACAAATACCACAGCTTTGAACACCACCAGATTCCTGACTACAGCGTAGACACCACTGTTAGACAGCATAAGGCTATCTACATGCGAATGGACTGATGCAGTCCCACAAATATTAAGAGAAGATTCATTTGGATGTGGCCTCAGAGCTCAGCGCTCAGCTGACGCCCGAACTGTTATAAAAGATTTGCAAGTCTTTATCGGCACATACACAATCGGCACGCTACATTCTGACCAGGGTCCTGCATTTTGCTCTAGGGCTTACAAGGAGGCCATGGCCAGTTTGGGCGTTGCATTGTGATTTTCGAGTCCATTCCATCCTGTGGGAAATTCGGTTGTAGAAAGAAAAAAACGTGACATAAAGCAATCTATAACAGCTAGGGTATTAGGTACGGGTGATGGGTGGGTCAAACATCTAATAAATGTCCAACGTAGTCTTAATAACCTGCCACAAATTCTCTGGGTGGAATCACTCCATATGAAATCCTTTTCGGTACTAGAATGTTGGTTGAAGTCAAACTTCAGTGGTGGAACAAAAACCCTTTGATATCAAAGATCGTTTGGCTGTTTTACAGGACTTAAATGAAACAAGAAGAAGTCTAAGTAATATCAGCAAAAAGCCAACGACCACTGAAGAAAAACCACCTGTCCCAGCAAGACCTGTCTGGATTCCAAAGATTGGGGATCTGGTCAGGGAGAAAATAGCGGACAAGAAGGAATTTGGGCCTTCTTACAGAAAACCAGTACCTGTACTAGCAATCCACGTATCAAGAACAATACTACTGCCACCCCTTGCTGGAAAAAAGGAGAACCGGTCTGTTTCAATTGACCTGGTAAAACCACACCATGTGGCAGATAATAAGTAGTAGGCCCAGTGGACTCTCAAGATGTAGCAGATGACCAAATCTTGCTACTATCCAAGAGGTACAAACTGAAAGACTCATCACCTTTGAAGATTCTAAAGTGAGAAAAGAAGGACTATGCAATAAAGCCATGGAACTTGGGCCTCTTGAAACTCAAATAACAGTTCGTCAAGAAACTCCAGTCTACAATGATGTAGCATCTGACTATACATACATGTCAAGGGAACAAGCAACTCCAGCGATTTCAAAAGAATCCGGATGCAATACCAACTATTGACAGAACTGCCTTTGGCTATTTTATCAACTTTGATAACTTCTCTGAGGATCCCAGTGAACCTAAAACTACGCCAGCAAATAAAACTTTCAAGGAAAAAGTAAAGGAACTTGGTCAAGAGCTTACAAATACATATCTGGTTTCACCTTGGGTTGAACTTTGGATTGTGTTAGGTGTGCTTTATCTCCTGCTATGGCTCATTCTTGTGTTAAGTTTGGGAAAACTGATAGATGGAAAGCACACTAAAATGGACACAGCAAGTAAGAACATCAATTTGCTTCTGAAGCCACACAAATCAGCTCATCGTGAACGAGACCTGTCAGTGAACATCACAGCTGTTCCTCTGCCTGGTGGAAAAGCTTGGGATACAACTGATTGGTATACAACCTTTACAACGAAACTTTTACAACGAACTACCATTACAATGCAACTTTTACAACGCAAACTATTACAACGCATAGCGCTGGGGGGCGGTCTAGGATAGGGAATAGGTTTAATTTACTATCCAACACCTTCCCTACTATCCACGGGGACTGGAGTTGGAATAGTAAATTAAACTATTCACTATCCAGCGCCCAAAAGCATTATGCGTTGTAATGGTATGAGTTGTAAAACTTACGATGTAAAGGTAGGCGTTGTAAAAGTATGCGTTGTAACGTCATACATCCCAACTGATTATGGCATTTATGGCCCTGTCGAGATGCTGAAAATTCCACACCAATTTAAAGTTTCCTTGAGCGATTTCGTTTCACCCAGCACATTTTCAGATGATTGGGACTTTGAGACTGTTAATAACATGATGGCAGAATTAGAAATGTCAGCAAAATTTACAAAACATGAATACTTAGAAGGTTCAGCAAATTATGAAGAAATGTATTGTTATAATCATTTTGGCCATCATTACTTGCATAAATCTGCAAACTCTAGAAATGTTTTAACTTATAATCAATGGGAACATTGCCCAACTCCTCCAAAAGGTAGCACTAAAACGTTTCTTAGAAAATGTCCATATTTTAAAGGTTTTAATGTTACAAACCCAGAAAGTTTTTACTTTAAAAATATGAATAAGACAGGCATGAAAAGTATGTTGACAAACACTGAACAAATTTATTCTGCGACCTTTTATGCTCAATTGTCCACCGTAGGTTTTGAATTTTGGAAAGACAACATTGAGACAAAAACTGGGGCACAAAAGACTGGCAGGTACAAGCTTTAGAAGCATTGTTCCGAGCCTGCATCATCCCAGAACAAATGATGTTCCTAAATGACACTGTTCAACAGACATCTTGTCTTGGCATTGCTAAGATAAAAGATCTAAACAAACCGTCCATACCTAAGCCCACACCTGATTGTAATTTAACTTCAGATGAGGAGGTAGACGTAAATTATATTTTACAACAGAACAGAACAAATTCTGAATGGAAAAAATGGTTCATCTGGCCCACAGACACGAATAACTGTCAAGATAGATTCCTGAAAAAGACACAAGGGTTTACGGTAACTAGGCCAGATCCAAGATATATCCAAAGACAACATACAGGGATAATAACAACTTGTAGTGTAGGAAAACTATGCCTTGAGTGGCTACAGAGATCCACACTTCCAGAAATAAAACAAGACTTATCTTTGCTTAAAGATGGCGCTGATTTACGAGAAATCTTACTGGGACCTCGTAATCCACGTCATAAAGGTTTCATATTCACCGGTATATACGCTGCATACAATGAAGCATGGAAAGTCACGCAAATTGAAACAGCTGAAAGAATACGAGAAATCGATTGTATTAACTTAGAGAAATCACTCTCTGTAGTTGACAATGGGTTAACAACTCCGTCGTCCAGAATATATTCTTTGGACAGCATTGTATCATCTGCCATCGACATAATGGAACAGGACTGGCTAATGCTACAACATGCCAGCCTCAATTACGTTCTATAATGCTATTAGGCTGGACGTTGCAAAACCTTCGTTCAGGCTATGTGCCTTGGCATCTAATCAACACTACGTCATTGTTTACTGTATTTAACCTTACAGATAAACAAATTTCGTTGGCACAGAGGGGAGCAGACTATACGGTGCTGAGCATAGAAAAACTGGAGAGATTACCATTGACCGTTTCTGAGAAACCATCAGTTGAATGGATAATACATGGCACCATCATGATACCAGTGACGACTTTCCAGTTTCAGTATTGCTTAAAACACATACCAGCAGGCCTGTATGAAAGGTTGGGTAAAGAATACATTAAGTCGACCTGGAATTTACCATACACACACAAATGTTGGAGTGGAGTTAAGGAATTATTTCTTAGTGGTAAAAATTGTGAAAACTCACTAAGCGGTACACTATTGTGTCAAGGTATTAATTTACACAGAGCCTGCGAATGTTCTTCCAATAACCTTTCCTGCCACCTGCAGGGTTCGCCCACAGCGGTGATAGATCCAATTTTCAGGCAGCTTTCCAATGGTGGCTACATTATGTTAAATGATCACAGCTGTTGTGGAATGATGCCAGGAATAAGCTATCTCGTTACTGTGTCAGCCAGGGTCACTTGCTGCATGCAAGTATTGTTTCCTAAAAGCAAGACAGACGGGGAGTCGCCACTATGGCCTTCACTGAACATCTCTTCTATACGAATTGATACTTTAAGCAGAATATAAGCCATTATTTTGCAAAAAACTGTGCCACTGACCTCGTCCAGAGCGAAGTATGATCTGCAAGTTGCAAGGACTTCTGCAGAGATACATGCATTATTATCAACAAACTGCCCAATACATTTCGCAGAAATGTTAGGTCGTATCTTTAACATGTCTGATACCAGCGGTATTGCACATGTATTTAAGACAATTTTTTCAGGACTGTTAGCACCCTTTGAAGCAGTCCTGGGCATTTTTTCTAACTTCGTCCACTCTGTGTTCCGCGGCCTGCCTCTCATTTTGGGACTCGTAGCAGAGATCTTATTTTTATTCCTCCTGCTCCGTTATGGCATATCCGGCCACCAGCGATACCCAAGCCAGCATGGAAAATGCGCTGCAGGCTATGAGGTACCAGGACAGAATAACACAGATCTTTGGCTTGGCTCATTTGAGAGATCTGAATACCCCATGGTTCCTGTCATTCAGACCAATCTGGCAAGATTGCATATTACCTGTTCTACGATGCCTGCTTTGTGGAGAGGAATGCGTGTTAGATGTCTATCTAACACTACCATCGGTTATGCCAACGGATGCTGACGCATTACTGGGTCCGGTAACGGCTCAAGTGTTGTGTTGCCCCCAGTGGCTACCAATCCTGATCACGGCATTAATTGAGATCTCACGGCAATTCCAACTGGAGGTGAGATACGCGGATCATCAGGCACACAGGTACCATCTGCTATGAACATTGCTAACGCGGCTGACGCTGACGACGATGCTTCGCATCTGTGCACAATTGACCTTCTTAATGAAGTAGTCGAAATTTCACCTACTGTGTTAGATGATTTTTTTGCCAAACTTGATGACTTAATGGTTTCCCTGACACCGAGAATAACTTTTGAAAGTATCACATAGCGTTCTTTTGGAACTCTGAAATTCAACCTTCACTTTTTTCAAGATAAAAGCTTCCATGTTTGGAACTCTATTTTCACTACAATTCAATTTGATTTTTTCCAAAAAACAAAACGAACTCATCACAAAAAAGTAATCTGCTTAAAGTTGAACTATTCTTAGAGAACAAGAATTCCTTGAACACTTCCTTGAAACAATATTAGCCTAATCCACAAACAAAAACAGTTTGTATATTCTGCTATGGGATGGTCTCGACCTTTTTCTTCTGTAACTAAGAGCCATTACATAAATGTAATTTTCGTGATTCATTCAGTTAGCATTGTTAATATCATATCATATGCTTACCATGAAATCATTGCCTTTAGATGTGTACTGTACAAAATGCTCAATTTTCGTGTACAACCATTTCAAATGCATTATATTATTTTTGGGGGGTTGTAAACACATGCTCTAGATTATATGTTTTAGTGCTTGAACTTAGATGAACATGATAACGTGGAGTGGGTGTTATGTATTATTTTAAGACCCTATTGTACGTTTCCCGATTCATGCCCTTATATAGGTATAAATCAACATATCCTTATATAGGCATAGAAATCATAACCTTATTTAGGCATAGTTCATGCAGTCCAAATACGGCAGGGCTACTTCCACTAGTTCCGAAAATCCACAACGATTTCTTGGAAAACTCAGCTTCAGCAGCTAGGGATTTCCCCTTGCTTGAATATTGATTTGTCCAAGAACTCATGGAGTTTTCAAAGAACTGAGACTCTTTGATGATGTTATTATGTCCAACTGTACGTCAAACTCAGCACCTTCATGGTATAAATGTGCCCACACTCGCCCAAGCAAACACACGGTGGGTTGGAGCAGTTCGACTATCTACTTGCACGACGCGCCCTGGTACAGCAAGTGCCAAAGGAAGCCGACCCTCTATCAGACGCACTGAGAGAGACGCTGTCTTTTCTCCTGCCGAGAAATCCAGCTCCAGTGTTTCCAAGCTACCCTTGCGGGGTGTTGGGAAATCGAATCCCGAGACTGACCTTCTTCATTCTAAACTAAGGTACGGAGCTGATTAGACCCTTAGAGAAATCTTGGGCAGATTCTTGACAAAAGAATACTACTTTCCTGCTACACCTCACTTACTCCTTCCCTCGTACTAAGCTTAGTTTAGGCACACTGGGTAGGCGTATTTTAGAAGCACCAGTTGAGTACTTTTAGCCTTTGGTATTTATGTATGTATTTATATATGGTTTAGGAACCATACAATGCTCTTACAGTATTCAAGATTCAAAGATTCATGCGGGAAGTCGGAAGTCTGATACTAGCGATTCATCCTTTGTTTGTGAGCGGCTATACCGATACTTTTAATCACCTTTAAGCGATCCAGGTGACTTTTATTACAAATCAGGTGCCGACCCGCTCTCTCTACTTAGGAGCCTACAGGCCCACCGCCGAATATTAATCCAGTCCCAGCCATTAGGAGGCTATCTTGGTGCCCTCCCCTCCCCACTACACGTTCTAGTCCTGAGCAAGAACCCAGACTAAGGTGGAACATTACCTACATCATTACGGGGTCAAAACGTCGACTTTTTATGCCATTATCTATCCATGAACGACAGATTATTCATTACTGTCTTATATGTATTGGGATAGATTATTGAATAATTTGTATGTGGCTCAAACATGCTTATGTGATGTCAACTATTTACTTTTTGTGACCACATTGCCTTTTTCAAACCATTCACCTAACCTTTAACCCTCAACAAAACACTTACCCACCCCACTCTTTTTCACTGGATACAGTGTATTTCTTCAAATATGTTTTGTATACATATATATGCATATATGAGGATGTGAATAAACGGTGATCCGGAAAACGGGCAGAGGAGACAGGGCAAGCCTACGGAACAGTTGTGCTCCTGGGATACCCTCCCCTCCTGCTGGACACCAGTTCGAGTTTATATATCATATAAGCTTGTTTATGTTCTCCCATAATATTGGGAGTACTCTTCACACGTGACGAGAGGGGCCAGGATCTAATTAGACCGGCTCGTATTTTGTGGCATACCAACTGAAGTACGGTGGGGCCAGAAGTGGTACTGGGAGCGACATCAGTCCTGAAGAAGACCGGGGTGGCCTCTCGAGGCACAGTAAGTCAGTCGAAACATGTTGGCACTAGCAGTACCAGGAGGGGAGTCTTGAGAAGCCTCATCTTCTCTTTGAGACACTACGCATCCTTTCTTTCCTTTTTTTATCCTGGTGGGGGAACCTTGGAATAAAGTTTTGGTCGGTATCCTCAAACCAGTTTTAAATCGCTTTCCATTAACTGCACTCTTTGTCGCATCACTAGTTCCAGTCACTTGGTGATATGCACTGTTTTATCACTTTGTATGTTACGTGTATTAAGTGTTGAGTCTTGTGGTCTTACGTTGTGTTGTGTTTGATTTGTTATTGTACCCCCTCCCCTATGCTCCGCCCTGAGTGTGGCTACACCATGGCGTTTTGCAAGCAGGCCCAATGATGAAGCATGTCACATACTTCGGTATGTGAGTGAGGGCAGTTTTTCTAAACAGATGAGTTTTTCTGTTTACGTGCTGTGGTGTCCTCTTCACCCCTATTGTGTGTTTAATAAACAACATCTCTCATAAACTGTGTAAGATTTTACCTGCAGAACAATACTAAAGAATGTTCTTTTTCTAAAAATATATATGTACTAGGACCCTCGTTTCTTGCAAATTATCAATACCCAGGTCCTCATACTTATTGGGTTAACCTTTACATGTAATGTCATGTATGATGTAATCAGTTCTGGGAGACCTCGCCCGCTATGTAGTTTGCTAAGTCAGTTTTATGCGACACTTGGTTCATTGTTTATTTGGTGCATTTCTAATAGCAGCATAATTTAGGCCCTCTTGTCTCCCAATTCTGTGTAGCCAGATCCAATGTTTCCACTGCTTTTTGCATATAGCTTTGCCATGGATTGGTTGTCCTTTCATAAATGGGTTTTAATATATTCTTCACACTTTCTTTAAGAGATTTCCAAACTTGCTAACAGTATTTTGTTTGAGTTCCCAGGCATTCTTGGCTTTGCTGCACCAGTCCAATCTCCAGGCAAATAAAGCTATTGCGGGTATATTTTGGTAGCTTGAATATGCGTTTGTATGCCTGGCATTGTGCTTTTTCTAATATGTTATCCATTTTGCCTGGGAAGGCCTGCTGTGCGTAGCCCGCTATTGCCCTTATTTTGGATTGTATTACCTTTCTTATTGGGGGTGTTGTTTGACTTTGCAATTTCTCGTACAATTTACACAAAGCATAAATTGTCGAATGTACTTTGGAATTAATTTTATGTAAATGTGAAGGCGCTTTTCCAGAATCACTGAGCCACGATCCAAGGTAGTTATCGGACCACGGCAGAGACAGAGTAGTCTCAACTGTCATCAAACATATGGTTCCCCCACTTGTAAGTCTTACCATAATGTTGGCGAGGATGGAGCTCCACCACAGCTGAGACAGAGTTCCCTCTCCTCCAACATTTAAATCTGACCCTAAGTCTAAAATGTGTAGCAAATCAATAGAAATTTGGACAGCATCCCTAGAGGCTCAGGAAAGAGTTATGACTCACCCCCAAATATAGAGGTTTACATAGCCATTTTCAGATCATGGAAACTGCAAAGTCAACATCTAGTAGACACAATCCCGACCAACTACTCTATTCAGAGTGTAAACAGGATGGGACGGACGGGTGGAGGGTTATTGTATTCAAATCTCATTTAAAATCTTCGATAGAATCAGGCTATAATCTACAAACCTGTGAAGACCGCTACTTTAAACTCACTACCTCAGCCACCTGCTCGTTTGGGGGTCTGCTGATTTATAGACCCCTAGGTCCTAGACCCCCCTTTTTCAGGGAACTTCAATTCCTTCTAGAACCTTTTCTAGCTGAGAAATGGATGACCATCTTGGGTGACTTTCATTTTCACCTAGAGGAGAAGGACAACCAAGACTCAAGCACCCTCTTAGAGGCTCTTGCTAATTTTGGATTGTCACAACTGGTATCTGCCCCCACCCACAAGGCGGGCCATACTTTGGATGGGATTTTTACTAATGATACCAGACTGGTTTATCAAAAAAACATCAGCTGGTCTGATCATAGCGCAGTTGCCTTTGATCTTTTACCCCTTCCGGCAGCCAGAAACAATAGAACTCGCCTTTCGGATAAATCTAGAAACTGGAAAGGGGTCTCGGCCGAGGCTCTAGCAAGAACTCTAAATAGTACACACTGCGTAATCCAAGATGACTCCGACAGCGGGGTAGAGACCTTTGCTGCATGGCTGGAGAGTGCAGTCAATAAACTGGCCCCTCTGAAGGCAATCACACATAAAAGGCGCTTGCCTTCAGTCCTGTGGTGCAATGATTGGCCGAGAATGCTTAAACAAGCATGCCGCCGTCAAGGGGGGGCGTGGAGGAAAACCCAAGACTAACAAGAAATAATTTTGGGGAGAGGATGTTGCCTTATGGCTAGAGTGGTCGACCTCGGACCTGGGGAACAGGGTTTGAGTCTCGGCAACAATGCTACATATCCTGTGATTCTGGGTGAATCACTTAATTTCCCCGTGCCTAACAAAAAATTTTTTTTATGTGTTTGTCTGTTACAAAACTGGTACTCATGTAAAGCGCTCTGATACCCGATGCTTCGGGTCTAGTTCATGCTATATAAAACTAAAAAAAAACAAATCTCATATAGACTGAGTATTAAAGAATACAAACTCGTGCTAACGGAAGAAAAATCTAAGTATTGCACCTATAAAATCGAGAATGCCTCCTTCGCTAAATAACTTTTTAAGCTAGTACAACTGCTTTAAGCCTCACAACCCAGAGCAGAGCCAGAGGGCTCGCAAATGTTCTGTAACCAGGTAGCAACGTTCTTCCACTCTAAGATTATGGACATTCACACAGGTTTTGGCCCAACCCACATTACGCATACTCAGTCAATTGCCACTTGCTGACCCCCCACTGACATCCCAAGAGATGTCATCATGTTCAAGTCAAGAGCCGAAAGGTCTTTCTGTGTTTCCTACACTTTCTCCCAAGTTGGTAGAACAATACCTTCTGAAAACCTGTTCAGGTTCACCTCTAGAACCCTGCCCACCAGCAACTCTCCATATGATGGCCAGTATTATAGCCGACCGATAATGCAAATTAATGAATAATGTGATCCTATCAGGATCGTACCCTTGGAGCTGGAAACAGGCTATCATTAGGCCTCTCTTAAAATAAAATAATCTGGATATCACGGATTGTAAGAACTATCGCCCGATTTCCCTGCTTCCCGTTCCTGCAAAGATTCTGCAGATGCACCTTAATATCCATTTGACAGAAACTGCAGCACAGCATCACTGGTTCAACAACTCCCAGTTTGGCTTTAGGAAACATCATGTGACTGAAACCACATTGATCTCAGCCACAGACTGTATAAGGCGTCTAGTGGATGAAGGACAAGGGGTGGTGCTGATACTCTTGGATCTATCGGGAACATTTGATACCATCTCACCTGTGCTGCTGCTGGATAGACTACAAGGTCTTGGCATCTCTCATCAAGCTTTAGCCCTCTTGTCCTCTTTCCTTAGGGAAAGATCCCAAATGGTGAAGTAACAGCACTTCAACTCAGAGGCCTTCTTCCACCCTGTGGAGTGCCGCAGGGCTCATCTTTGAGCCCTACGCTTTTTAATCTCTATGTGGCACCCTTGGCTGCAATAATCCATTTATTTGGAATGGAGGTAGTGTCATATGCAGACAATACTCAGAATATGGTGTCAATACCAAAATACTCATGCTCGGTAGCAGAGAACATCTCACGTTGCATGACCAAAGTGGCAGAATGGATGTCATGTAACTTTCTAAAACTTAACAGGGAAAAGACGGAAGTGATGATTTTTGGCCCAGGGTCATCCAGCTGAAACAGTAGCTGTTGGCCTCACTCCTTAGGGACATGTCCTACACCAGAAAAAAGTCCAAGAACCTTGGAGTGCTGTGGACACTGAACTTAACTTTAATGCCCAAGTGAATCGCACAATAGCAACATGCACCTGGATCATAAGGATGCTTAAGAAAACGTTTCCTTTCATCCAGTAGTTTACTTGTAAACAGGCTGCTCTCGCCCAGGTAATGTCCTGACTGGATTACTGCAACTCATTGTACCTGGACTCGAACAAAAATATGCATCACAGACTCCAGGTGATGCGGAACGCACTGGCTAGACTTGTTCTGGACACTACTAGGGGGCAGTCGGTTGCGTAGGGATTGGAGACCCTTCAGTGGCTTGCAATTAATAAGCGCACAAGCTTTAAATCTCTCTGCATGGTACACAAGGCTCTTTATCTCCCAATTGTAGCCTGTCCCGATGTTGTCCGAGTATGAAATAGAATGTGTGTAATGTGTGTATTCAGATACGGTCATTCGCGTGTTCCCCCGCTTGAGGCCCAGCTGCAGCCCTGGTTGATGTTAGTAGGCACGTGTCCCCCCGCTTGAGGCCCAGCTGCAGCCCTGGTTCATGTTAGCAGGTGCATGTAATTAGTGTAGTGATCCGCCGCCTGAGCCCGGCTACAGCCCTGGCTGATGTTAGCAGGCGCGTGTAATTTGGTTTAAGGTGATAGTTCAGTAACAGCACGCATGAGAGGCTGCAGTAATTGTCCCCGCAGACACGCTCAGTCGCGTGTGCCCCCGCTTGAGGGCTAGCGGCGACCCTCTAACAATTAGAATTGTGTGAGTCTTGAATGATTGTTTCCCGCTGTTCTTATTTTTTTATGACCCACAACGACGCTCTTCGGCCGAGTGCTTTTTAGACGCACCCAGGCCAAGCCACACACTGCGTTCGGCCCTTTCAGACGCACCCAGGCCAAGGCACACACTGCATTCGGCACCCCCAGTATGTGTGAGACAACGGGCAGTCCCCCAAGGGAGTCTTGCGAATGGTTACTTACCACGCTTCGAGGGGAACGCCTTTGTGACGCCCCCAGCACACGGCCACAGCAGACGATCTGATTAATGTACGACCCAGATGGCATGAAGTGCGGAACGTAGCACATGCCCCCAGCGTTTGTCATGCCCCCAGAGTGCCCCTTGATGCGGCGCAGTTGCGTAATTGGCGCTTCACATGGCATGAAGGGCGGACACACGCCCACAGCGCGGACACACGCCCACAGCATTTGTCACGGCCCCAGTGTGTCACGCCCCCAGCGTGCCCCTTGATGCGGCGCAATTACGACTCACATTGCATGAAGGGCGAAACGTACCACACGCCCCCAGCGTTTGTCACGCCCCCAGCACTCGCCCACAGCAGAACGCAGACACGCCCACAAAGGACTACTTTGCTGGCACGGTTCTTTTACCTTTTAAATGTATATGGTGGCCGTCTGCATAGCCTATGTCCTTCTGCTGCAACTGCCCTTTCCAACGCTGTATTGGGTGTTGTGATTGGTGCTGTGGTTACTGAGATTACCCGCCTCAAAGGTTTGGGCTCTCTCTTTATAATATTAGTATGGATATGGATATGGATATCCAACACGATTAAAAGCCATGTTTGATGGGTAAATCCCAGGCCGACACTTTCATTCATTGCTTCAACTCCAGGTCATGGTGCCGATAACTAAAAGAAAGAAATGGGGCAACAGAGCATTTTCTACGGCCGCAAGCAAACTCTGGACCACCTTTCCACAAAATATAAGGACCATCCCACAGCTCTTGGCCTCAGGAAGGCTCTTAAGACCTGGCTATTTCCATTGTAGACATTTTGTGAATCTGGAGTGCTAGTGGGCTTTTCCGGATGGTGATCTATAGCGCCTTGATGCATTTGGGTAATTGCTGCACTATATAAATTCAAATCAAATCAAACATGGTGTAAGCATTATTCTAACAAATCACATTTTTTATTTCTACAACGCCTTCTGACCTAACGACATCCACAAGTGTTAGAATAAACTAGTTAAATAACCAACAGAAACAATTGTGAATGAGCGTAGTACAGTGTGCTAGCCAGAAGAGCCTTGGTAAGTAGGAACAGGCTTCCTCCAGTGAGTTCTTCAATATGTAATACATAATATACAGTGCACAGCTTGCGCATGTAGAGTCAAATGAAAAAATATAAGCACAGAATAAACATCATGATTCAGCAGTAATTTTAACAAAAAGGGAGTTGTGGCCTAACTGAGGCCTAGTTTAGTGTACAGCAGAAAAACACACTAAACACATCATCATGATCTATTTTCAATTGCAATAGCTCCATGTCAATACATGTGTGAATTCAAATATAGAACCACTAACATAAGTATACATATATATAGTTCAAATGTAGAAAGCTTCCATATTCTCAGTGAATATGATATATCAATGCAGGCAGGTACAAGAGTAATTCCCTGTACAATTCTTACACATAGCTCACAATCTTCCTTTTCCTAGGCTCTTCCTGCAGTCACACAGACACACTTAGAGACAGAATGAACCAGCTGGTCAGTTTAACAAGCATTGGCAAAGCCAATAAGTCTCACCCATGGGCAAGCTTCTGTCTTTGGCAATTAGGCGGGAAAGGCGTACGGTGGCGGGTAGGGAGAAACCGAGATTGATAGGGAGAAACAGAGAAGTGGGAGGAGAAGAAACCGGGATGAGAGGGCGGGGGAGGGGAAGCAGGGATGGAAGAGAGGGTGGAAGGTAGAGGAAAAAGGGAGGGATTGGGGTTAAGTTTAAAAAAGAGAAGGGGCAGGTGATAAAAGGAGAAGAAAGAGGTATGGGAAGACTCAGTGGGAGGTGGAAAAGAATCAGGGAGGTGCTGGTGATAAGTTAAGATAAGAAACAAAAAACGAATTGAGAGCAAGGCATGTATGGGCAAATTATGCAAATGACTGAATATGTGGACAGCAATTTTCACTATCACCAAAAGCACCCCCAAAAGTCCAGGGCATAAACAATCAGTGCTGGGGTTAAAAGTATAAGCAATGCATAATACAACTGCACAGAGTAACATCACAAGAAGTAATTTCACTAAAAGCAATAGTCATTTCACGGTCTGAGCAGAGATACAATAGGTGCTATATTGATATATTCATTTAAGCATATGTATACAATGCATGTATACAATGAATACATATGCAATGTCTTAATTCCAAGCAGCTGACGTTTTGGAAACAAAACCTACATTTAAATAATGTACGCAAACAGTAATTTGCACATTAGCAAACAGTGAAGAATCATGCATACCTGCCATAGATTTAAAAAATATGTTAGTCAGGAAACGCAAAGGTTGCTTATGGAAGCGTCCAATGTTATAAGGTACATGTTTAACTCAAACTGATATGTCAAATCAACAGCAATTACCTGTGATACATGTAAAAGATTTGTTATGTGGACTCTAAAATGGCCTCCTTCCTGCAGGTATTTGCTTGCACATTTTCTACCCTTAGGGATAATTGAGCTTAGAATTGACTCAAAGTGACATGCACACATACACACACGCACACATATGATCACACATATATACATACATATATACTCAAAGGGGGACTTAGTAGTTAGATTGAAAAACTGAAGTTTAAACTGAGTAAATAAAAGTGCTTTGATCAAGAGTTACTTACTTGGGCTCATGTATTTGTTCCCTGGAGGTGTTTTCAACAAGAAAGTGCAAAAGTGTCACATTGCCACATTAAAGGATGAGAGGGTCAATGCTTGCAGCCCCATCCTGATAACCCCCTGCTGGGTCATTCTCAGACCACAGTGTGATCGTGAGAACACTGTCCCGGGCACATGTAATGTAGGATAAAATATTGGTGGAAAGTCTCGTATTGTACCAATATCTATGGTCGACACCAGAGTGTTAATCAAATACATTTAGGGGTCGATTCCGATTCGGGAAAAACCGCTCCGAATAGCCGTTCGGAGCGTTTTTCCCATACGAATCGTACCCTGCAACGTCCCCCGTACGTACGACGAAGTACAATTCGTACCAGGAGCCGTCCTCCGTACGAGTCGTACAAGACACCGTACGACTCTAATCTCCGTACGATTCTCCCTCGGAACCCGCTGTACGCGACATCTGTACGGTTCGCGGCTGGTTTCTACGACCCAGCAAGTACGATACGTGTCGGGTACGCACCGTACGACCCTTTTTCTAAGGGAGCTGAAAACAGCCGTAAAAACAGAGTTCGCGCCGAAACAGGTACGGAACGGCCCCCCTGGGTACGGTGCGTACCCCCCATGATCACAGGGGTACGCACCGTTCCCCTGCGATCATGGGGTGTTGGAGCGTACCCCCATTGTACGATCGGTGTACGAGCCGTACCCCATGTACGATGGGTGTATGAGCCGTACCCCCATTGTACGATGGGTGTACGAGCCGTACCCCCATTGTACGATCGGTGTACAAACCGTACCCCAAACTGTACCCCCCCTGCGATCATGGGGGTACAGACCGTACGGTGTGTATGTGTTTGTGTGCTTTTCCGTACGACTCGCCCTTACCTGACTGGACCGTACGAATCGCGTCCTCATACCCCGGTCCGGATCGTACTCATCGGGTCGTACAGCATGTGTATGAGTCGTACGGTATGTGTACGAGTCGTACGGTTCACGGTTTCAGCCTTGCAATACGTACGGATCCCGACGATTCGGACGGATTCACGGAATACGGATCATACTTCGCGACTCGGACGGACGGGTACTATTTGTACGGAGAGGGCTACGGATACAAATCGTACGGACGTTTTTTTCCCTGAATTGGAAGTCTGCCTCACACGTCTCACCCTCCTGCCCCAGTTTTGGCTCCTACTCTCTCTGGGTATTGGAGTTCTGCCTCCATTGGCCGCCGGCACCAAGATGAATTCTGCTGGACAAATAAATGTCAGCATTACACTCCTATGTGATCTTAAATCAGTACCTCTTGTTCTGCCCTCTATCGTGCATGACACTAACCCCACCACTTTTGCAACCCCAAAAGGTTTTGGCACTCGCATTGCTCATCGCTTAGTTTTTGCTGGATCTTCATGCTCTGCTCTGGCGCAAACGGTACTTCTGTTTTTGTTGACAGCTCTCAGCAGGCAACTCGTACCCTTCCACTCTATATGCCTCTCCGTTGTCATGTGGATCTCAGTTTCTTCTCTCTCTGGTTCTCTTTGTCACTGTAATCTGACCTCATCCAAACCAGCCCCGTCCTGCTCAGCCGCTCTTGCATGGATCTCTCCTCAACCTTCTGCCCCCTCTCACTCTCTCTCACTGTTCTTTCTCACTCTTCTCTCCCTCTGTTCTTTCTCTCTCCAACTTTCCATGTTAAATCTGAAGACCTTCACCTGTTATGGAGCCCTGAAATTATGATTTTGATTGTCCCATGTGACCGACTGGGACTTACACCTGAGATCAAGTACTTTTGTTGGGTAGCTTGCAGGGCCTGCTGGAGAAAGCTGCAATGCCATGTGACTCGGCCGCTCTGCCACCCCTCCACATCACCCGTTACATTCGGGCCTAAAGACCATAGTGTATCAATTGCATTCAGCAAATGCCCTTCTGCTGAGGAAGAACTTACAGTCCATACTATAGAAACACTGTTAGACCTGGCATCTGTGGCGTAGTTTCCCCTATCTTTTTGCCTCTACCTCCTGTATTTTTGATGCTGTGCTGGATTTCGTTTTTGCTGATTTAGATGCTTTGGACACTCTGCCACTGCTGATCAGTGCCAGAGTGTAAGTGCTCCCTGTGTAAATTGTTATTCTGATTGAATTTACATGTTTGGCATATTTGTATCACCATGAAGTCCCTAGTAAAGTGCCCTGAGTGTGCCAGGGCTGGTGATGGCAAATGCTACTAGTGGGCCTGCAGCACTGATTGTACCACCCACAGGAGTAGCCCTAAAATGATGTCTCAGGCCTGACACTGCAGTGCCTGTGTGCAGTTTAGAACTGCCATGTCCTCCTGGTCAGTGTCCCCACTGACCAGGCCTAACCCTTCCCTTTTTGTGCACATCAGTCACCCCTATGTAAGGCACAAGGTACCCCCCTGGTCAGGGTGCAGTGTATGTAAAAGGTAGAGCATGTACTAGTGCAGGTGACATGCTCTGTAGTGAATGGCAGCCATTTTCGTTTTTCACTATTGTAAGGCTATCTTGCTCCATAGATTAACATGGGGGATGCTGGCTACAGTGGTTAACAGCCTTTCTTCCCATAGGAACAAGATAGGACATAAGTATCTAGTATCCCTGAACTCAGAATTTAATAACACATCTTTAAGGAAAGGTTGTTTTAAAATCCTGTGTTTGAGAACAGCACTTTTAGAAAGTTGCTGTTCTCTTGTCTGACCCTTCTGTGTGCCTGGGCCTGTTTGTGTATTGACTGTCTGGTTTGAGAGTGACAGGGGCTGGGGGATTCCCCAGGAGGCTGGATGAGTCAGCACTAGGCTGAATGACTGCAATTGCAACTGAAGTGGTGGGAGGAGTTAGCACCTGGGCCTGAATAGGGCTGTGCCTGCCTTCCACAATGCTGGCTCCACCTCCTGCTGGGCGGCTGAGGACCCTGCCCCTCACTCTGAAAGGAAAGATGCAGCCAGCAAAACAAAGTACTCAGGAATCACCCAGAACTGGTTCAAACCGGCTCAGGGCCCACATGCACCAAGAGAACAAAGACTTTAGGGGTATAAGTACAGGACCCCTGACAACAGAAAATTAGATCATCCTGGAATCAAGAAGGAACCTCTGCCAAGGAGAAAGCAGACTCTGAAGATGGAAGACTGTCCTGCTGTTGCTCTGCTGGACTGACCTGCTGTTGTTTTGCTGCCAAGGAGAGGGGAAGGACTTTGTTGTGTGCTGTGTCCCCTGTATTAAAGGAATCTCCAAGGGCCTGAGTAGAGCTGGCTCCCTGTTCTGAAGTCCCAGGAACCAAAGGACTTCACCCCCAGCTTCCCTGAACTCTGCTGAGAGAGTTCTGTCCTTCCTAGAGTGCTTGATCCAGTTGTGGGGCCTCTGGAAGTTGTACCTGTGCTGGGAAGCTTGAAACTAAGCTTGAGAGACTTTTGCCATTGAAAAGTGTTGCATCGCTCGCTTGCGGAGCGCATCCCCAACAGTGCGAGAACTTTCCCGCCGCTATGAAGGTCGAGATCGTCTCAGCGCCTGACGCCGCTGCCAGAGCCATCGCATCCTTCGTTTGCGGGACGCACCAGACTGGTGCGGGAAAGTCGAACATCGCTGCGAGTGTCATCGCAGAGCCTGTCGTCGCTGGGTGAGATCGCCGCACCGCTTGCTTGCGGACCGCATCACTTCGCTGCGAGCATCGCATCGAGTAGCTGTGAGAGAGAGGATCACCGCTGGACCGCGCATCGTCGCCCCAGAGATCGTCGCAGCCCCTACGAGATCGTCGCATCGTGCCTTTGTGAGAACAAACTTCCTACGGAACCTACGCACCGGAATCCATACAAGTGGCCTTCCTCCCCATACAGACCGGATTCGTCGCAACACGCCCGCTGCTGCAGCGGGCCTGTCGCGAACGCCTCCCCAGGGTCTCAGGAGGAACGCATCGCTTGTTTTCCACCGCACCAGCTTCTGCTTTTGGAACTTTGTTGCAACTAAAAGGTACTATGAGTAAACGTGACGCAACTGTGAACTTTTCACGCATCTGTAGAGAATTCTATCGCATCGTAGAGAATTCTATCGCAACCTAAAGAATTTTAACGCAAACTTAAGAACTCCTTTGAAACCATATTCTTGAACTGTGTATCTGGGATTTTTGTCGTTTTGGTCTTGTGTAGTTTAGATTAAATTCCTTTATTTTTCTAAACTGTTGTGGAGTCAGTTTGTGGTGTTTTTACTGTGTTACTGTGAGTGTTGGTACAAATACTTTACGCATTGCCTCTGGTTAGCCTAGACTGCTTGTGCCAAGCTACCTAGAGGGTGAGCAGGGGTTATCTCAGAAGGTTATCTCCTTGCCCTGACTAGAAACAAGGGTCCCTATTTGGACAGTGGTACCTACCTCTGCCAACTAGAGACCCCCAGATCTAACATTGGTGGTCAGGCGGTGGGATTTGAACTTGTATTTGTACTTGACCTACAGTAATTGGTGTACATCACTAGTGAGTGCAGACCACTACGCCACCGCATACTACTGGTTTTTTGTTTTGATTCTTTTTTGATTTGAGTAACTCTTCTAAGCATCATGTCTGTGCGTGGGAAGGCACCCAGTAAGGAGGCAGAAGCAGAATTGGAGTTTGTCATTGGAGATTTGTATTCATACAAAGTTGAGCAACTGAGGAAAATCTGCATTGAGTTTGAATGTCCCATAAAGAGCGCCTACAGAAAGGAGGAGCTGCAAAGAATCTTGAAGGCCCATTGGGAGGCACAAGAGGGAAATGATGATGTGGATGTGGAAAATAGCTTTCAAGTCACAGATTTGCCAGTGGGCAAAGTAGGTGCAGGAGCTGGCAGCAACCATTCCAGCAGGGGCCTCTCCCCAGAAGAGTTACAAGAAAATCAGAGATTAAGAGAGTATGAGTTGGAAGTCATGAAAATGAAAATGAAGCAATTGGAAGTAGAAAAGGCGGCGGAGGAGAGCAAAAATGCCCGCGCCTTGGAGGAAAAGAAATTGCTTTTGGCTCATGAGTTGAGCATGAGAGAACTGGATCTTAAAGCCAAGGAGGTGGATGCCAGTTCTAATGGTGGCAGCACGCAGCCAGTGCATGGGGGTAGATTATATATTCCCAAAGACCTGGTACAGAATTACCATAGGGGTGAGGATATTTATGCCTGGTTCACTTGGTATGAAATTGCATTGAAGATGAATGGTGTGCCTGATCAGCATTGGGGGGCGGGCCTGTGGAAACATTTTGAGGCTTCTGGGAGGAGTGCTCTAGAGCCCTTAGAATTAGCAGGTGCCATGACCTACCCCAATATGAAGGAGGCCTTATGTCTCAGGTATGGCCTTACTCCAGAGCAGTACAGACTGCAGTTTAGGAACTCCAAGAAGAGAGAGTCTGAGACTTGGATGGAGTGTGTGAATTTGTACTCGCGTGCACTGGAAGGTTGGATGAAGGGCAGTAAAGTAACTGATTTTAAGGGGTTGTTGCATTTAATCAGTTGGGAGCACTTGAGTAGTCTTTGTGTTCCAGAGCTGCGCCAGCATCTTTTAGACAGCAAGCTGACAGACCCCATTGAGCTTGCTAAGGAGGCGGACCGCTGGACCAGTACCAGGGTCCACACAGGAATTGTGGGTACCACAGCCAAAGGTGGGCAGGGTCCTCAGCAGAAGAGTGGGGGGGACAAGGGTAATCAAAAGGAGTTCTCACAAGGGCCCCAAAATAATTCCATGGGAAAGGAATCCCAACCCCCCAAACCTAAACAGCCATGGCCCTCTAAGGGCAGGCGGGACAATAGAGACAGAAGGGATAACCAAGGTCCCCCTACCTGCTATCACTGCAATGAGGTGGGCCACATTGCTCCAAAATGTCCCAAGAAGAAGCAAGCACCCACTGGTGCCCCCGCCCCAGCGTTAGCTAGTGTAGCTTTGGGAGGGGATTTGGTTTCTAGTGACTGGGGGGAGCTAGCAGTTATGACCCTTGTCTCTCTAGGAGACCAAGAGGTGGTCCAGGAAACCTTACTGCCCTCTAACACTAAGAAATATGGGCAGAAGGTGACCATCAATGGGAGGGAGATTGAGGCTCTGAGAGACACAGGAGCCAGCGTGGCATCCGTGAGGTGTCAGTGGGTGTCTGAAGAGCAAATCATCCCTGGTGCACTCCGCCCTGTAGTGGCAGCTGACAGCTCAGTGCGCCTCTGTAAGCTGGCACGTGTTCCCTTTGCATGGGGGGAGTCTCTGGTCTCTTGGATGTAGTTGTCAGTGATGCCTTGCCTGTAGACTGTCTGTTAGGTAACGACCTGGAGAGTTCTCCATGGAAGAATGTAGAACACAGAACTCACTTGGAGATGTTGGGTTTGCCTGCGTGGATCTGTGTGTCCACGCGTGCTAGGACAGCCAGTAGGGGGGATTCAGCAGAACTGGAACCTGAAACAGTGGCCCAGAGACCTGCCAGGAGAGGAAGAGGCAGGGGGAGCGGGAAACCAGCCCCAGCCGTTCCACGGTCCAGGAGGAAGCAGAACCTGAGGGGGATGCCCTGGAACCTACAGGGGAACAAGTGGCCGAACTGGGAGACCTACCTGAGCTGACCCATTGGCAGCAGGAAGGAGGTCCCTCCAGGGAGGAATTCTGCCAGGCGCAGAAAGAATGCCCTTCCCTCATTGGTCTGCGGCGACAGGCTGTAGATCAGGCAGCAGGTGGAGCAGCCAGAGATCACTTTATCTACTGGGAAGATGACTTGTTATATAGCGAGCCTAAGTTTGCTGAGCCCGGTGCAGCCCGTGTGCTGGTGGTACCCGAGCGCTTCAGAAACTTCCTAATGGGTCTGGCTCATGATGTGCCTCTTGCAGGACATCTGGGGCAAGACAAGACCCTGAACCGGCTTGTCACCCACTTTCACTGGCCCCAGATGAGAAAGCACGTTGGTTCCTTTTGCAGATCTTGCCAAACCTGTCAAGACAGTGGCAAGACTGGAATGAAGTTGAAGGCACCCCTTCAACCCTTCCCAGTAGTGAGCACCCCTTTTGAGCGGGTTGGCATAGACATTGTAGGGCCCCTGGACCCCAAGACAGCCTTAGGCAACAGTTTCATCCTGGTATTGGTGGACCATGCCACCCGGTACCCGGAAGCAGTCCCTCTCAGGACAATCACAGCACCCGTGGTGGGCCGTGCATTAATGGGGATCTTTTCCCGTGTGGGGTTCCCCAGAGAGGTGGTCTCCGACCGGGGTACCAACTTCATCTCTAAGTACATGAAGTCTCTGTGGGAGGAGTGTGGGATAACTTATAAGTTCACCACTCCTTACCACCCTCAAGGAAAAGGGTTGGTTGAAAGGTTCAACCGGACCCTGAAAGGTATGATTATGGGCCTAGCGGAGCCCATGATACGGAAGTGGGACGTCTTGTTACCATGCCTGTTGTTTGCCTACAGGGAGGTGCCCCAGAAGTCCTTAGGGTTCAGTCCCTTTGAACTCCTGTATGGCCACCCTGTTAGAGGACCTCTCTCACTGGTGAAGGAGGGTTGGGAAAAGTCCCGTGGGAAAACCCCCCAGGATGTGTTCAGCTATGTGCTGGCCATCCGCAACCAGACACAACGCTTCAGGAAGCTCACTCAGGCGAACCTGGAAGCAAGCCAGGAAGAAATGAAAAGATGGTACGACCAGAATACCACTCTGGTCGAATTTCAACCTGGGCAGAAAGTGTGGGTGATGGCGCCAGTGGAGCCTTGTGCGCTGCAAGACAAGTGGACTGGGCCATATGAGGTGGTGGAAAGGAAGAGTGAGGTAACCCACCTGGTTAACCTGAGGACTCCCAGGCAGCCCCTGAGAGTCTTGCATGTGAACCGCCTCAAGCCCAACCTTTGAGAGGTCTGAAGTGAATATGCTCATGGCTACAGATGCAGGAATGGAAGAGGATAGTGATCCTCTCCCTGACCTCCTGGCAGTTAAGGAGCAAGATGGGTCAGTGGATGGTGTGGTCCTCTCGCCCACCCTGACCCCAGAGCAGCAGAGTGACTGTCGCCAAGTGTTGGGTCAGTTCTCCTCCCTGTTCTCCCTGACCCCAGGTGTCACCAACTGGTGCGTCCATGATGTGGACACTGGAGACAGTCTGCCTGTGAAATACAAATTTTACAGGGTAGCTGAAAAGGTCAGGGCCAGCATCAAGGAAGAAGTTTCCAAGATGTTGGCGCTAGGGGTGATTGAGCCCTCCAGCAGCCCCTGGGCTAGCCCAGTGGTCTTGGTGCCCAAGAAAGCTGCTACGCCTGGTGGCCCTCCAGAACTCCGGTTTTGCGTGGACTACCGTGGGCTCAATGCGGTCACGAAGACTGACGCACACCCCATCCCCAGAGCTGATGAGCTCGTGGATCAGTTGGGAGCTGCCAGTACCTCAGTACATTCGATTTGACTTCTGGGTATTGGCAGATTGCCTTAACTGATGGGGCCAAAGTGAGGTCAGCATTTTCAACGCCAGAGGGGCACTTCCAGTTCCGAGTCATGCCCTTTGGGTTGAAGAATGCCCCTGCCACGTTCCAGAGACTGGTTAACCAGGTACTGTCCGGGCTGGAGGAATTCAGCGCCGCATACCTGGATGACATTGCTGTGTTCAGCTCCACGTGGGAGGAACACTTGCAACACCATTGTGAAGTGTTGAAGGCTCTGCAAAAGGCAGGCCTCACTATCAAGGCCAGCAAGTGCCAGATAGGGCAGGGATCTGTGGTGTATTTGGGACACCAAGTGGAGAGCGGCCAGGTGGCGCCACTACAGGCAAAGATTGATACCATTCTGGCTTGGGAGCCCCCCAAGACCCAGACAGAGGTGAGAGCCTTTTTAGGACTCACCGGGTATTACAGACGTTTTGTCAAGGGATATGGCACCATTGTCACCCCCTTGACAGAACTCACTTCCAAGAAGTTGCCCAAAAGAGTTGACTGGACTGACGCCTGCCAAACTGCTTTTGAAACGCTGAAAACTGCTATGTGCACAGCACCGGTGCTCAAGGCACCTGACTTTTCCAGTGAGTTCATAGTACAGACAGACGCTTCAGAGCATGGTGTGGGAGCAGTACTCTCACAAATCACTGAGGAGGGAGGAGACCAGCCGGTAGCCTTCATTAGCAGGAGACTACTCCCCAGGGAACAGAGGTGGAGTGCGATTGAGCGTGAGGCATTTGCTGTGGTCTGGTCTCTGAAGAAGCTGAGGCCCTACCTGTTTGGGACTCACTTCCGTGTTCAGACCGACCACAGGCCCCTCAGATGGTTAATGCAAATGAGGGGTGAGAACCCAAAACTGTTGAGGTGGTCCATCTCCCTACAGGAAATGGACTTCACGGTGGAACACCGCCCTGGCACAGAACACGCCAACGCTGATGGTCTGTCGAGGTTTTTCCGCCTTAGTGAAGAGAACTCCCAAGAGGGTGGGCAGTTCTCCCCACTTTCAGCTGGAGGGGACACGTGTTAGACCTGGCACCTTTGGCGTAGTTTCCTCTATCTTTTTGCCTCTGTGCTGGATTTCGTTTTTGCTGGTTTAGATGCTTTGGACACTCTGCCACTGCTGATCAGTGCCAGAGTGTAAGTGCTCCCTGTGTAAATTGTTATTCTGATTGAATATACATGTTTGGCATATTTGTATCACCATGAAGTCCCTAGTAAAGTGCACTGGGTGTGCCAGGGCTGGTGATGGCAAATGCTACTAGTGGGCCTGCAGCACTGTTCCGTTTTTCACTATTGTAAGGCTATCTTGCTCCATAGATTAACATGGGGGATGCTGGCTACAGTGGTTAACAGCCTTTCTTCCCATAGGAACAAGATAGGACATAAGTATCTAGTATCCCTGAACTCAGAATTTAATAACACATCTTTAAGGAAAGGTTGTTTTAAAATCCTGTGTTTGAGAACAGCACTTTTAGAAAGTTGCTGTTCTCTTGTCTGACCCTTCTGTGTGCCTGGGCCTGTTTGTGTATTGACTGTCTGGTTTGAGAGTGACAGGGGCTGGGGGATTCCCCAGGAGGCTGGATGAGTCAGCACTAGGCTGAATGACTGCAATTGCAACTGAAGTGGTGGGAGGAGTTAGCACCTGGGCCTGAATAGGGCTGTGCCTGCCTTCCACAATGCTGGCTCCACCTCCTGCTGGGCGGCTGAGGACCCTGCCCCTCACTCTGAAAGGAAAGATGCAGCCAGCGAAACAAAGTACTCAGGAATCACCCAGAACTGGTTCAAACCGGCTCAGGGCCCACATGCACCAAGAGAACAAAGACTTTAGGGGTATAAGTACAGGACCCCTGACAACAGAAAATTAGATCATCCTGGAATCAAGAAGGAACCTCTGCCAAGGAGAAAGCTGACTCTGAAGAAGTAAGACTGTCCTGCTGTTGCTCTGCTGGACTGACCTGCTGTTGTTTTGCTGCCAAGGAGAGGGGAAGGACTTTGTTGTGTGCTGTGTCCCCTGTCTTGAAGGAATCTCCAAGGGCCTGAGTAGAGCTGGCTCCCTGTTCTGAAGTCCCAGGAACCAAAGGACTTCACCCCAGCTTCCCTGAACTCTGCTGAGAGAGTTCTGTCCTTCCTAGAGTGCTTGATCCAGTTGTGGGGCCTCTGGAAGTGGTACCTGTGCTGGGAAGCTTGAAACTAAGCTTGAGAGACTCTTGCCATTGAAAAGTGTCGCATCGCTCGCTTGCGGAGCGCATCCCCAGCAGTGCGAGAACTTTCCCGCCGCTACGAAGGTCGAGATCATCGCAGCGCCTGATGCCTCTGCCAGAGCCGTCGCATCCTTCGTTTGCGGGACGCACCAGACTGGTGCGGGAAAGTCAAACATCGCTGCGAGTGTCATCGCAGAGCCTGTCGTCGCTGGGTGAGATCGTCGCACCGCTTGCTTGCGGACCGCATCACGTCGCTGCGAGCATCGTCGCAGAGCCATCGCATCGAGGAGCTGCGAGAGAGAGGATCACCGCTGGACCGCGCATCGTCGCCCCGGAGATCATCGCAGCCCCTACGAGATCGTCGTATCGTGCCTTTGCGAGAACAAACTTCCTACGGAACCTACGCACCGGAATCCATACAAGTGGCCTTCCTCCCCATACAGACCGGATTTGTCGCAACACGCCCGCTGCTGCAGCGGGCCTGTCGCAAACGCCTCCTCAGGGTCTCAGGAGGAACGCCTCTCTTGTTTTCCACCGCACGCTTTTGGAACTTTGTTGCAACTAAAAGGTACTGTGAGTAAACGTGACGCAACTGTGAACTTTTCACGCATCTGTAGAGAATTCTATCGCAACGTAGAGAATTCTATCACAACCTCAAGAATTTTATTGCAAACTTAAGAACTCCTTTGAAACCATTTTCTTGAACTGTGTATGTGGGATTTTTGTCGTTTTGGTCTTGTGTAGTTTAGATTAAATACCTTTATTTTTCTAAACTGTTGTGGAGTCAGTTTGTGGTGTTTTCACTGTGTTACTGTGAGTGTTGGTACAAATACTTACGCATTGCCTCTGGTTAGCCTAGACTGCTCGTGCCAAGCTACCTAGAGGGTGAGCAGGGGTTATCTCAGAAGGTTATCTCCTTGCCCTGACTAGAAGCAAGGGTCCCTATTTGGACAGTGGTACCTACCTCTGCCAACTAGAGACCCCCAGATCTAACAACCACAAATGGAGATTTTTTAACTGTTCAGTTGCATCCACTTGCACTTTCATTGGAGTTTGATTTTAAGTCATCTCTCAGCTGTATGAAATTTCGCTATTGCAAATACTGGATTTACTTGGGTAGAACACCATTGCATAAAAGAATTAAAGAGGGTTCTGCAGGTTTTCTATAAAAACCTATTGAAGGTAGCATCAGGTGAGCAATTCAAAAATAATTTACTGCTCCCCTTAGGGGTTTTGGTAAAATTAAAGGTGTATACCTTTTTTTTTATTTTTCAAAATCACGTCTCAGCTCTCAAGTATTTGCAAAAAAAAAAAACAATTTTAAACCTATTCGCGTACATCTAGTCTGTGCCTTGCCAGGGGAAAGAAATCCATTTATCTAAAAGTTCTGTCTGGCTGTACTTTATGATTGTTTTTTGTGTCTTTTTTAAGATAAAGTTTGATGACCAAGATGCTTTAAAAATACAGATGTTCTGGGGATGTAAGCAAGTGGCTATGGAATTCTGTCCTTGTTTACACTAAAATGATTTTACTCTTAACCAAACAATATGGATTGTTACATTCCCCAAATTCGGTCAACTGAGTTTTTAGACTATTCATTATATTTCCTTACCCCCATGACTATGATATTTCTTGAAACTCGTTTCCTTCTTAGTAAATAAGCCTCGGAATTTAGCGTTTGTTTCTGGTTTCGGTCTTAGTGCTGTCAGAAATTGATAATACTAGTATCAGTGTGTGCCATAAATCTAAACTATCAAAAAGCTTGTGCCGGCAATCATTTCTCGATTTATATCTGTAATAATGTCCCAGATTGGTATTTTGTGACTGTATTTAGATCCCATTAGACAAGCATTATGACATTTAACTGTTTCATGCCTCATCAATGATTACCAGTGAGCATGCTGCCAGGAGTTATTTTGCTAGAAATTACGTTAGCATGAGTTATTGTGTCTGTAATGAAGTGACATGAGTTATAGTGTCTGTAACCCCACCAGTTATTCCTCCGATAACCATGCCCCCTCAGATTGTGTACCTTTTAACCTGCCTGGCAGTGTGGAGACCTGTCTCCAATAGTGAGTGTGAGAAAACCAAGACAGTAGAGCGTACATGATTGCACTCCTCTTCGGATCTGAGGGGGTCTCGTTGACAATGAGTAGGAATTTTAAAGTAGGGCTTCAGCTAGGCAAGTTAGAGTATACATACCAAAGCCAGCATTGCGGTTTCTGTTCGTTCACTAATGTCCCCTCAAGAGATATCAGTTCACATACTGGTGATGTTGTATGTCACACTGGTGATGGGACACTGCTGATAGGACAGGAATGATTTGCAAATATTGTGCCTCGTTCATGTCTCATTACTGTTTGGCGCATGTCTTACACTTTT
Source organism: Lissotriton helveticus (assembly GCF_964261635.1). Classification (NCBI taxonomy): domain Eukaryota; kingdom Metazoa; phylum Chordata; class Amphibia; order Caudata; family Salamandridae; genus Lissotriton; species Lissotriton helveticus. The sequence continues at coordinate 1,156,895,026 of NC_136065.1, forward strand.
CAAATATAATAAAAAGATCCTCCTTATCAATGTATAAATGCTGAAGTTACTGAATAACCTTTTGGCCGGGGGTTGAGCTTTTGAGCAGGTTCATAAGCCTTCTCCGTAGGTTTAAACAGTTAGGGCCAGATATAGGAAGCCAAATAGCGACTGCAAACGGCGAATTCGCAGAATTTCAGCCTTTACAATCGCAATTTGGCTCTGAGCAATGTAGGTAAGATTAAACCTACTCGTAAAATAAGGAATTGCAAAAATTGCGATTCCTTATTTTGCAATTGCATTTAAGAAATTGCAAATTGTGATTCATTAAATGCAATGCACAAAAGAAAGTGCACTTTAGCCTTAAGGAATCGCTAATTACCACCAACTTCAAGTTGGTGGTAATTAGCGATTTCCTTTAAAAAAACACCTTTTTGCTCTTTTTAAAGTGCCATGTGGCACACATTCATGCCCTTAGGGTCTGTATGTGCGCCACATGTGCACACATGCACATTTAAGGAGTGGAACAGGGTGTCCTTTTGAAACCCTTTAACCCTTGAAGTTGCACCCGGAATTTGCGAGTGCCTCTTGATCACTTTTCAAATTGCGGGCCCAAATCCTATTCATTCCTATGGGCCTCTTGGCCCATAGGAATGAATGGGATGATATTCCTTGATTGCGAATCTCAATTTACGATTCACAGTTTAGGAATATTAAGGAATCGCAAATCTTTTTGTGATTCCTACCTACATTCAATTTAGCGAGTCATTAATAACGATTCGGTAAAAATCGCTATTTAGGACTCGCTAAATTGAATTAACCTACATCTGGCCCTTAGTTGCCAGGTCTCAGGGCTCAGTGGACTCCACTCCAGGAATCTGGGTTTGACCCTGTGGTCACAGACTTAAATCCTAGGTTGTTCACCTAGCCTTTCATCCTTCCAATGTTGATAAAATGAGTACCATTGAGTTAGGTAGCAATAAACATCCGCTATTTCAACGTCAAGTGCCCCAAGGTTGGATGTGCTCTATACAAATACATGTTTTGTTAAATTTGTCGCCGAATGCAACAGCTCACATCCACGTGAGCTACATTTGAGAAAAGGGCACACAAATGTGCTACTTTTTCACAATTGTTTATCTATTGATTCACGGTCCTGTGCCTTGTACCTTGGTACAGTCTTAGTTCTGGAAAAGAAGCCTCAGGGAATCCTGTGCAATTTATCCACACTATAGCTTTGTTTTCTGACCTGTTCCGCTTCAGTGTACAATGTATACAAAAAAAAGAAAAAATGTATAAGGGTATTTGTATACTTAATGCAGAATGTACATAAAATCTATTCGCCGGCAAAGAATTGTTCAACTCCCTGGTCATGAGCAAAAGGGACCATTGCATCAGCTTCCTGGTTTGTTTACCCCATACACCTTTTTCCTCCGTGCACGAACTCATTCTCTTTGCAGAATGGACTCTCTTCCAGAAAAACACACACACAGTGGCCCTTTCAAGCTACTTGTCTTCGTCCATGAGGCTGCACCAGTCTAACTGGTGTAAAGCCTCCATTGATGAACTCTGACTTAAAATGTCCACTAAAACGTACTGCTCTTCTGTGCCCTACTTAAAGATTTCCATCCTTCTTCTATAAGGTACCCCTCATTTGGGCCTCTCGCCTTAGGCACCTGCACGACAGCCCACACTTGCTCCTTTCAATCTCTTCCTTGCTCATAGATACCTTAAAAGATCCTACTCAGAGTTGGGAGTAACAGTGTGATGGTGTCACGTCTGTGGCTCTGTTAACAACTGCCCTCCATAATGTCTTGTAGCGTAAAGCAAACATGTGACGTATTGAGTGGTTATACTTGCAGTAAAAGCTCCACATCTCAGGGAGACATACACTAACAAGAGGAAGAGAGACCAACGCCAGAGGATCATAAAACAAAGAAACCCAAGGCTTTTTTCTGTCTAGCCCACAGACTACTTAACCAAATCCCTATATCCATAAGACCAATTCTAAACTTACTGAAAATTTGTAAAAGCCCCCTTTCAAATTTTGGACGAATTATTTTCTTCCGTAGCAACTAGAGTCCAGCAAAACTGCCCTCCCCCCCCCCCACCCGAATACAGTTGGAATGCTATACGTAAAGTGCTCTGCTGTCCCTGAGGCTAGTGTTGCGCTCTATAAATACAATAAGTAAACAAATGGAATGTATCACATGCATCTGACTGTTCATATTTACCACACAGAATTCTATCAAGTACCTCCAGGCACAATAACTACAAATAACACTGTGGGTCATCCTATCTGGTTCACACAGCACTGACTTAACTTGGTCTATCAGGATGTGTAGCATGTTAGCGCTCCATCATTGGCTCCTCTGTGGTGAGGGCAGGTTGTTCTCCACACCTTTAGAAGAAGTTGGGCAGGGAACGGGCTCCAATCTGACACTTGGGGTGAGCTACATGATGTTGGCAAAGGAGACTAATCTGAGTAAGGTACATTAATGACTTGCTTAAGTAACTCAACTGACAAAGACATCCAGCAACCAATCCGGTCAATTATGTCACAATAGTTTTCAATATTCAAGGAGACATCATCAAGTTATGGAACATTCTGGAAAGTCTGTTTTTGGTGATGCAAGACTAGGCAAATAGAACTTTCTTTTCTTCTCTGCACTGTATGGCCTCTTTTAAGGAACACAATTGCTTCAAGCCACTAATTTCTCGCTGCTTAAGTATGGCAATGCTTTGCATTTTGCAGTATTCTCTGCAGTGTTTGTTGGACTCAGACGTCTGTTATGTTTAAAAGGCCTGAGAACTCGTATTCCAACTGCACTTGCTCTGATTTCAATCCTGTTAGGAGTTGGAGCAACAGATTTAACTATTTTAAATACTCCCACATAGTTTTGTAGTTTAAAATGGCCTCTTGTGCATTGTGTCAAACCAAGTGTAAAGTGCTGAGAGTTCATGATGTTGCAGAACATTTAACGAGGGCTTTTTAGTGTGGGGAGGTCACAGCATGGGCTGTAAGTACGTTTACCAGATCTGACCATGTCTCCAAGGGAACCATACTCTAGTCTTGGATTTTTATTTAATATCATAATACATCCCGGGAGATGTAGTGCAATTGAACTCAAACTCGATATCTTGGTTGGAGTAATTATAATGGTATAAAAATAGGCATAAAAAGCAAAAGTTGAAAATTATATGGGTATCCACTTCAAGATATAGTGTGCATTGCACTTATATTTGTCTTATTAAAACCAATGTTTGAGGAATATTTTTTAAAAAAATTAACCAATGCTATTAGTGTATTATGTGCACTCCAGAAGAGAGTGAGTGTTTTTTCCAGTTCTCTTCCTCAGGTGCTTCTCTCTGGACTCTAGATTGTTCTCTCTGTGTTTGCTGTGCTGAGTGTTGCGTTCTCCCACCTACACCCCGTTGCCTCCTGCCCCCACCCGACCCTCCATTGCAAGCCCGCCTAGAAGTCATATTTTTTGCTTCTTTTATGCATATCAAAAAAGGCTCTTTCGCAGTACTCATTGTGAAATTTACAGATCCAATTCGAATTAGTAAATCAAAAAAGAGAAAGCACTTGAAATTTTGGTGGCGTATGTGCATGATGACACATGCACGTATACCTTCTCCCTCCTGTGCACATACAAAATAACGCAGCCATCAAATAGCCCTTTTTGGCCCCACCTTTGGCCCTACATCATCAGCATCATACCGCATGAATATAAGGTGGTAACAGAGACAATAGGTCTGAACGGCGAGACCTATTGGCTTCGCCAATGCTTGTTTATTCCTAGGGTGAGGGAATGCCTGTGCTGCAGCTCTCTCTACTGTATTCACTGCCTTAAGCCTGCTTGCACTGTGGTTTCAATGGATGTCCAATGAGCGGCCGGTTAATTCCAGTGGGCCACGCAATCGGGGTTACCGGGCCAGTGGAATTATGAGGTCCCTGGAAATACTGCAGACTTCTCTAGCTTTCAACAGTTCAAGACACCCAGAAATGCCAAGGAAACTGCAGGGAGAAATTACCAATCAGAAGGGGAATGGCTTCTGGATTTACGGATTCACCCAGTAATTTCCTATTTCTCACTAGAATTTCGGGGTTCCATTGAAAATGCCTGCTACCTGCATACCCATGAAGTTGACACGACGCCGTTGTAATGTTAATGTTGGCTGTGTTGGTCCGTGACCCTGATAATGAAGCCCACCGCGCCTCTTCAGAGAGTGAGGGATGCTTCACTGTTGCTGTCGCTGATGTGCCTTTTCTATCAGGACTGCTGCTGCTTGCTGCTGGTTCTGTACCAATTCCATGGAGATGCTTGCCCTGCTTCTTTTCCTACGGTGCCTGCTCTAAGTGGTAACGATAGTTGCACTGTTGCTGTCTCTGCCGTGCCTAACATCAAGTGAGGGGAGTTTGCATTTCTACCAGTCCAGACAGTGAAAATTACAATTTGGTATATTTCCAGAAAATGACGGGCTGATCTACCGAACAGTTATTGCACCTATTGAAAATTAAATTCCCCATTACATCATAATTTTTATGGACACTCGTTTACAGAAACTGGTGCATTTTCAGAAAAGTAATGGAGGCATTTAAGGACAAAATCAAAGTATTTAATTAATGAAAACTCTTGATTTTTCAACTATGGGTACCTGATGTTTTGGGGCAAAATAAGTGAATAGGTAGGACATGGTCAATATAAGGAGTACCAAACACTCTCCTATAGACTCGGAGACGATCAGCAGATCATTAATGCTTGGCACACTTACTCAGTTTCTCTTTAGAACTACCAGGAGCACAAGAGTCTTTCAGCAAATGACTTCGTGAAATGACGATTTAAGCGACCCCGTGGATTTGGGTTCATTCTCTGTACACATGTAATGAAATTGGGAGAAATGAATGCCTCTGTGCACTTGTGCTCTGCCCCTGAGTGCCCTTGTGCTCTGCCTATGACTCTTCTGCTGGCCCAAGTGTGATTGCTCATTGCTCTCTTCTGCTGGGTGCATAGTTTTCTGCAAGGAGTGTTGTTTTTTTTGTCCTGCCTCGGTGCTCTCCTCCTGCGTGTCTTGCTGCTCTGCCCTTGAGAATCTCAGGGAGTCTTTCCAATTGAACTTTGAGTTTAGGACTGATAGTGTATAAAGACATTGAAAAATTCAAGAAGCTCTTGATCCTTGGTAATTGAGTAACTCCGGCTTTCATTTGCTAAGCAATACAGAGGTTATTAGAATGAGTTGGCACAGGGTGCTGGAAATGGGAAACAAATTAGTCTTGGAAGTTGCCTTGGAATCCATAAATAAATAAGGGGGCGAGTCATAATCAGAAGTCCCATGTGCTGTGGACTGGATATATATATATATATATATATATATATTCACTGAAAAAACCATAGGTTATAGACCATATATAGTTAGGAATTTGCATTTACAAAACCTTGAAAATTCACTGAAAAAACCATAGGTTAGAGACCATATATAGTTAGCTGGACATTTTATTGACATAAAACCAATGAAATTCCATATATAGTTAGTTGCACTAACTATATATCGCGCACCCGCAATCCACTGCTGATGATGTCACATATTACATCATTCATGACATGGTCAGTGACATCACTGATGACATCACTGATGACATCTCAAATGACATCACTGATGACATCACTGATGACATCTCAAATGACATCACTGATGACATCATCTAGTGTCTGTGTGTTTTTGTAAAGTTTAAATATGTTTTACATATTGAAGAATGAGTGGATGTATGGAAGACTGAGTGTGTGTGTGGCTGGCTGGGAGGTGTGTGACTCTGTGCATATCAATGTGTACTTGTATCAGTGATTGTATAAGAGAGTAAGTATGTGTTAGTATATGTGTGAAAAGTATGGTGTTCTGTGTTTAACTGTATAGATGAGGAAATCGAAGTGTGATTGATTCTTCACAGGACTGACTAGGTGTATGAGTGCATATGATAGTGTTGTAATAATGAGTGACTGTATGTATGAGTGATTGTATGGGTGAATGAGTGAATGTGTGTGTAGACATAGGAATCAGTGAGTGCGTATGTAGTAACTGGTATTGGTGTGTCATGATGTCATCAGTGATGTCATTTGAAATGTCATCAGTGATGTCATTTGAGATGTCATCAGTGATGTCATCAGTGATGTCACTGAAGTATGGTGTTCTGTGTTTAACTGTATAGATGAGGAAATGGAAGTGTGATTGATTCTTTACAGGACTGACTAGGTGTGTGAGTAACTCCATGGATGAGTGGCAGTGTGTGAGTGTCTGCATAGGTGTATGAGTGCATATGATAGTGTTGTAATAATGAGTGACTGTATGTATGAGTGATTGTATGGGTGAATGAGTGAATGTGTGTGTAGACGTAGGAATCAGTGAGTGCGTATGTAGTAACTGGTATTGGTGTGTCATGATGTCATCAGTGATGTCATTTGAGATGTCATCAGTGATGTCATCAGTGATGTCACTGACCATGTCATGAATGATGTAATATGTGACATCATCAGCAGTGGATTGCGGGTGCGCGATATATAGTTAGTGCAACTAACTATATATGGAATTTCATTGGTTTTATGTCAATAAAATGTCCAGCTAACTATATATGGTCTCTAACCTATGGTTTTTTTCAGTGAATTTTCAAGGTTTTGTAAATGCAAATTCCTAACTATATATGGTCTATAACCTATGGTTTTTTCAGTGAATTTCATTGGTTTTTTAAAAGCTAATATCTATAGCTGTAAAATATATTCTTTATTACGTGACGTATCACGTAGCCACGTGAGACGCCTCATGACGCGTCGCATAACCGTGACGTATCGGCTCTGCAGCGCAAACAAAACCCGTAACGTAAGCGTGCCGGAGCACGCTTACAGATATATATATATTTTTTTAACCTTAATTAGACAAAATCCACACGTGCACATATCTTGAGGCCTTGCAAAGGCACATCAAACAAACAGTCCCTACAATTTTGCCAAGTTTGCTGGAAATCTATTCCCTTAATTTTTTTTTTACTGTTTCTCTTGGTTTTCCCTTTGTTACGCTTACCGGGACGCTACCCGGTACGCGAACCGGACGCTCCAAAAACACAAGATGGCGGACTCCCGTTACGCTGCCGGTTAGCTGCCCGGTTCGCGTACCGGGAAGCGCCTCTACCGCGAAAAATCGCGGGGGACTTTAATATCCCCCTCATCAATCCTAGGGGGTCAGGAGGGGTTTACCTTGCCCCCTTTCCTTCATTTCCCCCTTCTTTTTTCACCACATCTTGTCTCTCGAACCTACCGAGAGACAAGATGGCGGCTGCTCCGGACTGTTTACAATGTTGACAGCTACGCTGCCGGTTAGCTGCCCGGTTAGCTGCCTGGTGAGCTGCCCGGTGAGCTGCCCGGTTCGCGTACCGGGACGCGCCTCTACGGCGTAAAATCGCAAAAACATTTTTTTTTAAATTTTTTGCCCCGCGGGGCACTTTAATATCCCCCTCATCAATCCTAGGGGGTCAGGAGTGGTCTACCTTGCCCCCTTTCCTTCATTTCCCCCTTCGTTTTTCACCACATCTTGTCTCTCGATCGTACCGAGAGACAAGATGGCGGCCGCTCCGGACTGTTTAGAATGTTGACAGACACCGGAGAGCCAATCAGCTTCGCTTCGCGAAGTACAGTTACGCGTCAGGTACGCGAACCGGGGCGCTAACCGGAGCGCTGTCGCAGATATATATATTTTTTTAAACGTTAATTTCTCAAAATCCACTGGAGCACATATATTGAGACATAGCAAAGGCACGTCGGGCAAACCATATCTACAATTTTGCCAAGTTTCATGTAAATCTATTCAGCCGTTCGAGCTAAAAGTGAGTCCAACCGCCCTATGGAAAAATGAATGGGAAAAACGCGTTTTGGGACCCCCCTTTTTTCTCGGCCCCCCCTTGACGAAACCCCCCCAAATTTTCAGGGGCTGCTCAGAAACAAAATGTGCCATTTTCCTGAAAGTTTCAGCCAATTCCGTCCACAAACGCCAAAGTTATTAGACATAGAATTTTCAGAAATCCCATAGAGAAAAAATCCTAACTATATATACCCACTGGCTATCGCCAGTAGGTAATATACATATATAAACATATATAATCTGCATATCTATATAAATATAAATGCATGCATACATATACATATATGCATACATATGCATGTTATTTACATGAAAGTTTTAAAAACACTAATAAAAGCAAAGCTAAAAAGCCACCTCATTACAAACAGAATGGCTTTAACTTAAACGAGGGCGAGATCTATTGCATTTTCAATGCTTGTTTACTTTGGTTCTATCAAGAAGGCATTCAGATGTGTCACACATTTGCCATAAATTCTGAATGTTAGCACTCTAGTTGCTCATTAGATCACTGTAGTAAAGCTAGTGCTCACCAGGGAAGTCTGCTGCTAATCATGGTTTGCAGCCATTTTCCCGCATTTTTTATCCCGCAGACTTTCAGTCCGCATACCATTATCCCGCAAGGTCATTGACCTCGCATACCATTATCCCGCATTTTTTCAAAACGCATGTGCATTTATCGCGCATGCCTTTACAAAGAATTACGTTTTAAAGGCATGTATGGTAAATGCATTTGCGTTGTGAAAACCACGATGACGAGAGAGGTAAGTGGGTTTGTGTTAATTTTTTCGTGGGTTAGTGATTGTGTAGTGTAGTGTAGTGTTGTGTAGTGTAGTGTTGTGTTAGTGTAGTGTAGAGTTGTGGTGGTTGTTTAGTGTAGGGTCATGCTGGGGGTAGTGTTTTAGGGTTTAGGGTTGTGTTGTAGTGTTTGCGTAGTGTAGGGTCATGCTGGGGGTAGTGTTTTAGGGTTTAGGGTAGTGTTGTAGTGTTTGTGTAGTGTAGGGTCATGCTGGGGGTAGTGTTTTAGGGTTTAGGGTTGTGTTGTAGTGTTTGCGTAGTGTAGGGTCATGCTGGGGGTAGTGTTTTAGGGTTTAGGGTTGTGTTGTAGTGTTTGTGTAGTGTAGGGTCATGCTGGGGGTAGTGTTTTAGAGTTTAGGGTAGTGTTGTAGTGTTTGCGTAGTGTAGGGTCATGCTGGGGTGTAGTGTTTTAGGGTTTTGGGTAGTGTTGTAGTGTTTGCGTAGTGTAGGGTCATGCTGGGGGTAGTGTTTTAGGGTTTAGGGTAGTGTTGTAGTGTTTGTGTAGTGTAGGGTCATGCTGGGGGTAGTGTTTTAGGGTTTAGGGTAGTGTTGTACTGTTTGTGTAGTGTAGGGTCATGCTGGGGTAGTGTTTTAGGGTTTAGGGTAGTTTAGTTGTTTAGTGTATGCTAAAGGCATATTCTAAAAGTTTTCGTTATTTTAATTTGCGGCCTAATAGTACATGCGGGATTTTTTTTGCGGACTGATGGTATGCGGGATTTCGGCATATATTCGCTAATCATACTTTCTATGGCAAAATGAACCCCCTCATTTTGTTCCTTTTTAAATTAAATGTTTTAAGAGTTACCACTTTATTCCAATCAAGATGGCTTCAGGTGTGCCATACCTTTGTAATAAGTAGGACTGTTAGCACTCTAGTTGTTCTTTAGAACACTCTGGGACATTCTGTCATTGGGCTATAGTTGGGCTACATCTGGCTGATATTTGGGCTACATTTGTTTTTTTTTGTCTCTGGTGGCCATCTTTGGGCTACATTGGGCTACATTGGGGTACATTGGGCTACATTGGGCTACATTTGGGCTCCAACATATATATAGCCCAATGTAGCCCAATATATATTTTTCAAAGTTAATTTTCGTAAAAACCACTGGAGCCTATATCTTGAGACATAGCAAAGGCACATCGGGCTACCAGTCCCTACAATTTTGCCAAGTTTGGTGTAAATCCATTCAGCCGTTCAGGCTAAAAGTGAGGCCAACCGCCCAATGGAAAATTGCATGGGAAAAACACGTTTTGGGACCCCCCTTTTTTCTCGGCCCCCCCTTGACAAAACCCCCCCAACTTTTCAGGGGCTGCTCAGAAACAAAATGTTCCATTTTCCTGAAAATTTCAGCCAATTCTGTCCTCAAACGCCAAAGTTATTCGACATAGAATTTTCAAAAATCCCATAGGAAAAAAATCCTAACTATATATACCTACTGGCTATTGCCAGTAGGTAATATATATATATATATATATATATATATATATATATATATATATATATATATATATATATTTATATATTCCAACAATCCTCGTTTCAATGTTTGAAAAACACGGAGTCCAGGCCACCAATCCTTAGTTTCAGCATACGTTTATTTACTGCAGTTAACTCGACGCGTTTCAGAGATCTAGTCTCCTTGTTCACAAGTGCGAGTATAGGGTTCAATAAAGTTATATATACATCATGTGACATTTCACCCAGTGTAAACATAAACAACAGACTCCCGTATTGTGCTTTTCCATGGGAGCTAGAAAGCAGACTCATGGCTGTTACTCAAATGAGAAATAAAATAAAATAAAATGAAACAGCTTTAACACATAATTTTAAGCACTTATTGGCCTTGAACACTCCAAACTAGGAAGTGTTGACAGCCATCTTGTACCTCCGTAGACCGAGGCACAAGAAAGCAGAAAAACAAATGTGTGGAACGCAAAAAGGGGGCAGGGTAGAAACAGCTTGACCCCCTAGGCCTGCTCAGGTGGTCCCACATGAACCCCCAAGGCCCCAATTTTTCTTTTTAAAAACCCGGTCTGCTTTTTTTCAAGTTACCCCCCAGGGGGACCAAATCCCGGGGGCATAGTGAAAAAGAAGTGTGGGGGGGCCCCAATCCCCCCCCACACTGCCCCGGGGACCACCACCCCCCGGGGCAAAGCAAGGCAGCCCCCTGGCGCATACTGTAGGTTCCAGGTGGGCTAGTTGGCCCTCATGGACCCACAGCATGCAAGGGGAATTGGTTCCCCCTCTTCAAACGCGCCAGGGGGCTGCATTGCAGAGAGGTGTTAAAAGGAGGGTGGCCTCATTACACTTCTCTGCAATGCAGCCCCCTGGCGCATACTGGAGGTTCCTGGTGGGCTAGTTGGTCCCCATGGAGCCCCAGTATGCAAGGGGAATTAGTTCCCCCTCTGCAAACGCGCCCAGGCGCTGCATTGCAGAGAGGTGTAAAAAGGGGCGTGGCCTCATTACACCTCTCTGCAATGCAGCCCCCTGGCGCATACTGAAGATTCCTGGTGGGCTAGTTGGCCCCCAGGGACCCCCAGTATGCAAGGGGAATTAGTTCCCCCTCTACATACGCGCCCGGGGGCTGCGTTGCAGAGAGATGTAAAGAGGGGCGTGGACTCATTACACGTCTCTGCAACACAGCCTCCTGGTGCATACTGGAGGTTTCCGGTGGGCTAGTTGGCCCCCAGGGACCCCCAGTATGCAAGGGGACTTAATCCCCCAACTTAGAACACTCTACAGGGCACGTTAGCACAGTGGTAAAAGGTAGGGTGCGGGGCTTGAGGTGATGTGAGTGCAAACATGCCCTGAAGCGCGTATTAAGTTGGGGGAATTAATTCCTGTTCAATCCAGAGGTCCCCTAGGTGGCAACTAGTCCAACAGGTATCTCCAGTAAGCGCCATGGAGCTGTGTTGCAGAGTGTTGTAAAAAGGGGGCGTGCCCTTTGAACGACTCTCTGCAACACAGCTGCCTGGCGCATACTGGAGGTACCTGGTGGGCTAGTTGGCTCACAGGGGACCTCAGGATTGAAGAGGAATTAATTCCCCAATCTAGCTCACTACTATTCCTGAAAAGTAAATTTAACTGTACTTACCAGTAATTTGAATTTCCTTCCATAGGATATCATTGCCTGCTATATAAAATATATATAAATTAAAAAAATATGAAATTTAAAAAATAAATATTACAATTTCAATATTTTTAAACCCATTTTTTTCCAATTTATATTAAAAATGTGTAATGTAATTTAAAAAAATAAAATATCGAAAAATAAATAGTTTAAAATAATGTAGTAAATCAGTATAAAAAAATATAACAATTAATACATTTAAAAATTATCATTTACAAAACCTTGGAAATTCACTGAAAAAAACATAGGTTTCAGCCATTTTACAGTTAAAAATTAGCATTTAAAAAACCTTAGAAAGTCACTGAAAAAACCATAGGTTTAACACACGTTATAGTTAGGAATTCGCATTTAAAAAACCTTAGAAATTAATTGAAAAAACCATAGGTTTCACACATGTTATAGTTATCTGGACATTTCACTCATACAAAACCATTGAAATTCCCCCGTTATAGTTAATTCAGCTAACTATAACTCGTGCGCCCGCAATGCACTGCTGATGACGTCACATATTACATCACTCATGACATGGTCAGTGACATCACTCATGACATCACTGATGACATTTTAAATAACATCACTGATGACATCACTGATTACATCATCCTTGTGAAAGAGTGGAAGACCTCCTCTCAGCGTAATATAACCCTTGATACACACATTCAAAAATAGAAACTACAATTTTCAAAAAATGGAGATACCAATTCCAGTTAGAACAACCTATTCAGTAATTCCAAAATCTACATACACATCCAGTCATTCACTAACAGTTCTATATAGGCACTCATACATGTACTCACTCATCATATGTACTCATACACCTATACATCTTATTACACAAGGACACTCATCTATAGAGTTACTCACACAGAAACTCACACATGCAAATAAACTATCAAACACCCATTTACTTGCATTTACAACTATTCACTCACCACTACACTTACTTCTACAGAATCATACACATACTTACTCTCTTAAACAATCACTTATAGAAACACATACTTATTTATACAGGAACTCTTACAATCTCTCGCTCTCACCTATACTCACTTATATACATCAATACTCACATATACTAGTTTAACACATATGTAGTTTCTCATGCAGATACTATTGAGACAGTGATTCACTCACTAACACACCCATACACAGACTCATCCACCCATACAGTCCTGCACACATGCTGTCTTCAAAACACATACAAACAGTGAGTCACCCATTCATGCATCTATGCGGTAAGTCATACCCCCCACCAAACCATACAGACACTCATACTGATACTCTAAAAACCAACTAATAACCCATATCGACACTCATGTAGCTAGTCACCAACCCATGCAGCCACTTATACACAAAGTGAGACACTGATACAGATATTTTCATATTTAAACATTACTCGCTAATACATGTATTCAATAAGATACACTTAATAAGTCAGTTATACAATAATTTTTACAAAAAAAACATCCATTCAGACACTTATTTACACATTTTGTCTTCCATCGACCTTTAGATATACATATATAAAACATATTTATTTTTCAGAAAGACACACATTCACTGGATGATGTCATCAGTGATGTCATCAGTGATGTAATTTGAGATGTCATGAGTGATGTCATGAGTGATGTCACTGACCATGTCATGAGTGATGTAATATGTGAAGTCGTGATAGTTAGCTGAATTAACTATAACGGGAGAATTTCAATGGTTTTGTCTGAGTCAAATGTCCAGCTAACTATAACATGTGTGAAACCTATGTTTTTTTCAGTGAATATTTATTTATATATATATATATATATATCTATATATATATAGATATATATATATAACAAAAAAATGCTCTTTGTTTCCAAACAAAAGCAGCTTCAGCCCAAATTCTTTCAGCGTGAATATTTATTTAACAAAATATATGTCAAACACATCACCCGACGCGTTTCGGTGCAGCCGCACCTTGGTCACGGGTAAAGCTCATTACTACGTGCATTACTTTTAAAGTGCTCAAACATAAACATAAAAATAGGAATACTCGTCCCAACACCATTTCGATAACAACCAAATAGCAGACATTTTGAAGTGTTCAAATGCTGTGGTTATTTATATAATTCAAGAAAGAAAACCACAGTTTTAACTTATGCCGGACAAGTGGGCTTTTGTGCACATAATATTACAATCTAGCCCCAGTGGGCATATTATATAGTCTCTCTTGAGAAATTATCCATAAGTGTCAAATAGTTTTACCCCAGTGGGCTTGTATTCAGCCACATTTCAGTCAAACTAATTGTCAAAGTTGCCTTTTGAATATGTTCATCCAACGGTGTGCGGACTACTCTGTCTCCTACAAAAAATACAAAATGTGCAATCACTTCGGTGTTCAGTGCATTTTTAAACCAATACTTCACATTACAGACAAAATAATATAGCATCCTAGCAACATTCTGCATGATTAGTTCTCCTACCCCAAATGTACTGCCATCTCTTCATCTTTGTTCAAACCGTTTGGGTAAACTGTATCATACTTGATTATAAATCTGGACTCTAATTGACTAACAGTGCAACATTATGCCATAAATAATAATAAATAAGAAATATGTGTAAAATTATTACATTTACAACATTCTAAAGAATGGCTAAAAACTCTAAAATTCATCGCATTTTAGAATTCATATATACCAGCATAAATGCTCTAAAACCAAATTGTATTTGTGCAATATCACGCATTGGTTATGTAAAACTCATAAAAGTATAAAACTTTAGAGTTAAAATAAAATAACGGCATATATATATACACATATATATTATCATTATTGTCTCCATATATATATATAACAGTTCGTGGCCCGAATAGATAACTACTATTATACAGTAGACATATTCGTCAAGGACACTATTCCTTCTTCATCTATCTTGGTCCGACCTACATAACACTGGTTGCGCATTAATGTGCTAAAAGACGCAACATTTAAGGAAGACAAACCATTACAGTACTGACCCGCAAACATCTGGGTAAAACTTCACTAGTACTTTACATTTACGATGTGTCTAGTCGTTGAGGTTCCTGTTTCAAACACACTGCCGCATTGTGCCGTAAATTGTTCTAAATTCACTGGTTTCACTCTATTCTAAGCTGTTTTTTTTAACATTGAACTTGCCATGATGTTATTATTTGGTTGATATACATTGTGCTATTTAACATGTATAACGTTTTCAGTATTTTAGTTGTCCACGTAAGACTACAATATGTTTTCACATTAACGCAAAGTCAAAACTAAGTATGTGTCACCACGATATATGAACTCAGAAGACAGACTCCATGAGTTTACATGACTCATCACATGTAGTTAAACACAACTCTTCCATGCCTATGTGTCAGGAAGTCACCATGGCAACACACTCTTCCACCACCAAACCAATCACTGCTGCCTTTGTATATATAGCACTTTCACTGTATGTTTATCTGTTGTGAGCAAGGCGGTTTTGCTGCCGAAACGCGTCAAACCATCCTAATGGAATAAAGAAAACTTTTCCTTGAGAAAGTGATCCCACGGTGTCAGCGCCTGTGTTTGCATGGTTGGATCCAGGATTGGAAACTATATATATATACACACACACACACACACACACACCCACACACACACACACACACACACACACACATTACCTACTGGCGGTCACCAGTGGCTAGTTATAGTCAGTACCTGATTTCTATTAAAAAGCTGTTTTTGATTTGCCAATAACTTTAGCGTAGTTTGACAAATCTTCACAAATTTTTCAAAACTAATTTGACACTCGCTTCAGCTCCTGTCTTGAAATTTTCGGGGTGATCTGTCAAGCTCGGGGCTAAGAAAAAGGGGGGTGTCCCAAAACGCTTTTTCTACATGCTAATTTCCATATGAAACTTTAGACACGGCTACTGCCCGAACTGCTGAATGGAATTACACCACATTTGGCAAAAAGGTAGCTGTTGGTCCAGAAAGCACTCTTTTTGTTAAATGGTGTAAATCCGTTCAGTAGTTCCTGGGAAATTTAAACATTTCTCAGACATACTACTGTGGCCGGGGTGGATCAGTGAACCCTTCCGATCTTGTGCCTGAGATCCGATTGGCTGCCAACACTTCAAGCCAGGAAGGGTTGGCAACCATCCTGTTACTCAGTTGAACCGAGTCACAAGCAAAAATATTAAAAAAAGAACAAGCATTGGCATTGCCAATAGGTCTCGACTTTGGGACCTTATAAGTTTTTTGTTATGCAACACAATATCCTTGGAGCAACAACATCAACTGTTGCATGGCTAAACACTTATAAGGTTCCAAAGGCGAGACCTATTGGCTATGTCAGTACTTGTTTTACACCGCAGCTCATAGGCCCTATTGGCTAAGCCAAACTTCTCTAAGCCCCAGTAAGGTTCCTTCGAGATGCCTCTTCGTACCCGTGTCTCTGGCAGGTGATACTGTGCGGTTGGCACATTTCTAGCATTTTTGTTTATTTAGTCCTGTAGTGCGCGGTGGGGGAGGGGTTTTGTTTCACTCTTTTTATGCGTTGCCAGAGTCTAAAGGTTGCTTACAGGCATTGTCCTGCTACGAGGGCACTTTCTGTGTGTAAAAAGGAACTTTACTATTACTGTTCTCAACTAGGGATATTGGATTTCTTGTGTCTAAGTGCCACATACCCATATTTCAAGTTAGTTTTGTTAATTTTTAGTTTTTTCTTTATGTGCTCCTTTTAACCTGTCCTTTTTTCAGTGTTGTGATGCTTTAAATGCTGGTGGTCTGACATGACAGCTGTTCCTGTGCAAGTGTTTTGCCCTGTTCTTTGCACTTCTTCTCGTCCCCGAATACCTCCCCCCCTCGCCCACACACACACACGGAAGCTGTGGAGAGATTAGTGAACCAGTAAATTGAAGTATGCCTGTTCTTTCTTTGTGGCTGTGAACACGAAGAGGGTTTTTTGTTATAAAAACATTATTACTAGATTAAAATGTTGAAATGCATTTATTTTAAGCCTCTGCTAGGAATAGCCTGTAGTGTTTTCAATACATTTACCACCAAGAAAGAATCATCTTTTGTCTGTATTTCAGACACCTCCCTATCTATTCCTCCCTTGGGTTCTGCTCTACGGTTGATGTCTTACAGAGTGCTAGTAGAGGGCATGAGGTGTGCTGGTGCTAAGTTTTATCGGGGACAAGGAGGCACATGAAAGTGAGTTGCTCAACAGGAGAACCGGGGTTCCTCCCGCCCACTTGGCAGCGCAGTGTTGTAGAAGTAGGCTAGGGGTGAGATTGCACCTTTCCTCATTCCCGCTCCTCCTCTAAAAGACCCTGTTTATGTGTGTGCTAAGCTTCATATAAAGCTGCTAGCCCGGTGCATGATAGATTCTGTAGTGAGAGGTGGGGTCAGCCAATGGCGAGCTCGATTCATAGCCCACTTCTGAGCCATCCCTTTCGCAGAGGAGGTAAGGGTTTTAGTGTACACAACACAAGTCACGTAAATAACAGAAATAAAATCTGCGCCGAGCTCCGTGGACACCTGTCTCTCGGGCTATCTATGGCTTAGTAGGGATTATGTGCAAAACCCACCAATGAGATAAAATGAGCACTCTGAGGAGGAGTGGAGCGACGCGACAAGGTGCAAATGACAGATCTTTAAAATAACGCACCAGATGAATGACAGGCATACACGTGCAGTCTGAAGGTGGTAGGTTGGAGCCCGATTGCTGGGCAGCGTCCCGTTGAATGGTGCGTGCTACCCCTACCGCCATCTGTTTCCAATTAACGCGAGCGCCAGAAACGGGTGTGGGCTCGATAATTGAAAACAGACGGCGCTGCTGCTCGCTCTCGTAAGCCGTGGGCGGATACAAAGGTGGGACATGCACCCACCTTTGTCCAATTGCATGCTGCCTTTTTATAAAGACGCATGCAAAGCCCAATAGCTTGTGAGCACCACAAGCATGAGCTTCACAAAAAGCTGTAGCGATCCAAGAGGCCCTCTCTTAGAGCAGCGCATGCGAGCTGCGCTCTAGGTGAGACTTAAAAAGGGCAGGGTAGAAACACTCTCACACCCTAGGTCTGTTCATGGGGTCCCACAGAGAGTCAAGAAGGATCTGCAAAACGTTTTTTAAAACGAAGCACAGGCTCCTGTGCTTCATTTAATTTAGGCTCCCCGGTGGGCCAGGAGCAAAATAAATAAATACGGGGTCCACGTAGCCACCCACAGGGGACTGCCTCCTCCCCGGGGTTATTTTTAAATAAGATGTGTGGGGGGGCTCTGCCCCCTCATGCAGCCCCGGGGACCGCCAGCTCCCCAGGGCTAATATAATTAAAGGTGGTGGGCCATGCACTCCCGCTGTCCTGGGACAACCACCTCCCCTGGGCTATATTGCAGATGAGAGGGGGCTGCACTGCCCCCATCCTGGAGCTGTAGATGGCCCTGGAGACTGCCACCCCCCAGGACCGGTTCCAGCAATGTCCGGGGATGCCCACCCCTGGGACATTGCAGTTTGCAATGGCATGGCGGGAGCACTGCTACCATGAAGCGAAGCAGAATTGCTTTTGGACAGAGGGAGGTGAATATTTGCAGCTCCCTCTGACCAAAAGCAATGCCATCTCCCGTAGGAGGCGTGGTGCCGGCAGGGACCACCGGGGCCTTGAGGGTCCCCCCGTGGTCCCCAACGAGTTGGCCATGCCTCGGGGTATGGGGTACCCGAGGCAATATCAGCCCGTAGAGGGTGGCTGCACTGGCCCCATTCCCAGTTTTAAAAAAACAAATAATGAAGGCCTGGCCCTGGGGAATGGGGTCCCCGGGGCCAAAATAGGCCTGGGGAGGTCGGACATGCGGCGCCCGTCCCCTTTTTAAAAATAAAATAATAAAATAAAGTCTTGGACCCGGGCGATAGGGTCCCCGGGCTGAATTTGTCATGAGGAGGGGGCTGCCCTACCATTAAAAATAAAATTAAAATAAAGGGTAGACCACAGGGGATGGGGACCCCAGGGCCAAAATTGGCCCAGGGAAGGGAGCCACGCAGCCCCCCCTCCTTTAATGTTAATTTGTTTTTGTTTTTTAAGAAAAGGCAGGTCACCCAGGGATGGGGTTGCCAGGGCCGTAATTAGCTTGGGAGGGAGGCATGCAGCCTCTCTCCCCATTAAAAAAACAAAACAAAGAGTGGCCCCAGGGGATGGGGGTCTCCAGTGCCGATATCATCCAAGGGAAGGGGGGGCTATGTATTCCCCGTGAGCCCCCCGCATACATTAACTAAGAGCCCCGGGGGTGGCCTCATGCAAAACATAATATTTTGACAAATTCTAATGCCGAATTGGGTTTAACATCAGGTGCAGCCAGTATCTGCTTTTGATTGAGAGGCTGCAGCAAACACAGTTGAGGTCAGTAATGTTTCCTTATTGAGCAGTCTGCAGATGTTGTGGGGTGCCGTTACCACCCATTTTAGGAGTAAGTCTTGCGAAAAGCTCAGCCCAAATTGTAATTGCATACGCCTTTATTAGCAATAGCCTTTTGTAGTTTTCGACCAAATTGTTCTGTGGCTGAAGCTGCTTATAGATGTTAATCATCATCCAAATCAGACCTCTTTTCCTAACTTTGTCGTTTTTCCCACAAAAAGAGATCAACTTCACTGTCTTATTTAACATTGTTTTCAAACAGGTTGTTAGACTTGGCATCCTTGGCGTGGTGTTCCCTTTCTTTCTGCTTTACTTCCTGTATTTTTTAACTGGGTGCTGGATTTCGGTTTTGCTGCTTTAGGTACTCTGAGCACTTTGCCTCTGCCGATCAGTGCCAAAGTGCAAGTGCTCCCTGTGTAATTGTAATTCTGATTGGTTATCCATGATTGGGATATTGTATTTAATCATCCTAGGACCAGTTTTGGGGTTTCACCCATCATCTGCCAGGATACCTTGACTCTAGTGGCATGGGCAGCATGGGGCCCACGTCAGGGCATACCCGTCACACTCGGGGTGACAAATGCAAAAAGAACAAATGATGGACAGAAACCAGTCCCAGGATGCTTGTTTCTGGTCCAGGGAGGACCTGGCTTGGCAGTTCTGGCTGGACTGTTCCCATGAGGCACAGGGTCAACACTGATTTGCATATGGCTTGGTCCAAACTGGGGTGGCGTGGTGAGCAAAAGAGCAAAGGATTAAACCCAGATCTTTGTAACTGGTGGTGAATGTTTGCTTTGTTCAGCATTCCGTCCGTCTTTTGTTCCTTGTACTTTTAGTGGGCATTTTCTTGTTTAACCATCCTGTGTGCCTCTGCCTTCTTGCGAATTCACCGTCTGGTTTTAGACTGAAATGCTGTTTCTACATTCATTCCAGACACACAGGGCCAGATTCACAGAACTAACTTAAGACAAAATCCTAAACGTAATACTTTTGGTATTCACAGAAGGCATTTAGTAGTAGTAAAGTTAGGATTTTGTCTTAAGTCTTTCTTAAGTCTGTCTGAAGTCTGTCCTAAGTTTGTCTTAAGTTTGTCTTAAGTTTGTCTTAAGTTTGTCTTAAGACTGTCTTAAGACTGTCTTAAGTCTGTCTTAAGTCTGTCTTAAGACAAACTTAAGTCAAACTTAAGTCAAACGTAAGACAAAATCCTAAGGTTACTACTACTAAATGCCTTCTGTGAATACCAAAAGTAGTAGGACAGACTTAAGAAAGACTTAAGACAGACTTAAGACAGACTTAGGACAGACTTAAGACAAAATTAAGACAGACTTAAGATCAACTTAAGACAAAATCCTAACTTTACTACTACTAAATGCCTTCTGTGAATACCAAAAGTAGTAAGTTCAGGATTTTGTCTTAAGTTAGTTCTGTGAATCAGGTCCTCACACAAAGGGAGTTGAGGTGTGCCCTACATATGCTGATGAGCCATCCTTGGTTAGAGTGCTGGGAGGAGTTGTCACTAGCACCAGAATTGGCTGTGGCTATCCTGCACAGTGCCGTCTCCACTCCCTGTAGTGTGGCTGGACCAGAGAGGGCAGAGCTAGTTTTGCTGAGCAAGAGAGACTTTCTGAACAGAGATTTCAAAGGGAAAAAGGGGTATAAATATTAGAACTAAAACACCAGAAATTAGGAATTCTTCTGGAATCAAGATGAACCTCTGCCAAGGAGAAGAGCTGAAGAGCTGTGAGGGGGAGTACTGCTCCTTTGCTGTGTGTTGCTTTGTTGAGTTGGCCTACAGTCCCCAATTCTGCCAAGGAGAGGAAAAGGACTGGACTTTGCTGTTTTCCTCCTTGTGGAGTTTCTCGAAGGGCTTGTGTGTGCTTGTCTCCTGTTCTGTAGTCTCAGGGTCAGCAGAGGGTCACCTGCTGCATCCCTGAACGCCACAGCTGGGAGTTCAGACCTGCCTTGTGTAACAAATCCAGTTCTGGGCTCTAGGAGGATGTTCCTGCAGTAAAGAACTGAAGAAATCACAAAATCGAAGCTTTGCTCTGCTAGTGGCTGTTTATTTCAACAGAGTGCTGCTGTACAGGAGAAAACCGTGCTGCCAAAGAAATCAAGTAAAGAAAAACAGGAGTGTGACCCATAGACCAATCGGGATTAGGGTTCAAAGGTATAAAGATAAAACAATATCCCAAAAGGTATAAATGAAAAGGCAATTTATGTAGCAGGCACAAGGCATTACATAAAGCAGAGAAAGGAGACACTTATTCAAAATGATTTAAAGTCAAAATACATTTTTGTAATTTTGATATTCAAAAAGGGGAGGAAAGATTCATACATGGATAATTATGTACAGCACACAATCAATTAATTGAAATGACAACCAGAGAGACTTGGTGCAAATTATGTACAAGTGATATGTATTACGTACGTTGCTACATATCACTTGTACATAATTTGCACCAAGTCTCTCTGGTTGTCATTTCAATTAATTGATTGTGTGCTGTACATAATTATCCATGTATGAATCTTTCCTCCCCTATTTGAATATCAAAATTACAAAAATGTATTTTGACTTTAAATCATTTTGAATAAGTGTCCCCTTTCTCTGCTTTATGTAATGCCCTGTGCATGCTATATAAATTGCCTTTTCATTTATACCTTTTGGGATATTGTTTTATCTTTATGCCAAAGAAATCAATGCAGCACCTGCCCGCAGCTCAAAAAACGGACACACGCCAAGCCAGCTCACCTTGTCGCCAAAGTCTGAGCTCCCCGCACAGACTCCAATGCAGGCCCTGCTGTGTGGCTAAAAAAAATGGCGCATTGCCTGTCAGCAGCTACGGAAGTCTGCGCAGTACCAGGATCGGTGCCACATCGATCCATAGCACCTGAATTTCCTCATGCATTGCAACCTGCGCGCTACATTTTTCCTGGATCCATGTTAAAATATCGATATTAAAAATATCGATGAAAAAAATATCGATGTGAAAAGGTATGCATCCTTTACAACGCAACTTTTACCACGCAGTGCCTTTACGACGCAACTTTTACAACGCAAACCATAACAACGCATTGCGCTGGGGGGCGCTCTAGGATAGGGAATAGATTTAAATTACTATCCAACACCTTCCTTACTAACCACGGTGACTGGAGTTGGAATAGTAAATTAAACTATTCACTATCCAGCGCCCAAAAGCACTATGCGTTGTAAAGGTATTCGTTGTAAATACCGCGTTGTAAAGGCATGCGATGTAAAAGCATGCGTTGTAATGTCATACATCCATGTGAAAATATCGATAACAAAAATATCGACTCTCTATACTTAGAAAGGTAAGTACAATAATATCGACTCAAAAATATCGATGTAAAAAATATCGACTTTAAAAAATAGCATTCTTTAAATTAATTTAATTAAATATTATCACTATTATTAACAAATTAAATTAATTGTAATATATATTTTAACTAATTATGACAAATAAACTAAATTTAATTAATATAAACACAAAAAAGTGTACATATACATATATTTACTTCAATACATTTTAACTATTATCTTTATTTAATTTATACATTTTATGAATTATATAAAAATAAAATAAAAACATATATAAATAATTTAAAATAAATATAAATATTTAAAATATTCTATATTTAATTAACTCATTAAACTATTTAAAAAATACATACATTTAATAACAAAATAAACACATTAATAGTTAAAACGCTAGATAGTAGGAGGAAAAAAATTAATATTCCCACTCCAGTGAGTGCAACCGTAGGGAAAGCACTGGATAGCGGAGGGGTAAAATGTACTATTCCCACTCCAGTGAGTGCAACAGTAGGGAAAGCGCTGGATACCGTAAGGGTAACATTTACTATTCCCACTCCAGTGAGTGCAACAGTAGGGAAAGCGCTGGATAGCGTAGAGGTAAAATTTACTATTCCCACTCCAGTGAGTGCAACAGTAGGGAAAGCATTGGAAAGCGTAGGGGTAAAAATTACTATTCCCACTCCAGTGAGTGCAACAGTAGGGAAGGCGCTGGATAGGGTAGGGTGTAAAAATTACTATTTCCACTCCAGTGAGTGCAACAGTAGGGAAAGTGCTGGCAGCGTAGGGGTAAAATTTACTATTCCCACTCCAGTGAGTGCAACAGTAGGGAAAGCGCAGGATAGCGTAGGGGTAAACATTACTATTCCCACTCCAGTGAGTGCAACAGTAGGGAAAGCTTTGGATAGCGTAGGGGTAAAAATTACTATTCCCACTCCAGTGAGTGCAACAGTAGGGAAAGCGCAGGATAGTGGAGGAGTAAAAATTACTATTCCCACTCCAGTGAGTGCAACAGTAGGGAAAGCGCTGGATAGCGTAAGGGTAAAATTTACTATTCCCACTCCAGTGAGTGCAACAGTAGGGAAAGCGCTGGATAGCGTAGAGGTAAAATTTACTATTCCCACTCCAGTGAGTGCAACAGTAAGGAAAGCATTGAATAGCGTAGGGGTAAAAATTACTATTCCCACTCCAGTGAGTGCAACAGTAGGGAAAGCGCTGGATAGTGTAGGGGTAAAAATTACTATTCCCACTCCAGTGAGTGCAACAGTAGGGAAAGTGCTGGTAGCGTAGGGGTAAAACTTACTATTCCCACTCCAGTGAGTGCAACAGTAGGGAAAGCGCAGGATAGCGTAGGGGTAAAAATTACTATTCCCACTCCAGTGAGTGCAACAGTAGGGAAAGCGCGGGATCCCAAAACAATAAAACATAAAAATATCAACATTTTCATTAAATTTAATTTCTAATTTTAACATCATTAATATATAAATATAAATATATTATTATTAAGAAGGATAACAAAAATAATTAGTTAGCACCATAAAATCCACAACAAACACCTAAAATTAATTACACAATTACATTTAATATTTACTAATTAATTAAAATTATTTTCTTATTATTCATTAAATAATAAATAACCAATTAATTATTTACCAGCTTTCACACCATTTACACATATAAACACCACAACACACACCTAAAATTAATTACACAATTACAATTAATAATTACTAAATAATTAATAGAAATTAATTTTAAACTATTTAATAATTAATCAATAACAAATTAATTACCACCCTTCACACCATGTACATATATAAAGACCACAACACACACCCAAAATAAATTAAACAATTAACATAATTAATTATTAATTGACTAATTGAAAAGAATTGACAACTAATTATTAAACTATAACTAATTAATAAATTAACACATTAATTAATCAATTAATTTTACATAATTAAATTACTTTCCACACTATTCCCCTATAAACTCACAACCCGCTACAGAACTAATAACGCAAAATTAAACTTAAAATAAATTAATAAGTAGAAACATTCTAAAACATATAATAAAATGACAAACAATTCTTATTAAAAACACTAAAATACATAACATTATTAATAAATCGATATTTTAGTAAACTATATTTTTGTAAACTATATTTATTACAGCTTTATTTTTGTAATCGATATTACTTACCTGTCAGTCGATATTCTTGTCATCTATATTTTTGTTGTCGATATTTCTTCCAAACGATATTTCTGCGGCGATATTATTGTCCCACGATATTTCCCCGTCAATATTCCTGCTCTGCACCATTTTTCCTATGCAGCACGCAGAAACCAGAATTGTCTGGGATATCAAAGCATCACTTCCCCCTACAGTCCGGATTAGATGCATTACTTCTCCTGCGTGCAGCAGAACTGTTGCATTGCCTCCCCAACGAATCAGGAACTGACACATTGCTGTGTTTTTCGATGATTCCCTCCTCTACAGCTGTTTTGCCTTGTAGATTGTGATGCTTTGAGGTACTTTGTGTAAAAATCATGCAGCCATAGTTTCCTATGGACAGAATTGCTTGGAACATTTTAAAAGTCATGCTTTGAGTTGTGTATTTTAGATTTTTGTCATTTTGGTCTTGTTTGGTTTAAAGACACCTTATTTTTCTAAACTGATATGTTGTCCATTTGTAGTGTTTTCACTGTGGTACTGTCTGTGATATGTACAAATACTTTGCACTTTGCCTCTGAGATAAGTCTGACTGTTTGTGCCAAGCTCCCCAGGGGATGAGCAGGGGTTATTTTAGGTGTGTAATCCCCTTATCCTGACTAGAAAGAAGGGCCCCTACTTGGACTGGGTGCAAGACACTGCCAACTAGAGACCCCCATTTCGAACACAGATGTACAGTACTTTTTACTCCCATAGGCTTTCTGTCTGTATATCTCTGAGGGCAGAGGACAATGCTAATTCCCATGTATTCAAATTTGCATCCATCTGAATCTCCTTCAAGATATGCAATTTTAATGTAGCTGCTTCAGCATGCCTCAAAGAGAATGAATACTTGATCAGCAAAGCCTTCAGAATCAACTATTGATCAATAAGGTTGAATTCCAGTCTTATCTGGACTTGCAATGCGTTTATGGGGAGAGGAAATAATATGCAGCACACTTGCTTTGTGAAACATTTACAAAATAACCTAGTTTATCAGGAAATGCGATAAAGCCGAACCATAGTGTTGAAATGTGTTTTGATTTGATGAACTGCTGCAAAGGCATAATGATGGACTAGAAGACTTGTGGAAAAGTGCTTGGAAAGTGTGAATTAGTGCCAGCTTAGGTATCAGAGCATTGAGGTGCATGAGGTGTGAACCATGATATTTGTAGCTGTTGCTCCTTTTGACTGGCATCCCACCCCAGTGCTAGGGCCCCTTCTTTTTCACTTTTTTTGCTGAAAATGTAAATATTTGTTTTATCAAAATTCACAGACATTTGATTTGCCCTACAGTATGTATTTAAACTATTTAAAAGTCTCTGAGGCATACATCAGTCTGATTAAGGAGCATTACTTAATCTGCATATTGCAAGGTGTTAGAAAGTGGGTTTCTTGTTGGCATACGTATGCACACTGTCAAAGCAGGAACCACAATCCTAGTCAGGCTAAGTCAGATACACACTCTATATTAACTTGTGCTCACACTCTGATAGCTTGGCACAGAGCAGTCAGACTTAACTTGAGAGGCAATGTGTAAATTATTTGTGCAAAACACACAAGGTGATGGACGGAATGTTGCACATTGGCAAAACATTCACCCCCAGTCACAAATCTGAGTTTAATCCATCATTATTTTGCTCACCACACCACCCCAGTTGAGACATGGCCATATGCAAATCAGTCTTGACCCTGTGCCTCATGGGAACAGTCCAGCCCGAACTGCCAAGCCATGTCTTCCCTGGACTGGAATCAAGCATCCTAGGACCGGTTTTTGGCTATCAGTCGTCATCAGCCATGATAGCTTGACTCCAGTGGCGTTGTGAGCACGGGACCCATGTCTGGGCATACCCTTCCCACATAGGGCGAACAGCAAAACACACAAGGTGATGGACGGAATGTTGCACATTGGCAAAACATTCACCCCCAGCCACAGATCTGGGTTTAATTCATCGTTATTTTGCTCACCACTCCACCCCAGTTCAGACACGGCAATATGCAAATCAGTCTTGACCCTGTGCCTCATGGGAACAGTCCAGCCCGAACTGCCAAGCCATGTCTTCCCTGGACCGGAATCAAGCATCCTAGGGCCGGTTTCTGGCTATCACCCGTTATCAGCCAGGATAGCTTGACTCCAGTGGCGCTGTGAGCATGGGACCCACGTCTGGGCATACCCTTCCCACATAGGGCGAACAGCAAAACACACAAGGTGATGGACGGAATGTTGCACATTGGCAAAACATTCACCCCCAATCACAGATCTGTGACTGGGGATCATGAGGCACAGGGTTAGACTGATTTGCATATGGCCATGTCTGAACTGGGGTGGCAGAGTGAGCTAAAGAATGATGATGGATTAAACCCAGATCAGTTGACTGGGGGGTGAGGGCTTGCAATGTTCAACACTCCGTCCATCATCCCCTTTGGTTTAGCTTTGTTCGCCCCAAGTTGGCAGGGTATGCCCAGACGTGGGTCCCTTGCTCACTTTGCCACTGGATTCAAGCTAGCCTGGCTGATGACGGCTGATTAGCCACAAACCGGTCCCAGGATGCTTTTTTCCGGTCCAGGGAAGACATGGCTTGGCAGTTTGGGCTGGACTGTTCCCATGAGGCACAGGGTCAGACTGATTTGCATGTGGCTGTGTCTGACCTGGCGTGGCGGAGTGAGCTAAAGAATGATGATGGATTAAACCCAGGTAAGTTGACTGAGGGTGAGTGCTTGCAATGTTGAACACTCCGTCCATCATCCCCTTTGATTTTGCTTAAAGTGATTGTGCAACATTTCAAACAGTAACACAGTGAAAACACCACAAATAAACTCCACACCAGTTTAGAGAAATAAATTATATTTTTATGAACAAAACTAGGCCACAACTACAAAAATCCAGAATGTAGAATTATAGTTATGATTTTTTAAATATTAAACTGAAAATATAGTGCTTAAAAGCATAAAGTGCCAACCAGGGTTATCTGGTTATGCTAGACCATGTCAGATCCAAAAGTTAAGGCCGATCGCGATGGATACAGGGACCAACTTTGTCCCGCTGCAAAGTACCTTGTTGCATCCTCGGCGAGGGCCCAATGTGTGGGGCAGAGAATGCAATGCGTCATCAATACCTTCGGATATAGGCGATGTGTTGGTCCCGAGCTGCACAAGTTGGAGCTGTGTCGGTGTCGTACAACCACAAGGTGTAGGCAATGCGTCCTCATCAGCCATGCAAGTTGAAGATACGTCGGGAACTGGAGGTCATGTGCCCTCCAGCTGGTGATGCGATGTCTTTAGTCTTTAAGGCAGCGGTAATGCATCAGTGTCGAGGGAGCTGGGCCAGTTCTGAGCCATGCAACAACAATGATGCGTGGATTTTTGGTAGTTGCAGCACTTTATACCCAATTCCAAGGGTCCAGGACTGGATTGGCACCACTTGGCAGGGCTAGACTGTTAGATGGCAGAGTCCAGGTGCTATAGGTGGATTTTCGGAAGTCTTTGATGTCCCTGAGACTTCCAAACAGGAAGCATGCAAACAAGCCATTTGAGTTCATTTGGTTCTTGGTTGTAGAGATGCAGGTCCAGTCCTTCTCACTCCGAGACAAGAGGGCAGCAGGTCAGAGGAGCAGTGGTCCAGCTGAGTAGCAGTCCAGCAGAGTGGCAGTCCCTTCAGCAACACAGCAGTCCTTCTTCATGGCAGAGTATCCACAGGTCTACAATTTTACTGAGTTGGTGGTGTCAGAGGTCCAGCACTTATACACAATTATGCCTTTAAAGAGGGGGAGACTTCAAAGAGAGGCATTTGAAGTGCACAACGTCCCTGCCCTTCCTTCCCTGACTCCAGACTCATTACAAGGGGGTATGCAGCCCTTTGTGTGGGACAGTACACAGCCTATTCATGCGTGTCAGATCCTCCCTCCCATCCTGCCCAGGATGGCCCATCAGTCACATCAAGATTCCTTTGTGCGTGGCTGTCTAGAGGGAATGCCCAAAGCCTAGCTGCCACCCACCCTAGATGTGTATTCAGAGACAGGCAGAGGCACTAAATGGCCAAAGTAAGAAAATACCAACTTTCTAAAAGTGATCTTTTCAGAATTACAATTTAAAATCTAACTTTACCATAAATAGTTTTTTTTAATTGTGATTCCAGAGACACCAACCCCGAGGGACTCACATTTTTCAATTAGAAATGACATTTATAAAGTGTAATAAGGTAACCCCAATGTGAACCTATGGGAGAGATGGCCTTGCAGTAGTGAAAAATGAATATAAGAGTTTTTCACTACTACGCCATATAAAGCTTAAAAATATATGTCCTACTTTTTAGATACACTGCACTCTGCCCTTGGGCTGTCCAATGCCTACCTTGGGTGTGACTTATGTGTATTAAAAAGAAAGGTGTGAGTCTGACAAGAGGGTTAACTTGCCAGGTCGACAAAGCACTTTAGGACTGCACATGTGTTTAAAGGGCTACTTAGGTGGTTGGCACAATCAGTGCTGCAGGCCTGCTATAAGCATTTATTTTACAAGCCCTGGGCACATGCAGTGCACTTTTCTAGGGACTTATAGGTAAATTAAATATGCCAATTATGGATGAGACAATGTTGCCATGTTCAAAACAGAGAGCACCTGCACTTTAGCGCTGGTTAGCAGTGGTAAAGTGCCTATAGTCCTAAAGCCAGCAAAAATGAAGTCAGTTAAAAGAGACAGTCTGAAGGCAAAAAGTTAGGGGGAACCACAGGAAGGATGCCAAGCTTTGGCCGCCTATGGTTGGGGGTGGGTTTGTGCTTGGTATTACAGGGTGCTCAAATCATAAACTAACAAATTAAAAAGGAAGGGCTGAGCATGCATCCTTGTTTTAGTCCTCTTTTTATTGGTCACTTTGGGGATAAAAGGCATGATTTATTTATCACTCTATATAGGCGGCGAGTAAGGACCTTTGTTAAAGTTTTAATTTCTATATTCAATAATGAGATGGGCCTGTAAGGCCCACATTTTTCTGGGGGCTTGGCCTGGCTTGCTTATGGATGAAAATTATTGTTGCCGTATGCACGTCTGGGAATACCTGCCCCTCTTCTTTAGCACCATAATGCATATGTTTAATAGGTTCTAGCTGTTTGCTCGCAATTCATTCAAAGATGTTTCGGGGAAATCATTCAGGCCCCAGGTTTTATCATTCTTCAGCTGCTATGCTGCTTCTGAAATGTTGTCCACTCTCTTTTCTTCCTCTATTTTATCTTGCATCATGTCACTGAATGTTGCATGGGAGGCCCTCAAACAGCTTTCTAAGTAATCATTGTGGCAATTAATTTGAGATTCAAGTGTTGGTTTATGGTATAGCGTAAATGTATGTGCTTTTGCATCCATGGTCCCCATTAGTCCTCCCGCGTTAGCTCCTGTCTTCGTTTTAACTTGATAAACTCATTGTGACTTTCTTCCTTCTGAGATTAATAAGTTAGGTGATTTCCAAATTTATTGCCAACATCATAGAGTCAGTTTTGATTGATTTGATAGTGTGGTCTAGCTTCTCTTTCCACCAGTATCTTGCATTACTTTCCCAGCAAAGCAATCTCATGTTCTACATCAATTGAAAGGACCTGCGATTTCCTAAATTCCAGTTTCACAAGGTGCTCTTCTAACTCAACACATCTTCCTCCCTTACTCTACATCTCCCTGTGATATTTAAGATGCCCTGGCCTCTCAATACCTTTTTACAGACTTTTCATAGGTTCATCTCAGAATTTACTGATCCGTCATCTTCTTTGAAATTCCACTATGTTGCCTCACTCAACATTGTATGTGTTTCAGTGTTTTTCAGTTCTACAAGGTCTAATTTCCACTTATCAGGTGAGGAGGCCACCAAATAGGTTTCCAAGGCAAGCAGCCTGATATCCCCTTTAACAGATGTGTTGTTTCACCATATCTTTAGCTGTGTGTTATTGGGGCCAGGATGTAATCCAGTCGGGAAAACGAGCCTTCTAAATTAGAGAAATAGGAATATTGTCTTTCCTACTGATAACTCTCTGCAGATATCAGACAATTCCATTTTTCATAAAAGGTTTCATAGACAAGGCTCTTCCTTACCACACAATCGCCTAGAGGTGAGTTAATCTATAATATCATGCATCCTTAGATGGAAGATTGGTAGTGTTTCAGGTGTTAAATAGACTCATTTCCCCATCTGGTTAAATTCGGTGGTCTGGAACACACATAGTAGATATTCCCAGATTACCATTGTTTTTCTCCATTCTATTTCCACATACTGCTGCGTAGCAGCCCATTGATTCTATAATGTGTGGAGTGTCATCAGTTGAACGGATTTAGAGGTCATACCAACTACCCCAAGAGAGCTGATAGAAAACCCCGAGGGCTTCATTTACAATGAGGCTGCACCACCGAAGTATCACTTTTTGTACGCTCCGGTGGTGCAGGGGCCTGCTCCATATATCCCAGGCAACACTGAGTCACTTTGCATGGCTTAAAAAGGCCTTGTAAATATTTGTTCCTTTAACGCAGTTTTCTGAGTTAAAGGGGTGTGCAATGGGAGTTACTGTGGGCGTTCCCAGCAACTTCCATGGCTTTTTGACACTGCCCCAGATATACAAGGAATTGTAACTCTGAGGCAGCGCCAAAAACTTCCACCTCCCTAAGGGAGGTGTAAGGGGAGGCGCAACGCAGAGAAATACCTTTATTTCTTCTCGTTTTTCCTGTTTCTATGTGTGCTGCAGTCTGCAGCACACATAGAAATAGAATGCGGCACACATAGAAAGAGGAAAACGCCTCTTGCGCAAAAGTGCCTGCGTTGGTGCATGGCAGTCCATTGTGCACCAGCGCAGGGGAAAAGGACAGGAATGTGCAATATCTGAAATCCATTTTTTTGCCGCAGGGCAGCGAAGCAGGAAGCCCTGCGGCGCTGACCTATGGAAAATCTTATAAAGAAGGCCCTGAAAGTGCTAAAACACTTTGGGGTCAATTAGGATGGGGTCGATTAGGTTGGCGGACGGACAAAGTCCGTCCGCCATCCTTTCACAGGGGCGGAGGTCCCGTCCGTGGAATTAGGATTCAACCGCCACAGTGGCGGGTGCATCCCGCATTTTTAACATTGCAGCGGTGTCAGCACCGCCCGCGGCAGTGTTAAAAATGCACGTTGTGCGTTTCAAAGCACAACATGACAGGCACCGGCAGTGCCTGCCATATTGTATTTTAAAAGGCAGGGGGTACCATAGGTACCCCCCATGAGCACCCCCCACCCGCCTTCACCCTGGGGGCCCGCAACGGGCCCCCAAAGTAAGGACCTTATGCCTTTTCGTGGCGGCATTGCCACCACGGAAAGGCATAGCCCCCAGCACATCCTAATATGACTGGCGGTGTCTGATAGACACCGCCACCATATTAGAGCTTTTCCGCTGCGGTCGCAAGGTGACCGCGGCGGAAAAGCGGCAGGCGGTCTTCCCGTCCGCCACGGCCCCCCCTGCCATTATAATATGGCGGGGGGAAATAGGTGGCAGACGGGCAAGGATGGCGTACGGATCGCCACTGCCTGAATGGCGGTGGCGATGCGTCCGCCATACTAATTGACCCCTTTGTTTGCCCTGCCCAATAAGGGTGCATTTGTGACTGACAAGATATGTTTCTTGAAGGCCTATTACATCTGGGTTATTCTGCCAAGGAATTGTGACACCACCACTCTTTTAAGTTTGTGCCCCCGACCAATTACTTTCTCCAATATTTTAGCAATTTACCTTTCTGTGTCATGTCTCCCTGGTGATCTTTGTAATTTTGTTGAATTTGAGATCCAGCATGTGTATTTCGGTGATTCAGAAATATGAATTGAGTATCGCCCCTTTTGTCCCACTCAAGCTCAAACAGTCTGTCACCCAGACATTATTAACTCTAACCAGCTTGTTTACAAAACTCGAACATTAAACATTCCTGAATTACTTTTGCCCCCTCTTGATTGGGGAGAGACCAGGATTACTTGTGTGTTGGGGTGTTGACCTCTGTTTCATTGGTTCCCCTTGGCCTCTTTCACTCTGTTCTCCAGTGTGTGGCTATGGACTCTGCAAGTACC
Organism: Lissotriton helveticus; assembly: GCF_964261635.1. Lineage (NCBI taxonomy): Eukaryota > Metazoa > Chordata > Amphibia > Caudata > Salamandridae > Lissotriton > Lissotriton helveticus. Next base: position 1,156,927,830 of record NC_136065.1, read on the forward strand.
TCATGATGGATTTACGGAGCACCCATGTGTATATCTTCTTTGGTTCCATGGTCTATTAACTACCCTTTAATTGTCCTTTTCAGTCCTTTGGAATGTTCGTTCCCCATTGCCCATACCCAATTATATTCATTCCCACCTTTTTCGAGGTAGGGTGGGGAGTTCAGTACTGGTGACAGTTTGTCCCATTTATTCATGTTTGTGGTATTTTCTCTCTCTGGTTACCCCTTCCTCCTCATCTCTACTATGTTTGTCTTCCGCTCTTCTTTCTCGCCATTGTCGGTTTGTTATTTGGGGCTTTGGTGACGTTGCTATTCTTCCCCCTCTAACTTTCTGACAACCATCAAGCCAGTCCCAGACTTCTCATAAATTTAAAAAGAACCAGATTTTCACCTTGGGCAGGACACACAGTTTAGCTGGGAATAGTGTCATATAGTAATGTTTATTTTACATAAATGCAGTGTTACATCAGCGGTGGACCTTCGTTTGGCATGCACCACTTGTGTGTAGTCTGGGAACGGCATGATCTGTGTGTTCTCAAACTGAACAAATCCGTTAGTTCGGGAAGCTCTGAGAATTGCATGATGGTCCCTGAAATTGAGAACACAGGTAAATATTGCTCTTATGTTTTGCCCTGGCTTTGGAAATTAGCGCTGTGCTCTTTACATTGCGAAAAATGTAGACTAATTTTCAAGTTTGATGTTGTCCGAGACCAGAGTCTCTAGAAATTGTTTAGTGGATAGCCCTAATTCTTTTTATGGAACTCCTATTAAACTGATATTATCCCTACCTACACTGATTCTTGTTTGGTATCAATTACTCACCAATTTCCAAGAACAATCTCTAGTCAGCAACCACATGTCTTCTGTTAACCAACTCCTTCACCCATTCGTCACACTGAAGTCTAAGCTACAGGCACTTTCCTTGGCTATCCATGTGAAACAGTGTCAACTCCCACTATCTAAATAGACAACAATTCAGCTGTGCTCCCTTTGTAAAATAAATGAGTGCCAGGGCCCAAAGTACTTCTTAGGGCACAGCTACTGGCACCTTCACCTTTCGCTGCCAGCGCCACTCACTACAACTGCGTTGGACACCAGCAACAAAAATATCTCTGTGCATGAGATTGTCAGTTGCATGCCTGCAGACTCTTCATTTTAGAATGAGGAATAGAACACAATTTCAAAAGTTACATTTATCAGTACTGGATATTACCTATGGTTTCTTTATGATACCTCAGTGCAAATGGAAATTGTTATTGGGGAACAAAATTGTATCTTGCATACAGTTTAGTCAATTGCTTTCTTAACAGTTGTCAGATTTAACATATTACTATTGCATGCGTTTTGTATGTTTCTTATAAACAGAGTTGAGAGGAAGAGGCACCGAGCAAAATCTCAGTTATGTATCAGATCACAGTGTGGCAACAATTTTAGAAGCACAAATCACATTTAGAAGCAAAGGAATATCTAGATTTAAAATCACAGTTGGTCTGACATAAGTAGTTGTACAAACAGACAAAAAGCCAATTGCTAAAATTAAGACTGAAATACTCATCTGGCCTCATCCAACATTTGAGTGACTTTTCAAGCAATAACTGAAGGGTGCTGACCCAGAATCCCTCTCCATCTCTATCGATGTTCTGGATGATGACAAGAGCCCTGATACATAGTTAAACTGTTTGTGGCCAGACTGCTCTGAAATGTAAACATGAAATATGAAAAAAGCCAAGGAGGCAGATACAGCTTCATGCTGCACACATGCATACGACATCACTCTGGAACAAGAAATGTTGGCTTTATTTTTATGAAGCTGTTGAGTATCAGCAACAAGCATGTTTTTCTTTTTTGTCAAAGCAGTTCAGCAATGCCAACAAGGCCTTGCAAAGCCAAAATGTCAGCCTTTGTATACCTCTCACATGCACCACTTCTAGCACAAACTTCCTATTCTGACTCCTTTTTTATACCCCTCTTCTTTGAGGGTGCAGCTTAACTCTGTTAAAGCAGCCTATTCAGCAAAGGGACCTGACTTCCAGCTTCCATATAGCTGTAACCCAAGAGTTTGCTTTGTAATGGTATTTTCTTTCTACGACAGATCGAAGCAACACACCCAACCACTACCAACTACTTACAGAAACCAAAAGTCCTTTACACGTCTGAGGAAAGCGACACCTATTAGCTTGTTCTGATGACACATAGCAAATTGTATGTTTTACCGAGTTCAAAACGAAAACTTCGTTGCTCGCTTGAAAATACACATTTTAATGGCAAACAATGTGCACGTCGTGCAGGCGTGCTCAGCTTCGAAAACATGGGCCCCATTCTTGCATAACATGCTGGCATCAGCCGTTAGAGGCGGGGCTGCTGGGCACAGACACTCACGCCGGTATAATTGTCTTCACCTGGAGCCGTTACCAAAGGAACCGAGCCTTTCTGAGGCGGGCCGTGTCCCCGCGGAGAGCAGCTCTCCTGTCAACACAAGGCGCGCGCTCTTCAGGTGAGTGGACTGGACCGCGGCGCGCGCTGGTGTTGGCCTTGGAGGTATAAAATGCACGCGCGGCACATGCTGGGCTTCTATGCAGCCTGTGGTGCGCACTATTGAATCCAGGTCTGTATCGTAAATATTAATGTTACTATTAACGTTCAAAACATATTATCATATGAAGTTAGCCGGGTAGTTGGACTTATCACGAATGTTAGAGATTGCTTAGTTTTTTGGGGTTATTTTCTACATCGTATGCAAAAGAAATAACAAATAAAAACTATTTAACAAAAGAAGTCGGCCCTCAGCCCTGCTTCTTAACAGACCAGGTGCCATCGTTAATATTTCAAGGTACAACATTCATAAGTAAAAACACAAAAAGAAAAGATTATAAGGCCTACTTTTCTGTCAATCTCCAGGTTATCAATCCGTCCCTAAATGGCCCTCCGCTATTGGCCCGTACACGCACATTGTGTTCAGCAATCCCCCTTTCTCATTTCCACTGATGTTTCGCCCTGAGCCATCAAAAGCTAGCCTCATGTACTAAGTGGTTCGGCCGCATGATAAGGATGTCTCGAAGTTGTATTGTGCTGTGTCCCACTGATACCAGCTCCTCCTGTGCACACTAATGTTTGCCGGAAGCTCTTCTGAGCAAGCCTGCCACATCCAAGTGCATGATGGAAGTTTATGATGTGCCCCATAATATACACAATGAAAAGGAGGGTGGGCGCCTGCTCGAACAATAAATAGGCCTCTGCGATTGCTTTGGCTTTCAAAGTGCCTTCAAAGTTCGTACAATTTTTGTTGGTGGGAAGCGGTCGCTAAAGAGACTGCAGCAGGCACCTTGGGAAATAAGCATTGGCTTCACCAGGCAGTGGTATTGAGAGACCACTGTCTTCCAGTCTGCGTCTCATGGAATGCCACTACAATGTGAATAGCTATCTTCTGACCTCAGCGGCCATTCTCTAATATCTATCATTGAACAATTTTCACATAAAATATCACCACGGGACAGTCTTATGCGCAAGAGAACCTTGGTTACTTCAATCCCTCAGTGTAGTTTGATTTCTTAAATGAAAATGTAAAAAAATACAATGTACTATGAAAGATTGACAAAGATGAGGACAATTTCATACAAAAATTATTTTATTAAAAAAAAAAGAAAACAGAGGAAAGGAGTAAATTTAGAGATTATAGCCTTACATTAAAAAACAAAAGAAAAACCTTACTTACTATGAGGTCAATTAGGATGGCGGACGGACAAAGTCCGTCTTCCATCCTGTCTGAGGACGGGACCGTCTGCCACAGGGGCGGAGGTCCCGTCCATGGAATTAGGATGCATCCCACATTTTTAACATTGCGGTCAGCACCGCCCGCCGCAGTGTTAAAAATGCATGGTGTGCGTTTCAAAGCACAACATGACAGGCACCGCGCGGTGCCTGCCATGTTGTATTTTGAAACGCAGGGGGGTACCTTGGGTATCCCCCATGTGCACCCCCCACCCCCCTTCACCCTGGGGGCCTGCAACAGGCCTCCAAAGCAAGGACCGTATGCCTTTTCGTGGCGGCATTGCCGCCACTGCGACCGCGGCGGAAAAGCGGCGGACGGGTTTTCCCGTCTGCCACGGTCCCCCCGCCATTGTAATATGGCGGGGGGGGGGGGAAATAGGTGGCGGACGGGCAAGGATGGCGGACGGATCGCCACCGCCTGCATGTCGGTGGCGATCCGTCCGCCATCCTAATTGACCCCTAAGTTCTTTCCCTAAATCTGCATTAAGACAAAACCCAATTGGTACTCTTTTGCCCCAGGTCAGTCCCTTGTAAATGGTACCACAGGTACCAAGGGCACGGTGCCAGGGAAGGCCTCTAAGGGCTGCAGCACCTATTGTGCCACCCTTAGAGGCCCTGTACCTTTACACACACACCCACACAATGTCATTGCAGGCTGCATGTTTTAGTTCATAACAAAGATAAGAGTCGAAATTGCACACATCCCTGTGTGCCATGCCTACAACCTACTTTGCTGGCATAGGTCAGCGACCCCTCTAGCTGGGTGCACTATACCAGTGGTGAGGCTACAGGTGCAAGAGCCCTGTACCCCTACAGTGTCTAAGTAAATTATTAGACATTGTAAGTGCAGTAATGCCCTTAAGAGTATATGCTACTGGGAGTTTGTCATTATGAACTCCACAGCATCATAATGGCTTTACTGAAAACTGGGAAGTTTGGTATCAAACTTCTAAGCACATTAAACCCACACTGATGCCAGTGTGGTATTTAATGAAAACTGCACTCAGAGGGCATCTTCGAGATGCCCCCTGGCTGAATGACTACTCACTAGCTGCCACCACCAGAAATGTTTCTGGACCCCTGGGTTGAGAGCCTGCTGCTCTCTGGGGGTCCGAAACAATGCACATCGTGGGACGAGTTGCCAAGCCTCCACCCCCAGGATGGGCAGGGTCCAGGAAGGGACAGCTTCAGAGGCTTGCCAACCCTGTGAGCTACCCCAGCCCTTTGCTGCTTCCAGCAACTGTCTCCCATCAGTTGCTGGAATCAGCAAAGGCAGTTGCTGGAAGCAACAAAGGGCTGGGGTAGCTCACAGGGGTGACCCCCCTTTAGGCAGGAGAATCGGAAAAACCAAGTGAGGAAGGGAGGTGTGCCCACCTTTGCCAACACCACCCCTTAGGTGGGGGAGGCAAGGTGAGGCACAACTCTCAGTCCCTTGCAGATTGGGGGACCCAGCCAACCAGACAGAGGCATATGCCCCCTCCCACTGGATAATATGGGGTGTGCCCACACCATGGAAGGGACCCATTGGTCCCAACCTTTAGTTACCTGCAACTGCCCTAAATCTAGTATTTTAGGGGCAAACCTGAACCATGCCTCCTCAGACAACAACTGACCAGAAGAAGGTCAGAAGAAGCTGTGCTAAAACTAAGAATAGGAGGAAGCCCACTGACTTGTCCCCAGCCCCACCGGCCTGTCCCCACCTCGAACCTGCTCCAGTAGAATCCTGCAGCCAGCAGCCTCAAGAACCCGAAGGACCAGCTCTGCCTTCCAAATCTAAGACTTTGTCTCCAGTGAGCACCCGGATTTGCTCACCAACAGACTCGGGCCCCAGCCAAAATTGTGAGTGTGCACCACTCTGCACCAGACAAGTTTGAGTATCCCAACACCACAAGGAGGTCTCCCTGGCGATCCTGGCCTGACATCTGGTGATCTCTGACCTGCCTTGAATCTCCAAACAACGCCTGCAGTCTCTTTTCTGGGGGACCCCCATAACCTTGACCGGCGCTGGTAAGAAAACCCTATGCCTAAAGACACCCCTGCACCTGACGTCCCACGGCCTTGGGTGGCCCAAATGACGGTATCCTGGCATCCCAACTTACCTCTCCAACTGGTGGTCACCTCGAGAAGATCTTCGTCCCGAGTCTGCCGTCCTTGTTGCAAACGGAGAATACCGGTTGAAAACAATAGGGCGCCTGACGCCAAAACAGCATTCTGCACCCAGCCAACCCTGCAGGTGTATTTTGGGTGCTAACTCTGACCCCCCTTTGCCCTTAGCCTAACACCAGAAGCTTTACTCTCACAACCCTGGGGCTTGCTCATGAGCAGCCACCAACCAGAGGCCACCTATCCCCCATTAGACAACATTGGTCCTCAGCACTCGGCACCCGGCCGCTCTAGTGCTGCTGGGGGTATTGCAAGAGTGCATCCTGGACTCTGGGGGAATACCTGGTTCTAACCCCAGAGTACCAACACCAACAAACAAGTACTTACCTGCAAACCGTTTAACTTAATTTTACTCCATAGAAAAACATTGACTGTTTTTCCTTGAAAATTGTTTTTTAAGTGTGGATTTGGTTTGTATGGAATATTGAAAAACTGCTCATGTACTAAAAGTGAATAACCCATCTTTGTCTAGGAAATGTCTCACTGTGATATTGTCTCACTGTGATATCTAGTCATATCACAGTGATTAGCAAAAGTAATCTAAAAAGTAACGTACATAGTAATCTGTGTTTGTTTTTTTGTCCTTTTACTCCTACTTGATGACAATTTTGTATTTATGTCCTTCCTTCCACCCTATTGTAAAGCGCTCTGATATCCCTTGGGACCTTGTTCGCGCTTTATAAACCTTTATAAACAAAAATAAAAAATAAATAAAATATCCTGGCTACAAATTAACAACTTCTTTCATAAACACGTTTTGGAATTTCGATAACAACTACAGTCTCTATCCTATTACAACTGATTACAAATTACTTCCGATTAAACTGTCCCAGTCTCTATACAAATTAGATCTGGACACCTTCCCCAGCACAGACAGAAACACCTGTTTGGTCCCCTTACACGACAACACCCCTGAATGGTGTCAAAACATTAGTCTCCTGAAACAGTGGCTTGTTTATCACTGTTCAGGGATCATTGGTGTCAGTGCTCTCAACCCATGAAAGATGGTCAGATGCTCATTGGGCCATTATGCCACGTCTGAGTGGATCACAAGTATTTTTGTACACTGGCAAGGTGATTCTGTAACTGTCAGTGTTATTATTAGATTAGTGCATAATTGATTGCATATATGCCACTTCCTGGCATTCATCATTTAGAAAACAGAGGATTTAATCAATTAATGATTTGTGATCACATGAGCAGCCACCAAAGCATATATGTTTTTCTTTGTGAGTTGCCAAAGGGAAAATTACATTTTTTCGCCTCCCCATTCTTGCAAATTGCAATGTAGCCATCATATTTTGCAATGGTAATTGCAAATTACAGCGCCCATTTTATTGTAATGTGAATGGGAGCCATTGCGTTTGCAACGCAAACACTGTGCTCATTGCTGGTTTGGAGGGGCCAAGTCATTTTGTATATCTGGCCTTTGATATACTATTCTCATATTGGTCATGCCAATAATGAATAGTTGGTGCCCATTAAGGTAATAATGTAGCTGCATAGATATTGCTGTTACTGTTTACAGAACATGCTGGCTACTGATCCGCACACGTACGTCCAGGGTCATATTAGGAAAGTTGATAACCACTTTCTGTCCCATTGTGGCACCTCTTTTTAACAGAAAGTGGTTGCAAACGCTTGTGTGCCTTCTTCTGCAATGGACATTGTGTTTATTTTGTGCCACCGCAATGTGACTTTGCAATTCCCAATTTGCATAAAGGTTACATATATCCTTTTATAAATGAGGCAACACCTTTACCTATGCAATATTAGCGATGCAGTCACAGGGGCAAAAATCGCCCTGGGGTATGCACTAAGTAAGCACCAGCTACAAAGTGGTTAATGCATCCCTAGATGGTGCCCTTTATGTCTGGGAGCTGTGGGTCAAGGGGATATCAGTGACCCCCCTCACCCCACAGATGGCTGCAGTCCCAAATGCATCCAATTGAAGAGGGGTGCTGATAGGTAGAGATACTGACTTCAGCAGGAGCGGGAGAGCCAGTATCCCTACAATCACAATCTGTACTCTCTGAAGGGCCCCCGAAGGACCTTGCCTTGCAAGAGGGTATGCAGTCACAGGTTGCAATTTTTAGGTCTCGTGACCTATCAATGCGCATGCGCATTGAGAGAAGCGAGACTATAGGGCTTTAAACAAAGTTTACCTAACTGTGGCGATTTGGTGCTGTGCCCGTGGCTTTTAGGTCAATGCGCAAGCGCATTGACCTAAAATGCGCGTGCACATCACCAAATCGCCGTCTGTTCCCTCAGCCGCACTCCTCCCACACCTTTGAAGTGAAGCTTAGCTTCACTTCAAAGGCCCCGGCTGCTTCACACCCTCATGCCGCTCTCCCCGCTCCGCCCCCTCCCCTGCCCGCCGTGTGCATTTCTCCTCCCCCCCCCTCCCCACAGCAATGCCCTCCGTCTTGTTTCCTTTCTTGTTTTTCTTTCAGGTGAGATATCTTTTCCATCATTTGCGATAATACAGTTCTCATATGCATTTTTTAATTATTAGCAGCATATACACAGGCGCCCCTTCGGCGCTTTTGCTCTCAACCCTACTATCCTGTCAGCCGCATCTCTATAAGTTACTCGAAGCATGGCCTGACATGTGCACAGCTTATTCCGGCACCACCATCCTGCCAGACGCTTCTGCTTTGTTCGCCCACCGCATGCCCCTATTTGTGCACATTTTACTTTCGTGCATACCCTTACCCGCAGCCTCTCCTTCCCCACTTCTGCCTTTTCGGGTCTCGCGCTCACCGCAGACCCCTTCACATGGCTCACACCCACCTTTTTTTCAGGTTACCATGCCATTCCCCACCTATCCCCCAGTCATTTCCGGGTAGGACGCGTGCACCCAGTGGACTCTCGGCCTTGGCCCGCTTATTCTGCCAGCCGCTTCTGCTTTGGTCGCCCACCGCATGGCCCCATTTGTGCACATTCACTTTCGTGCACACCCTTACCTGCAGCCTCTCCTTCCCGACTTCTGCCTTTTCGGGTCTCACACTCACCGCAGACCCCTTCACATGGCTCACACCCACATTTTTTTCAGGTTACCATGCCAGGTTACCTCACTCACCCTCAACCCCTCACCCTCACTCACCCGCAACCCCTCACCCTCACTCACCCTCACTCACCCTCAACCCCTCACCCTCAACCCCTCACCCTCACTCACCCTCACCCTCACTCACCCTCAACCCCTCACCCTCACTCACCCTCAACCCCTCACCCTCACTCACCCTCACTCACCCTCACCCTCACTCACCCTCAACCCCTCACCCTCACTCACCCTCACCCTCACCCTCACTCACCCTCACCCTCACTCACCCTCACCCTCACTCACCCTCACCCTCCCTCACTCACCCTCACCCTCACTCACCCTCACCCTCACTCACCCTCACTCACCCTCACCCTCACTCACCCTCACCCTCACTCACCCTCACCCTCACTCACCCTCAACCCCTCACCCTCACTCACCCTCAACCCCTCACCCTCACTCACCCTCAACCCCTCACCCTCACTCACCCTCACTCACCCTCAAACCCTCACCCTCACTCACCCTCACCCTCACTCACCCTCACCCTCACTCACCCTCACTCACCCTCACTCACCCTCACCCTCACTCACCCTCACCCTCACTCACACTCACACCCTCACCCTCACTCACCCTCACCCTCACTCACCCTCACCCTCACTCACCCTCAACCCCTCACCCTCACTCACCCTCAACCCCTCACCCTCACTCACCCTCAACCCCTCACCCTCAACCCCTCACTCACCCTCACTCTCACTCACCCTCACTCACCCTCAACCCCTCACCCTCAACCCCTCACTCACCCTCACTCTCACTCACCCTCACTCACCCTCAACCCCTCACCCTCACTCACCCTCACCCTCACTCACCCTCAACCCCTCACCCACCCTCACCCTCACTCACCCTCAACCCCTCACCCTCACTCACCCTCAACCCCTCACCCTCCCTCACCCTCACCCTCACCCTCACCCTCACCCTCACTCACCCTCACTCACCCTCACTCACCCTCACTCACCCTCACCCTCACTCACCCTCACTCACCCTCAACCCCTCACCCTCACTCACCCTCACCCACCCTCACCCTCACTCGCCCTCAACCCCTCTCCCTCACTCCCCTCAACCCCTCACCCTCAACCCCTCACTCACCCTCACTCTCACTCACCCTCACTCACCCTCAACCCCTCACCCTCACTCACCCTCACCCTCACTCACCCTCAACCCCTCACCCTCACTCACCCTCAACCCCTCACCCTCCCTCACCCTCACCCTCCCTCACCCTCCCTCACCCTCACTCACCCGCACCCTCACTCACCCTCAACCCCTCACCCTCACTCACCCTCACCCACCCTCACCCTCACTCGCCCTCAACCCCTCACCCTCACTCACCCTCAACCCCTCACTCACCCTCAACCCCTCACCCTCAACCCCTCACTCACCCTCACTCTCACTCACCCTCACTCACCCTCAACCCCTCACCCTCACCCTCACTCACCCTCACCCTCACTCACCCTCACTCACCCTCAACCCCTCACCCTCACTCACCCTCACCCTCACCCTCTATCACCCTCAACCCCTCACCCTCACTCACCCTCACCCTCACTCACCCTCAACCCCTCACCCTCAACCCCTCACCCTCACTCACCCTCACTCACCCTCACCCTCACTCACCCTCAACCCCTCACCCTCAACCCCTCACCCTCACTCACCCTCACCCTCACTCACCCTCACCCTCACTCACCCTCACTCACCCTCAACCCCTCACCCTCACTCACCCTCACCCTCACCCTCACTCACCCTCACCCTCACTCACCCTCAACCCCTCACTCACCCTCACTCACCCTCACCCTCACCCACCCTCACCCTCACTCACCATCACCCTCACTCACCCTCACTCACCCTCACCCTCACTCACCCTCACCCTCACTCACCCTCAACCCCTCACCCTCACTCACCCTCACTCACCCTCAACCCCTCACCCTCACTCACCCTCAACCCTTCACCCTCACCCTCACTCACCCTCACCCTCACTCACCCTCAACCCCTCACCCTCACTCACCCTCAACCCCTCACCCTCCCTCACCCTCACCCTCACTCACCCTCACTCACCCTCACTCACCCTCACTCACCCTCACTCACCCTCAACCCCTCACCCTCACTCACCCTCACCCACCCTCACCCTCACTCGCCCTCAACCCCTCACCCTCACTCACCCTCAACCCCTCACCCTCACTCACCCTCAACCCCTCACCCTCAACCCCTCACTCACCCTCACTCTCACTCACCCTCACTCACCCTCAACCCCTCACCCTCACTCACCCTCACTCACCCTCACCCTCACTCACCCTCAACCCCTCACCCTCACTCACCCTCACCCTCACTCACCCCCTCACCCTCACTCACCCTCAACCCCTCACCCTCACCCTCACCCTCACCCTCACTCACCCTCACTCACCCTCACCCTCACTCACCCTCACTCACCCTCAACCCCTCACCCTCACTCACCCTCACCCACCCTCACCCTCACTCGCCCTCAACCCCTCACCCTCACTCCCCCTCAACCCCTCACCCTCACTCACCCTCACTCACCCTCAACCCCTCACTCACCCTCACTCTCACTCACCCTCACTCACCCTCAACCCCTCACCCTCACTCACCCTCACCCTCACTCACCCTCACCCTCACTCACCCTCAACCCCTCACCCTCCCTCACCCTCACCCTCCCTCACCCTCCCTCACCCTCACTCACCCTCACTCACCCGCACCCTCACTCACCCTCAACCCCTCACCCTCACTCACCCTCACCCACCCTCACCCTCACTCGCCCTCAACCCCTCACCCTCACTCACCCTCAACCCCTCACCCTCACTCACCCTCAACCCCTCCCCCTCACTCACCCTCACTCTCACTCACCCTCACTCAACCTCAACCCCTCACCCTCACCCTCACTCACCCTCACCCTCACTCACCCTCACCCTCACTCACCCTCAACCCCTCACCCTCACTCACCCTTACCCTCACCCTCACTCACCCTCAACCCCTCACCCTCACCCTCACTCACCCTCACCCTCACCCTCACTCACCCTCAACCCCTCACCCTCAACCCCTCACCCTCACTCACCCTCACTCACCCTCACCCTCACTCACCCTCAACCCCTCACCCTCAACCCCTCACCCTCACTCACCCTCACCCTCACCCTCACTCACCCTCACTCACCCTCAACCCCTCACCCTCACTCACCCTCACCCTCACCCTCACTCACCCTCACCCTCACTCACCCTCAACCCCTCACTCACCCTCACTCACCCTCACCCTCACCCACCCTCACCCTCACTCACCCTCACCCTCACCCACCCTCACTCACCCTCACTCACCCTCACCCTCACTCACCCTCAACCCCTCACCCTCACTCACCCTCACTCACCCTCAACCCCTCACCCTCACTCACCCTCAACCCCTCACCCTCACCCTCACTCACCCTCAACCCCTCACCCTCAACCCCTCACTCACCCTCACTCTCACTCACCCTCACTCACCCTCAACCCCTCACCCTCACTCACCCTCACTCACCCTCAACCCCTCACCCTCACTCACCCTCAACCCCTCACCCTCACCCTCACTCACCCTCACAACACATATTGTGTTACAATAGGTGTCACATTTGCGAAAGATAAAACTATTGGCATTGTAAATAACAAAGCTATTAATTTCGCTATTTTCAAAACAAGCACATATATAAAAAATGTGTCCTTTACAATACCAATAGCTCAAACTTTCCTAATGCGAGACCTATTGCATTGCTGTGCTTCTCTCCCCTGCTGCACTCTCCTGCTCTCTAGAGATGTGGCCTAACGACCAGAGCTGCCATCTAAGTGACGTAAATACAAAACATGTTGCATTCCAAATGCTATAGGTGTCACATTCGCGAAAGTTATAACTATTGGCATTGTAAATGACAAAGCCATCAATTTAGCAATTTTAAAAACCAACAAATATATAAAATATGTCATTTACAAGACCAATAACTCCAACTTTTCTAATGCGAGACCTATTGCATTTCCTATGCTTGTTATGAAGGGAAATGATGCAGTGAACCCCACTCAAGCAGCTACAGAGCGGACTTCTATTGAGTCTGCAGCACACCCATCATGACGCTATGGCAACCTAGAGTGATGATGTATGAGCGCACATGTCACCAAACATGCATGTGCATACGACATGATGCAGCTGCCATTTTTTTATTTACCATTCATTTCTAGCAGATGCCACTTCTAGTCGTTTAAAGTTGTGAACAGAAAAAATAATTAAAATGTTCATAAAAGAGCGTTTCACAAAAGGAGTGGCCTGGCAGCAAATGGTAGATTCCTGCCATGGAAAAAATGATAATAAAAAAGAACATTGTTTATAGACCAGATCGGAGGGGGCAAAGGAGCAGGAGGTGTGGGGGAGCTGGTAAAAATAAGTCAACATAGCAGTAGCGTAGGTGGGGAAGGAGAGCTACGGAGAAGGGGGGGGGGGGAATTTATTTATGCGATTTTATATAGCGCGAACTTTACCCGAAGGTGTCAGAGCGCTTTACATAAGAACCAGTTGAAAAACATAAGGACTTAGGATTACATGCGTTACATAAAGGATACAAACTGAAAAAAATTGCAAATGTACAAGATGTAAAGTCACACAAGGAGGAGATACAAATGGATATACTCTAAGAGTCACATAGGAATGGTAGAGAGCACAACGGTCTACTGCATATACTAGTGATTAGAGTTATCTCTATATACATAGGGAAGGGATACAAATGGATATACTCTAAGAGTCACATAGGAATGGTAGAGAGTACAAGGTCTACTGCATATACCAGTGATTACAGTTATCTCTAAATACATAGGGAAGGGATATGACTGGATATACTCTAAAAGTCACATAGGAATGGTAGAGAGCACAACGGTCTACTGCATATACTAGTGATTAAAGTTATCTCTATATACATAGGGAAGGGATACAAATGGATATACTCTAAGAGTCACATAGGAATGGTAGAGAGTACAAGGTCTACTGCATATACTAGTTATTAGAGGTATCTCTACATACATAGGGAAGGGATATGACTGGATATACTCTAAGAGTCACATAGGAATGGAAGAGAGCACAACGGTCTACTGCATATACTAGTGATTAGAGTTATCTCTATATACATAGGGAAGGGATACAGATGGATATACTCTAAGAGTCACATAGGAATGGTAGAGAGTACAAGGTCTACTGCATATACTAGTGATTAGAGTTATCTCTACATACATAGGGAAGGGATATGACTGGATATACTCTAAAAGTCACATAGGAATGGTAGAGAGCACAACGGTCTAATGCATATACTAGTGATTAGAGTTATCTCTATATAAAAATAATGAATAATAAAAATGGAAAACATAAAATGAGAAGGGATTGGAAGGAAGTAATGGGTGATGTGGAGGAGGAGAGAGACGTGCAGAGCACACAGGGTGAGGTTGGTGGTGGTGAAGAGGAGCAGCACATGAGGGACTTGCTGCTTGCAACTCGTGCACTAGCTCGCACAGACACTGAGCAGAGCACATGCACATGTAGACAACCTGATTTTATTCACAACAGCCGCACAGCTCCATACTGTGCCTTGTTCATGATACGGCCCTGGTCTTCAGCCTCAAGCTCAACCTCGGATTTGGACAAATCCATAAAAAAATGTACACCCTGAAATTCTTGAATTTCTGTGCTAATTTCAGCAAAGTGTACCCCGGATTTGGCATAATGCCGTCCAGAGTTGTTGGCAGCTTTTCTTTCTTTCGTTCCCAACATGACACATGCTTCATTGTTCCTTACAGTGTGGGTAGAAGCCGCCATGGCTTGTTTGACCAAGGGAGGAAATGAAGAGAACTTTTCTGTACCTTGTCTAATTTTACCCTTATTCATAGGAAAACATTTATATGGTAGTGGGCCATCGACTAAGCACATCCTGTGAGAATTAAGTCATTCGGTGTATGCTTGCAACCTGTTAAAATGTACCATACCCCTTCATCTAAAATACTTCCATTGAAACTAGTGACATTTACTGCCAGTATGTTTTTGACTTAACACACCAGTATTACATTTCCAGAAAGGGGGAGAGGGGTGCTATCCAAGTGAATTCCACTCCCAGTGGATGAAAATAGAACCTGTGCAAATAGCTCCGGTGCCATTTGTTTTAACATCTGGTCCAGAAATGAAATTATGATGGAGAGCAAGTTATATGGCCCCAGCACTGCTGGCTGTGAAAACGAAGAAAGTGCTGTATTGTTGCAACACATGCATAAAACTCATGCCAAGGTGTGCCCAGAAGGCCTCTAAAGGTTCTATTTCCGCTCGACAGGGAGGCGGGGACATTTAAGTCCAAGAAGTGATCAAGATTTTTACTTGTGAGAGAGCGCAAATTGAGAAAAAATTAGAAGTGCACCATATTTACAAGCACGTTGCATTAGTTTAGTAAAGATTACATAAGAGTGTCGAATTTATAGAGTGAAAATACATAAGAGTGTTTAATTAAAATAGAATGCATATATCAGTGTGAAAAGCTAATGTAGAAGTGTGTAGGGATGTTAGAATGATGTTGAAATCCCATGTTATGTGGCTGTTGTAGAGGAGAATGTAATACTGCTAAACGTAGAAATGTGTAGGCCACATGGCAGTTCACAGAGAATGAAAGGTGCTGTTACACTCTCACATGATATGGATTTTAATGTTGTTGTAATTCAAAGTATTATTGATCATAGAACGGAAATATATGTTTTATAGAAGTGTTTCATATAACCATTGTGTGTAATAAGTTAGAATACTGTTTAGACTAAGAAATTAAAGGTTTACAGAGTGCACAGGCCCGTTTCATGTAATTCTAATAGGCCTGAATAGATAAGGTCATTTCTTTTGATCTGCATGTGTTAGTTAGAGGAATGTTATGTTAAGCAAAAATTACTGAGCCTGCTCGAAGGTTTACGACTTAGAAGATACGGTGGAGGCCGGAATTTGGGGCCCACTGTACAAGTGTCTGATTGCAGGTGCGAGGAGGATCCAATCAAGAGAGTGATGAATAGAGTTTTGTTCAGGGAGCCAGGCAGAGGCCTGGAGGAGGCTTCAGGAATTTCCTGGGGGTTACCGTCCTGCCGGAGAAGAGCCTGAGAAGCAAGGTCAACGCTAACGATGGGCCCAGAGGAGTATCAGCATGGAAAATGCCAGAACCGACACCACGTGAGGGGCGTCTCTAAAGGGCGTTTCTATTGTGATGTGAATGTGATTTTTGTATTAGGGACAGCACCCGTGGGTGGAGTTAGGGCAAATGGTCTGAGGAACCTAAGAGAGCGGATGGGTAGGCAGATAGGATAACTGCGAGACACTGATTCACAACGAAGACTAAGGGAAGTGAGTGATCTTCTTTGGAAGTCACCACGGCTGACACCTTTTTAGGTTAAGATTTTACTAAGTAGGGATGTCACCTAGTCTAGTGTAGGGACAGTCTAATCTGGATTTTCTTCCTTTCTGTAAATGACTCATAAGCTACAGCTTGTGTCTATTCTTGCAACTCTGATGATTTTTGAATTGGTTTTGGTGATATTCTTCTGCCGACTAAGAGCATTTAGAAAATGTATGTTTGTATTGATACCAGTATATCTTTTGAACCTTATTTTGAGATGTTTGTATCTCCAGTTAACTTTGGCTTCATAATAAACTTTTAAAACTTATTCGTAGTAAGTGGTTCTTTAGAGTGGTGTAAGTCCTTAACTGATTGACCTAGTAGTGGATTGCCTTTTACTCTATGACAGGTATCAACGGTTCAGTCGACCTGAGTTGGGATCTAGACCTATAGAAATAGATCAGAAATCCCGCAGTAACAAATGGTAGCAGACAAGGATGGTTACCTTCTAGAGGAAGGTGATCTAGACTAGGTTAAGATTACCCCAAGGTCCCTAGAGATCGAGAGATGAGCAGCGGAAGAATCGCCTGCCGAAGAAGGTGCTAACGGTGCGAGAGAAAAGCAGCAGAGTCGGACGAGGGTGAGTATAACAAGGGTCATGCGTTGACAGATTGCGGTGTTTTGTGTTGCATCTGTATTGTAATGTCATGCGGAGTTGAATGCCTGTAGTGTGATTGAGAGAGGGTTGTGAGCGAACGCAACCTGACAAACTGGGAACATCTTAAGTTCGGGGAAGAGCTTAAGTGGTTCGGGTGTATCAAACATCCAGAGTAGTTGTCGACCAGAGTAAAGGGGGTCATGAGGTACCATTGATCACCCGCAGGACCGAGATAGGGGGAACGCAAGAGTGAGTGTGTGGGTAACGGACGCAGGTCGAAAGTTACCGTGTGTAAGTAACCTATCAGTTAAGGCGATTGTCTGGACGTACACGGAAAGACATTTCGTCAGTTAAGGTGACAATTACAGTTAGACTGTGGATGTACAGTCAAGGAAAGTGATCGCTTGGTCGGAATTTTTCAGATTATGAATGGGTCGCATGCATGACCGGGAGACGCGCGGAGAAAGGAGGGGAACTGCTGCGAAGGGGGACGAGTGACGTCAGCGAGAGCCGCGCTGTGATAGGCCGGTTGGTGTGAAGCCGCGCTGTGATAGGCCGGTTAGCGAGAACCGTGCTGGGATTGGTGGATTGTCATCAGGAAGTAAACGAACGCGGAGAAAATAGAAATTTTGTAGATTTTGAACATGAAGTGTTTTAAATGTTTGAGAGCGATCTTTAAGAGAAAAAGAAGAGAATCTTATTAAGGGGAAGAGGCACCGCCAGAGGGTACACCAGCTCACTATATGGCAACAAATGTTGGGTTGCATACTATACTGTGGCTTGATACTTGGAGTAAGATTACAGAAGGGAATGAGGAACTGACTTTTCCGAAATACGGAACGTTTAGACTAGAAGTGTTGCATCAGCTGAAAGCAGTTATGTCCTCATTGAGACCTTTGCCTAGACCAACACAGTTTGAGGCCCTTAATGCGTGGATTAGGGCGGCGCACGACAGGAATCAGAACAGACGCCAGGAAAGGGTAAGGCGATCAGTAAGGGCAGTGCAAGATGCCAAATGGGATGCGGAAGCCAAGAGATGGAGGGTACAGACGATCGAAGTGGATAAGTTGTACCCAGTGAGAGAGGTTACAGGAGAAAAGAGACCCATAGAAGACGATGACGAGAGCGAGTCGGAGGATGGCCTAATAAATAGGTTGTTGATAGATAGACCGCCTCCGGACAATAGGGAGATAGAAGGTACTGAGCTCCCAAGGGAAGATAGGGTTGACATAGAAGGGAACAGGACACTCCCTATAACGAATTGGGTACCTACCAAAGGTGAGGAGACACCTCAACATAGTCCCGTACAGAGAGTAGTCGGAAGGGTTGTGGTGCAGAAGATGCCAGCAACAGAGAGGGATGAGTCTTATGGATTGCCAGATGCTCTTCAAGTACCCGTTACCATAGGTCCTATAGTGTCGGTTTATCACCCAGAGAAAGGGAGAGAGGAAGAACAGGTACGGCTAGACAGAGAAAGAGTTGAGATGGAAAGAAGGAATAACACGACAAATGCCTGGAGGCAATTGCCAGGACCGATAACGTGGAGCACCCCATTGGATTCAGCAGTGGATCCCGTAGCAGAACAGGGGGGTCAGAGAGGACCGATGGACCTGAGGGGACCACGGCCGAAATCCTATAAAGAGTTGAGGGCTGACTTGAATGAATGGGATAGGTCCACAGAAGCACCGAGCAACAGGTCAAGAGCAGAAGCTGGATGGGGAAGTCGAGGCAACGGGACATTATCTCACTGCGGGGCTAGCGAAAGCAGTCAGGAGTGGGACGGTAAAAGTCAGGAGAGTAGAGGAATTACACGTCATATTGACGGTGGAAATGGGCAGGAGCGAAAAGGTAGAAGTGCGGAGTGTGGAGAGACGTCTCGTCTCATTCAAAGTGAGGGAGACAAAAGGACACAAGAGTACAGGGATAGGTTTAAGTGCACTCTCCACGCACCTGATGATAACGTACAGCACTGGAATAGTGGGAACACGGGGAACCGCGAAGGACCTTGCCATGCTTCGAGTGATCAGAGATCACAGACAAATTGCAAAGGCATGGGGAATAATGGAATGTCTTACCATGCACCTAGAGAAACCAGGCAGAATGGGAAATGTGGGACTAAGGGAAATAGAGAAGTGTTTCACTATACACCCAGAGAGGATGGAACTGCATGGGACCTGGAGAGATGGGAGCATGGGAGGACTCCCCATAACACGCCTGAGCCCAGACGGAGGACTCAGAGCTGTGATGGGAAAGATGTAAATGGACTCTCTAGAGATAGCATACTGAAAGCTGTGATAAAATCCAAAAGACTCGATGTGACCAGCTTAAAATCTGACCTGGACGAGATAATAGATGGTGTGTTGCCTTTAGAAAGGATTGACATGTACGAACAAGATGAGCTGCTGTTTATATCAAAAGATATTACTCGAAAGGCAAGAGCAACTCATGAGAAACTGTCTGAACTGGCAGACAAGTATATGGTAGATTTGTCCAGAACAAAGGCATTGCAGGGTAACCATAGGTTGCATTATTCAGATCAGGACTTAGAAGAGAGGAGGACAACTGGATTAAAAACACACATAAGGGAACTGATCACAGGAATAAGAGCATGGAGAGATCTGGACAAATGGGAAGAGAGGTGGTCCAAAAAGGGAACTGTTAGGCGGAGCGCGAATGTGATGTCTCCGGAGGGAAGGCCACTGCAGATGGAGGCATTCCCTTTGCGAGAAATAGCGAATGGGAGTTATGTACACGTGCCCTGGAGTAGGGGAGATTTGGCTGCATTTACCAACTCATTTCCGAAGTTAAGGGAAAATCCCGTAGAGTGGTACAAGCAGGTAGAGAGATTTGTAAAGATTTCAAAAGTATTGTGGATTGATTTGAACACCTTATTCGACATTGTGGTCCCAGGAGACTTGTGGATAGCATGCAAAGTTAGTGTCGAATGGCCAACTGCAGAACCAGAAAGGGATGCTCGTACTAATGGACCGTCAGAAATAGTAATGGTAAAATATGAAAGGGTGATGACATGGCTGAAGGATAAGGTGCCACCACAAGATATAGATTGGGTAAAAATAGACCGAACAAGACAGGAACCCAAGGAGACAGTTCATGAGTTTTATGAGCGATTGCTGAAAACGTTCAAACAATACAGTGGATTAGATGTAATGGATCCCAAAGATATAGGACAGTTTGTATCGAAGTTCGTTTTGGGGTTGAGACCTGATATTTGTTTGATGATTCAGCAACATTTAATTTGTTGGCAAAACAAACCATTGGATGAAATTTTGAGATACGCAAGGTATTGCAGTGATGAAATAGATTCCAAAGCAAAGAAACTGAAGGAGAAACTGATGATGGTGCAGATGCAGTCGGCTGGAAAGGGTGGACAGCATCAACAGGGAACAGGGACAATGGGACGGAAACCAAATAGTCAGAATAAGGACAGCGAGGAAAACTCAAGACCTAGAATAGACATTGCTACATTGAAAAAAACGACAAAGTGTCACCAGTGTCACCAGCTGGGACATTGGAAACGCGAGTGTCCCTATAACCCTGAAAACGGAGAGCTAGAAGTAGAGGAGGAGGAAGTTCGAGAAGTTCCAGTTCAAGGGGTGACAGTGCCAAAGAGTAAGGTGGCCAAAGGGGGGACTTCGGCTCCACGAGCCCAGTTCCCGCAGCCACCAAAGATTACGACAGGGGGAAATATCTATAGACAAATGCCTCTTTTTATAGACGAAGAAGAGTGTTACTACGTTGATCCATTGACGGGACGACGTGTAAGTAGAGAGGAGGACTGTACCCTCGGGGCAGTTCTAGAGGTGGATCAAAGAGGACCTTTTGTTGAGGCTGAAGTGGCAGGGTGTCCTACAACATTCTTAGTAGATACCGGAGCTACTCGATCAACTTTGAGATCGGCAGTGGTTCCAGATCTACCAATGCCGGGGGAAACAATTCAAGTGGTAGGAGTTGCAAATAGGAGAATGACTAACCCTTTGACGGAACTAGTGCTAGTGAAAATAGGAAACTACACCGATGAACATCAGTTTGTAGTATGTGATTCTAGTCCTGTGTGTCTGTTAGGAAGAGATTTATTGTGCAAACTGAACTGCACAATATACTGCACACCTCAGGGAGTGGAGGTACAGACTACAGACGATGATGCTACCTTTAAAGTTGCAAATTCGAGAGTATGCGTAGAACTGTATCCTACCCTGACTGTGGAGGACCTTCCTCGGGACTTGCGAGATACAGTGTCATCAGAGGTATGGGATTTTACTGGAGAAGAGATAGGATTGATCAAAGGAGTAGAACCAGTGAAGATCATGGTAAAACCAAATGTTGAATACCCAAGAACGCCTCAATACAAATTGACCCCGGAGACGATTGCAGGAATAAAACCCGTAATCGACTCTATGATTCAACAGGGAATACTGAAGGAAATTGTGGGTAGTCCATGCAACTCCCCGATTATGGGTTTGCAGAAACCTAGTGGGAAATTTAGAATAGTGCAAGATCTTCGAAAGATTAATAACATAGTTGTTTCATGTTGTCCAGTGGTACCGAATCCATCAGTGATATTGTTTCAGATACCATTCCAAGCTGAGTGGTTCACCGTGATAGATCTTTCCAGGCTTTCTTTTCAATTCCATTAGATGAGGAAAGCCAGTATCTTTTCGCTTTTAAGCTGGAAAATCGTGTCCTAACATGGTGTCGTATCCCACAGGGGTATACAGAAAGCCCATCAATTTTCAACCAGCTATTGAAGAAAAATCTTGAAAGTCTAGTACTGCCACAGAACTCGGTTCTGGTCCAGTACATAGACGACCTACTTGTTGCGTCAGGAACGGAAGAAGCTTGTAAGATAGATACCATCGCCTTGCTGAACCATTTAGCTGAAAATGGGCATAAGGTATCTCCGAGCAAATTGCAGTACTGTCTGACAGAAGTACAGTACTTGGGTCACCGGATAGAAAAAGGAAAGCGCAAGGTGTCACCAGATAGGATAGAGGCGATAATGAAGATGAACGCACCTACAACACAGAGAGAAGTCAGGATGTTCCTAGGAATGGTTGGTTATTGCCGACAGTGGATAGCTAACTTTTCCCTGAAAGCGAAAACCTTACAAAAACTGACGCACAAGGAGGTGAGTGATCCGGTACCATGGGACAAGGATTGTTTGATGTCGTTCCTACAGCTGAGAGAGGACTTGTGCCGTGCTCCAGCTTTGGGGATGCCTGATTACGAAAAACCATTTTCACTTTACTGCTGCGAAAGAGAGGGTTGTGCTTTGTCAGTTTTAGTACAAACTCATGGAAATGCCCGTAGACCAGTTGCATACTTTTCGGCTACTTTAGATCCGGTAGCCGCAGCGTTGCCCGGATGTCTCAAATCCGTTGCTGCAATAGGTGTCAGCATTGAACGGTGTGAAAATATCGTAATGGGACACCAATTAGTGGTGTATGTACCTCATTCTGTAGAACTGTTAATGACCAGGACCAAGACACAGCACTTAACCAATAATAGGCTCACGCGCTACGAGCAGGTTATTCTTGCTGCGGAGAACGTGACCATTAAGAGGTGCTCTGTTTTGAATCCTGCTACATTGATGCCACTTCCTAATGATATAGAAGGCGAAGAATGTGAAGATCACGATTGCCTTGATGTGACTGAACTATGCACCAAGCCAAGACCAGATATTGTGGATGAGCCGTTGACTGACCCTGATGAAATTTTCTTTGTTGATGGCTCATGTTTAAGAGACGATACTGGTCGGTTGAGAGCAGCTTATGCTGTTTGCACCATTACTGGAGTTGTGGAAGCCGCTTGCCTGGAAGGAGTACACTCCGCTCAGGTAGCCGAAATCATTGCATTGACACGTGCCTGTTTAGCAGGTAGCAAAATTAGAGTCACCATTTATACCGATAGCCAATATGGTTTCGGTGTAGTTCATGATTTTGGGCAATTGTGGTCTCAGAGAGGTTACATAACCTCCTCTGGTTCGCCTATTCGAAATGGGGAATTTGTGCGACTGATGTTAGAAGCATTACAAGGTCCAGCAGCAATTGCGATCGTTAAATGAGTAGCCCACACCAAAAATACAGATTTTGTGTCACAAGGTAATCGATATGCAGACGAAGTTGCTCGCTACTGCGCGGAGCAAGGATATTCTTTCACGGAAGTGGAAGTAGGTGGGACTCAGGAAAAGACAGAGTTAAACATGATGCTAGAAACAGTTGATACTTGGGATGATTTGAAAGACATGCAAGAGAAAGCACCTGATTCTGAGAAAAAGGTATGGGAAACAGCAGGTTGTGTGAAAAGTGAAATGGATTTGTGGGTTTCAGCAGATGGAAGGGCAGTATTACCTGATGAACTAGTGAGTCCAATGGCACGACAGATACATGGTCCAGTACACTTAGGAAGAGATGCCATGCTGAGGTTATTTAGGCAGACTTGGTATAATCCTAGGTTTAGGATTGCAGCAGAAGCAGTGTGTCAAAGATGCGTCACCTGCCAGCAATTGAACGTAGGGAAAAGAACACCAGTTACAATGAGTCACATTGGGAGGTCTGGGGGGCCTTTCAACAGAATGCAATTAGATTTTATTGAGATGCCAAAAATCAACCGCCTCAGGTATGTTCTGGTGGTTGTATGCATATTTTCCAGATGGGTTGAAGCATACCCTACACGCGGGTGCGATACACTCACAGTAGCAAAGTTGTTGCTTAGAGAGTTGATCCCGCGCTTTGGGGTGCCGACCTCCTTGGAATCAGACAGAGGAACTCATTTTAACAGCGAAGTTGTGAAGATGCTTTGCTCTGCATTAAACATTGATCAGAAGTTGCACTGTAGCTATCGACCAGAGGCTTCAGGTATCGTGGAGCAGATAAACGGAACTCTAAAGTCCTGAATAGCCAAAGTATGTTCATCGACGTCCTTAAGCTCGCCTGATGCTTTGCCCTTGGTACTCATGAGTATGCGTAGCACACCAGACAGGAGGACAGGTCTCTCTCCACATGAGGTTTTAATGGGGAGGGCAATGAGACTTCCGTCTGTTCCAACTACAGCTTTGTTGAATATTACAGATGATCTGATCTTGGATTATTGCAAGGGACTTTCTGATATCATTCATTTTGTGTCTCTTCAGGTGCAGGCTGCTGAAGTTCCATCTTCAAGAGACCTATGTCACGACTTGTGCCCTGGTGACTGGGTCCTTGTGAAAAAACACGTCCGGAAGAACTGCTTAGATGTGCATTGGAAGGGGCCCTACCAAATAATCCTGACAACGAATGCTGCTGTAAAGTGTGGAGGGCTGCCAAACTGGATTCATGCTTCCCATACTCGAAGAGTTCCAGCACCCTTAGAAGAAACAGCTCCTCTCACAGATGAAAATCCAGCTGTGGACGGCGAACCACTAGAGGGGGTCAGTCAAGCTGTGGGGGTGTCGGAAGAAGTTGGGAGTGCTACAGATCCAGAAGAAGAAAGACAGGACGACAGTGAAACTGAAGTTGCCACCGAAGGAGAAAGTTGCTGTGAATACGGCTCAGACACAGATCAAGACAAGAGTGATCAAGAACCGAGTGTGAGGACAAGAAATAGGAGAACAAGACGTGGAGAAGCTAGTTGGCCTGAAAGAAAGAAGAGGCCGAGCTTGAAGCCAACTCCAGGGAGAACTCTTGCTCCTATATCTGAAGACTCGGATTTGGACGTAGGTGCACAAAGACAGGAACAGGAAGGTCCGAGAAGATCGAGGAGGGTACGAGTGCCCTGCAGAAGATACGCTACTCCTGAGTGGACCTACCTAGCTGCAGATGTCCAGTGCACGGAGATCCGGGAGGGTGAGGGAAGTGACATTGACCAGTACTGACCCAATCATAACATTGAAAGTAGTGTTGTTGATACCCGGAGTGGAGGTCGAAGGGTTGCTGACACTCACTATTCCTAATCCTCCTTATCTGAGCAGGATAAGAGAACTGGTTTTAAACAGAATAGAATTTCCGACTTTTTGTTCAATGAGGCCAACACCCGAGGAGATCATTCTTCGTTTGGAAATATTAGAATACGTGATTAGAGCCGCTGGAACACGTATCATTCCAGATTGTTAAAGACTTTGTAAATAAACAGATTGAAAGATGACCTAGCGCCAAGTGGAAGAAGAAGAAATTTAGGGACTTCCCATTTAGTGGACGGAGAAGGGCTAGGGTTGTCTGTTGCTTTAGAACTCAAAGACTGATCTTGTGGAAGGGATTATCAGCTTCCAGGTGTGGTTCGGAAAGACTGAATAAGCAAAGAAAAGAGACTTTGTGTTGTGAAAGAAAATCAGAACTACACTGTCTTGAGATCATGGAGGCCGGCAACCCAAACCGCAAGACAAAATGCATAGTAGGCACACTTTTAGTGGGAGTAATTTTCCTCATAGTTTTAGTAGTTACTATATCATATGTAGTGGGACATGAAAATGAAGAGAAGGCAACAAAGGAAGCAAAAATTGTACCAATACAGAAACCTACTACTGCTGGTCAAAGGGGGGACAATACAGGGAAAGATAAAGCTTTACTAGCAGCAGAGACTCGTAGGTTGCATATGGATGAATCACAGGGAAATTTCAAATCAAATGCATATGCTAAATTGCTTTATGAATATATTGATGCTATGGAGGCAAAGGATTGCTACGTGTGTATGCAATTGCCAGCCTCTGTAGACGAAGGTATTAGATATCATCATCTTCCATTGACTTATGGAATCACATGTAGTTTGTTGCTTAGTATATTCTATGAACGTGATGGTTTTGAATATTATTTTTCAAATTTTGATGCTGTTTTACCAGAAGTTCCAAATTACAAGCACATGAACAAGTGGGATTATTATAAGAGTGAAGATAGATTAAAGACATTTTTCATTCCTTGGAAAACGTTGGATACTTCACATGCCCGAAGAAATAATTTGACTTGTAAAGTGTCAGAAATTGAGAAAAGGTTTATCGGACATGTGGATGATCGGTATAGGAGACAGAAGATCTTAAAGGCTTCAGGCCAATGGAAAACAGATTGGACCGAGGAAGAAAGGTTACACAAAAGAAAGGGTAGTAATGGTCCAATAGCTTTAGATCTAGAGCAAAAAGGGAAACTGTGTATATATAGGGGTAAAACCTATGATGAGAATGTGTTTGTGGGAGAAGTAAATTGTGAACATGCTTTCCAATTAGAATATTATACAAAAGATTTCTTGAAGGGAATGCAGGTGATCCCGAATGTATATTTTGTTTGTGGAAGAAATGCATACGTGAAACTGCCGGATAATTGGTATGGATCATGTTATTTAGCAATTGTCTTCCCCAAAATATACCATGCTAAGGATCTAGAAATTATAGAGGGAAGAACTCAAGCTAGAGGAAGAAGGGATGTAAGCGATTAGGAGGTAGTTGGAGACGTATTTGGTGCTATGTTTCCTCTTTTAGGGATAGTACTGAATGATGTCAAGATCAGAAGATTGGCAACAGTTGTAGATAGGTTGTCCGCCAGTACTGCTAGATCATTAATGCTGGTGGAGGGAGAGATGCAATCGATAAGGGCAATGGTTCTTCAGAACCGACTTGCTCTAGACGTTCTGTTAGCCAAAGAGGGAGGAGTCTGTAAGGCTTTGAAGGTTCAGGAATGTTGTACTTACATTCCAGACAATTCAAAACCTCTAGAAAAGTATATACGGAACATCACTGAAATTCATCATGAGATTGAGGATTTGACACAGGTAAATGTGTGGGAAAAAGTAGGTCATGGAATGGGTAAAGTTGGAGGTTGGTTTGCCAACCTAGGAAAGGGTTTCATTTGGTACATACTGAAACCTATCATCATAATAGTGATTTGTATAATCACCTTGTGGGGATTGGTGCGGCTGTACCAATGGTATAGATCAAATAGGTTGCAGAGATCCATGAGAGAGCAGGAGAGGAGATTAGCTGCGATGCAGGATAATCAGTACAGGAGTCTGAGGACTCTAGAGATGATGAAACGAGAGAGTACTACAACGAGTTCAGTTTGATTTAGTTCATACCTCAGGGATGGTGTTGTGATGGTGATGACTACTAAAAGTCATCAAAGGGGGGAACTGAGAGAGCGCAAATTGAGAAAAAATTAGAAGTGCACCATATTTACAAGCACGTTGCATTAGTTTAGTAAAGATTACATAAGAGTGTCGAATTTATAGAGTGAAAATACATAAGAGTGTTTAATTAAAATAGAATGCATATATCAGTGTGAAAAGCTAATGTAAAAGTGTGTAGGGATGTTAGAATGATGTTGAAATCCCATGTTATGTGGCTGTTGTAGAGGAGAATGTAATACTGCTAAACATAGAAATGTGTAGGCCACATGGCAGTTCACAGAGAATGAAAGGTGCTGTTACACTCTCACATGATATGGATTTTAATGTTGTTGTAATTCAAAGTATTATTGATCATAGAACGGAAATATATGTTTTATAAAAGTGTTTCATATAACCATTGTGTGTAATAAGTTAGAATAATGTTTAGACTAAGAAATTAAAGGTTTACAGAGTGCACAGGCCCGTTTCATGTAATTCTAATAGGCCTGAATAGATAAGGTCATTTCTTTTGATCTGCATGTGTTAGTTAGAGGAATGTTATGTTAAGCATAAATTACTGAGCCTGCTCGAAGGTTTACGACTTAGAAGATACAGTGGAGGCCGGAATTTGGGGCCCACTGTACAAGTGTCTGATTGCAGGTGCGAGGAGGCTCCAATCAAGAGAGTGATGAATAGAGTTTTGTTCAGGGAGCCAGGCACAGGCCTGGAGGAGGCTTCAGGAATTTCCTGGGGGGTACCGTCCTGCCGGAGAAGAGCCTGAGAAGCAAGGTCAACGCTAACGATGGGCCCAGAGGAGTATCAGCATGGAAAATGCCAGAACCGACACCACGTGAGGGGCGTCTCTAAAGGGCGTTTCTATTGTGAATGTGATTTTTGTATTAGGGACAGCACCCGTGGGTGGAGTTAGGGCAGATGGTCTGAGGAACCTAAGAGAGTGGATGGGTAGGCAGATAGGATAACTGCGAGACACTGATTCACAACGAAGACTAAGAGAAGTGAGTGATCTTCTTTGGAAGTCACCACGGCTGACACCTTTTTAGGTTAAGATTTTACTAAGTAGGGATGTCACTTATTCTAGTGTAGGGACAGTCTAATCTGGATTTTCTTCCTTTCTGTAAATGACTCATAAGCTACAGCTTGTGTCTATTCTTGCAACTCTGATGATTTTTGAATTGGTTTTGGTGATATTCTTCTGCCGACTAAGAGCATTTAGAAAATTTATGTTTGTATTGATACCAGTATATCTTTTGAACCTTATTTTGAGATGTTTGTATCTCCAGTTAACTTTGGCTTTATAATAAACTTTTAAAACTTATTCGTAGTAAGTGGTTCTTTAGAGTAGTGTAAGTCCTTAACTGATTGACCTAGTAGTGGATTGCCTTTTACTCTATGACAGGTATCAACGGTTCAGTCGACCTGAGTTGGGATCTAGACCTATAGAAATAGATCAGAAATCCCGCCGTAACACTTGCTTAGAAAACTGGTGAGGAAGTCTTAACCATATCTCCTTCACCCCAAACAGAATAGGACTATGGATCATCAATCATTACGAATTAAATTCTTTTTTTAGCATCAAAGATGTAAAAAAATGTGGTTATTTCTTTAAAAAAACACGTGTGCTGGAAGCTTACTGCATTGAAGAAAGAGTGCTCTGTCGTAGGATGAAGGCCGTCAATAGGAGACTAACAAGGACATAATGCATATTTACAGCCTTAAGTAAGAGACAGTGAAATTATTAGAGCAATGGCATCGTGTGAGTACATTGGTATTACATGCATATCTACTGTACACTGTGTGACATGTAATGCACTGTTAGACCTGACCCTATTGGCAGGTTTAGCCCCAAACATTTTGCCTTTTGCCTCCTATTTTTCTGACCCTGTTTCGTTGGCTATAGGAGTCTGGGCACTTTACCACTGCTGATTAGTGCTAAAGTGTATATTCTCTCTGTTAGAAATGGGGGTTTCAAGTTGGCAATTGTTTGCACCATTGCCAAGTAGGGACCCTTCTTCCTAGTCAGGGTAAGGGGGATACACTTCTAAAAGAACCCCTGCTCACCCCCTTGGTAGCTTGGCACGTGCAGACAGGCTTACCTCAGAAGCAGTTTGTAAGTCATTTGTGCAGCAATACGATACAGTAATACAGTGAAAATGGTTCACTGATAGAATATTGATGCACAAAATATCCCCACACACAAATATTGATGCAAAAATATCGATGTAAAAAATGTCAACATCCTATATTTAAAATCATAAGTACAAAAATATGGATGTAAAAAATATGGATGTACAAAATAAAGATTTTTTAATTAAAAAAAATTAATGCTAAATATATTAAATAATAAAATTAACTTAAAAAATATTTAGATTTAATATACATTTTAACAAATAGAATAAAATGTCATTTAAAAAATATTTAAACATACATATATAACATTTTATATATATATATATATATATATTTCCTCTAAAACAATTAATAAACGATTACTTTTAATTTATTTTATAATTTTCTGAATATATAAAAAATTACAAATACAAATATATATATTTACATTCACTTATAAAATAAAATCTAATAAAAACATTATATTATAAATTAAAACATTAAAATATTTAATAGTCTTTAAAATAAAATGTTGCACTCCATTGAGTGCAACAGTAGGGAATGTGTTGAATAGCGGAGGGGTAAACATTACTATTCCCACTCCAGTGAGTGCAACAGTAGGGAAAGTGTTGGATAGCCGAGGGGTAAAAATTACTATAACCACTCCAGCGGGTGCAACATTAGGGAAAGTGTTGGATAGCGGGGTTAAAAATTACTATTCCCACTCCAGTGAGGGTGACAGTGGGGAAAGTGTTGGATAGCGGAGGGAGAAAACTTAATAGTCCCACTCCAGTGAGTTCAACAGTAGAGAAAGTATTGGATAGCGGAGGGGTAAAACTTACTATTCCCACTCCAGTGAGTGCAACAGTAGGGAAAGTGTTGGATAGCATAGGGGTAAGGCTTAATATTCCCACTCCAGTAAGTACAATAGCAAAGAAAATGTTGGATAACAGAGGGGTAAAATTTACTAATCCCACTCCAGTGAGTGCAACAGTAGCGAACGTGTTTTATAGCAGAAGGGTAAAACTCAATATTCCCACTCCAATGAGTGCAACAGTAGGGAAAATATTGGATAGATGAGGGAAAAAAATTACTATTCCCACTCCAGTGGCTGCAACAGTAGGAAAAGTGTTGGATAGCGGAGAGGTAAAAATTATTATTCCCACTCCAGTGGGCGCAACAGTAGGGAAAGTGTTGGATAGCGGAGAGGTAAAAATTATTATTCCCACTCCAGCGGGTGCAACAGTAGGGAAAGTGTTGAATGGCAGAAGGGGTACACATTCCAGTGAGTGTAAAAGTAGGGAAAGTGTTGGATAGCGGAGGGGTAAAAATAACTATTCCCACTCCAGTTTGTGCAACAGTAGGGAAAGTGCTAGAAAGTGGAGGGGTAAAAATTTATATTTCCAGTGGAGTCTTTTCAAAATTAAAAACAAACAAATTAACGACAACACAAAAGATTTTAAATAACAAAAAACATAAAACATATATAAAAGTTTTAAATATTACAAAAAGATAAACAGATTATAATGTTAAAAAAATCTAACAAATACCTAGAAAGATTTTTTTTTTAAATCACTCTAAAGAAATGACACAATTAACATAATTAATTACAAATTAATTAATAAAAATTAACAATCAATTAGTAAATATTTTATAATAAAATAACTCCCACAATTAACACTTTAAAATCTAAATTAAATAAATAATAATAAATAAAAAACATTAATACATTTCTTACAATTAAATTACTTACCACCCCATTCCCCTATAAACCCACAACCCGCTCCTAAAAAAAATGACACAATTAACATATTTGCCAATTAATTAATTAATTATAATTATCAGCCAATTAATTATAATTAATAATAAATTAATTCCCACAGTTAAAACTATAACATCTATTGAAATAGATACTAATACATACAAATGTATAATTAATTTATAATTAAATTACTTCACACCCTATTACCCTACAAACCCATAACCCACTCCTAAAATATTTACACAATTAGCATAATTGACAGTTAATTAATTAAACATAATTAACAACCAATTAATAAATAATTAATAATACATGAATTCCCACAATTAACACTATAAAATCTAAATTAAATAAATACCAATACATACAAAATAATAATTAATTTATTATAATTAAATTACTTCCCACCCTATTCCCCTATAAACCCACAACCCGCTACTGAACTTAAAAGCGTAAAATTTAATTAAAATAAAATTAATAACTACTAAAATATTAACACATATATTAAAAAACAAAACAAATTCTTTTACAAAAAAATTGATCACATACTTTTAAAATGCATACTAAAATACATAACACTAATTAAAAAATTGATATTTTAAACAACTATATTTTTGCAAATGATATTAACAACTTCGATATTTACAAAAATGATATTTCTTACCTGCAAGTCGATATTCTTGACACCGATATTTTTCCTGTCGATATTTCTGTATCATGATATTTAAAACTCAATATTTGTCTTTGTCGACATTTTAAACTCAATATTCTGTCTGCGCACCAGTGAAAACACTGCAGATGGACACCACACCAGTTTAGAAAAATAAGTAATCTTTATTGAAACCAAAACTAGACCAAAGCAACAAAAAATCCACAATACTGTACTAAAAAGATGGTCCTTAAAAGGTAGAAACACTTATGTTCCAAGAAAATGTGGGATGCAACACTTTCACACACAGTACCTTGGATGAGTAGAAAAATGCAAGCAGAAAGGGTCGCCGGGAAGGTGATACATCGGTTCCTTACACTCAGGGAAGTTGATGCCTTGTTCCTTGCTCCGGGGGAGATGATGCGTTAGTTCCCTAATGCTGCGCAGTGGAGGTGATGTGTTGGTTCCTTACCAGAGAGAAGGTGATGGGTAGGTTTCATACTGTGTGGGGAGGTGATGCGTCGGTTTCTTACCGCTTCTCCCAACAATCAATCAATCAGGACATTTATAGAGCGCACTACTCACCCGTAGGGTCTCAAGGCGCTAGGGGGGGGGTGCCGTTACTGCTCGAACAGCCAGGTCTTGAGCTTCTTCCTGAAGGAGAGGTGGTCTTGGGTCAGGCGCAGGTCGATCGGGAGGGAGTTCCAGGTCTTGGCAGCCAGGTAGGAGAAGGACCTTCCTCCTGTTGTCGCTCTTCGGATGCGGGGGACGGCGGCGAGGGCGTGGCTGGTCGATCTGAGGTGGCGTTTGGGAGCGTAGAAGTTGATTCGGTTGTTGAGGTAGCTCGGGCCTTGATCGTGTAGGGCTTTGTGTGCGTGGGTGAGGAGACGGAAGGTGATTCTTTTGTTGACGGGGAGCCAGTGCAGGTCTCTCAGATGTCCGGAGATGTGGCTGTTTCGTGGGATGTCGAGGATGAGTCTGGCTGAGGCGTTCTGGATCTGCTGGAGTCTCTTCTGGAGCTTGGCGGTGGTTCCGGCGTAGAGGGCGTTGCCGTAGTCCAGTCGGCTGGTGACGAGGGCCTGGGTGACAGTCTTCCTGGTCTCGGTGGGGATCCACCAGAAGATCTTCCGTAGCATGCGCAGGATGTTGAAGCATGACGAGGAGACGGCGTTGACTTGTCTGGTCATGGAGAGGGAGGAGTCCAGGATGAAGCCCAGGTTGCGTGCGTGGTCCGTCGGTTTGGGTGCGGTGCCCAGGGCGGGGGGCCACCAGGAGTCGTCCCAGGCGGAGGGCGAGGAGCCCAGGATGAGGACCTCCGTCTTGTCTGAGTTCAGTTTCAGGCGGCTGGTCGACATCCACTCGGCTACCTCTTTCATCCCTTCGTGCAGGTTGGCTCTGGCGGCGGCGGGGTCGTTGGTCAGGGAGAGGATCAGCTGGGTGTCGTCGGCGTAGGAGATAATGTTGAGGTTGTGTTGGCGTGCGATGGCCGCGAGGGGGCTCATGTAGACGTTGAAGAGGGTGGGGCTCAGCGAGGATCCTTGAGGGACGCCGCAGATGACTTCGGTGGCCTCTGACTTGTACGGTGGTAGGCGGACTCTCTGTGTTCTTCCGTCGAGGAAGGATGTGATCCATTCCAGTGCCTTCTCCTGGATTCCGATGTTGCCGAGGCGCTGCACTAGGGTGCGGTGGCAGACAGTGTCGAATGCCGCGGAGAGGTCCAGGAGGATGAGGGCCGCTGTTTCTCCGTTGTCCATCAGGGCTCGGATGTCATCGGTGGCAGCGATGAGGGCGGTCTCGGTGCTGTGGTTGGCTCGGAAGCCAGACTGTGAGGGGTCGAGGGATCCGTTCGTCTCGAGGAAGGCGGCCAGCTGTTTGTTGACGGTCTTTTCGATGACTTTGGCCGGGAACGGGAGGAGCGAGATGGGACGGTAGTTCTAGAGTTCGGTGGGGTCCGCTGTAGGTTTCTTGAGTAGAGCACTGAGTTCGGCGTGCTTCCAGCTCTCAGGGAAGGTGGCGGTGTCGAAGGAGGTGTTGATAATGTCCCGCAGGTGGGGTGCGATGACAGCGTCGGCCTTGTTGAAGACGTGGTGAGGGCAGGGGTCGGTCGGAGATCCGGAGTGGACGGAGTTCATTGTGCGGACGGTGTCTTCGGTGCTGATCGGAGTCCAGGCACGGAGGGTGGTGGTGGGTGGCGTTGCTGCGGTCGTGGCGTGCGTCGGTTGGATGCTGAAGCTGTTGTGTATGTCCGCGATCTTGTTGTGGAAGTAGGAGGCGAGGGAGTTGCAGAGGTCTTGCGATGGGGTGATGTCGTTGTTTCCGGCGTTGGGGTTGGAGAGCTCTTTCACGATGTTGAAGAGTTCCTTGCAGTTGTGTGCGTTGTTGTCCAGCCGGTCCTTGTATGCATTTTTCTTGGTGGCGCGGATCAGTTGGTGGTGTTTCCGGGTAGCGAGCTTGAGGGTGGTCATGTTGTCCATTGTTGGTTCCCTTCTCCATACTTTCTCGAGGGCTCGGCAGTTCTTCTTGGAGCTCTTGAGTTCGTCGGTGAACCATGGGGCTTTTCTGCAGCCGGGTCTGCTGGGCGGGGTCCTCAGAGGGGCGAGTTCATCCGCGCAGTCGCTGATCCACTTCGTGAGGTTGTCGGCGGCCTGGCTGGGGTTCGCTGAGCCGGCAGGAGGGTGCTGGCTCAGGGAAGCGGTGAGCTGCTCGGCTGTGATCTTGTTCCAGCTTCTTCGGGCAACCTGTTGCTGGTGGTGGTGGATCGTCGTTCTTTTGAAGGTGAAGTGGACACAGCTGTGGTCCGTCCAGTGGAGTCCTGTTGCGTGGCTGAAGGCGATGTCTTTGCTGGATGAGAAGACGGCGTCGAGTGTGTGTCCGGCGAGGTGGGTGGGGGTGGTCACCAGCTGCTTGAGTCCGAGGTTGGCGAGGTTGTCGAGCAGGGTGATGGTGTTCCGGTCGCTGTTGTTCTCCAAGTGGAAGTTGAGGTCCCCCAGGAGGATGTAGTCGGCGGAGGGGAGGGCATGCGGGCTGATGAAGTCGGCGATGTCCTCGCTGAATCATGTGCGTGGTCCCGGGGGTCGGTAGATCAGGGTGCCTCTGAGGGTGGTCTTCGGGTCGGTGTGGATCTGGAAGTGCAGGTGTTCGGCGGTGGTTAGGGTGTCGTCGGTGTTGGTCGTGATGCGGATGGTGTCCCTGTGGATGATGGCGATGCCTCCTCCCGTCTGGTTGGCGGTGCGGTCCCTTCGGGTGATCTTGTAGCCCTCTGGGATGGCGATGGCGATGTCGGGCGCTGAGGAGGCGTTCATCCAGGTCTCCGTGAGGAAGGCGATGTCAGGGGCTGTGGTGTCGAGGAGGTTCCAGAGTTCGATGGCGTGTCTGTGGACGGAGCGGGTGTTGAGCAGGATGCACTTGAGGTGGTTGCTGCAGGTGTTCGGCTTGGCGGGTGCTGGTGCAGGGTAGGTCCGGGTGCAGGTGAACTTGCAGGCGTTGCAGCTGAAGGGTCCGTGGGTGTGCTTCGGGGTGGCTCGGTGACATCCCGGGATGCCGCCGATGTTGAGTGCGAGGAGTTCGGCGGCGTTGTAGGTTCGTCGGGTCGGCTTCCGTCGGTGGGGGCCAGGGGTCCTGGCACTGGGCGCGGTCCAGGCGCGGACGGGCGCAGACGGGCTTACCTTTGGCGCGCCTTCGGTGCACAATCGGCGCGCCCGCTGCGCGTCAACGCTGCGTGTTCGCATGGTCGCCATATATGGCGAAGTGCGCGGGTGGGCGGAGCAGCTGGGAGGCGGGAGCGGGGAGGGAACAGAAGGAAAAAAGGGGCGGGGTCAGCGGTGGAGGCGGGAAGCGGGGAGCGGGGAGGGACGACGGAGGGCGGCAACAGGCAGGAGGGAACAGGGAAAACAGCGGTAGAAACAACAATGTAAACAAAGACAACAGATATGGCAATAACACTTCTATTGAGACAATACAGAAAAATAAACACCAGGGGCACAGGGAGCGGAGCGCCGATCACGGACCACGCCGCTCTGGGGAGGGGGCGCGGTCACGAGGCGGCAGTCGGGCAGCAAGGCACAGCGGAGGGGGAGGCACACGCAGCAGCTGGTGGCCGTGCCGTGCGACAGTCTTGACGCTTCGATGCAATAGGTGACGATCCGGTACTGTGAGGGACTGTCCGGGACTATGTGGGAACACAGTCAGGGACTTGGGCAAGGACTGGAAACTGGGTAGAAAACGAACACAGAAAGAGGAGTACAGCACTGTCCAGGATCATACAGGGAGTCAGAGGAGAAAAAGGGATCCAAAGGCTGTACAAGTCAACAAGATGGGCAAGACTCAGAAATGAAGGGCACTCACTAGGCAATTTAGCATTCAGAATAACTACACCCAAGGATGAATGTGCAAGACATATATATGAAACAACATTAACAATAAAGGGGAGTGTGGGGTAAAACACTCAGGAGCTCCACACGGTAAGACTGAAGCTCATTAAGTTTCTCACCCACAAGTGCTATTATAGATACTGACTGCAAATACCCACATGTAGGATATGCATGCAAAGGCAGGGTCTGTGGAACTTATACCTTTGGTGATGTTATAAATGCAACTCAAATACAATACTCGCAGTGAACAGGAAACACCAGCTCGGTAGTCAGCTGTGCCCACGGTCCTGGCGTTCAAACAGGAACATGCAAGACAGTAACAGCAAGGGGGTAGTTAAACACAAGCACAATAGACAAGGAGCTAGCAAGGAGGAGTGCTTAACAGGAAAGGGAGAAAATCACAGGGCACACTTGGCAGAAAGCAGGTAACTAACTTACAAGGTAATAGAAGCAAGACAGCAGAAATAGAAAGACGGCAAACTAGGAACTAGAACCAAGGAAATGGGAAGAAATGGAAAAGGATATACAGAGGAGGAGGATACAAGGGTATACTGGAACAGAGAAGGTTCAGAAATCAAGAAAACAAAGTAGCATAGAAGGCAGTGCTGGGGCAGGAACACTAATTGAGCTAAGGCGCAGGAGTCAAGGTAGCAATGCAGGCAGTGCCAGTTCAGGCACAGAGAATTACGAAAGCTTCAGGAGTCACTGTAGCACTGCAGGCAGTGCTGGTTCAAGGAAACAGGAAATAGCTAGAGCTGAGGAAACAAGGAGTCAAGAGAGCACTGCAAGCAGTGCAAATCAGGAACAAGAAATAGCTAAAGCCCAGGAACAGGAACAAGGACAAACTATAGGTCGGGAAACAAGGTAGCACTGGAGGCAGGGCTAATTCAGGCACAATGAATAGCTATAGCTCAGGAATCAAGAAACAAGGACTAACTAAATCTCAGGAATCACAGGATACAAAGATATCAAACGCTCAGAAAAAAATTGGAAACAAGGATCGGTCTCACCGATATACAGCTACAATGACCAACACTGGCCTCAAGGGAGCTCTGGCTTAAACGAGCTCACGGTAATTACATGCATCAGGTGTGAGCAGGCTAGCAGCAGCCAGACACAGGTGAGCTGAATTATTCCACCCATCCTTGACCTGCAGGGGTAGAGACAAACCAGTGAGCAGGGAATTCTGGGTAATGGAGGGTCAAACATGAGCAGGCTGGTATCAAACATGAGCAGGCTGTTTTTCACAAAACCTGGCATGGAATGGGAATGGATGTCAATTCCGCAAAGGTGTCCAAATGGCTGTAAGTCAGTATATACATGTAGGGGAGGGTCTGGAAGCATATTAGAATACTGGAAAGCCCCACAATTCAGCCCCCTGGTGGTGGGAATGAGAGCACAGGGAGTGAATCGTGACAGGTACAATGCAATGCGTGAAGACCCGGGATGTGCTGCGATGATTCAGCTGCGCCCCCTCGATGCATCGGTTTTTCCACAACAGGGCCTGCCTCAGAATCGGTGCGATGATCACGGACGTCGGAGACCGGTACATGGGATTTGTCGAAAAAGTCTTCTTGCACCGATGAGATGCGCCAGAAACAGATGATGCGTTGATTTTTAAAGTTGTTGCAGTTTCCAGTCCCAAAACAATCTCCAGAGGTTCAGAACACTGGCAGGCACCGCTCAGCAGGTCAGAAATCCCAACAAATGAGTTCAGGGGGGACTGGGGTTAAAGTCCTTGTGTCCCTGAGAACTCCTCCCCTACCCTGAATGCAGCCCAGGTCTATTCAGCCCAGGCCTGACTCATTCAGGAAAGGCAGGACACACATCAACCCCCCACCTCCTGTTGGCTATCTGAGAGAATGCACCTCCCCAGCCCCTGTTACTCCAAAACCACACAATCAATCCACAAACCAGCAGAAGCACACAAGATGGCTAAGCAAGAAGATACTTTTTTTCTAAAAGTGGTATTTTCAAAGATGCAATTTTATATTCTGAGTTCAGGCATACTAAACTCCATCTTTCTATTGTGTTCCAATGGGAAATTGTATTTATAAGATGTTATAAATCCTATTGGACATATAGCCTTCTTTCAAAAGTGAAACTTGAAATTGGTAGTATTTCACTACCAGGAAATGCCACACACATCAGGGCATGCCCTACCTTTCACACTGCACCCTGCCCACAAAGGTACCACGGGCCTACTTTAGGGGTCCCTCATTTGTAAGAAAAGAGATGTTTGTGGCCTGGCAAGTGGGTGCACTTGCCAGGTCAAGATGACAGTACCATACAGCGCACAGACACTGCAGTGGCAGGTTTGATTTACTTTTATAGGCTGCTCATGTGGGTGGCACAATCAGTGCTGCAGGCCCACTAGCAGCATTTGATTTACAGGCCTTAGGCACACACAGTGCACTGTAATAGGGACTGACTAGTAAATCGAATATGTCAATCATGGAATCACCAATCCATAAACACAATTTGCAAGGAGAGCATATGCCCTTTAGCACTGATCAGCAGTTGTAAAGTGCCCAGAGTCATAAAACCAACTAAACCAGGTTTCATAACAGGAGGCCAAAAAGCAAAAAGCCTGGGGATAAACCTGCTGGACAAGCCAGGTCTCACACTCCCTGCATAAATTCTGATATAATTGGTTAGCCATGATTGGCATATTAGATTTATTGGTAAGTCCCTAGTAAAGTGCAAAGTGTATGTCCGGGCCTGTAAATCAAATCCTACTAGTGGGCTTGCAGCACTGGTTGTGCCACCCACATTAGTAGCCCTGTAAATGTGTCTCAGACCTACCACTGTAGTGTCTGCGCACGCAGTTTGGTAACTGCCATGTTGTCCCCAAAAGTGCACCCACTTGACAGGCCCAAACCTTCCCTTTCCTTATGTATAAGGCACTCCTAAGGTAGGGTGCTATGTATATCAAAGGTAGGACATGTACTGGTGTGTGTGACATGTCCTGATAGTGTAATACTGTGTATTTTGTTTTTCACTATTGAAAGGCTGTCTGTCCTATAGGTAGGCTGTGGGGTTTTAGGTTTAAACCTATAATAACTGATAAAACCCCACTGAAAGAAAAATAGCCCTCGCAGGTGAAACCATAAAACACTGAAAAAACACCTGGACAACCACAAACTAAATGCCATTCAAAGAAAGGAAAAAGAGAGTGAAAGCCATTCTTTTCTTCCTGAAGGGGTCAATACAATGTAACTTTATTATACAAGTAGCAGTAAGAAAGACTGGCTAACATTATTCTGCTTGAGTTTTGTTCTTTAGGGATGCCACTAAAATATTGTTTCTTCTTCCTTTTATTTATCAGTTTTGTGGCCTTTGGTCTAAAGATGCAGGGTTTAGTTTCATGTTTTAGGTCTAGTTTAATTATTTTATCAACTATAGAGAATCAGGAAATATCAAACTCATATTTGATATTTTGGCTGCATTTGATTCTTTCACCGATAGGTAAAATGGCTGGTTTCATAAAAATCTTTCCTAATATGTGTCATCACATTTACCCACAGAGAATGGGTAAAAACCCTTAATACATCAGACCATAGTTTCTACAGGGTCAGTATTGATAGTAGGTGAATTGCCAACACCTCAGGCTTTAAACATTCAATGCAAGGTATAGTGACAAGTATATATATCAACAAGCATCTGGGATAGTGGTGAAAACATGACACCAGACTTTTGGAAAACATGGAACGCAGTGTCACTTGTAATGCTCTACAAAAAAGGTTCTTTCCAAGTTCAACAAAGATTGGAGTGATATTGTTTGTATTTGCAGTGATTCAGCTACGTATATAAAAAAGTTGTGTGATGACCTGTCAAAATTGATACCCGAGCTGAAGTGATTCCCTGTAGTAGAATCCTTGCCACTTGTTAGATGGTATGCTGGTATCTTTACAATCTTAAGAGTTAATGAGGGATGCTATTGACTTTTAGTCCTTTCTGGCTATAGGCTTATCATTGGGGCTGCACTGTAACATTTTACATGTGTAGCTTTCAATAGCGACAAGAACAAGATAGAAAAAATGGGGTTTAGGCTCTCTAAACTCAAAATTTATTAACACACCTTTTGGTAAAGGTGGTTTTTAAATTCCGTGTTTGAAAATGGCACTTTTAGAAAGTGGGCATTTTCTTACTTTACCATTCTGTATGCCTCTGGCTGTTTGTGTATTCAGTGTCTGGTGTTTGAGTGACAGGAGCTAGGGATGTGCATTCATTCTAGGCAATCACTAGGGGGTTGAGGTGCCCTACCTTGCCTGACTGACTCATCGCTGGGCTGAATATACCTGGTCTGCATTTAGAGTGGTGGGTGGTGTTTCACTTGCAACTGAATAGGCTGTGTCTATTTTTTACAATGCTGTCTTCGGCCCCTGCAGTCATGCTGCACCAGGGAGGACAGGACTGGTTTAAACTGTGTTCAGAGACCCATACAGCAAAGAGAACAATAAACCAAATGGGGTATAAGTATTGCACCTAAAACCCAAGGATTTTAGATTACTTCACGGAATAAGAGGACCCTGCCAAGAAGAAAAGCAGAAGGACTGAGGGGCATATTATCAAGGGGGTTTATCTCCGCTTTTTTGGCTTTCAAAGCCAAGAAAGCGGAGATAAAATTATCTCCCTATTACCTAGCTGTCGCTAACACAAGTTAGCGACAGCTAGTAGGAGATAGCGACCATCTTGGGCCCGACTTTGCATGTCAGTGATATTTATCACTAATGATATGCAAAGTGGGCGTGCCAAGATGTTAGCGACTGGAAACAGTCGCTAACATCGCTATCTCCTATTACCAACTTTTGGAGATATTTGCGCTAAGCGCGAATATCTCCAAAAGTTAACACCTGCCCTGAGCAGTTCTTAGCCATGTTATCCAATGGGAGGTGGATAACATGGCTAAGAGCATTAGCTCGGTAATGCATGAATATCGCTGACTTTTCAGCGATATTCATGCATTGCGGCCGTTTTTTATCGCATTTGCGATAAACCTTGGTAATACCAAGGTTTATCTGCGATAAAAATCGCCGCAGCTTAGCGGTAAAATTTTATCTCTAACCAAGCAATAGCGATAATTATCGCTATTGCTTGGTAATATGCCCCTGAGTGAGGAGCGCTGCCTTTTCTGTGTGAGGGGTGGGCTGGCCTGTAGTTGCTGCTTCTGTGGCAGAGGAAAAGGACTGACTCTTTGTGTCTTTCTGTGGTATCCTGCTTGAAAAGGAAATCTCCAAAGGCTTGTGTGTGCTGGCCTCCTGTTGGA
The DNA here is from genome assembly GCF_964261635.1 of Lissotriton helveticus. Taxonomy (NCBI): domain Eukaryota; kingdom Metazoa; phylum Chordata; class Amphibia; order Caudata; family Salamandridae; genus Lissotriton; species Lissotriton helveticus. The sequence goes on from NC_136065.1 coordinate 1,156,969,130, forward strand.
AGTCTCAGGGATACAAAAGAATTCAGGAAAGATCTGTGCTACATCTAAAAAGGATCTGCCTGGGAGAAGAGTTGGGAAGGTTGTGTGAGGAGTGCTACTGATGGAGCGAGTTTCAGAATAATATTTTGTTTTGACTCGCACAGTTAAACTTCCATAATAATAACCGTATTAATTGATTTGTGGTGAATTATTAACCAACTTAGATTAAAATGCATTTACATGACACGAGGGACTAATACATGTGCTCTTTTGTTGCATTTGCAAGTACGTTGAAAATAATAAACTAATCTTGTCTATTGTCTTTGTCAGTATTAAATGCGGCTGTTTAACTAATGGCATGTGCTGCTATCACGAGAGCGCCAGGAGGCGCCTTAAGATTGCGCTCTGCTTGGCGGAGCGGGGAGACGCTTGCCACATCGGAGGGGGGAGGTGAGGAGGCCCCCACTGCAGCCGCCACCGCCAGGAGTCAATTTCTGCTGTCCATAGCGCTGCCGCCCCGGGACTCCATCTCCCGGCAGCCTCAGCGGCGGCGCTGCTATCACGAGAGCACCAGGAGGCGCCTTAAGATTGCGCTCTGCTTGGCGGAGCGGGGAGATGCTTGCCACATCGGAGGGGGGAGGTGAGGAGGCCCCCACTGCAGTCGCCACCGCCAGGAGTCAATTTCTGCTGTCCATAGCGCCGCCGCCCCGGGACTCCATCTCCCGGCAGCCTCAGCGGCGGTGCTGCTATCATGAGAGCACCAGGAGGCGCCTTAAAATTGCGCTCAGCTCCGCATCGCGGGACGCCGGGCGAAGCCCGGGCAAAGGGCGGGCCCTCTACGGCCCTCAGAGGCCAGAGGAGGACGGGACGGGCCACCCCACTTGACTCTTTCTAAGGAGGAGGTATAGAGACGCTTTAACTCTTTATTCATCTTGCATTGTACTGCCTATTGTCGTTTTTGGAGTTCTGTATTCCATTAACCATGTCCATCTGGGAGGAGCTGAATGCCCTGTGTGGCACAAAGTACGTCCCGGACGTATCAACCCCCCCTATAATGGGTAGAGACAATGACCAACTAAACGGCACTCCACGGGATGTACCTCTATTTCCCAATAAAGTCCAATCTCAAGTCAACACACTGTCCTGGGGTTTAAACTGTAAAAGGAAGCATGATCAGGAAAAAGATAATGACAATGAGATTCAATCTAACGCTCATAAATCGTGCACTAGCCCTTCATCAACCCCCTCTAACCCAACTATATTTATGTCGGATAAGGCTGTGAATAGAACCTACGACCCTGTATCGCCCCTCCAATTGTCCTTACTGGCCCAGTTTGAGCAATTGTTAATATCTGCAATATCACCTCTGGTCACAAAAATTAATGATTTGGGGGACAGGCTGACCAGCATTGAAAAAACACTTAAGAACTCTCTACCAACTGAAAAAACTGCTATACCTATTTTCCCTAATCCTCCCATCAACCACGAAAAGCCTAAGTCCTCTGCATGCAGGAAAGTCCAAACTCTTGAATCCCCTCTTACCCCACCTATTCCAACTGGCCCTAACGTTACTTTTAATCCCGCATTCATACCTCATAGAGCTCCCAGGGTCGCTCTAGAAAGAAGGCACCGCATTAATCTACCTCCCGAAGCCGCTCCATACGTGACTGTCCTCTCTGGGGTCCCTGCACTTAGCCAGGCCAAACGTGAAACATACCAGGACCTGCTAAATAAAGTCATTTTTTGGCTAAAACACAACAGACCGTTGCCACCTGACCTAGATGGTGGAATCCTGAGTGTCAGGAGGGTGGGGTGGCTAGGTACGTTGCCCAAAGACATCTCGGGGGACTTGATTTTTATCAAATTTAAGAATAGGAACATTGACCCCTACCTACGATTTTGCCAGCCCAAAGAAGGAGATGGCCCTATTTGCATTTGGGACTTGTATGATTTTTATCCCGGCTCCCAACATATTCCGCTTCCAAGACAAATGACAATGACAATGAATTATAATTCTTGGAGAAGGGGATCCCGTGTACCCTGTGCTATTAACCCTCTAGCCTCTAATTAGTCCTGAATATACACAAACATTGATTAGTTGATTCGTCACATTTATTTAATCCTGTTTTAATAGTTGATCTTAACTTTGTAATGAAATGTTGACATATCTATGCATGTCTGTATTGTTGTTGCTTTTATGGTTTTTAACTAAAAATCGAATAAAGCTAATCTGAAGTCTGAAGTTGGTGTTTAGAATCCTGTCCAGAGTGGAGCCCTGCACGTATTCAGAAGTGGAAACTTTACCACATCGACAGTTGTCAAAGAAATATGTTGAATAGTTTTCTGTGCAAGATGTGCTCTGAATGTGACAAAATCAAGGACAGGATGCGGCAAATCTGCCAAGTTAAGGAACTAACGGACTGGTACTTGAAGAATGTTGCATTTCTGAGGAAGCCGAAAGACATGTATTTTGTCGGACAATGAAGTCAAAGAAAAGGCTCGGTTTTGGGTTGGGAACGTGATGACCTGACATGGACTGACATCTGTCAGCCAATAGGAACTCTGGATGGCAAAAGAAAGAATACATTTTAGTGAGATTAGCTAGACAGAAAAGGTATAAAACTTGGCCCCTTTGACAGGAGGGCGCTTCTCGCTTTCCGATTCCAGAAGGGCGTGTCGTGTCGTTGAACTTTCTTGGCGCACGTAAGGATAATAGACCTAAATGATTTTACCCTTTCAGGTGGAGCAAAGAATAGTTAGAGAAATAGCTTGAGGGATTGGAAACTGTTATTTTGCCTTAAACATGCTTACTGATTTGCTTTGAAATGCCAGTCTAATTGTTCATTCCTCATTAAATGCTGCTTATTTGCTAATAAAATAATGATTTATTAAATAAAATGCTTTTTCTTTGAAGAATAAAATTAATAAATTAGATTTAGATTCGACAAGCTGGTCTTGTTTATTCATGGTCTAGTTACCATCAGCTGATCCATTTGCCAAAGTGACTTAATTAATATGATAAATGCATAAAACCATGGTAAGAAATGATAAACCGCAGATGTATATAAAAGTGTAAATAGTTTGTGAATAGGTTCTGATTAATTAGGTAACATGATTCAGTTGCCCAAAAATTGTCTCGTTAGTTTATGGGCCTTGTGAGTGATTTATGAATAATGGTGAGTATCATGGTGTTGGGTAGCGTTGTTGAGACAGTTTTTCTATAGGGGCGGTGGATCAATTCCTTGGTAGCAGAGTTACGGTTGCTATGGTAACTGTCATGCTACATGGTAATTACATAGGATTGATGTTTAACATACGTTGAGTCTGTTCAGTTGTTATATGTAGTCGAAAGGTTTTTTCCAGCAGTGTGAAAATTCCTGGTTTTGTGCCGGCACAAGAGTAGTGTAACAGGTGAAGTTGCACAGTGCATTTGTTCTGTTTCAAAATAGTGGTATTGTCATATATCACTAGTGTTGTCGTCGTACAGCACAAGTTTAGGGATTCTAGGTGTGTTAGGTAGAATGTATAGTGAGGATTGTCTATGAAATTCTAGCTTTGAGTATAAGGACTTGGTGCCTGTTTTAAAACTCACTGTAAAAAGTGTAGTAGAATTTATCTAAGCTTGAGTGAAGGGTAAGGAAGTGTCGTCTACCTTACTGACGTATGAGGTTTTCATTGGTTGGTTAAAGTCCTGCCAAGATTCATGTATGTATGATTAGGGATATTTTTCTGTTTGAATGTGCGAAAATGATTTAGTAATATTCGATCGAGTCTAACTTTGAATTGTCACTTTAAGTGCATTCAGAGAGAAACAAGTACGTTATTATCTGTTAGAAGGGTAAAGTAGACTTACTTTATTGGCGAAACTGAATATTCTGTGAAAATAGCGTCATCTATTTCACGCAAAAGAATACTTGAGTGACTGCTAAAGCTATCATTTTTTTTAGTGAAACAGACAAATGGTTTGTTTTTCTGGTAGTTACTAAAAGAATTCCATTGAAAAAGTTTTATTAAAATGGCGCTGTGAAAATTTTTTGTGAAGGAGGGGTGAGCTCAAGGAGTGAGAGACGAGAAGCTGCAGCGGCAGTGTACGTCACAGGGTCCGCGCTGTGATTGGTTAACATACGTCACAGCAAGCGCACTGTTTGGCTCATGTGACTAAGACGAGTTGACAGCGGATTGGCTCATCCTGAAAGCAGTAATTCTAGTGGTTGAGCAAGGTGGTGACGTAGCTTAACCTGATAGGCATGTTGGTGTGTTTCGCGCACGGATTGGTTGGTTTTGGGGAACAACCAGGAAACATTTACGATCCATTCTAAGTAAGCGGAATTGTTTAAAAACATGGATTATTAATATATTAAGCAGAAAAAGAAGCTTTCATGGTTTCAGAAATTGAAAAATAAATTGAAATCCGACAAGAAAATTGAAACGCAAGGTGGAAAGTTACTTCATACGTACAAAACACCTGCAGCTTATATGGAAGGTGAATATGGTTATCATACTTGCCTATGGTTTGAGAATTGGATGGATTATACCAAGAATGATGGTGTTTTAGCATGGCCGGAAGATAGTTCCTTTAATATGAAGGTTATGAAAAATGTAAGAGACAAGATGATGACACTTGAACCAAAGCCTAGACCTACACAATTTGAGGCTTTAGCTGAATGGGAGGATGAGGTGTTTCAATTGGAAAGAGAGAATAAAGGTATAACAAGAGGTACCAGATTAGATATTGATCGAGAAACTCATGAAGATAGAATGCGTCGTTGGAGACGTAATGCATGTGATGGTCTGTTTCCAGCAAGATTTGGTGAGGCAACTAGTCAAAACAATGCCCGAAAGAAAAATAATAATGCTGATGAAAGTGAATTAGAAGATGCAGTTTTAGAAGAAATTTATATTACGAAACCTAAAAAGCCTCCTCCTTATCAACCAGCTTGTACATGGGCTTCCCCGATGGTTCCTTCAGGAACTTCACCAAGTGCACCTCCTAGAGAAATTATTGATGAGGCATCACCCAGATTATATCCGAATAATGCAAAAACTCCTGAAAGAGTAGAAACAAGATCTAGTTCCAATATATCTGGAGAAAACAGAAATTATGTTGAAACTCCAGTTCGCAGAAATGAAACCCCGACAAATGTAATGAGAACAGAAGGTTGTGGGGAAATGCCAAATACTTCAGAATATTTCCGATCAAACAGCAGTTAACTAAAAGCATGGAAGCAGTAACGGTACCAGTAATAATTGGACCTGTTCAACCAGTATTTGATCAAAGAGAAGTTAGACATTCACCTTTAACTATTCCATTAAATGCAGAAATTCAGAAAGTGGCTGAAAATTTGTATTCAGATTTATCAGAAATTCACCGAGAAAAAACAATGATACCTGATTTAACTTTTAATCAAAGTCCGTTATGTAGAACACCAACAGGTGCAGAATCTGATGCTGATTCGACGGAAAATAGCATAAATAAAATACATTTAACACATACTCCAAAGACTCCAGAAATTAAATTACTTGATGTTGCAAAATTAAAAGCAGATTTGGAGGAACTGATTATTGGCACAATTGGACCAGACAATTTAAAGCTGTATCAGGATGAAGAATTATTGTTTATTTGTAAAAGCATACAATGGAAAACTAAAACGAAGTATGAACAGTTAGAAGAATTAGCTACTGAATTGGAAGTTGATTTGAGCAGGCAAAAGAATTTGGGAAAACATTACAGAGTAGATTTTACTGAAAAAGACATTGAAAACCTGAACACTACAGGAAGAATAATTCATATAAAAGAATTAATTGTGTTTCTACAAAGATTAGGTGAATTAAGTAAATGGAGAGTAAAATGGACAAAAAAAAGAGAGGAAGAAAAAAGAGAAAGAAGTGAAGTAGCAAATCAGTTTCCAATGAGAGAAATAGCAGGAGGTGGGAATGTGCATGTTCCTTGGACAAGGCAGGACATCTTATTGTTCACCAATGATTTCCCTCGGCTGAGAGAAAAGCCTGTGGAATGGTATCGACAGATTTATTAAGGTTTCAAAAGTTCTGTGGATTGATCTTGATGGATTCTTTGACATTGTTGTCCCATCGGATCTTTGGACAGAATGTAAAATTTCTGTAAGTTGGCCCAAAGAAGAACCTGCTCGAGATAGAATAACAGGTGCTCCATCAGCAGATGTTATGGATCTGTATGATAAAGTAATTGTGTGGTTGAAAAACAAGATTGCCCCAAAAGAAGTTGATTGGGTTAAAATAGACAGAACAAATCAAGAGTAAAAAGAATCAGTACATTCCTTTTATGAAAGGTTATTATTGGTTTTTAAACTATACAGTGGCTATGAAAAATTAAGTGAAAAGGATATGAGCCACTTTATATACAGGTTTGTTTATGGTTTAAGACCTGAAATTGGTGAGATGATTAGAAATTGAATTGTTGGTTGGCAATCACTAACAGTTGATGAAATTTTGAGAAAAGCTAAATATTGCAGTGATGAAATAGATGCGAAGCAAAAGAAGCTGAAAGAAAAAGCTATGTGGGCACAGGTGAAGGTAGCTCAACAGCAAATAGCAACCTTAGAAAACAAAAATGTTAATCAGAATCAAGGTAAATGTAAAGGTAATAAGCCTAGATTGATGGGAAATATTGAAGAGTTAAAACAAAAACTCCCATGTTTTAACTGCGGCGAAATTGGACACGGGAAGCGCGAATGTAAAAATACGCCCAGAAATTTTAAAAATGCATCATTAAATCCGCAGATGCAGAATGAGGTAAATCTGCAGCAACAGCTACAGCAACAGCTACAGCGACAGGTAGTGAATCAGCAGAGTCAGATTCCACAACCGCCACTTCCAAATTGTGTGAATGTGCAGAGATACAATTCAGAAACGGGATTCTGCGGAGGAGAGCAGGTAAACAGATCGCAAAGAGTGAATGTGCAAAATGTTTCTCAACAATATTTGATGAAAGAAAATGGAGGAAGTGATTCTGAGGATTACTTATGACGGTGCCTGAGAGAGGAGGAAGAGTGTGTGCTTGGAGCCACTCTTGAGGTAGACCAATCAGGTCCATTTGTAAATGGTAAAGTGAATGATGTAGAAATCACTTTTCTTGTGGACACAGGTGCTACCCGTTCTACTGTTAGATCAGTGGAAATAGAAAACCTGCCTCTCTCTGGTGATACCATCCAAGTAGTTGGTGTAGCTAATCAGCAAATTAAAACAGATTTAACAGAACCTGTCAATGTTGAAATTGGTCAATTTAAAGACAAACATAGATTTGTAGTTTGTAACAGCAGTCCTGTACACTTGTTAGGGAGGGACATTTTATGCAAGATGAATTGTAAAATATATTGCTGGTATTGAGCTTCAAACTCAAGAGGAAGGTGGGCTTTACAAGTTAACAATGTTAATGGTTGAAGCAGAGGAAAGTAAATTATTTCCTGCATTTGATAAAAAATAATCTTCCAGAAGAATTAAAAGAGACAGTCAATGCTAAAATTTGGGATTTGACAGGTTAGTGAAATGGGTTTGATGAAAAATGTTGACCCAGTTAAAATTACAGTGAAACAAGGAGTAGATTTTCCAAACATTCCTCAGTATGAAATGAAAGCAGAAACTATTGAAGGTGTTATACCTGTAATTGAGAAATTCATAAAACAAGGTGTTCTAAAAGAAATTGAAAGCAGTCCATGCAATTCACCGATTATGGGAATTAAAAAGCCAAACAGAACTTTTAGGATTGTTCAAGACCTGAGAAAGGTTAATCAAATAGTTGTTCCATGTTGTCCAGTTGTTCCAAACCCTGAGGTAATTCTTTATCAGATTCCGCATGATGCAGAATGGTATACAGTTATAGACCTCTGCAATGCATTCTTTACTGTTCCATTGCATCCAGAAAGCCAACAAATTTTTGTGTTTAGGTTCCAGGATCGTATCTTAGCATGGTGTCGTATCCCACAGGGGTATACAGAGAGTCCATCTATTTTTAATCAGTTGTTAAAGAAATCCTTGGAAAAAGTAGATTTGCCTGGAAAATCAACATTGGTGCAGTACATTGACGACCTCCTTGTGGCTGGATAAACACGAGATAACTGTGTAACAGATACCATTACTCTTTTGAATCATCTGGCAGATGAGGGACATAAAGTGTCTCCTGCAAAATTACAGTTTTGCAAACCTAGAAGTAAAATATCTTGGTCATATGATTGCAAAAGGAATCAGTTAAGAAACTATTGAGAGGGTTAAAATGATTCAGGGAATGCAACCTCCAAAGACACAGAGACAGGTCAGAATGTTTTGGGGAATGGTTGGTTATTGTTGCCAATGGATTAGTGGTTTTGCAGTTATTGCAAAACCACTTCAGAGACTGACAAAAGCATACATAAAGGACCCGATTACTCTAACAGAAACTGAGTTAGAAGCTTTTGAGCAGTTAAAAAGAAGTCTGTGTGAAGCACCAGCATTGGGAATGCCTGACTATGAGAAGGAATTTGAGCTGTATTGCAGTGAAAGGGAAGGTTGTGCATTGTCAGTTCTAATTCAAAGACATGGAAAACTGAGAAAGCCAATAGCCTATTTTTCTGCAGTTCTTGATCCTGTTGCAAAAGCATTACCGGGCTGCTTAAAAGCAGTGGCTGCAACAAGTGTAAGCCTTGAACAGAGTGAAGGAATTATAATGGGATTTCCTGTAAAAGTTTATGTACCTCATTCAGTTGAGATTCTTCTTACCAGAAGCAAAACACAGCATTTGACAAGTAACAGATTAACCAAATATGAAAAAGTAATTTTGGGATCAGATAATGTCTCAATAGCGAGGTGTGTGAATTTAAATCCTTCCACTTTGTTGCCTGATGGTACAGTAACAGAAATCAAAAATGAGAATGACATTGATCATGAATGCCTGGATGTTTTAGAATATTGCACCAACCCCAGGCAGGACATTAAAGATGTCCCATTAACTGAATCAGATTTTTTTTACTTTGTTGATGGTTCATGCTTAAGAACAGATGAAGGTGTTCTGAGAGCAGCATATTCTGTCTGCACAGTTGCGGATGTAGTTGAGGCTTCCTGTCTTGAAGGAATTCGTTCAGCTCAAGTAGCAGAATTGATTGCTTTGATTTGTGCATGTGAAAGAGCAAAAGAGTTAAGAATTACCATAGTGACTGATAGTCAGTATGGATACTGTGTGATCCATGACTATGGTCAGCTCTGGTCTCCAAGAGGTTATTTAACTTCTGCGGGAACGCCAATAAGGAATGCAAAATTGATCAAGAGATTGATCGATGGCATTCAGCTGCCAGAAAAAATCGCTGTCGTGAAATGTACAGCGCATAAAAGGGGTGACGATTATATAACTAAAGGGAATGCTTATGCTGACGAGATAGCAAGGTTCTGTGCGAAAAATAATATGTCAATCAATCGGGAGAAAAACAATGAACATGTTTTGAACTCACTTATGATAATATCTGTAGTTGAGACATGGCAAGGAGTAAAAGATTTACAAGATGAGGCAGATGATGAGGAAAAAGACACATGGTTAAAAGCAGGTTGCAGACAGCGAGAAGAAGATGAGATTTGGGTTTACAAAGATGACAGACCAGTTTTGCCAAATAGCATGATTGCTGATATGGCTCGAATGTATCATGGTCCAGGTCATATTGGAAGAGACTCAATGATTAGATTGTTCAGGCAGACATGGTACAATCCATAGTTCAGACTAATTGCAGAATCTTTTTGTCAGAGATGTTTGATCTGTAAGCAGATCAACCCAAACAGAAAAACAGTTGTGAGCATGGGAACCATAGGACGGGAGGGTGGTCCTTTTCTAGATTGCAAATGGATTTCATTGATATGCCACCCCATAACAAGTTAAGATATGTCTTGGTAATAGTCTGTTTGTTTTCAAGATGGGTGGAAGCGTTCCCAACACATCACAATGATTCAGTTACTGTTGCAAAATTGCTTTTAAGGGAGATCATACCTAGGTAAGGTTTTCCAGTGACTGTTGAAACTGATCGAGGCACACATTTTGAAAACGGACTATTACAAATGATTTGTGAAGCATTAAATATAAAACAGAAGTTGCATTGTGCCTACAGACCAGAAGCATCAGGTGTTGTTGAGCAAATAAATGGTACAATCAAGAATAAACTAGCTAAAATGTGTCTAGCTACAGGAATAAAGTGGACTGACGCACTTCCACTTGTTTTGATGTCTCTGAGAAGTACTCCTGATAAAAATACAGGTTTGAGCCCCCATGATATACTTATGGGTAGAGTCATGAGACAAGCATTTGTTCCAGTTGGTAAATTAATGAGTATAAATGATAGCGTCATTCTGGAATACTGTAGGAACCTTTCTGACGTCGTGACTTCTGTGTTCCATCAGGTGGGAACTGAAGTGATAACAAGAGAGAAGGAACAAGCTCATGATCTGTTACCAGGAGACTGGGTGAGGACAAAAATACACCGGAGAAGGAATTGTCTAGTACCCAAGTGGCAGAAAGCAAGACAGGTGATACTTGTCACAACAAATGCAGTAAAGTGCAGAGGTTTGAAAAGGTGGATTCATGCTAATCACACCATTCGTGTGCCAACACCTGAAAATCCTGACGAAGGTGATACTACAACTGATTCAGATTCTGAAGAAGAACCTGAAAGAAATCCAGATACTGAAGATCGACAAGATGGTCGACATCTGGAGAATTCAATTGCGAATGAGGCATTGAATGAAGATAATGAAGAAATTGTGATACTTGACTCAGAAGATGATGAAAATCTGCTAGAAAAAGAAGCAGAAGAAAAGTCTGATCAAGTGGTGATTCAGAATCAGGAGAGTATTGAGAAGCAGATTGGAAGCTCTGAAGGCAGGAATGGTAATTCTGAAACTGGGAAGTTGGAAGTTATTGCAGAAGAAGAAGAAGACGAAATTCCGAATACCAGCTATAAGAATGATGTTCCTAATGGAGTGAAACAGCCGAGTAAAGAAGAAGAACCTAGATTTAGATTTGAAATCTCAGATACTGAATCAGATGAAAGTGATGAAGAATCCAAAGTGAAAAGTTCAAGAAAAAGAGCTTGGACAGCAGAGTGTAACTCGACAGAACCAAAGAAGAAATTATCAAGAAAAGGAGATAACTGGCCTAATGAGAATGAAGGTTTGAAATTCAAATTAGTCAACAGATCAAAAGAGCAAATTAATGAAATATCAAGTCAAAAAGGAGATACAGATAAGAAAATTCAAGCAGGGAAAAAGATTGAAGTAATTAGCAGTAGGGCAAAAAGAGTTGTAAAACCTAACCAGAAGTACAAGTCCCCTGAGTGGACTTATATAATAATCCCACCAGTAGTGGAGGTAAATAGCAGTAGTCAGGAAGATTTAAATGACACAGTGAAAATGACTGATTTTGTTTCAGATTAAAAGTTAAAATTTGTTTTTGGCATAAGGCTGAAGAAATTGTGTTAGCTGACGCAAGGTCGAAGAAATTGTGTTAGCTGGAAAGACACATTGATGTAAGACGCAAGGTCGAAGAAAAGCTGTTAGAAAGTAGGGTTTTCGTTTAAAAAAAAATATTAAAAAAAGGGGGGGGGTATATATTTAGAATTTTTTGATTTTTGAATTTTGATTTTTTTCTGTAAGGCTCTTGTTCTGAGTAAAAGATGCCTTATGTTAACAATAATTCAAGGTGTTCCATTTTAAGGAGATGTTGTAAAATGTCTTTTATTTGTGTGGTTTTAATAATCTTGGTCTGGTTAATTTTAGCTGTCATTTTCCCTTTTGGAGTTGACAAAGAAATGTACAAAGCTAATATGACAAGTAAAACTATGGCTAAACAAGATAATCATGGTACAGTAGGCAAAACTAACAGAGTTATTGATCACAAACCAGAGATCCACCAAGATAGATCTGTTGGTGATTTTTCTAGTAATACTTTTTCAAGGCTTTTATCTGAATATGTTAAGGTCATGGATGTCAAGGATTGTTACATTTGTGTGAAACTACCTGCTTCTGTTTCGGAGGGGGTAACTTATAATATGCTTCCCCTTACTTATGGCATTACTTGCAGCGTAATAGCTAGTCTGTTTTATCAACAGGTCGTTTAGAGTACTATTATTCTAACTACGACGAGGTTTTTGCAAACTTAAAGGTTGATAAGAGCTTGAATAAGCATAAACAAGCTAAACAGATGAGGGAATTCTTCATTGTAACTAACGAACTTACTTATGAGTATGCTTTAAGAAACAATTTAACTTGTAAATTGAGAGCTGAAGAAAAGTCTTTCTTAAACATAGTTGAAGAGAGAAGAGCAATTTATAAAAGAAATGAGATGCTGAAACAAACCAAATCTAAGTTTTGGCAAATTGAGGATGAAAAGTTAAATGGCAGAACTGGAAATGTTGCTATTCACATAGATAAACCTGTTAGTGGAAAGCTTAGTATTAGGAGAGACAATACGCTTTTTGACAATTACTTTGTGGGTGCAAGTCAATGTGAGGATACTTATCAAATCTTAGGTGGATGGGGGTTTAAAGGTGGTAAAAATCCAATTTTTCCTGGAATTTATTTTGTGTGTGGAGATAAGGCCTATTATAATCTCCCAGATCACTGGTATGGCACTTGCTATATCAGATTAGTTTTTCCAATTTTTTTTTCATGTAGATCGAAATGAAAAGGGTTCATTTGAAATTAGCAATCATCTGAGTAGATTCAAGAGAGAATGTTTTTCAGAAATTTTGGGAGATATTTTTGGTGCAGTAATACCTTTGGTGGGTATAACCCTGAATGCAGTTAAAATCAGAAAATTGTCTACAATTGTTGACAGATTGTCTACTGATACTGCTGGTGGTTTCCAGCTAGTGGATACTGAAATTATTGCTATGAGATCTATGGTTATGCAGAATCGTCTTGCCCTTGACATTCTGCTAGCAAAAGAGGGAGGAGTTTGTGGAATTTTACATGTCCAGCATTGCTGCGCATATATTCCAGACAAGAGTCGGAATATTAAGTTGTACATTAAAAACATCACAGAATTACATTCAGAAATGGTACCTTTAGAAGATGAGGATTTTTCAGAACGCTTGAGCACAAGATTTGTAGCAATCAAAACCTGGTTTCAAGAGATTGGTAGTTCAATTTTAGGCAAAATACTGACTCCTTTATTAGTTATAGTTTTCGTGATACTTTTGTTGAAAATTAGTTGCATGCTACACAAAAGAAAGAAATATCTAAGGGAAAAGAAGAGGATTTATAAGCTCAGAAAGGAACAAGATAAGGAAATAGAACTAGAAGAGTTTCGTAGATCACAGTATGAGAGTTACAAGCAGACAGCAGAAACAAAACTTTAGAAACACTAATACAGTGAAAGTCAAAACATATTCAAGGGTTTCAATTTTTGCTAAACATTTTGGGTGTAGTTTGGTGATTTTGAACTCACCAGATGAGGGAGTTGATGGAGTGAGTTTCAGAATAATATTTTGTTTTGACTCGCAAAGTTAAACTTCCATAATAATAACCGTTTTAATTGATTTGTGGTGAATTATTAACCAACTTAGATTAAAATGCATTTACATGACACGAGGGACTAATACATGTGCTCTTTTGTTGCATTTGCAAGTACGTTGAAAATAATAAACTAATCTTGTGTATTGTCTTTGTCAGTATTAAATGCGGCTGTTTAACTAATGGCATGTGCTTATTTGTGTGCCTATGTTATGTCTTTTCGTTTTTATGTGGCATCAGTTTGTGGAGAATTCTGTGGCTTGTGCTTTAGCTATGTAACATAAATTAATGGGTTAATAATCAGCAAAGGGGGTGGGTAACAGAATGGGTCTCAATTCTCTAATTAATTAATGTCTTGTGTTTGTTTGAATACTAGTTTCCATGGGAGAGGCCTAAGGCCTAGCGTTTTAAAGTTGGTGTTTAGAATCCTGTCCAGAGTGGAGCCCTGCACGTATTCAGAAGTGGAAACTTTACCACATCGACAGTTGTCAAAGAAATATGTTGAATAGTTTTCTGTGCAAGATGTGCTCTGAATGTGACAAAATCAAGGACGGGATGCGGCAAATCTGCCAAGTTAAGGAACTAACGGACTGTTACTTGAAGAATGTTGCATTTCTGAGGAAGCCGAAAGACATGTATTTTGTCGGACAATGAAGTCAAAGAAAAGGCTCGGTTTTGGGTTGGGAACGTGATGAGCTGACATGGACTGACATCTGTCAGCCAATAGGAACTCTGGATGGCAAAAGAAAGAATACATTTTAGTGAGATTAGCTAGACAGAAAAGGTATAAAACTTGGCCCCTTTGACAGGAGGGCGCTTATCGCTTTCTGATTCCAGAAGGGCGTGTCGTTGAACTTTCTTGGCGCACGTAAGGTAAATAGGCCTAAATGATTTTTCCCTTTCAGGTGGAGAAAAGAATAGTTAGGGAAATAGCTTGAGGGATTGGAAACTGTTATTTTGCCTTAAACATGAACTGATTTGCTTTGAAATGCCAGTCTAATTGTACATTCCTCATTAAATGCTGCTTATTTGCTAATAAAATAATGATTTATTAAATAAAATGCTTTTTCTTTGAAGAATAACATTAATAAATTAGATTTTGATTCGACAAGCTGGTCTTGTTTATTCATGGTCTAGTTACCATCAGCTGATCCATTTGCCAAAGTGACTTAATTAATATGATAAATGCATAAAACCATGGTAAGAAATGATAAACTGCAGATGTATATAAAAGTGTAAATAGTTTGTGAATAGGTTCTGATTAATTAGGTCACATGATTCAGTTGCCCAAAAATTGTCTTGTTAGTTTATGGGCCTTGTGAGTGATTTATGAATAATGGTGAGTATCATGGTGTTGGGTAGCGTTGTTGAGACAGTTTTTCTATAGGGGCGCTGGATCACTACTCTATGTGTGTGTGGGGTAGGAGGGCCTGCAGAGGATGTGCCTGCCTGAAGCAGGGGAAGGACTGATTTGGTCTTCACTTTCTTAGTACGAAGGAAGTCTAAAAGAGCGATTTATGGTTTTCTTCCTCTAAAAGTGTGTGTGAGCGCTTTTGTTCTCAGCCCAAAGTTGAAGGGTGAGCGCTGTGTCCTTTCCTTTTATTTTGAAAGCCAAGTGTGTTTTGAGCAGTGCCGGCGGGTGTAGGGCGTTCCACCGGGCGGTGACGTTAGGCGGGGGGGGGATATGTAAAATATGGGAAACGGACGATTACAGGTAAGTTACGTAAAAAATAAATAAAACAAATTTCGCTACGTGCGCTGCAACGCCAAATGAGATGCAGCGCGCTCAACACAATTTGTTTTATTTATTTTTTACGTAACTTACCTGTAATTGTCCTTTCCCCGTATTTTACACCCCCCCCACTATGCTCCTCCCCGGCCCCATGTCACCGTCCGGTGGAACGCCCTACACTAGCCGGCACTGGTTTTGAGAGCTTTTTGTAGTGGGACACCAGCATGTGGTTTTGGCAAGTGCCTGGGGAGCGCTTTGCAAGGCACACCCCTTCCTTGATTTTGCCCATAAAAGTGTAAACACGTGCAAGGAGCATTCCGTTTTTTTCCCACTATCTGCTGAACAGTCTGAGGAGTTGCAGGGCTCCACCGTCCAGAGTCCCGGTTGCTAAGTAACCACAGCAGGAGCCGCCACAGATGCGTCGGCCAAAGGGCAGAGACCTCCTTCTCGGCAGAGCCATCTGCCCTGTACCAGCCAGAAGAAAACACGGGGAATGGAGCAAGGCCACTTACCAGCTGGGTGAGCGTCCAAGCATTGCCCAGGCAACAACCAAGGAAAGCCAAGTGGATGTGGTGCAGTCAGCAGCCCGCCACTAATGTCGAGAGGATTCCGACCTCACCTGTAGTGCAGGTGAGTCTTCATTATCGCAGGCAGCTACGAGGGGTTCAGGGACCCTGTGAAGTCTCCTCACTGCCTGAATCCTTGTTCGCCTGCAGCAACTGCCCCTCCAGGCAACTGCGGACAGCTGTCACTACTTCCTGGTACTTACCTTGGGGCACTGTGCCCTCACCCTTTTTGCCAAATTGCTTTCGGCAGCTGCACCACGGGCCTGTGGACATCTGTCGCTCACTGTTGATGGGCACTTACTCTTCCTTTTGGTCATAGTGGGGTGAGCCTGTGACGGGGCTCCCATTTATAAACCAGCCACCTCCGAGGAGCTTGCAGGGAGGAATTACCACCAGGGCTGATAACAGGCTCACAGGTGTTCCTACAGCCTATGTTCTGGGACTGATTTGCAATTGAGTCTTCCCCTCCAATATGATGTTTTATGGGGGTTACCGTTGCATCTCGTGTCCTGGTGGAGTGTTATGTGTTGTTTTAATTTAAGAAAATGTGCACTATGCGCAGTAATGGTAATTTTTGCAATTGATAAGCAATTGCGTTATTGCACCAAATGTAATGTCATGACACCTGCCTAGCTGGTAATATAATTTATGATATGTACTGTTATGACAATTTCCTAATGGCAAAGTGGTTAATGTGATTTTTGGTCTAATGTGCTGTGCATACCACAAAGTGATGTATGACGTGCAAGTTAGGAGTATTGACTTCAGTGCACTACATGTAATATTATGACAATTGCCTAGTTGGCAAAGTGATTATTGATTTATGTGATTGTGATCTAATTGTCTTATATATAACACAAGGATATTTTTATACAATCTTGTGTGGCGTATATTTTTGTTGTGTGCCTAATGCGTCACTGGTGTGTGTGTGTGTTGCACAAATTCTTTACACATTGCCTCTTAGATAAACCTGACCATTTGTGCCTAGCTACCAAGGGGATACGCAGGGTTTATCTTGGGTGTGTAACTCCCTTACCCTGAATAGAATGGTGGTTTGTGCCTGGCTTAGGTGCATACCCTAGCCAACAAGAAACTCCATTTCTAAAATGCACCCTTTAATGAGATGAATTAATCCAGTGGCAATTGAAAGGGCATAGTAAGATTTTTTTAAAAGACATGTACCTATTGCATAGTTGTGTTTGACTTGAAAACATGGTAAAAGCAACACTGTCCACCATGGGGTACTGGGGAAGAGAAATACAGCAAAGTGCAATGCTTCTGTGACTGTAGAATTGAATATTGTACAGGTTCATGTATGCACTGTTACCCATGCTAAACAGGAGTAGAGTTCCTGTGCTCCTCATCTAAATATAGACATCCCGTAATTGATATATGCAACTTTCCAATAAGGGCATCGCATATGAGAAGAGATAAACCTATGGCAAGGTAAGTTAAATGGCACCTGTGGACATATTGTGCCAATCACTACAGTGGCAGTGAAAACATAGCTTCAGGCCTTACCATGTGAAGCCATCCAGCAGCAGCTTGAACACTAATGCACAACCAGTAAAAATCAACATTTTTACTAGGCAGGAAAACCTGATTTGAAATAGTCACCACTCAGCTCACCATGCTGCCCATAAGGTAGGCTGCATAATACTTAAGAGTGGAACATGTGTGACATTAAAAATGCCATGTTCCCCCAGTGATTAGGCCCAAAGTGACATTGTCCCTGGACAGACAGTAACTTGCACATAAGAAAAGTCTAGATTATACACTTTAATATATAACTTTTCTTGCAAGGCAAGCTTGCGGTAAAATACACACAATTAACCCTGGGTGGTGAACTCCGCTCCACTCGCGAAGTTTGTGGAGTTTCCCGCACTCCATGTCACTTAGAGCTAGCGGAGTTCCGAAAAACTCCGATTCGCACAGTGGAGCAGAGTTTTTTTCCTCGCTCGCATTCACCAACATCAAGATGGTGAGCGCGAGCGAGTAAAATCCATCTCCCGGTGAGGTTTTCCTCGTTCGCGATCGCCAACATCAAGTTGGCGAGCGCGAGCATGGAAAATAAACCTCCCAGCGAGATTTCTCAACGTGGGGGTCAGGTTTCTCATTGCGAGTGGCCGCGTATGCTCGCGAATGCTCGTGTGGAGAAACTGCACGTTCGCGTTGAGAAAGATGCTGCTCTAGTGAAAATCTACTTGAGCGGCAGAAAAGGTAAGCTTGCGCTGTGCATGGTGCTGTTCGCAGTGATTGCACAGTGCGGACAAGCATCCGACCCTGTGCAATCACCGCAAACAGCATTTTTCTGCCGAACTCAGCTGCTTGCGGTGCTCCGCGTAGTGCGACAGAGATTTTTTTGCACTTTGCGTAGCTCCATGTAGTGCAACTCCGCAAACTCACCCGAGGGTTAGCCATAATCAGAGTCACAAGGAACAAGCTATTGCCAACACTCTTGTATGGACATCAAGCTTTCCCGCACTGGCGTAATGAAAAGTGAGGGGGCATGGTACTTTAAGGGGGCCCCCTCCGGGCTTAATCAGGAGCTCTCCCGGCCAGAGTTTAGTGCTGAGGGGGCCTCTTGGAGCTAGGGCCGCCCCCGCACCGCGTGGGCTGCGGGGGCCTGTGTTACGCCCCTGCTTTCCCGGGAAAACATGCTTCTCTTCTAGACAGATTACAATGCAGCACAGAAGGATATTCTATCTCCCAAATAAACCTGTCGTTCACTGCTCTGCCTGGAGTTTGGCTTAACTAAACAAGACACAGAATACGAAGCGTCCTTTCTTTAACATTATTATTCAGTACAGCAAGCTAAACCCAACACCTTGAAAAAAGTGTTGCAGGACTTTTTTTCCAGGTTGGACACTGCATGGTCTCACTACTTAAAACAGGAGGCCAAAGACCTAAATGTGAATATGGCCACTCTAAACGATGCATCAATCTCATACTCAGCCATAAAATCCACCCTGAAGAAAATAGACCCAGTCTCTTCCCTGGAAGGCTGGCCTCAACACAGTTCAATCATGCAGCTATTCCACACCGATTGCACAATCTTATGAAAGAACAGCAACACAACCATACCTGAAATATGCAGTTAGCAGGGGGACACTTGAGTTGGACACTTGTGCACACCAAACAATAATCCACTTTCCTACGCTAGTCTGCGTCCATTCCTATGCCATTTGTTCTTGCACAACGTACTGTGTCCTGGTGCCCTTCTATAGTAGTATTAGACTTGATTGCTTGGGTGACACCTGGCAGATTTGATATTGGTGTGGTTATTGGCATGTAGGTTAGGTTGGCACTGAAGCACCATTTCTAAGTTTATTACATGCATTCTACCTTTGCACGTTGTCTTTAGATCACAATAAATCTGTTCTACTCTATGTTTAGTATTATGTCCTTCGGTACTATCCCATATGTCTGGTACATATTAAAACTGATGTCCCTTTTTATTCTTCTGTGTATTTGTTCAAAATGTCATGAGCGTGTGTGTGAACAGGATACATGTTTATCTGATTAAGTTGGTTACATGCCAGATGAGGTCATATTTGTGCGCAGGCACCAATGTATGGTTTGAAGTATGTGGACATAGTGTTAGGTAATGTATCCTGATGGCTGTTTGTTGGTGTACATAACATCTGTGACTGAACTTTATTATGTGTTTGTGATCTTTAGTCGTTCTGCACATTTGCAATCCATCTCTTTGCTCTCTTTAAGTGTGTGTGTTTTTTTTACTCTGGCATGTTTTATTTGATTTTTGTCTGTATTTGCGATTTCTGTGTTGTCTAGGACACCGGAACTTATTTTGATACTGATTCTATTAGGTTCTTTATTTCCCCACGAATTACTAACCTTATAATAACTGCCCCGGCTCACATATCCCCCTCACTGGACAGCCTTGGACAGTGTGAACATTTTTTTCTTAACTGGTAAAATTCCAGTCCAAACATCTAGTTTGTATTCAAAACCTGTTTTGTTGTTGCTGCTGCTACTATAGTAACAACCAAAGTGGAGAGCTAGTGTCGTATTGCATGCAAATGCTCCCCCAACTCCCAGCTCTGTTGCCACTGTTTGCCTGAATTACTGGGCCTCTTGTTTTAGTTGAACAACTTTGTTATTTTGTGTCTAAATCTGTAGATTTTTGCTGAAACTACTCGGGCATGTAAGCAACAGTTTCAAGGCTTCTTTCGCGCCCTGTTTGTTTTTACCAACAGGAAGCAACAGTTCCCACCCTGAACGCTTCAAATCAAGGAGACATCTGGCTGCTTTGCATGCCTTTCCTGTGCTTGAAGGGCCTCCTCAATGCACTTTTCTGCAGTTTACAAGAGTAGGACTGGACTGCAGAAAGATACTCAATGTTGTAGTCATTAAAACGAATTGAACCGGATATCCTCTGTAATGTACAGCATCTGTGCCATACAGCCTTTTTAAAGGATTTATTTCGGGCCGAATGTGCAAGTTTGCAAATTCTCACTTAGAAGTCCCTATTCTGAATCTTAAAGAAATAGTGCAGAATGGGTCTTTATTCAGAACCAATGTTAGGCCTGATTTATAGAGTAGAATTATGTAGTGAATACAATATACTCACTAATGTTTTAAGGAAACATACAAAGGTGAAGCATACGTAGGAAACTGTGGCAAAGCATTATACAGGTATGTGAAGTGCTAGGGATACTTACACACACAACACAGTGGGAGGTGAGCTTTCAAAGGTAGTTCCAGGTAGTAGTCGAGTCTCAAGTTGTGCCCTAAGGTGTGTGATAAGCAGCAAGAGGCAGGGTACAGGACCTACCTCCTCCCAGATATCCTGCTTCATTGTAAGTGCTTTGGAATTGTACCTCAAGCGTTATGCCCCCTGCTTTCAACAGAGGTCTCTGGCCTGCAAATGACATTACACATATTATTACAAGGATGGTAGTAGATATTCTTCCAAAATCATTGAACTGTATTTTCTCCACATGCACAGTTTTGACTGGAGGACTCATTGCCCTAGAATTTTCCAGGGTATTGCTTCATTAGATATCATGGTTTGGTTATCCAAGGACATGAGTCGGAGAAGGGTGGTAACACAGAGCTCTACAGAAAGCAAAACAGTCCCTACATAAGTCTTATTTCTATTAGAGGATCCTCACAGCATAATTATCTTGGCTATGCAGCAGAGATTAAATGTATAAATCAAATTACGTCTCTACTGGATTTCAGTGGATTTATGCTACTACTGCATTTCTCTAAACAAGTGTGTATTACTGCATTCTTTATTTATTATAACTAGCTTTATAGACATAAAAAGAAAACAATCACAAATTATATAATTTCTGGCTTCAAGCCAACACTATTTAGCCATCTCAAACCTGTGACACCAATCATCCCATCCCATCGTTCCTCCGAGGATCACTGTTCGCCATTGTCTGATATTGCGATCTAGGTCAACCAGCATGTGGCCACAATGTTTTCTTTGTAACCATCCTTGTTTATTTTGGTGCATCAGAAGCGTTTCTACATAGACCGCAAATTTTGAAACTTTTGAGTGAAAAACATAGTCTTATATATCGCTTTCTTCATTCACATACCATAGTCAGTACCTCAGCTACCTTGCTTTTTTAGGGACAGAGGAATTGTTCCTATAACAAACAATGGGTTATTTTATTTCAGTTAGCACAAAAGAGGTGAGGGAACAACCACACAAATAGATGTATATGTTCCATGGTCAAACAATGCGATTCTCAATATCATCAAAAAATCAATTTCCAAATAGAAAATCTGAAATTGTACACTTCATCCCCAATGATTCAAGGCCAAGGAGTACAAGGGGGTACAAATGGGACAGGAAGAAAAAATCATAAGAGTAGCAAAGACTAATCATATCAGAAACATATCGGAATCAGAAGCAATGTCACACAAAAGTTAAATTTATAAAGAAACCAGTGCTGAAAGCC
This sequence comes from Lissotriton helveticus, assembly GCF_964261635.1. NCBI lineage: Eukaryota > Metazoa > Chordata > Amphibia > Caudata > Salamandridae > Lissotriton > Lissotriton helveticus. Next base: position 1,156,990,849 of record NC_136065.1, read on the forward strand.
CCCGGAGCCCCATAAATCCACTCCAATTTCTCAACCTAAAAAAAAAGTACTACATTTGCGATTAACATTGAGTTTGGAGGACACACATTTAACGGCCAACATTACTTTTGTGTCAGATTCTAGTTCTCTTCTTTTCTATCTAACTTGACAAAGGCCAGAAAACAAAGAAATCCCTTAAGTGCACATTTTTTACAGCAGCAGTGGGTACCGATTCTTTATGGTGGAGAGGGTTACCACAGTCAACCAGGCCCCTCCCAGCACCACACATCCCATCATCTGGTACTTTGGTTAAGATTCTCACTGCTCTACAAACCTCACACACCCAAAGGGCCACTGGTCATCCGATAAGGGTGGGACCACAATACACTGATTCTAACAGCCCCTTATAAGTTGTGTACGTGATCTACCTATTATTCTCCCCGGCATATTGATTTTATGATACGATCACAGAACAGAATTGCATCTTCTCGCAAATTCAATTTAGTCGCCAAACTCTGCAAATGTCTGTCCCATATCCAGCCTGCATCTCTGTCTGGATCACTTTTTTCTCATCTCATAATGTTTTTCTTCCATGCTTTTTACTGATTACAGACATCATGGTCTTCACCTCCTGTAAAAGGTGATATAGTAGGCTTTTTCTCTTGAGGCATAGTAGACAGGTGAGGATGCACTTCATCTACAGCCACCCTGCTATGCCCTTTCATTGATGTAGAGAAGTCTTTCATCTCCTTATGCCACTTTATTTTATTATCCTTTAGACGTTTTCGAGGTGTCATATTGCAGTAGATAGGTGCACAGACAAAATCAAACCTCAGGACTGTGAATCTTGGAGACCCTTGTGGGATCCAATGCTCCCAAGTATTTAGAAAATAATTCTGCTGCTCTTGTCAAAGTGCAGGGAAGATAGTAGCAGAGCACCACAGGCACGTCACCTCCACCACTTTGATCTAGTGCCTTATACACCCTGCACACTTCATTGCTACCTCAGGGTGACTGTAGAACGATAGTCCCAGCAGTGCCATCCTCTTCGGTGACTCATACACAACATCAATTGGCAGAGCCCTGCCCCTTAAACTACAACTTTATGGTATGAAAAAGAGCAACAGCAGGTCTTTCTTCCAAGAGGAACTGCTGCAGTCAATCCCAACAGTGCAGTTTCTTCAATTTAGAATTTACATTTTTAAAGTGTACCACAGCTTCAATGTCTCTTGGCACCAGCAGCGGTTTCTACATAACGGCACAGGGGAATTGACCCCCCGACTGCAGCCATAGCCATTACATTACTTACATTCACATACAATCTGTATGTATGCCACTGCATGGAGCTGCCAGCCTCTTGCAGACAGTAGTAGGCGTGGCTTTATTGTTAACTGGCACTAGAACTGTTTGACTGAATTGCACATTTTAGAATGGCCCTGTATTTTGCTTATGGCCAACCCGACATGCACAGTTTATTCTTTCTCCCTAGACATACCTGTCAGCGAGCTGGACAAGCAACACAGGCCCATCGGTCTCAGATAAAGCTATGCTATGTGATCACCTGTCCCAGCCAATCCTTGCCCTGCTCCTGTGCTGTTTGCAATTATGAACCGCATGAGAGCAGTGCTTTTACTGGCTGAGATGCAAGGTGTTTTCGTTTCACTTTGCCAACCCAGCATGCATTGCTCAGCTCTTCACGAGGTGTATATAGAGTTGGGCCGCAATTGTAGAAGATCTCCTGCAGTGCTGAGGTAAGTTGATTTTTGGTATGTTTTATCTCTTTCTATAATATATCTTGTCTGATTGATACGTGCACTCCTCTTGCATCATGCCGTTTCCTCCTGTTATAGCTCTCTAATTAGTGTGGATCATTGTTGGCAAAGGGCGTAGATAAGGGCTCACTCAGATTCGCTGGTTGAGTGGACATCCCAAGGTCCTGAGCACGGGTGAGCACCTGGGCATGCACTGTCAGCAGCCGTGTTGACTTGGCGCATTACGCTACCATACACGGTTGCGCTTTTTACACATTTATGTTAGGTATGTTGAGAGTGTAAAGCTAGATAAAGAGCAACAGAGTGCTGGAGACCATCACAGTGAAGGCCTTGTCCTACTCGCCTGTGTAAGGGAAACAGTAGGGCACCCTCGAAGGTGCACTGCATTGACAATTTGCCATCCCCAAGGGTGCACACGAGCATGTCCCTAGCTAGCAGTTCCAAGCATGCTTGTCGGATGTCATACAACAGAAGGGCATCCCCCCTCGTCTATCATGCTCTTGGGAGGCAGTTGAAAGGGTACTTATCCCCGCTCTAGCAAGTAAGAAGAGCCAAGCCACAGAAGTGCATCTGGAAAGGCAGCTAGTCCTTGCACGCACAAAGCAATTACTTTGCAGTCTATTTATCATTCCCAAGTAGGAAGAGAGTATGTGCATTTGACTTCAAATAAATAGATGGCAGTAAGGAGGGGGCGGAGGTCGTTAAACTTTTCTGAATGTTGCTTCCAAAGCTCTTCTTAAATTGCACTATCTAATCAAATCAAGATGGATTCAAAGATCAGGCTCTTTTTGATTGCAGTTGTAATCCTGAGTTCCACTGGGAATACTAGCATAGAAACACAAGGAGTGGCGGCTGGTGACATTTGAAAGCGGTAGCCTTAAACAAACAGGTTCAACAAAATTTCCTCTGACTAACCGGATGTATGATATGGTGTTATATAGCTTGTACCACATGCAGAATTGTATCAAGAGCAGTGGTGTCTGCCATACCCAAAAGGAACTGGGCCGGGGGAGGGTCGGTGGTGGGGAGGGGGAGTGCGGGGAATTAGGGTATGTGGGGGAGAATAAAATAAAAAACTTACCTGAAGTTGGCGGCCGTGTCTCGCGTTGCGCTGGTTGCTTCCTCTTCATGTCCCAGCAGGCACTGGGGCTGCATCAGACTCCCTGTCCAATCCCCACGCTGCAGGGCAGCTTGGAGGATTGGTCTGAGCAGGCTAGAAAGACGCCCTGCTCCGACCAGGGAGTCTGTGGAGTTTCACTGGAGAAACCTAAGTGTGTATGTGTGTTTTGGTCGGCCTTAGACAGCCGCCCAAACACACATGAGCCCTTAGAGAGTTTAGATAGCACTCCTACTACTTCCTCCCATGACCCGGTCCCGCCCCTCCATGTACATGCTGGCTAAGCCAGCTGCTTAAAAATAAAATGATAATCAAATATAGTTTTTTTAGCTACTGGCTCTGCCAGTGGGGTGACGCTCCTCCGCCATTGTGAAGGAGCCGCACCTAGGGGAAACATCCTTTACAACGCAACTTTTACCACGCAGTGCCTTTACGACGCAACCATTACAACGCATGTCATTACAACGCATTGCGCTGGGGGGCGCTCTAGGATAGGGAATAGATTTAATTTACTATCCAACACCTTCCCTACTATCCACGGGGACTGGAGTTGGAATAGTAAATTAAACTATTCACTATCCAGCACCCCAAAGCGCAATGCGCTGTAACAGCATGCGTTGTAAAAACTGCGTCGTAACAGCATGCGTGGTAAAAGCATGCGTTGTAATGTCATACATCCGCACCTAGTCATGAGCTTTGTGCAATATAGCTTATATTACCTCTTTGAAAGTCATTTTATGATCCACGAAGGGGTGAAACACTGAGAGGCGCCAGCAAAGTGTCTGAACTATTACTTGCAGGTTATGATGCAAATCTGAACGGCTTTGGAGAAAAGACTGGCACAACGCCAGCAAAGAGGCATACCACTCCTCAGTCAAAACCTATAAAACCGCAATCAAGCTCTCCAAAGCCTCTCACTATGACACCCGGATAAAGGAAGCATCCAATTCCTCTAGGGAATCCTTTCTCATTGTGAAGGAGCTTCTGAAAGTTCCCATCGCTTCCTCGCCCACCACCCCTCAGGTAGATAGAAGCAATGACCTAGCCTCATACTTCAACAACAAAATTGCCCGCATCCTCACATCCCTCCCTCCCCCCAGCTCCCCCTCCCGCAGAAACACTATTCAGCCCCCCGATGAGACGGGAATACGTCCCCAACTCGAGACATTCAAGCCGATAACGCCCAACGAGGTGGAAACGACACTGAATAAAATAAAAAGTGGATCTCCTTTAGACCCTGCACCTCTGAGATTCCTCAAAAACGTGGCCCCCGCTATCACCCCTACAATCACGGAGCTTATCAACTGCTCACTTGCTCAGGGATCAGTCCCCCACAGCTGGAAAAATGCAGTGGTGAAGGCACTTCTTAAAAAACCACAGCTCGACCCAACTGATATGGCAAATTACCGGCCCATATCACTCCTCCCAGGGATTAGCAAGATCACCGAGAAACTGGTGAATAGTCAACTCTCTAGATTTCTCGAGACTAATAACATCCTGCGGCAATCCCAAACCGGGTTCCGCCCGGGACACGGCACAGACACCGCCCTGCTTGCCGTCATCGAGGAAGCAAGGCGCATTCTAGACTCAGGGGGATCAGTGGCAGTGATCCTCCTGGATCTGAGTGCCGCCTTTGACACGGTTAATCACCGTGTCCTTCTTCACCGACTGGCTACAGCAGGGCTCACCGGGATGGCACTCAAATGGATAGAGTCCTTTCTCACTGGACGCACGTTCCAGGTTTGGGACGGCGAATTCCACTCGGCCACACTCCCACTCACCAGCGGGGTTCCTCAGGGCTCCTCCCTGAGCCCCACACTTTTTAATGTGTATATGGCCCCCTTGGAAGATGTGGTAACACCATACGGGATAAAAATCGTGAGCTACGCTGACGACACACAATTGGTCGTCTCCCTCTCCCAACTTGACGACCACCCAGACAAATTACCAAACTGTCTCACAGAAATTCACGGGTGGATGTGTGAATCGTCATTAAAACTCAACGGTTCCAAAACGGAGGTGATGCTCATGGGCAAACAATGGGCGACCATCCCCCCGGCAATTTGGCCAGACGTGTTCGGGGAAATCCCCACCCCGAAACACGAAATCAAGACCCTCGGAGTCTGGCTAGAACCCGCCCTCTCAATGAAGACCCAAGCGGCTAAAACCGCCGGAACCTGTCTCGGGCTTCTGCGAACTGTTCGCAAAATTCTCCCCCTTCTACCGCCTGTGTCCAGGAAGCTACTTGTACAGGGCCTCATATTGTCACGGCTAGACTACAGCAACTTAGTCTACCTAGGTGCGCCGGAAGCCACCTTAGCGAGACTGCAAAGAACCCAGAACGCTGCAGCCCGCCTAATCATGAGCGTACCTCCTAGAGTATCCGCTAAACCCGCCATCAAGGCGCTGCATTGGCTGCCAGTCCGCCAAAGGGTGGAGTTTAAGGCCATGTGCACGGCCTATAAACTAATTAACGGATCGGGACCTGCGATCCTTAGGGGCCTGGTCACCCCCTACATTGCACCAAGGGCCCTACGGTCGGAGAACGAGCACCTGGCCAACATCCCTAAATTTAAGAGAACACGCACTGGAGGCCGATGTTTCTCTGTCAAAGCGTCCACTGGTTGGAATTCTCTCCCACGCTCCCTCAGACTGGAGCCCAACCACCTGACATTCAGGAAAAAACTTAAAACCCTTCTATTCCCTAAATAAACCTCCACCTCCACCTCTCTCCCCCTCAGTAGGACTCAATGTTAACAGCGCGGGGATGCCCTTGGGTCACCAGGCGCTATACAAATTGCTAAATAAATAAATAAATAAATAAATGTGCTCAGTTATCTACTGAATAGAAGTTACACCATAGAATGTTTATGTTGACATCCTAAATGGGAAGCTAGAGTACTCACTGCCTTGTTTCTTCAATAATGCTGCCTTAACTTAGTTCACTCTTCTTTATATTTTGATGTTGTTGCTTCCTACCATTCTGATGCCTTCCTTTGTGTGGTTACAGAAAGAAGACAGACTGACATAAGGAATGATGTAAGGTAGTCTGTCCCACAGTGCATCTAGCGTGTCCCACTAGCAAAAGGTGTATAAAAGCCTCATGAACAAGGCCTTTTTGCGATTGCAAACCCTGCGATTCACAAAATCAAATGCATGTGTGGAGTAAGGGAGTTGTGAACAGGGACTTTTAAGGATAATTCAGATCAGTTACATCACTGTAGGAATGTTTCTGCAGGTTTGTCAGATTGACAGTTCTCTGGATAGTTCTTTGCATGTACAAGAGTTTGTGTATGTTTGTTGTGAGCAGAGTATTTTAGAATGGTCTGGAGAATTCACTTAACGTAATGTTCTGGATCTGAGATCTGAAATCGCAGGAGGCTGGGAGTCCAGTGATAAAGAGAGCACAGAGAGGAGGGATTGCAGGACTGAAGCACTGGAGTCAAAGGATACCACAGGAGGCTGATGGCCCAGAGAGGGAGAGCACTGGGAAGAGAGGGAGCACATGAGCAGTGTAAAGGTGTCAAAAGATATCGCCGGAGACCTTTGGTACAGTCCAGAGTAGGGGGAGAGCATGGGTAGGAGAAAGCACACCAGCAATATGCTAGAAGCGAGGGAACACAGGCAGCACAAGGGGTTGACTGGCTGAGAACTAGATGGAGATAAGGAAGAGCACAAAAACAGTAGGGGCAGGCAGGAGGGAGGATAGAGGCTGGGTCTCGAGAACAGCCAGGGCAGAGAGAGATGGGCAGTTATGTCAGACAAACTAACTGCTATGTGGTTATACTGAATAAGCAGCTACCTACGTCATTATCATATGACATCGCTTTATTGATGTAATAACTACACTTTCATGTTTGTTTTATTAACCTTCTTGCTTTCTCAAATATGCTTGAAAAGGCGCCATTTGCCCACTCTTTTTTCAAAATGATGGTCAGGCCTGCTTGCTACATTCGCTCGCCACCGGGCATTCATTACAAACTTTTAAACCTCACCACTTTCAAATGTCACCAGCCACCATTGTTTGGCACTATTACTGACTTGAAATGGGAATAGTAAAAGAAATTATGAAAATAGAAAGCTTTTTTGATTTGCAGATGGTTGGTCAAAAGTTGCAATTTATAAGGTAATTGGTTCCAGATCGCTGCGGTTTGGACCGAAAATGCCTTCCCACCACAGAGCTTCTTTGACACTATCAATGCTACAGCGATTCTCCTTCAGCGCTGGAACTCATTTAATCCCTTTGTTCATGACGAGCTCAGCTCGTCATGAGCACACGAGCAGTGTACTGCATGACGAGCTGAGCTCGTCATGAGCATGGAAGGGGTTAACACAATGGAATCATGAGAAGCCTGGAGTCGAGTAAGGAAGGATTTATTTCCATGGATACTAAGGGAAATGGAAGTAGCATTATTCATGCTTGATCCCAAAAGCTACTCCAGCATTTAACTTTTTTCACACTCTTAGCCACTCAGCAACCTCTTGTTTTCTATAGGACTATGAGAAGGGCTACGTTTGCCTGGAGTCGTCAGCTCTCCAGATGACAGGAGGACTTTGGACCTACATTATTCCTCCTGCAGGGCTAGATTGTTGGGAGCCTCCTGCATGCCATGGTGATGCGCCTGGGTGCCTTCTACAGGAAAATGCATTGCAGCCTGCCCCGCTGCGCGACCAAACTGCTTCATGGAGGTACACTTAACATTCATGACTGCTCCCTGGAATATGCGAAACGAGGAAGGGAGCCAGACAGATCTATTTAGCCAAATTTAATTTGGGCCTTTCGTTCGTACCAGGTACATTTATGGACTTCACTAGAGTCAAGCTTGAAATGACTGAATTCTTCAGGAAGGTGCGCCTCAGATGGTTCTTCCGAGAATCACCGGACCAAGTACAAACCGAAGCATCTGGCCTGAGGAATAAGTAATCATTCTGTCCTTCAAACCACAACACTTCCAAAAACATTATCACCTTCGAACGGGTGGTGATGTCATCACTGAATGCCTTGGAAAAGAAACGCCCCTACGTCCCATCTAATATAACTAAAGAACAAAAAGAAGCAATCCTGCAGCTGAAGAACCAACAGGACGCCATTATTAGACCTGCGGACAAGGGAGGCGCAGTCGTCCTTTGGTCAAAGGATTTGTATAGAGCTGAAGGAAGGAGCCACGTTGATAATCGCGAGTGGTACCGTCCTATACCACAGGACCCTACAAATCAAATATCACAAGAAGTGAAGATATTGGTCAATAAAGCCAGGGAGAACGGGATACTTGGCCCTAAAGAATCGGAGTACTTAATCAAGAAATATCCGCGAGTACCGCATATGTACTTCTTACCCAAAGTCCACAAGGACGCCATGAGACCCCCTGGGCGGCCGATAGTATCTGGCTGCGACTCGGTTTTGGAGCCTATTTCCCAGTTCGTCGATGTCTTCCTTAAACCTCTAGCAGTACAAGTGCCATCATATCTTCGCGACACGATGGACTTCATCAACAAAGTAGAACTATCAGATTTCGATCCAACTAAACAACTGATGGTGACGATGGATGTTGCGTCACTTTATACGCAAATCCCCCAGCAAGACGGACTCGACGCACTTGAGATATATCTAGAAAAAAGGCCACGACCACACAGGGTCCCAACTGAGCTGATTCTGGCATTTGCGGGACTTGCCTTGAAGAGAAATTATTTCACATTTGAGGCCGATTTCTTCCTACAGGTGAAAGGATCAGCGATGGGCTGTCCGTTTGCCCCTGAGATGGCTATCTTGTACATGGGGCAATACGAGGAGAAGTTTGTTTATAATAACAACCCATTCAAATCACATATCCAGCAATGGCTGCGATATATTGATGACGTCTGGTGCGTTTGGAATGGATCAATAGAGACATTGGAAGCATTCCACATCTGGCTGAACAATCGCAGCCCGGACATCAAGTTCAGCCTTACCCACAACTCGAAATCACTACCGTTCCTCGATGTGGAAGTCAAGGCTACCTCGGAGGGGCTTGCTTGCTCCCTGTATCAAAAAAAGACTGATAAAAACAGCGCCTTGCACTACAAAAGTTATCATCCTAGGAGCCTTAGGAACAACCTGCCCTATGGACAATTCCTCAGGGTGAGGAGGAAGTGCTCGAGAATTCAAGACTACGACATCCACAGTCAAGCTCTGGTCAAAAAACTACAGGAGAGAGGCTATCCGAGAAAGCTCCTCAAGCACTCGATGAAGAGGGCAAGATGGACACCAAGGGAGCACCTGCTTGAAAAAAGACTTAGATTGCCAACTCAACGCATGGTATGTGTATCCACATTTGGACCCCACACACACCCTCTACAAAAAATCATTCGGAATGCGTGGCATCTGGTAGAAGAAGTGCTCCCGGACGTGGGATCGCCTTTGTTCGCACTCAAAAAGAATCGCAACATAGGACAGCTGATCACCACCACAAGACCACAAAAGAAGCGCGATCTCCAGAGTACAATCTTTGGCGCAACTCCAGTAAAGGGACACAGAAAATGTGGCACCTGCTCGGTGTGTAACCTCACAGTGGAAGGCTCGCTATTTACGGACGGCAAGAAATTCTGGCGGCACGATGAACATACGAACTGTAAAACCAAGTACGTGGTCTACGCCATCTCATGCCCGTGCCAAAAGGTATACATCGGTAAGACTACCCAAGAAGTCAGACAAAGAATAATCCAACATAGGTCCCGAATTAACAACAACATACTTACTGCTCCGCTAGTGGCCCACTACTCACAAAAGAACCACTAGGCAGATGAATTGAAATGGACTGTGCTTTCTGTCATCAAAGCTGGGGGAGGTGGTGATCCAGATTTACGCCTTTCACAAAGGGAAGCGTATCTTATATTGAAATTTGATACGGCGATTCAGGTCTTAATGACCTGTCTGAATCAAGCAACCTTTGATCTGTATGAGATATTCTTCACTCCTCATTTCCCCCCCCTGTGGCAATTATGCCAGATTCCAGCAATCCCTTGATTTGTATGAAACATCTTCCATTCCAAAAATCCCCTTTCTTTGGTGGCAAATGTGTCCGTACCAGTTCGGTTCTGCAGTTTTCTAAATAGTTTTAATATGTCTGTATACATGGCCTAACCGGGTAGCCCTCAGTCAGTTGTAAAGGATGTCCTCACTATCAGCAAGTACGTTTGGGTACTACATGTACCAGAAATCCTGCATGTACACGTGACCTGCACCGGCATCTTTAAATCAATCTAATGCGTGCGCGGCGCTCAAACGCCGAATGCTGAACGCCGCTTGTGTTTGAAGTAAACTGACCTCCTTGGCTGCTTTGAATATAAGTAAGTCTGACTTCGATTCCATGCGCTGCTGTGCGGCGCCGTCTAAGCGAGAGTGTACTTGGCCTTTGACACTCGGCTCTTTTATAATTCCAGAACCATCTACTTTGCTGTTTAAACAGTACATCAAAGCTAAGGCGGCACCATGACGCAGGGCGTTTCTTGAAACAGTGAGTCTTATAAACACCGAGTCCCGAAGTTTCGCGGACTACCTCCAACTGCGCCACATGTGTTGAAATTACAGCCTTGTCACACATGTTTAAAAATGCCACACTCTATTCTTCATTATTTTAGAGCTGCGCCAACGGTGACTCGCCTCTTCTTCAAACTACCAGTGCTGCCAAGTACTATTGCAGTCCTGACAAACAGTGCATTTCAAACTCCGCCTAACAGGTAGGCCCCCAGCGTTCTTGGTGTTAATGGACTATTGTGTGTGGAAAACAATGGTACTGATTTCCCTCCCCATCTGGGTTCAGAGCCATGACAGCTGAGGGGTGCTCCAATTAGTCTCCCACAACCTTCTGACTGCTACCCTGGTCCGCCCACACCACTTTGAACTACAAGTGTCATGTAATGGTCACTTACAGGTACTATTCTCTCTTTCTTTGAGATATGAGATATGAGTCCCAGGTTTCTGTTCAGTTTAGTTGTTTAACAGTACACAACATTTACACCAAGTTTTCTTCATCATTATCATTTACAGTTCCGGCTTCACCCAGTCTGTGTCCTGAGGAGAACCCTTACTAGCATTGAGGTTCGAAACGCGTTGACTCTGAGCCTCGGAAAAAACATTTGGGTGCTAGTAGGACGACTTAGATTTATACAGTGTTATTCCTTGTTTTGCAACCCTGTTGATTTGGTTTCCCTACCCTTGACTCAGCTAGACAGGCAGGCAGTTCTCTGTGCTTAGAGGTCCGCTTGTCTTCTTGTACCCAATAGAAAGGACTGGTTCCTAATGTTTTAAGTTACGTTAGGTCATTGATTCAATATTGTTTGGTGTTACATGTGTCATTGTGTAGCATTTATTTTGTGTTCATATGTACAGCACTTGTATATATTCTTACACATTTTTCATTGTTTGTATGTATATTTTCACTGTTTGATAACTGTTTATTTGATGACATATTTTAAGTATTCAAATGTTTTCTAAAAATATGAAAAGGTAAAATAAAATAGATAACCATCCAGAATTAATGTGCTGTTTGGAATTAAATTTGGCTAAATAGATCTGTCTGGCTCCCTTCCTCGTTTCGCATAGTTCAGTGGTCCAAGCCAGTTCAGATACAGGACCCAAACCTTGGTATTTACCTTGTTTGTTGAGCAGGCGCTAGCTCGCAAGGTTCACACAAATAGTTGGTGTGTGCAAATATAGCGCATTGATTGAACTCAGGTCTTCGCAGCCCTGAGTATCTGATATGTCTGAAAGAGACACGTTGTCCTTCAGTGAGGACCATATTCAAAAATTGCTCTCGGACTCTACACTATTCTCATCTATCAAATTGAGTAATACAGCAAAACAGCTGAATGTATCAGACAAATTGTTGAGACTACAGAAGAAACATGTTAGAACCGAACTTCACGGACATTTTCTCCTTGACAGTTTAAAAGCTGGGGTTATTCCCTGGGGCTTACAGATCAAAAACGTCCCTGTCATCTTCACTGACGATCCAGTCTATAGAAAAGGGTTTAGCTGCATCAGTACAAAGTGTAGCAGAGACTTGATGGTGCACACCATTGAAACGGCCCAGAGAATCTGCAAAAAGGAGGAGGAGGAAATCGAAGAACAGCTTCAATCTATTAAGGATAATCACACTGAAACAGAAACCAAATCTTTATTAGAGAAGATTGAAAAGGAATTGGCAACGTTTAAAGACCATACCATCAACTTCAAAACTACCAAGTTTGAAAAAGATCTCAAAAGTTTCAGTCTTGAGGTGGTTTACCCGTACCTCAAAGACGAGTTTTATACTCGCCAAGATTCCACTAGGTTCCTGAATACCTATCAAGGAAGATCTAGAAAGAAGTTTTCTACGTTCTCAGAAACTTCCTCCTCAGAATCCACTGGAGATTCTGACGCTGGCGAGGGCCCCTCAAATAGAAACCCTTCCAAAAGACCTTTTTTAGGACAAGGCCAGCAACAGAAGAGAACCAGATTCAAGCCTCAATGGGAGATGACAACACGCAAACAGCACTACAAGTCGTAAACAAATCCCCGATCCTTAACATCTCAAATAAAGTGCTAACTGACGCTGAAAGACAAGTCCTCGAGTTGGGCCTTTCGTTCGTACCAGGTACATTTATGGACTTCACTAGAGTCAAGCTTGAAATGACTGAATTCTTCAGGAAGGTGCGCCTCAGATGGTTCTTCCGAGAATCACCGGACCAAGTACAAACCGAAGCATCTGGCCTGAGGAATAAGTCATCATTCTGTCCTTCAAACCACAACACTTCCAAAAACATTATCACCTTCGAACGGGTGGTGATGTCATCACTGAATGCCTTGGAAAAGAAACGCCCCTACGTCCCATATAATATAACTAAAGAACAAAAAGAAGCAATCCTGCAGCTGAAGAACCAACAGGACGCCATTATTAGACCTGCGGACAAGGGAGGCGCAGTCGTCCTTTGGTCAAAGGATTTGTATAGAGCTGAAGGAAGGAGCCACGTTGATAATCGCGAGTGGTACCGTCCTATACCACAGGACCCAACAAATCAAATATCACAAGAAGTGAAGATATTGGTCAATAAAGCCAGGGAGAACGGGATTCTTGGCCCTAAAGAATCGGAGTACTTAATCAAGAAATATCCGCGAGTACCGCATATGTACTTCTTACCAAAAGTCCACAAGGACGCCATGAGACCCCCTGGGCGGCCGATAGTATCTGGCTGCGACTCAGTTTTGGAGCCTATTTCCCAGTTCGTCGATGTCTTCCTTAAACCTCTAGCAGTACAAGTGCCATCATATCTTCGCGACACGATGGACTTCATCAACAAAGTAGAACTATTAGATTTCGATCCAACTAAACAACTGATGGTGACGATGGATGTTGCGTCACTTTATACGCAAATCCCCCAGCAAGACGGACTCGACGCACTTGAGATATATCTATAAAAAAGGCCACGACCACTCAGGGTCCCAACTGAGCTGATTCTGGTATTTGCGGGACTTGCTTTGAAGAGAAATTATTTCACATTTGAGGCCGATTTCTTCCTACAGGTGAAAGGATTAGCGATGGGCTGTCCGTTTGCCCCTGAGATGGCTATCTTGTACATGGGGCAATACGAGGAGAAGTTTGTTTATAATAACAACCCATTCAAATCACATATCCAGCAATGGCTGCGATATATTGATGACGTCTGGTGCGTTTTGAAATGGATCAATAGAGACATTGGTAGCATTCCACATCTGGCTGAACAATCGCAGCCCGGACATCAAGTTCAGCCTTACCACCAACTCGAAATCACTACCGTTCCTAGAGGTGGAAGTCAAGGCTACCTCGGAGGGGCTTGCTTGCTCCCTGTATCAAAAAAAGACTGATAGGCGTGGCCAGGATGGCGGTGTGAGCGGACGTGCCTCTCTGAGCTCCCGCCGCCGGCCGCTGAACATAGCACCTTCATAGCATTTACCCGGCCGAGAGTGACCTCAGGGGGCCCCTGGCAACAGCGCCTCGCCAGCGACGACCTTCAGGCCCGGTTCTACGACCGAGGGCGGCCTGACCCCTGCGGCGTTCGGCCGCGGAAACAGCGGCGGTTGGGGCCTGGCGCGCTCCGAGAGTCCGGAGCACGATTGAGAGCGAGGCCGAGGGGGGCGGAGCCACGGAGCCGCCAGGGATCGCCTGAAGCAGGGACCAGCAGAGGCGGCGGGTCCGGCCCGCACGGGGACGTGCGAGGCCTCCCACGGTCTCACGTGGAGGCTTCTGCGGACCTGCCGCCCCCGTCGGAGATCGGCGTGCACACTGCCTGGCTGCCACCGGCTCTCGCCGACGGACCTGCGTGAGCCCTTGGGGCCCACGGCACAGCCCCTGAGACCCGCGGGACAGCTCGGCGGAGAAGAGGTACGGGGGGGGTGAGACAGTGATACCGGCCCCCCCCCCCTCGCACAACACCTATGGCCCGGCGCGCCTGACCGAGGTAACGTCGGCGCGTGTGGCGCAATTCCTAACGGCAGCCCGCCATTTTTAGGCGACCAGACACCTGGAGGACCCACGCGGGCCCCTGAGACCCGCAATTCAGCCCCTGGGACCCGCAGCACAGCCCCTGGGACCCGCGGCACAGCACGGAGGTGAGGAGGCACAGGGGGGGTGAGACAGTGACCCCGGGCCCCCCCCTCCCTCACACAACCGCCATTTTGGGTGTCCAGACACTGGGGCCGCAGTGGAGCGCGACATAGACCTGGCCCGAGCCCTGCAGCCACCGACACCGTGAGTGGCACTAAGGGACCGGCCGCCTTCCAGCCCACCCTCTTGCGCTGCTGCCCTGCACACCAGCACTCGCACCTACCCGGGCACCACACGGGGGCTGCATCAAGGGGGCACATCGAGAGAGGAGCCTTCCAGCGGCACGCAGCGCCTGCCTGCCTGCCCAAGGAGCCTGACGAATAGCCCGGCGCTGTCCTCTCACTCACGTTGTAGGCCTGGGCGGCGAATCTAGCACCTACCCGGACACTGGCCAGAGGACGCTCCTGGAGACGACGGCGAGTGGGGGGTCACGTCCCCCGGCGCAGCTCCTGCCTGCGTGGTATATCCCTAGCGGAACCCTCACACTTGGGCCCCCACTGCGAGGGCCACATCGCGACGCCGACACCCGGCTGGACACACAACCATCGCTCGGAGCGCGCCACCTCTCCGCTACCCGCGTGCCGGACGCTGGGGGACACAGAAGCGTCTGCGGCCCGAGCTAGCAGTGCCAGTAGCGGCTTGCTGCTGGGCAAGGGACACCGTGGGAGCCATGTCCAACACTAGGACAAGGAAGGACCGCTCCATCGCTGAGCTCTTCACCCCCGGCGCAGTGGGAAAGAAGACTGATGTCGCAACTACCAGCCACCGCGCGGGCTCCGAGAAGAAGAGCCAGGCCTCGCCAGCCCAGGGGCAGACGGACCCGGAGGGCCCAGTCACGCGCTCCTTTCTGGAATCGCTCTTCAAGGGGCTGCGCGACGATATCCAGGAGCTGAAGAAAGAGCTCCAGGACGAGATAAAGGAGGTGCGCCGGGACACCGACGCCATCGGCGAGAGGGTGGCGGAGCTAGAGACGAAGAGCGACGCAAGGGATCTAGAAATTGAAGCGTTGCGACAGGAACTAGTGCGCATACACGACCAGCAAGTGGACCTCCAGACGCACGCCGAGGATTTGGAGAACCGCTCCAGGCGGCATAACATCAGGATCAGGGGGGTGAAGCACTCCCCGGACACGGAAGATCTCTTTCACTTTACTCAGGGCCTGTTCAACCATATCCTAAGCCGGCCGACAGACTCTCCCTTGGGCCTGGACAGAGTGCACAGGACAGGCCCCCCTAGAGCGGCTACGGCCCACCCAGCCGACATCCTCGTGTGCGTGCAGGACTATCGGACCAAAGAAGAGATCCTCAACAAGGCGCGCCAGATGGCGCCGGTGTCCTATGGCACGCACTCCCCTGCTCTTTATCAAGACCTCGCGGCGCTGACCCTAGAGAAGAGGCGCATCTTCCGACCTGTCACAGCAGAACTGCGGAAACGCCACATCTCCTACAGCTGGGGACACCCCTTTAGGCTTGTTTTCAGGATGGGCAATAATCTTCACCAGGTCCGCTCCCTCAGGGAGGCGTGCAACCTCCTGAACATTGAGGATCCGACCGAAGCGGAGAATCCGGTAGCCGGGGGCACCCCCAGTCAAGAGGCACCAGGCCGATGGCGGCAGCAGCGGAGGCGACATAGGCCGCGGCGTCCCGCCACCAAAGAGATCGCAGACGGCCAACGAGCAGCAGTGGAGACCGTCGCACAAAGCCTGGTGAATCAAGAAAACGACTGACCCGGGCCAGGGACCCATGAACCTGAGAGGTTACGGCTCGGCCGAGACTGCTCGCGCCGGCGGCGGGGGTGAAGCCTCGCTAGCCCGCGTTCTTTCTTCACCAGCCCTTCGATGGCCGACCTGGACGGAGACGTGCACTGTCCGCTGTCACCGTCGCCATCGCCTACACTCCAAGTGATTTCCTTACCACAGGTCCGGCGGACATTCACCTGGATCTGGGACTATGATGGTTCAGACTTCTTTATGGTTGAGTTGACATGGGCAGAGAGGGGGGGGAGGGGGGGGTTTGGAATTGCATCGGTGCTTGCACCCTTCTCAAGGTTCGGACACTGCGTCCAAGATGATTGTGGGGAGGGGGGAGTTACACCAGTTGGGGTTGGGGGGGAGTTGGGGGAAGAAGGGGAGGGGGGGGGGCTCTCCTTGTCCAAGGGATTTTGCCACCACTGAAGGGGGTTTTGATGCCGCGGATGGAGCCGATAAGACTCCCAGCACAGTGTCTTCCACGGTCCGTGGGCCCGCAGCCACGGCCTCCGAGTGGGGTTTGGCATCTTTCTTCTTATCCCAGACATGCCTCGACACCTAACAGTGCTCACGCTTAATGTGCGGGGTCTCAACAGTCCGAACAAACGCAGGGCGATACTATCCTGTCTTGAGCGCTCCAAGGCGGATATCTGCCTCCTCCAAGAAACACACCTTGTGCGCAGCGACCAGCACAGACTCAAATCACGCGCTTTTCCATGGCAGTTCTTCTCCTCCTCCCTGAAGAAGGCAGCCGGGGTGGCGATCCTAGTGGCCAAATCATTCGAGGGGAGGGTCCTCCAGAAAGAGGCCGAAATTAAAGGGCGGCTTCTACTTTATAGCTTCCAGATTGCAGGCCATACCTTGCTGGTGGGTTCTGTCTACGGCCCGAATGAGGGGCAGGAAAGATTCTTACATACGGCTCTAGAGACCGCTACATCCACTGCACACACTCACTTGCTGCTGGGTGGAGACCTCAACATTGTATTTCATAACACGGCGGACCGCTCAGGCCAGAGATCCGGGCAGGTGGGGGCGCTCACAGCTACAGGACATGCACACATAGCAGATTTGGGCCTCACCGATTTATGGCGACACACACACCCCCAGACGACTGCCTATACGTATTACTCGGCGGCACACAAGACGTATGCGAGACTGGATTATTTTCTGGGCTCCTCTCAACTGGCGCTACAAGTCGAGGGAGTGGAGATACTGCCGGCCGCACTTTCGGATCACTCCCCAGTGGTAGCGACGCTTCGTGTGGGAGCCATGCCGGCTCCGCAACGACACTGGAGGCTGCGAGATGGCCTTTTGCAGCTGCCTGACACCCAGACCCGACTCACGGCCGCGATTGACCACTTTTTGGAACACAACGCCAACGATGACACTACGAAGGCCACCCAGTGGGCGGCCCTTAAAGCGGTCCTACGCGGGGAACTCATCTCCATAGCCACGGCCAACAACAAGGAAAGGGCGCTGAAGCGTGCCGAGCTCACCCAACGGGTGGCGGAACTGGAACAGATGCACCAACGCACAGGGGCGGCCAGGGCATGGCCGCAATTGTGCGCCGAGCGGAAAATGTTGGCGGCCTTGGATCAGGACGTGGCGGAATACGCCGCTATGCGCCTCAAACACGTCTACTACACCGGAGGCGACCGCTGCGGGCGGCTTCTGGCGAGCAGGCTACGGGCGCAAACCCAACGGCAACAAGTGCGCTCTCTCCTGTCGGCTAATGGCTGCCAGATTACGGAGGACGCGGCGATTGCGGCGGCCTTCGGCAGCTTTTATGCGGCGCTCTACGACGCGGACCACCTGGACCCCAATGCCGGCCCGGCCTACTTGCAGGGCGCGGAGCTCCCCACCCTCACCCAAGCCCAAGCGGACTTTCTGGAGCGGCCCATAGGCCTGGAGGAGGTCATCTCTGCTATCGCCCGCCTCAAAGTAGGGAAATCCCCGGGACCCGACGGCTATACCGCGGCGTTTTACAAGACCTTCTGCCAGCAGCTTGCCCCCCTCTTGCGCGACCTATTTAATACGTTCGACAAGCCTGGTGCCATACACCCGGACCTGCTAGAGGCGTCTATCTCTGTTATTCCCAAACCGGGCCGTGACCCGGCGGTCTGCGGTTCATACAGACCCATCTCGCTGCTGAACGTAGACTTGAAACTCTACACTGGCATACTGGCGAGCCGCATCGCACCATATATGCAGCAGCTGATAGACCCCGACCAGGCGGGCTTTATCCCCCAACGGCAGACCAGCGACAACACCAGGCGGGTGCTGCACCTCATTGAGGCCGGGTCGCGCACTAAGCCGGGCTGCATGCTCCTCACCATCGATGCGGAGAAAGCATTCGACAGAGTGCATTGGCCGTACCTCGATCAGGCCCTCCGCCACTTCGGATTGGGGGAGAAACTCCGCCATCGCATCTTCAACTGCTACCGCCGGCCAAATGCCGCGGTAAGGGTGAACGGTCATACCTCCCCGAGATTCGACATTGGCAGAGGCACGCGCCAGGGCTGCCCTCTGTCGCCGCTCCTCTTCGCACTATATATGGAGCCGATGGCTCAGAGAGTGCGGCAGCATGCACTCATATCTGGTATCAAATTTGGTGCCGACACGCATAAGATCAGCCTGTACGCTGACGACGTCTTGCTGTCCCTTACCGACCCGATGCAATCCCTGCGTGCTCTCTTTGTAGAGCTTCACACCTTTGCCCTGGCTTCGGGTTTTAAAATCAATGAAGCCAAATCTGAAGCCCTGAACATCTCCCTACGCCCAGAAGTGGTGGCCGAGATTAAGTCAGAATTCAAAATACAATGGTCAGATGCAGCCGTTCCATACCTGGGCGTGCGCCTGGCTCCTACTGTCCGGGGTACTGCGCGAGTCAATTATGAGGCACTCACACTCAAACTCCGGGAGCAGCTCCGGCGTTGGAAGCCGCTCACGTTGTCATGGCTAGGCAGAATTGCCGCAGTTAAAATGACACTGCTACCGCAGATCTTGTATCTGTTTCAGACGCTCCCCTTGAATCCCCCGAAGGGTTGGCTTCAGCAAACTCAATCGGAATTGTCGCGGTTTATTTGGAACGGCCGGCACCCTAGGTTTAAGCACGCTCTCGCCACTCTGCCCCCAGCGAACGGGGGGGTCGGTGTGCCCGACCTCACCCTGTACTTCCAGGCTGCGCAGCTGCGCACTTTCGTGGAATGGTTTCAACTGGAGTCCGGCAAACACTGGCTCTTCCTGGACCAGGCGGTGGCCGGCCGTGCCCTCCAAGGCGTGCCTTTCCTGCCACGTCGACACCGACCCCCTAACCTGTACGCCTCTGAAATCACAAGCACCGCCCTACGCGTGTGGGACAGAGTGGCCGTGGCCAAGGGACTGACCACCTTCCCCTCGCCCATGACCCCCATCTTTGAGAATCCGGACTTCTCGCCGGGCTTGGATGCCGGAGCATTCATGACTTGGCGGACGACGCCCTGTAGAGCGGCGGGGCACATGTTCGACCTCAAGGGGGTCCTCCCGTTCCAGCAGGTCAAGGTGGACTACGGCGTGGCCGAATCGGAACGCCTGCAGTACCTGCAGGTGCGCCATTGGGTGCTCCACCCTTCGATCCAGCCCGGGGCCCAACGGCACCTCACGCCCTACGAAAGGTGGCTGCTGACGCGCACCTCGGACAAGAAATTGATTTCGGATCTTTATCAGCAGCTACTTCTCACCCAGGCGCACACATACAACGCGGGCCAAGTCAGGTGGGAAAGGGACCTAGGGCGGCAGCTCACTAGGAAAGAATGGGAGGGGGTGTACCAAAGGGCCAGACACTCGGCGCACCACACCGGGCTCACCGAGACACTAACTAAAGTAGCCACATACTGGTACCACACCCCTGAGAGACTACACCACTGGGATGCCCGAGTAAGCGACAGATGCTGGAGGGGGTGCGGGGAACTAGGGACACTGGAACACTTGCTATGGAGCTGTGAGGCGCTGCGCCCCTATTGGAACCCTATCCTGGACCTTATAGACGCGCATCTAGACACACAACTGCCGCGCTTCCCAGCATACATTATTCTAGGCCTCCCGAACGCCCTCATGTACCCTCTGAAGTCCTGGAGGGGGCGTTTGATCGCGCTTGCGCTTGGGGCAGCGGTCCAAAACATTGTGGCCCACTGGAGAGCGGTTCAGGCTCCGCAACAATTGGGGTGGCTCCACCGGCTTTGGGCGATCCTGGGGATGGAGAAACTATCACTGGCAGCAGCGGGGAGGGGGGCGGACTTTGCGGAACTCTGGCGACCATTTCTCGCCCTGCTTACTGGGGAGTTTCGTGAGGTGAGCTGCCCACGCTACCTGCGACTGCTACGCCTAGCAGAAACACCTCTCCCAGAACCCAAGACACGCGCCCGTAAGCGCACAGGCCCTGCGCACGTAGCACCACCTGACCGTTAATGATAGACCACAACCGATAGATTACCTCCGGAAATGGACAAGGAGAGGGGAGGGTTGGGGTGGGAAGGGTAGGGGGGTTGTTTACAGTTCTTTGTTTCCTCAGGTTGCACTAGTACTGCTCAGCTTGCACCGTTGTAGCACCTCTTATGACGCGGCCGGCCCAGTTGGGTTGTAGGCGGCTTGCTGTGTTAACGGACGATATGCCCGCTGGCCTTATGATAGGGGTCAGAGGGGTTGCTGACTTAGGCCTCCCCGGAGTGGTGACGGCCCCTACAAATGTCTCGGAGGTGCATTCTGTTTGCCTATGCTCAATAAAAGATTTAATACAAAAAAAGACTGATAAAAACAATGCCTTGCACTTCAAAAGTTATCTTCCTAGGAGCCTTAGGAACAATCTGCCCTATGGACAATTCCTCAGGGTGAGGAGGAATTGCTCGAGAATTCAAGACTACGACATCCACAGTCAAGCTCTGGTCAAAAAACTACAGGAGAGAGGCTATCCGAGAAAGCTCCTCAAGCACTCGATGAAGAGGGCAAGATGGACACCAAGGGAGCACCTGCTCGAAAAAAGACTTAGATTGCCAACTCAACGCATGGTATGTGTATCCACATTTGGACCCCACACACACCCTCTACAAAAAATCATTCGGAATGCGTGGCATCTGGTAGAAGAAGTGCTCCCGGACGTGGGATCGCCTTTGTTTGCACTCAAAAAGAATCGCAGCATAGGACAGCTGATCATCACCACAAGACCACAAAAGAAGCGTGATCTCCAGAGTACAATCTTTGGCGCAACTCCAGTAAAGGGACACAGAAAATGTGGCACCTGCTCGGTGTGTAACCTCACAGTGGAAGGCTCGCTATTTACGGACGGCAAGAAATTCTGGCGGCACGATGAACATACGAACTGTAAAACCAAGTACGTGGTCTACGCCATCTCATGCCCGTGCCAAAAGGTATACATCGGTAAGACTACCCAAGAAGTCAGACAAAGAATAATCCAACATAGGTCCCGAATTAACAACAACATACTTACTTCTCCGCTAGTGGCCCACTACTCACAAAAGAACCACAAGGCAGATGAATTGAAATGGACTGTGCTTTCTGTCATCAAAGCTGGGGGAGGTGGTGATCCAGATTTACGCCTTTCACAAAGGGAAGCGTATCTTATATTGAAATTTGATACAGCGAATTCAGGTCTTAATGACCTGTCTGAATCAAGCAACCTTTGATCTGCATTAGACATCCTTTGACCTTTGATCTGTATGAGATATTCTTCACTCCTCATTCCCCCCCCCTGTGGCAATTATGCCAGATTCCAGCAATCCCTTGATTTGTATGAAACATCTTCCATTCCAAAAATCCCCTTTCTTTGGTGGCAAATGTGTCCGTACCAGTTCGGTTCTGCAGTGTTCTAATTAGTTTTAATATGTCTGTATACATGGCCTAACCGGGTAGCCCTCAGTCAGTTGTAAAGGATGTCCTCACTATCAGCAAGTACGTTTGGGTACTACATGTACCAGAAACCCTGCATGTACACGTGACCTGCACCGGCATCTTTAAATCAATCTAATGCGAGCGCGGCGCTCAAACGCCGAATGCTGAACGCCGCTTGTGTTTGAAGTAAACTGACCTCCTTGGCTGCTTTGAATATTAGTAAGTCTGACTTCGATTCCATGCGCTGCTGTGCGGCGCGGTCTAAGCGAGAGTGTACTTGGCCTTTGACACTCGGCTCTTTTATAATTCCAGAACCATCTACTTTGCTGTTTAAACAGTACATCAAAGCTAAGGCGGCGCCATGACGCAGGGCGTTTCTTGAAACGGTGAGTCTTATAAACACCGAGTCCCGAAGTTTCGCAGACTACCTCCAACTGCGCCACATGTGTTGAAATTACAGCCTTGTCACACATGTTTAAAAACGCCACACTCTATTCTTTATTATTTTAGAGCTGCGCCAACGGTGACTCGCCTCTTCTTCAAAACTACCAGTGCTGCCAAGTACTATTGCAGTCCTGACAAACAGTGCATTTCAAACTCCGCCTAACAGGTAGGCCCCCAGCGTTCTTGGTGTTAATGGACTATTGTGTGTGGAAAACAATGGTACTGATATCCCTCCCCATCTGGTTTCAGAGCCATGACAGCTGAGGGGTGCTCCAATTAGTCTCCCACAACCTTCTGACTGCTACCCCGGTCCGCCCACACCACTTTGAACTACAAATGACATGTAATGGTCACTTACAGGTACTATTCTCTCTTTCTTTGAGATATGAGATATGAGTCCCAGCTTTCTGTTCAGTTTAGTTGTTTAACAGTACACAACATTTACACCAAGTTTTCTTCATCATTATCATTTACAGTTCTGGCTTCACCCAGTCCGTGTCCTGAGGAGAACCCTTACTAGCGTTGAGGTTCGAAACGCGTTGACTCTGAGCCTCGTAAAAAGAATTTGGGTGCCACTAGGACTACTTAGATTTATACAGTGTTATTCCTTGTTTTGCAACCCTGTTGATTTGGTTTCCCTACCCTTGGCTCAGCTAGACAGGCAGGCAGTTCTCTGTGCTTAGAGGTCCGCTTGTCTTCTTGTACCCAATAGAAAGGACTGGTTCCTAATGTTTTAAGTTACGTTAGGTCATTGATTCAATATTGTTTGGTGTTACACGTGTCTTTGTGTAGCATTTATTTTGTGATCATATGTACAGCACTTGTATATATTCTTGCACATTTTTCATTGTTTGTATGTATATTTTCACTGTTTGATAACTGTTTATTTGATGACATATTTTAAGTATTCAAATGTTTTCTAAAAATATGAAAAGCTAAAATAAAATAGATAACCATCCAGAATTAATGTGCTGTTTGGAATTAAATTTGGCTAAATAGATCTGTCTGGCTCCCTTCCTCGTTTCGCATAGTTCAGTGGTCCAAGCCAGTTCAGATACAGGACCCAAACCTTGGTATTTACCTTGCTCCCTGGAATAAGCAGTATGCTGGTGTGAACTATTTTAATTGTGAAGTTCAAGTAGCAAACAGACCATGCAATAAAGGCCATGCATAAGGGTGGCCATCTAGGAATGGGCAAATAACAACTGATCACACCTGCGCTTGTGCCATTTTGAGACACCCACTATAAAAGGAAGTGCATGCCAGCCCTCGAATGTTAACCAGTGCCTACCCTGTTGGGTACTCCTTGTTTCTTACTTTCACCTAGTCCTTCATTTATATAGCCTGACCCACTTCCTGTATGTCCTTTTTCCAGCACCTCTCCCTTTTTTTTGCTCCCGTTTGTATATCAAGTGTACCAACTCATTTCTTCTTAACCCACCATCTCACTAGTTTCCATGCAATGCTTGTGAAGAGTCTGCTGCCTTTAGTCTGTCTGTCCCTCTGCAGCCTAGAATTAGAAGTTTTATTACACCAGGACCATGCTGGATTGGTTGTCCCACACTTGAATGTACTGTTTTAGTTATCATTTTGAAATGGGATAGAAACACCTGCTAGCAGTGAGTCCATGGCATCATCCCAATCAGTATCTGGCAACCATGTAGCCCCATGCCAATAGACTTCTAACATTGTGGGAAGCTACTAGAGCACTTGCACCCCTATGAGGCCCTTTCCTACTAAGACCTCCTCCTTTTGATTTTGCTCCTTTAGATTTCCACAATTACATATTTAGAAATCGACTCTGTTCAATCTCTAGGATAACAACACCTTCCCTGGTGTGAGACATTCAGCTGATATTCTGTCCCTTCCAAGGTCCCTTTCTTGCAGCAAGACACTGAACATATCCTTCTGCATGTCCCTTGGCGCTAGACTATACCCATTCTCATCAATTCATCTCTCCTGTGTTTTTACCCTCCTTTGCATGGCTTTGCATGTCCTCTCCTGAGGTTTTTTCTCTCTTGCGCCTAGCCATCCAAGTCAGCTGTGGTTCACAATTTCTTCTGCAATATTGAGATCATCTCTAGGATTGATAGGTTCAAAAATGTTTCCAGGCACACAGGGATTAAAAGGTGTAATTCTAGAACACCGTTTTATAGTTTGCTCGTCATTTCAAGTTTACCTTGTTTCCACTGTCATATATACTTCCAAAGCAGTTGCTACTGCTTCAAAGTTCATCGCCTTTCACCATGAACTACAATTTCCAGTGTACAACCCTAAACAATGCAACCACTTGTTCCCTGAGTCATAATTGCTTACCTAGCAGTAACCTTTCTGGGCCTTGGAGCTATAGGGCATTTTTTATCAATCACCCACATTTGGAAAGCCGCTTTTCAAATTGTCACACCCTAGTGTCCAATGGCATAACGTAATTCCAACCACATATGGAGCTGTTGTATGTGTAATTCATATTCTTTTTTGATTATTATTATTATTATTATTTGACAAACTTATAAAGCGCAGCTGTCACCATTGCAGGCATCCTGGCGCTGATAAGATCTGATGAGGTGGAAAGAGGAACACAAGGAATGAGGGCTTCAGACAGTTACCTTGGGGAATAGCCAGATTTTAATCATTTTTCTAAAAGGCAGGAGTTCAGTGATGTGTCTAATCTCAACCGGGAGAGTATTCCAAAGCATGGCGGCTGCCACTTCAAAGGATCTCCCCCCAGCTCGGACCTTCCTCAATCTGGGGACCACTACCAGTCTGAGGATCGAAGTCGTCTGGTTGGAGAATACCAGGCAAACTTTGATTGCAAAGGGGCAGGGCCAGAACCATGAAGAGCCCTGAAGACTATGCAGAGGGCCTTGAATTGTATCCTCTGTCTGATCGGCAGCCAGTGAAGTTTGCCCAGGGCAGACGGTCCATGAGATCTTCTCGGAAGCCCTAAGGCCAACTTGGCCGCCGCAGATTGGACCCTCTGGAGCCTGTCCAGCAAAAAACCAGGAGAGCCAAGCAGGAGGGCATTACAATAGTCCAACCTGCTGAGGATGGTACACCTAACCAGTTGGGCACGAGAATGGATAGGTAGGAGAGGCAAAACTTTCCTCAAGGATCGAAGAATGGCAAAGCAGCAGGCGGACGTCTTTTGCACGTGCGTCTCCATACTAAGCCTTTGGTCCATCATGACCCCAAGATTGCGGACTGATTTCACAGGTCTTACTTTGGACCCACTTTCCGGGGGCCAAAAGTAGTCTGGGAATGGCCGGGAGATCTTAGTTCCGGCGCTAAAGAGCACCTCCGTCTTCCCAGCATTAAATTGGAGGGAGTTGTCCTTTAGCCACCGAGACGTGACACGCAGGCAGTTGTGGAACATCTCCACAGATGTAGATTCCTCCCCTTCTAAGGAGAGGATCAACTGCGTGTCATCAGCATAGGTGACAATCCTGATATTAAATTTTTTATTTAGAGAGATCAACGGTCTAAGATACAGATTAAAAAGAATCGGGCTAATTGCTGAGCCCTGGGGTACCCCATGTGATATTAATGAAAAGGCTGACTGAAAAGGGGGCATGGATACTGCCTGCTGCCTATCCTGCAGGAATGATTGGAACCATTGCAGCGCTGTTCCTCTCACTCCTGCCTCGGACAGCCGACTAAGCAGAATCTTATGATTCACCGTATCAAAGGCGGCAGACATATCAAGCAGGATCAAATACGCTGCCTGACTTCTGTCTGCCCGCCTTTGAAGCTCGTCCATAGCGGTGATTAAAGCTGTTTCGGTGCCGTGAGCAGGCCGGAAGCTGAATTGATCCCTATCCAGTAGTTGTTGACATTCCAGGTGTTTAGACAGAGTGTTACTGACCAAACGCTCGACGATCTTAGCCGGGAAGGGTAACAGGGAAATGGGCCTAAAATTTTTCGAGCAGTCTGGGTCCAAGGAGGGCTTTTTTAGCAAGGGAGAGACTAATGCCCGCTTCCATTGAGCTGGGACACTACCAGTCACCGGAGACTGGCTACAAATACGATGGAGTGCGGGGAATAATTCTCCCTTGAATTCCTTCCAAATTTTAGGAGGAACAGGATCCAGAGGACACCCAGAGGAAATCCCTCTGGCTAGCTTTGAAAAGGCCTCATATGTCAGGGGCGGGAACTCACATAAGAAATCTATTGTGGTCATGTCCGGGCTAGACGCCCATGCCGTGAGAGGCCCTGATCCTGTGTCTAAGGATGGAGTACAATCTAGAGTGTTCAGGTCCTTAAGGATAAGGTCAATTTTATCCTTAAAGAATCCAGCAAGATTGTCGCAAAGATCTTGGGAGGGGACAATAGCGTTTCTGGAGCACTCAGGATTAGTAACACTGTTAAGTATATTAAAAATGCTCCTAGAATTGTTGGTGGAATTGCAAATCACAGAAGCGTAGTGCTCTGCCTTAGATTTATTAATCGGACTCTTATAGATCATGACCTTATTTTTCCACATCTCTTTAGAAGTTTCATTGTAGTCCCGTCTCCATCTTCTCTCTGCTTGTTTACAACCCAGTTTTAGGTTTCTTAGATTGTCATTAAACCAAGGGGCGGATTCTTTTCCTTTACAGCTACGGACTTTTAGCGGGGCATGTGCATCAAGGATGGTTATGATGCTACTACAGAGAGAGGCATAATTGTCTTCTATTTGCTTTTCCCCATTAAAAGACTGGTCAGTGTGAAAAACCCTGCCAGAGGAATGCAAACGCGCAAGAGCCCTCCAGTCTCTGCACTTAAAATCCTTGGTCGTTACAGGGCCCTTGTAGAGACCACCGTTCAAATGTAAGAAGAATTTAACCAGTGAGTGGTCTGTCCACTCCATAGGTAAGGTCTCCCCCATCGTCACCAGGTCAGGGGCGGCAAACAGCAAATCTAAGAGATGTCCAGCTTTGTGAGTAGCCCCGGACACCAGCTGGTGGAGGCCGAAGCTTTCACAAGTTTGGAGTAGGTTGCCAAGACCTGAGTCAAGGGCACCGTTGCACCAGAGATTAAAGTCCCCAAGGATGATCAGCTTATGGTGGGAGGAGGCAATGTTGGTGAGGGTAGTCAGCAAGTCTTGTTGCTGTTGAAGGCTAAACGCCCCAGGCGGGCGATAGCAAACTACCCCCGTAACCGCCGTGCCAGATTGGGCAAGAATAGATAAGCCAAGAAGCTCTGTGCCCGCAATAGGATCTAAAACCACAATCTTAATACTGCAGGCTGCACTGAAAATAACGCCTACCCCTCCACCTCTTCCACTCGGTCTAGGAGTGTGAAGAAATTTAAACCCAGGGGGACAGGCAAATCCCGGGTCCACCGCACAGTCAAGACGAGTCCATGTCTCTGTCATGACGAGAATATCTAGTTCATGTGTTTCGATCAGGAGCTGGATCTCGGTGCTGTGCCTAGGTAAGGACCTCACATTCAATAGCCCACATTTTAAAAGACCATTACTCAGAAAGTCGACTCGTGGAAGTGCCGTGTGTGACAAAGCAACTGTACCTTTGTCAGCAAAGTGCTGACCAATAAGAAGAAGCGCCTCTCTTGAGTAAGGGGGGCCAGGAGGCGGCTGTACAGGATCGGATAAACCAAAACAGGCAGCGTAGCTGGCGCATGGCGCTACCTTGGCGCGGACGGGCGCAGACAGGCTTGCCTTAGGCGCGCCTTCGCGCTCCCGCTGCGCTCGTCCGCTGCGCTTCCGAAAGAAGCACATGATTTATAGTTGCGGATGACAAAGGTAGGGAGGCGTGGCCTCAAGAAGGGGGCGTGGCCTCGAAGAATGCCGGAATGGCGGCAGCGCTGAACTCCGCTGCGCAGCCTGACCAGGTGAGACTAATGCCCAGAATCAAAGTGCCAGGAGGAGGGTGGGGAAGATAGTACAACAGGCTATAAGTGACTCTCAAATATTAAAAAGTTACAAAAACACACTCCCGGCTTCCGCTTCATGAGAACTAACATGCATCAACCGGCGCTTGTATTCAGCGTCTTATGTATGCTCGGCGGTGGGCGTGGCCTCAAGAAGGGGGCGTGGCCTCGAAGAACGCCGAAATGGCGGCAGCGCTGAACTCCGCTGCGCAGCCTGACCAGGTGAGACTAATGCCCAGAATCAAAGTGCCAGGAGGGGGGTGGGGAAGATAGTACAACAGGCTATAAGTGACTCTCAAATATTAAAAAGTTACAAAAACACACTCCCGGCTTCCGCCTCAGGAGAACTAACATGCATCAACCGGCGCTT
The DNA here is from genome assembly GCF_964261635.1 of Lissotriton helveticus. Classification (NCBI taxonomy): domain Eukaryota; kingdom Metazoa; phylum Chordata; class Amphibia; order Caudata; family Salamandridae; genus Lissotriton; species Lissotriton helveticus. The sequence goes on from NC_136065.1 coordinate 1,157,019,629, forward strand.
GTATTCAGCGTCTTATGTATGCTCGGCGGTGGGCGTGGCCTCAAGAAGGGGGCGTGGCCTCGAAGAACGCCGGAATGGCGGCAGCGCTGAACTCCGCTGCGCAGCCTGATCAGGTGCGACTAATGCCCAGAATCAAAGTGCCAGGAGGGGGGTGGGGAAGATGGTACAACAGGCTATAAGTGACTCTCAAATATTAAAAAGTTACAAAAACACACTTGCGGCTTCCGCCTCAGGAGAACTAACATGCATCAACCGGCGCTTGTATTCAGCGTCTTATGTATGCTCGGTGGTGGGCGTGGCCTCAAGAAGGGGGCGTGGCCTCGAGAAGGGGGCGTGGCCTCGAAGAACGCCGGAATGGCGGCAGCGCTGAACTCCGCTGCGCAGCCTGACCAGGTGAGACCAATGCCCAGAATCAAAGTGCCAGGAGGGGGGTGGGGAAGATAGTACAGCAGGCTATAAGTGACTCTCAAATATTAAAAAGTTACAAAAACACACTCCCGGCTTCTGCCTCAGGAGAACTAACATGCATTTTGATGTCACTAAATCGCTATACCTATCTCTGCTCCAAAATGTCCACCAGTTTAGATATCTCATCAAGATTCCATCCTTTGAGCCATTGCAGTGGGACCACTTCCTCAAGCATCCCTTCTATCCAAGTCAGTGTATTCTGTGCAAGATTACTTTCCCATTTGTTTCCCCAGACTAGGGTTTTAATAGCTGTTTTATATGCTTGGCTCAAAGGACCACATGAACAGCAGATGAGGATATCCACAAAACATGCAGGGCCTGTGATGCTGCCCATTATATCTCCATTGACTTGTACAGAGGGTGCCTTAGGGGGCACATGCAGCCAGTCCTTTGCCTCGCTCTTAGTACACTCAAGTGGATCTGTCTCATGTACAGACATGCAGTGTAAGCAGTCAGCGATTGCACAGCAAATCTCTGCTCAGATTTAACAGTGAAATCAAATAGGCCACTGAGCATTGATCACAGGGTGTGAACAATCAAACTTTTGTAATGGTAAATATAAACAAAATATTCTTCTGAGGGTAATATGCTTGGAAATAACTAATGCCAGCGGTGAATCCAGCAGCTAACACAGCAGTTCAAGGCATCCATATGATTAAGCTGGCCATGGTATAAAAATTGCAACTAGGGCTACCTTCCGACCGTCAACCAGAATATAATATAATCAACAGTAGCACATTTTCCACTTCTGAGGATGTGGCAACAAATTAATTTCCACACAAATTCTTCCTTATACCCACTGGCCTTGAGGAATGGGCACTCTCAATGATGAGCCTGAGGGAGAATTGCAGGAATAGCTATGCAAATCCACATGGCAAGACTCATCCGGTTCATTGCGTGTGCCCAAAAAGGAGTTCCTAGTGAGTACTTGGGGCTAGTACACAATCCCCCTTTCCACTTCTCCACCAGACAGCACAGCTGGAGGAGCCCCAAACCCAGTGTATCTCAGTAAGTACTCCAAGGGGATCAGTGGTGCTGGCACAATTTTTTGAGCTGGATGCTGTCATCAATGTTACTTCACAGAAGTTATATGGATCATAAAATGGCAAGCATCATACAAAGAAGAAGTGTAGCAATTGAGCCACGTCCATTCTGAAGGAGAGTGGTACAGGTGTAGTATGTAGCCTTCAGTGCATTTTGCAGCACACTGTCACTAATATCTTCCTAGCATATGTCATTTGCATATAGTACATTTTCCATTGAAATTGCCACTACATTTGCACAGATATGCAGTTTTAGTGATAAAACGATACGATGCACAAATGATAATATGTGGAAATCTAGTCTCATCAAACATTCATCATATGCACATCACTAATAAAAGTGACTTGATTTATATTTTTCCTATTAAAACCTTTGTTTCCATCATAGTTCAGAATTACAAAAAAACGTGCTGCATGTTTGCTTTCCTAAATGCTGATATATTTTAAAATATTTGTGCAGTTCATTTACAGGAATTTAAATGTTGTTGTGTGTTAAAATAAAATCGACATCCTACAGCCTTTCCCCTTGCAAAATATTCTCACTTTGCTGTTAGAGAGAGAAAAGCAAAGTCAACACCAATCTTCATGTTAAAAGAATTAAGCAGCAATTTTTCCGAAGCCATAGCTGGCCATTTGACCTCTTTCTTTGAACAAACAACCATAGTGACAAGATACGAGGACAATTTAAAAACGTCTTTATTGCTCAAACACCTGAACGCCAGCATGGTTATTTTGGGGTTGCTGCAGTACCCACCCCCTTGCGCCCCTACTTCCAGCGTCTATGAAGGTTCATGCCAGTCCTCCAGGACCTGGAGCGACTGGTGACATTTTAAAGAGGTGGGGCGAGCGAAGTGCCCCACCACCTCCAAAAGACACAGAAACATTTTTTCCCTCCCTACAAAAGACCATAGTGAAAAAAACTCCCTCAAAAGCCCAAATCAAAACAACCCCTCCCTCCAAATGAAGCAAACAGTAAAGCATTACACATTATATTAATTAAATATATAAATAAATTGTACTCACTCACTGTCCTTTCGAAACCTGTGGAATGCAGAGCCCCCTAACCAATCCAGACGCCGCTCTCATGCTGCATAAGAGCAGCTCCAGGATTGGATGGAGTGGGTTGACCTAACGCTCCTTCAGGCCCTATATGCCTGTGCTTGGTCTCCACCCAGCTGTCTAAGACAGCTGGGTGGAGAGCTTCAAAGAGCACATGTCACTTTGACTGGTGCAAGACCGCTGGCCAAAGTGCCATGTGCTCTTTGAAGTGCATGGCCACCACTACTCCAGTCCTCCTGCTGCCAATCAGCAGCAGAGGACAGTCAGGACACATCCTCCTGGCTGAAATCATTTCATTGCCATTTTATTTTTAACACCACGTTAATGGGCTAAAACCTTTTGCAACATTTAACTTTAAATGTCTAGCAGTTGCCCTTTTTCTGGGCTTGACTCACTCTCATAATGTGAGGACTGTCACTAGAGCTGAACTTGCAATCTTTTTTCCCTTGCTAAACCTTACCTTTTTCTAGTCCGGCCACTTTTCCTCACTATAACAGACCGTCTGTTGTACTTGTAATAATCCATTCCTGGCAAGGCTAATATACAAAAATAACTGCATCTGGCATTTTAGTATCTGAGAGAAGAAAACAAGCTAAAGCCTTCTCAGCTGTAAGAGCGTCCCGCTGGGGCTTTAGTTTATAAGGTGTTCTTAATTAAACTATGCTTTCCTACTTTTAATCGTGCAAAGGCTACAGGCCAAGAGCGAGCACAATGCAAGGCAGGGGTACTTCAGGCCTCTGGTCCCATGTTGAGCCTGGCCCAATGATATACTTGGACTCTTTGGACAGTCAGTATGTCACACTGCGTGGTCACTGCCTTAGCAATGTCCACTATGTACTGTACACGGGCCGAAAGACCCACTGGACCTGGTTCATAAAGCCATGCAGAGACAGATGTGCAAACGAAATGGGCCCAATTCAAAAATCCATTTGCTTGCTCACACTACATCTGGAAATATTTCATTCATAAGAACGAATTAACTTTGTAATTCACAACATATGAATGAGCTCTCTCGTAAAGGTCATTATTAATGCATAACATTACCCTAGTTTGGTGTAATATTGCACATGAGAAAATCCTTTCCCAGTTTCGGATACTGTTCATTCTGGAGAAGAACACAACAGAAAGGTTCCTAACTAACATAGGGGCATATTATCAAGGACGGGCGATACATTATCGCCGCTTTTATCGGTAGGAAACTGCCGATAAAGCGGCGATAATGGGCTTGATAATATGCTCTATGAATTCCTATCGAAGCCCATGTTAGATGTGAAGACATCTAACATGGGCTTCGATAGGAATTCATAGAGCATATTATCAAGCCCATTATCGCCGCTTTATCGGCAGTTTCCTGTCGATAAAAGCGGCGATAATGTATCGCCCGTCCTTGATAATATGCCCCTATAATTTGTAGGCTTTCACAAACATCTCCACAACCCATTCCCGCCCTCAACACAGCTAGAGATTTACTCTGTTCAAGGCAGAAATAAGTCAATTTCTGTGTATAAAAACTAACTGAGTAAAAATAAAATTGCTGCTATGCAAGTTTATTTTAGTTAAACACTATATGCAGGTATGCATCTGTTACATGTTAATAATTGGAAATCTTTGTGTATCCAAAATTGTCAGTCTTCACCTATGTGATGGGGCGTTACTTCAGGTGGAGAGATATAAATCTTTTATCACCGAAGTGTAAATTACATTTGAAGCATATGCCTTGTGTATGCCTTGTGTATTCACAAAATGTCACTTGCAGCTCATACATAACTTTGAAATAAGGCCCTACATGTTTGGTAGTCCCGTCATTTGGCCATATCCACCAATGTCCTAGCCTTCAGATAACTTATTGTACCCAAAGCCTATAAAACAAAATTCCAGTGCTACAAAAATGAAGGTTTGATATACTTTTTTTATTGATTAGTTCACCCCTTGCGTGTGCACAGATCCTGAAAAATTGTGCAGATAGTGGATAGCCTCATACTTTTTGCACCAAACACATCCATTCACATCGGGTTTCCCTGATCAGATAAATAAGGGAAATGTACTTGTGCACAGGGTACATATATGTTGTGTCTACTGTGCATGTGTAGGCATAGTCTTTACATTCAGTGGCTGTCCGTTTTTGCAAAGCATCCACAGAATTCAATTATCTGCTGAACTTTGCGTCCCTTGTAAACCGGGCAAAACATTTGCACTGGAAAATAGCTACAAGCAGGGCACAAGTCCTAAAAAAAGAAGTGGGGTTGACTAACCTACTTAGGCAGTATGCAAGTGACATCACGGCACATGACATTACATGTGGCATCACAGGAATTGACATCATAGAAAGTGGCATCACAAGCCACGACTTTATTATGTAAATGTGATGTAAAGTGCTCTGACAATCTGCTTTGGGATGACTAGCGCTACACAAGAAAAAATAGTGGTACTTAAATTATTTCAATACCTCCTCAGGGGTACTAAACACTATATAAATTACTTTTATTTGTGTAAATACTGGGAGAGACCAACACATCTGAAATTCTTACAGTGCATGCATATCTCCTAAACAGGGACTGAACAAAGTGAAAAGCTGCCTCTCTTAAGTATGTGTGAAGTGCTAACCTTTGTTTCCCCTCTTCTGCATTTGCTTCTAGGTGTGAGGCTCCTGACTGCTCCCAGCCAAGAGTCTGGAACAAAAGGAGGCCTGATGACCCCTCAAATTCGTCCTTTGCTATGGGCTCAGCAGGGTCTAAAATAAGAAAGGCCCATCCCCGCCTGCACGTTGTTGCTTGTTTCAGATGGAAAGCAGACAACGTGCAGACGCTGCTGAAAGTGTCCCGGTGTTTGGAAATTACACCGGGACGAGTTCAGCAAATCATTCAGTGGGGCCCAACTTCTTGGCAGGGTGGACGGCGTTCACCTTGTGGAAATAGTGGGTGGACTCCGTCCACCCATGTGTACCCCCGACCCGTGCCCTGGCTACAAGGTCATCCTTTGCCCAATTTTCTCACTGGCTGAGGGTCATCTCGTAGTGTGCTCCATTGTGTCACCTGCTAGCTCTGTGCTCCCACTGACTACCATGGTAACCTGTGCTGAATGGAATTGCAATATATTCGTTTGTAAAACACATTCTATCACTTATGCCGTATACCTCTGATTTTATAGAAAGCTAACCTGCAAAAACATCATAATATCCAAAAAATGGCTAGTTTGGGACAGTACATTCAGGAAGCCACACATGGTTAGACCTACTCTATGAAATAATTTCATTACATACACATACTAAGTGTTATTCACCTTAATATTGACAAATTAATCCTTTTGATGACCTAAACTCCCAAGACTCAAAAAAGCTTTACCTGGTAGACAAACTCAAGTCCAACCTAGGCACATTGCATACATTTGTTAAGTATACAATTATACAGAAAGCAATTAACTAAGGCGTTATTCAACCATGGTTTTAAATATTTTCCAAAAACAGAAACTACTAAAAATAAAGCTGGAACGAATTTAGCCTCAGTTGATTACTGGTTCGGTCATTGGAGCTTGCAATTCACTATATAATCACTGCATAGCAAAAGTATGTGTTGACACTTGTCAGAACTCTGTTTAGAGGGCCACAGAACAAGCAGGAGTTACTGGGTCCAACCATAGGAGCTAGGGTCTTGTACTCCTGATGACCTGGGGCCCAACCTACTATGAATTCTGAGAAACCAGGCTAAGTACCTCTCTGCACTTGACTCTCAGTCGTAGCGAGGGATGAGCAGTCCATGGCTTCTCAAAAGGAGGTAGACATGGGAGAGAGCACAGGCTCAAAACTCAAAATAGGCACAGCAGTAGCAATAAATGATTGTGCAGTCAAATAGTTGCTTTTATGAAAAAAAGGAGCATTTATATACGACAGCAAAGTAAAATACAGCATTTACAAACAATCTTCACAGACCCCTGAGGTCGGGCTTTAGTGTTTCATAGGCGGCTCACGGAGTCCCTTCCAGCTAGCAGTAGTTATTATTTCCCATTCACTAAAGAAGACATTCAGGTTGAGTCCCACCAGTAGTCTGAGTTTCAGGAGTCCCACTCTGATTCTCGATTAAAGTCAAAAGTGTTCCAGCGCCACAGCACTATTTGACAAGCAAACTTCCCTGGGGCGTCTGACCAGAAAATGCGTCCTACCAGCACCAGCAGGACCAGAGCAACCAGAGTCTCCTTTGTGGCTGCTGAAGACACAGCGGCTGCCTCCGGTAAGTCTTTCACATGCTGCCCAGGAAGGCTGCGTGGTTGGGTGCCTCAGTCCTGTAGCAGCCAGGGATTTTTTGATGCTCCTGCAATGCTTGGTAAACTCCTTGGGTTCCTTTACATGGATAGGGGGAAGGGTGCGACAATCCTGATGCTGATCCTCAGTCATGGCTTGTGCCTGCTTGAGTCACCACTGTGGCCTCCTTCCTCCATCAATGTCTCAACCAGACCACGCTTTTTGCTTTGTCAGGGGACTCGCCCTGCCATATGGGGTCATCGTTCGTCCTCTGAACATGGGCTATGGCCTGATCAGTACAGCAGAAAACTTCACAACGGCCCCATCTCTAATATCAGTTTCGCTGACTTAATAAGGCACATAGGCTATGGACTGATTGGCAGAGCAGCAATTTTCACAGGGGCCCCAGCTGGCATATGGGGTTGCTGACTTGATATAGCACACGGTCTATGGCCTAGTCGCCAAAGCAGTAATCTTTACTGTGGCCCCACCCAGTAGATGGGGTTGCCAACTTGGGGCTGCACATGGGCGATGACTCATTTCTTGCAGCGACCGTCATGGTTCACTTCACAGCGGCCCTCCATTGGCATACATGGTCACTAACCTTTCCTTGCACACGTGCATCCCCTTAAGCATTGCTATGTAGATATACTCACCAGGATCTCTCCACTTGATCTCCCTCCCTCCAATGCTCTCCTCTCCCTCACAAGACCTACTGGTCTTGGTAAGCAGGCAGGTTCTGGTGCTCCATGCTCCAAGGGCGGGTGGCCTTGGATTCCCTTGGTGATGTCCCCACACACAGCTTGGAAACTAAAAGGCCTTGGCTCGCACAGCCCGACCTGCTGCTTGATAGTTGACAATATTTGGGGTCTCAAGTTTCCCTTCTTATAGGCCACTTCCAGACACCAAATGCGATTTATAGTCTGAGTCTTTGAGTTTATGTTGAGGGTCCGCTTCCTTTTTAAGGCCCTCTCCTCTATTTTGTCTTCCTCCAGAAAGCAGTCTTATGCAGTAGAAGCAGTTCCAAACATAATAACCCCACAACACAGGCCATGGGAGTAACTAGAGGTTCACACCTGTATGTTAGCCACAGTAAAATGTATGTCAAAAAGCTACCCCTGAGTCTCATCCCTTCTGTTTATGATTCTGTTATTAGCCCTATCTCCTTCCTGAGACAAACCCAGGTCCCTTTCCAGAGACCTCTTTCTGAACTGAAGAGCACCCTTTATAGTGTACGAAGAGCCTGGCTCCTTCTTGCCCCAGTGTGTCCCACCCAGCTTACAGAAATGCCAAAATACACAAATCTGTCACAAATCTCTACCTCCTCTCTTCATGTTCCTCCAGTCAATGCTGGGTCTCCCAAAATGGAACCCAGAGTCTTTAACTTACTGTACTATTCACAGACACAAAACACCCAGCATATTCATATAACATACATGCACTGCACTGCCCTACATCCTTTATGTATTGTGCCATTCACAGGCACACATACACCCAGCACATGCATATCATATAAATGCAGTGCACAACTCTGCATTATCCCTGTATTGTACCATTCACAGGACATGTATACCACATATACACTGCACAGCTCTACACACCAAATCAATATAGGCCAAGGGTGAGTTAAGCACACAGCAGCAGAACTTCAATTGAGTTTGCCTGTAGGCCTCACTCCAGTGATACAGGACCTGCTCACTCCTACTGATCACTAAATGGTATGCTGCCACCACAGCACTCGTGCAGCATAACTCTTGCAAAAGCAGTAGATTTTCACCACAATGAGGATAGGGCTTTGGGCACCCCTCCGGGTCCCTATAGACCACAATCCATGTGACAGGCCTATGCCATGGTGCACACGCATTGTCCATGTCCACCCATGACAACAAACATTTGCACTAGTTATCAAGATATTAGTACAGTTGGGACAATCAGGGCAGGGGTGAACGTCCATCACACTGCAAAGGACTTTCCCTTCCCAACAATGATTTTCATATTAACTTATATTGATGTATTTTATATCAACCTTATCCATAAACAAATACACCCAAATATTCATAAGAGCTAATGCTTTCTAGCCTCTTGCCTATATATCACTCATATTACCATTTAGATGTATTCTTCCTACATACTATGTTTTTCTAGAATTGATTTAGAGCTAGGTATGTTTATTGTTTTAGTTCCTAGTAAGGTGGCACTGCATGTGCACAGGGTCTGTAAATTAAATGTGACTAGTAGGCCTGCAGCCCTGATTGGCCCATCCACTTCGGTAGCCCTTTAAATATGTCTCAAGCCTGCCATTGCAGCCTGTGTGTGCAGTTTTAAACAGCAAAATAACACTTTTGCCAGGCTCTAACCTTCCCTTTTAATCTATATGAGTCACCCTAGGTTACACCCTGAACAGCCCAGAGAGCAGGATGCAGTGTATCTGGAAGATAGGACACGTACTGTTCAAGTTTTACATGTCCTGATAGGGAAAAACTCTTAAATTTGTGTTTCACTATCGCAAGACCTACCTCTCTTGTAGACTAACATTGGAGTTGCCTTATTACATTTAATAAGCTGTCATTTCCAAATGGGAACAAGTGACCAGTTCATGTTTGGTGCAGTTGGAATAGTAATAAAAAATCCTAACACCAGGCACCACTCCAGGACTTAGGGTCTGAATGTGTGACAGAGGAATGAATTCTGTCACGACGAGTGACTGATGCACACCCCATCCCCCGAGCTGGTGAGCTAATTGCCGGCTGGGTGCTGTCAAATTCCTAAGTACCTTTGATCTTACATCAGTGTTTTGGCAGATTGCTCGGACTGAGAGGTCTGCATTATCAACCCCAGAGGGCAACTTCCAATTTAAAGTGATACCCTTTGGCTTAAAGAATTCCCCTGCCACTTTCCAGAGGTTGGTCAACGGGGTCCTGGCTGGGAAGGAGGTATTTTGTACCTCCTACCTGGTTGACTTACCTGTCTCCAGCTCCATCTTGAAGGGACACCTGTATCACCTCCAGGAGGTGCTTCAGGTCCTGCAGTAGGCAGGCTTGACTATCAAGGTTAGTAAGTAAAAGATAAGGAAGTGTCCCATGGTGTATCTGGGTCACAATGGTGGGCGGGGGCAAGGTGCAGCCCCTCCAGGCCAAGATTGAAACTATCTTAGCCTGGCAACTATCTAAAACACAGACTGAGTTGAGCGCCTTTCTGGGCCTCACAGGAAGTTTGTTAAGGAATATGGCACCATTGCTGCCCCCTTCAGAGAGATGACTTCAAAGAAGAAACCCAGAAAGGTGATCTGGACAGTGGCCTGCGAGAAACCCTTTGATACTCTCAAGGAGGCCATGTGTACAGCACTCATACTCAAAGCTCCTGACTTCTCTAAGGAGGCCATAGTGCATACAGATGCTTCAGAGCGTAAGTAAGGGTCTGTCTTAGCACAGTGGAATGAGGAGGGCCTAGGTCAACTGGTAGCCTTCATTAGCAGGAGATTACTTCCCCAGCTACAGAGGTGGAGTGAAATTGAATGGGAAGATTCTGCTGTGGTCTGGACACCGAAGAAGCTGATACCCTACCTGTTTGGGGTTCACCTCCAAGTTCAGACAGCCCACGGGCCCCTCAGATGGCTCCTGCGAATGAGGGGTGAAAATCCCAAACTGTTGAGGCGGTTAATCTCCCTACAGGGAATGGATTTTACGGTGCACTACCGTCCTGGATCAGAACACACTGATGCTTATGTTCTAACCAGGTTCTTTTGTTTTAGTGGTGAGAACTCCCAAGCGGTTAGGTAGTTCTCCCCACTTAAAGCATGAAGGGACACATGTTAGATATGTCAGCCTTCGGGTGGTCTGCTCCAAGCATTTTGCCTTCCTTCTCCATTTTTGCTGATCTAGTTTTTGCTGGCCTTAAGACTCTAAGTACTTTATCACTGCTAACTAGTGCTAAAGTGCAGGTGCGCCCTCCTTAAAACATGGTAACACTGGCTTATTCCCAATTGGAATATTTGATGTACTTATAAGTCCCTAGTGAAGTGGCACTACATGTGCCCAGGGCCTGCAAATTGAATGCTACTTGAGGTCTAGCAGCACTGATTGTGCCATCCACTTAAGTAGCCCTTTAAACATGCCGCAGGCCTCCCATTGCAGGCTGTGTGCGCAGTTTGAAACTGCCATGTCGACCTGGCTAAATAAACCTGTTGCAAAGCCCAAATCCTACCTTTTTAAACATATAAGTCATCCCTAGGGTAGGTCCTGGACATCCCAGAGGGCAGGGTGTGGTATATTTAGAATGTGTACTTTTTAGTTTTACATCTGCTGGTAGTGGAAAATGTCTAAATTAATGTTTCACTACCGCCAGCCCTACCTCTCCCAGAGACTTATATTGAAGTTACCTTATTACATTTATTACACTGTAGATTCCAAATGGGCACAGCTAACCAGTTCATGTTTGGTGTCTTTGAAATTATAATGAAAAATCCTAACTTGTGGTAAAGTTGGATTTTAAATTTTATTTAAAAGTGTATTCAACTAAATGTAACAACTATTTTCTAGACGTCCCGTTTAATAACATTCACAATAAATGAGAGGCACAGTAATTAATCAGCATTCAAAAATAAAGAATAAATCAATACAAACCTTGTGGAAGGCACATGAGGACAGCTGAGTATTAATGCAGCCTTTGCCTCTTACGGACTACAACACGGACTAATCCAATCGCGTCGGTCAAGGCGAATTAAGCCTTCATTGACAGTGCTTTTTCCCATGGCTTTCATGTGATAGCCCAGCACTGTCCTTGCCTTAAGTGAGACGGACACAGACAAGCAAATCTGTATGAGAAACAAGTTTTGTCATTTTCGCAATTCAACTGCGTTAGGCTTCCATACATTTGCTTCGATTATTTTATTTAGAGGTCTTGGATTGTCTGTGAGATCTTGTCCTCATGATAGTCTTGTGATTCATCTGAGCAGAGACCAAAACGTTGACGCTTTAACCCATTTTTAGGTCGAGCTGGAAAAAGCAATGTGAAGCATTGCGTCCAGCTCAACAACTTATGTTGCCCGTCTCCTGGGAATCTGAGACAGGGGTCGGGCACGCGCGGCGATTGGGATCTGTGGACGCGCACGTCCAGGCCGGTGCTGTGCCCATCTCCTGCCTGAGATTCCCTGAAGTGCGCAAACACACACACACAGCACACTCACGCATGCACACACACACACACACACACACATGCACACACACACGCACGCACAAAGCCCCCCCCCCACTCACCTGGCTCTTTCGTCGCGACTCCCCTGGTATCTCCGCCGCATCACCTGGCCTGTTCGAAGATGGGGACGAAGTTTGAAATGAGCCCCGCAGAGTCCCGTTTTCAGTCAGTGGTGCCGGGTGTCCTGGAGTCCCACGCGCGCCCACCCTGGTGTCCGCACGCGGCATCCATCACTATCCGGCCGCCTCTGCCCGGCTAGACTTCTACTGCTGGTGGGCGATGCCTCGCCGCGCTTCCTGCCCCGTCTGCCGCGGATTGGCGAGGCCGCGCTAAGCACCACCTTGTTTGCCGAGTAAACTCCCACGGCGCCAATCAACAATGCTATCAACCAGGCGGCGCGTGCTCAGGTACCGCTGACTGACATCCCGCGTGCCTGCACTGCCAGGGAGACAACCGTGGGGGCATGATACCCATCAGTAGCGGTTGGTAACTTTTTTATTTAAGTGGTGGGGCGGGTGCAGCACTTACAATTGACCCCCCCCTGGCACCCACCCTCGCGCGTCATACACCCTGCACTTCACCGCCGAAGAGCAGCCCGATGCAAGGAGGGTGGGGGGCCGAGGAGCAGGCCACTGCGTGCGCTGGCATACCTGTCAGTGGTCCAGGCGGAGGCAGTCGAAGTCCACTTAAGGTCCGGGACAGAGGTTTGTGGTGTTGTGAGCTTAGTGCGCTGGGGAGCCGGGTTCGATCCTCGCGTGGGCTCAGCATCCTGATTCTGGGCAATTCACTTATCTCCCCGTGCATACCAAACATGAAAGTGTCCTTGTGCTACGTAACTGGCTTTCGTGTAAAGCGCTCCAATGCCCGGTTGGCTGCTGAAAGAATTGATTTCTTGTCTCTCACACAGCGTTCCGTTGCTGTCCAGGCCGAAGCAGTACTTTAAAATGGGAAGCAGTGCAGATGTAACGCTGTCAGTGACCGGCTTTTAACAGTCTAATTGCCGTTTGCATGACAACCCGAGGAACAAGCGCTGCCGATGCCAATAGGCCTGGCTCTTTTTTTTATAACTAAAAGTTCTTCTTCACTGAGAGCACAGACACTGAAGCAGGAGTGGAGTGGCAGATGCAGGAAATGGGCTGGAGTAGCCAGCAGGCTCCAAAGATGCTTTCAGCGAAGATGGGCCGCGGCAGCGCCAGCAGGCTTCGGCAAGGGGTTCAAGGTTCAGGGTAGTGAGTTCTTCTCGGGGTCAGCCGTGACAGCGTCAGCAGGGCTCTCGACTCCAGGATACAACTCCCGTCCTAATCCAGGGCTAGCCCAGATATAGGACTGGAGTCCCTTGATGTCCGGACCCTCGCACCTGGGGGTCAGAGGGGCCGGGATGGTGGTGTCCAGACACCCAGCAGGGGGGTGGAGCCAGCGCCCAGGGAGGCCGGAGGGCGATCGATACCAGGCGTCCGGGGATGGCTGGAGGGCTATCGAAACTCCCCTCCTCTTGGATCAGTCGAGTGGCCACTCTACCACCTGGGGGGATCTTGGTGCCTCGATGTCGGGGCTTCGCTGGGTTTTGGGGCCGAGGCCACGTGCTCGGGACGTGATGGGCACAAGATGGCGTCGGGCCTGACATGGTGGTCCGGAGTGGTAGCCGGACCTGCAGAGTTGGGGCGCGGAGGGTTCGCCGTGTACCAGGGGGAAGAGACGGGGGTTGTCAGGGTGGCTGCTCCTGTCGAGAGTTCGTGTAGGGTAGCGCCAAGGGGGCGACAGCGGATCGATGGAGGGCCGATGTCGTCCCGGGCCCGCCATGCGGAAGGGGTAGGACCACGCCACGAGGCCGGGTCCAACACACGTCCCCTCTAGCTGAGGCCGGGTCCAACAACTGGCTTTCGTGTAAAGCGCTCCAATGCCCGGTTGGCTGCTGAAAGAATTGATTTCTTGTCTCTCACACAGCGTTCCGGTGCTGTCCAGGCCGAGGCAGTACTTTAAAATGGGAAGCAGTGCAGATGTAACGCTGTCAGTGACCGGCTTTTAACAGTCTAATTGCCGTTTGCATGACAACCCGAGGAACAAGCGCTGCCGATGCCAATAGGCCTGGCTCTTTTTTTTATAACTAAAAGTTCTTCTTCACTGAGAGCACAGAAACTGGAGCAGGAACAAGGAGGGAGTGGCAGATGCAGGAAATGGGCTGGAGTAAAACCAGGACAAGTGCTAGGGAGAAGAGTCGGAAGATACAGGTACTGACCCAAAAGGCCACACAAACACCGAAGGCGCATACATTCAAACAACTGGGGAATAAAATGTGCAGGTGGGGTTGTGCCTGTTATCTGCATGTTACTACCTGTGGGGCACTCTTTTGCACAGACAATTACCATCATCTACAGAGGTTTGTGGTGTTGTGAGCTTAGTGCGCTGGAGAGCCGGGTTCGATCCTCGCATGGGCTCAGCATCCTGATTCTGGGCAATTCACTTATCTCCCCGTGCATACCAAAAATGAATGTGTCCTTGTGCTACGTAACTGGCGTTCGTGTAAAGCGCTCCGATACCTACAGGTCGAGATCGCGCTATATAAATCAGCAAAAAAATGAAAAGCCCATTAAAGTACTCACTGTTTCCAGCTATCAGCTTCATCACGGGGTTTCTTCTCTTGGACCGGGTTGAAGCTGGTACAAGGAAGGAGGGCACTGGAAGCAGTATTTGAAATCCCGCCTCCGATTGTCATAGGGTGACTATATCAACAGTCATCCAGTCAGAGGAGGAGGCGGGATCCTAGAACTAGAAGACTGTTCGGAATTTAGCAACGTCAGAGATCCGGGCGAGCCGAAAATCCGACCGAAGTCCTGGAAAACCAGCTGCTTCAGGTAGCGTCTGCTTGCCCTCACTACAGCTTCACAGACACACTCTGCACGTGTGTGACTTGGGCGATATCGAAAACGGACGTCCACCACACATGCGCAGGGTGTGTTTGTACACTGCCTGCTGCACTGCTACCAGAGTGCCGTTCGCCATCTGTGGCCTCCGAGCCATAATCTCCCTTACCTCCGCCCCAATCTTTCAGGACTTTAAAAACGATCTTTACCAAGTGAAACGTGAACTGTATATTTTTGTGTGCTACTTTTTTGTATAGTCCATCACACCTACAAGTCTCACATTTTGTCTGCAAGGCCCGCAACTTGGACCATTTTCTTTTGAGCTCCTTGACAGGAGTCTCGTTCACACCTGGAAATCGCCATTGCTGCGAGAAACCGCTTTAAATGGCACTGATTTACATTGAGGGTATTCTACACACTCCGTTTGATGTAACCAGGTTTCAAAATATATATGTCTGAGTGTGTGGTTTCACAGTGGGTTTGTTTGATCACAGTTTTTGTCAATGTGCGTATACTGCTGTAAAACCATTTCAAAGTGCAGTTCATCACAAACCAGCGAGTACACAAGTGAAGCCACTTTCTTTAAGCAGCACCCTCTCCCACCCCACCTCCACCTGCCACAGAGCTCTCAAGTTTTCCAGGTTCATGCATGAGTTGGTCATTCACTTCACGTTTTTTTTTTGCTATGCTTTATGGGACAAGTCCTGTTTTATCACATTATACAGATAGAAATATGATTCTCAGTATACAAAGGATGAGCTACCCACAAGGTCATTGGAAATGTAAGAGTACTGCTGTGCTATCTAAAGAACTGTCTGCCAGCTTAGTGACTAGTAGGGTAACATATTGTCCCTACCACTTAAGGTTTTTGGTGCGTGCCAGAGAGGTTATGGGACTATTTTTCAGTGCTGGTCTAATTTTGGCAGTCACAATGCAAATAATGTATGAGTATAATGTTGCCTTTGTGCTGCTTCTCATCCAACTGGTGCTAGTTTCTTAAAGAGCAAAAAAACCTACTTCATGGATATTTTTGGCAGCTGTGATGGAATAAAAAGTCAAAAGGTGGAAGGATGGAACTGGAAAGGTAAGCGGGAGAGAGAAGGAGAAAACATAACTTTGTGCCGTGCTGTGTTATTGCATATTACTTATGGATCCCTAACATCTATCGCCATCACTCTATCTATCTATCTATCTATCTATCTATCTATCTATCTATCTATCTATCTATCTATCTATCTATCTATCTATCTATCTATCTATCTAAACCTATCTATCTATCTATCTATCTATCTATCTATCTATCTATCTATCTATCTATCTATCTATCTATCTATCTATCTATCGATCGCCCTCACTCTATCTATCTGTCTATCAATTGCCCTCACTCTATCTAGCTATCTATCTATCTATCGCCATCACTCTATCTATCTATCGCCCTCCCTCTATCTATCGCACTCACTTTATCTATCTATCGCACTCACTCTATCTATCGCATCACCACAGTATCACTCAGCACCACCACAGCATCACTCAGGGGCACCACAACATCACTATGTGATACCACAGCATCACTGAACACCACAGCATCACTCGCCGCCACCACAACATCACTCCGCGCCACCACAGCACCTGTCTGTGCAACCATTCATCAACAACTGGTTCAAATATGTTCTCTCAATGTTTCAAGCTTTATTACAAATGTCACAAAAAGATGTTAATATTTCACTTCTGTTCTTGGATTTTCGTCACAATAAAATACACTGAACATAATCTTCACAAAAGTTATTTACAAAAGTTTAAGCTATTGCCATTATAAATTACAATAACTTTAATTTAAGTATTAATTATTTAAAAAAATGAAAAGAAGGCATTGTTATTTGTGATATCCATACATCTAAGTCACGTACATACAACACATATTACATTACAAATGCTATAGGTGTCACATTTGCGAAAGTTAAAAGTATTGGCATTGTAAATGACAAAGGTATTAATTTTGCTATTTTCAAAACAAACACATAAATACAAAATTTGTCATATACTATACCAATAGCTCAAACTTTCCTAATGCGAGACCTATTGCATTGCAAATGTTTGTTACTTTAGTTTCTGTTAATATCAAATTCAGGAGACTTTGTCCCTTAGTTTAGGACAGTTTCATTGATGTGTGGGAAATGGGTTTTTGAGTACTGATGACAAATGAAATGCTAATGTTAATAACCTGTTGTTCCTGTCATCAATACCTTTAAAGTACCTTTTCCTCTTGGCACACCTTTTGTAATCATTATGCTCTAAACGAAATATAATTGATTTAAATAATACACCCGGTTTGTATTGATTTAGTCTTTATTTTCTTAATGCTAATTAACTACTGTGCCTCTCATTTATTGTGGATTTCATCAAGGGACATCAAGAAAATACCGGTTAAGTTTACTTGAATGTACTCTTAAATATATACCTTGTTGGCAACATTACCCGATGCTTATCTGCCCATGCCCACAAGGGTATATTGGGTTGCCCATTTTGTTACATATATTTTTAGAAAGCTGGCAGTTTCCTGCCTTAATCATTGAGTGGCTGTAGCCCACCCCAGGTCACATGGCTGGGTGTAGCTGACAGCTGGGCCTTGTGCATACCTCCTAGACAGAGAGACACAATAGATAGCTTAAGTGTGCCTGGATGGGCAATCATAGGAGCTGTCCTCAACCCTACTTACACTAGAATAGGTTGTGTCTGACCTCCACACATACCCCCTGTAGTTAGTCTGGAGTCAGAACAACAGAGAAGGCAGGATACCTGGGGACTTCAAATAGGATTCTAGAGCTCTACCACCTTCCAGAAGAAGTTTACCAAGTATAAATATTAGACTTCAGATGCCACCTCTTAAGCACAGGTCTGGACCTGAGGATACTCTGCCAGGAAGAAAGACTAATGTGCTGCTGAAAGGACTGCCACCCTTCTGAACAGATGCCCTGCTGGACTACTGCCTTTTTGGACAGCTGTCTTGCTGGTGTGCTGCCCTGCTGTCCTGATTCCTGAGTCAGAGGGATTGCACCTGCACTTGAACCAAGGACTCCGAGATTGACTCTAAGGCTTTGTCTGCAGCCCTTCTGTTTAGGGCCACCGGGACATAGCAGTCTCACACCCACCTAAACCAGCACCCAGTTGGTGCCCCTCAGGTCCTGGACCCTTGGTATGGCATCAGAGATGGTGAATTTAGATTTTTGGCTTTTCACTACTGCGAATGGGCCAGTTGGTGCCTAAACCTTCTCACTTGCACAGCTTGCCAACGATAAGTTCTGTCAGTTTGACCCTTAATGCAACAGCATTGCTCGCTTTCAGGGAGTGCCATCACGCAGTACCAGCACCGACCGATCGTGACGACATCAGTAATGCCTGCCCATGATGCTAGGCCTACTCTTTGAGTTACATCAGCGGCTATCCGCAACACTTCCCTGGTCCTCGTGGCCCCCTACACCTGAACTGGACTTTTTGCACTGGACTAAGAATGTTACTTTCAAGCGGGACTAACTTGGTCCCTGTATCTGAGCCATGCTCCATCACCCTAGCCTGAGCCTATGATCTACTG
This sequence comes from Lissotriton helveticus, assembly GCF_964261635.1. Taxonomy (NCBI): domain Eukaryota; kingdom Metazoa; phylum Chordata; class Amphibia; order Caudata; family Salamandridae; genus Lissotriton; species Lissotriton helveticus. The sequence continues at coordinate 1,157,038,076 of NC_136065.1, forward strand.
ATTGTATTTTTGAAGTTTTGGTCTTGTTTTATTTACTAAAAATTACTACATTTTTCTAAACTGTGTTTGGGATCCATTTGTGGTGTGTTTTCATTGTGTTACTCTTTGAAGTGTTAAGCCTGACTTCTCTGTGTCAAGCTAACCGAGGGTTGAGAACAGGTTAATTTAGGGATTGCTTGTGACTTCCTCCTGAGAAGAACTGTGGTTGCTGTTTGAGAAGGGTTTCACACCCCTCAACCAGTAACCTAATTTCGTACAGCATTATTCACAACAAATCTGTTAGAAATAGCCCATTGCACATATTGAACCTAAACATAATTCATCAGTTCAACAAGACCACTAGTTTGTGCCAGATAAAGTGAGCTTCTCAAATGTTCGACCTCGCCGGACTTAAGAAAAGTTTGAACTTCATCACTCACAAACTGGCCAACATTGTGCAAGACTAAACACTGGAGAACCTTCACATAAGAAAACACCCTTTAAAAAGTGCACTACACTTTTAGAATTAGATTTAGAAACAGAAACAAATCTGACCTCCGGCCACTGTGGGTAAAAATCAACCAAACCCAAGCTAAATGAGAATGTGATAGCAAAAAATTAAAAAGCACCACCAAATAAATACCAATTTGTTCCCAGGCTCTTGAAGAAAACTCCATGGGATGTAAAGGCATAGAATTAACTATCAACATTTTCTCACACCTGCACAAATCATACATTTACTAATCACTAAATCAACTTCTCTGTCCATTGATGGCCACCAAAAAGTTTGCAGAAAACAACATTTGGTGAAAGTATTCCTCTCATGAGAAATCTTGATCTGTCTACATCTCAGGCCAACTGGAAGAACCAGTTTTTCACCAGGAACTAGAATACCATCTGCTAGAAATGAGGTTTCTGGTTGGCAGAGGTATGCATCCTGTCCAAGCAGGAACCACCACTGTTGTCAGGGTAAGCTTGATAAACACTGTAAATTAAACTCTGCTCACCCTGTGGTAGCTTGGCACAGAGCAGGCAGGCTTAACCTAAGAGGCAATGTGTAAATATTTGTGCAACACACACAGTAGCATAATGAAAGCACCACAAAACGACTCCACACAGGTTTCGAAATATAGAGAATATGTTTTATGAAAAAATCAGAGTTATTAATTTTTAAAGAATAAACCAAAAAATGTTCTTAGACGTCATTAGCGCCAAAAGGTTACTTGAGATAGTGCTAGACCGGGGAAAATCCAAAGTTGAGGCTGACGTGATAGAGGGCAGGGAGGCTACAGGACTCAGACAGGTTCAGCTGACAAAGTACCTTGGATGGAGCAAAGTGTCTACATCCAGGGTGAGAAACAAACTTTACAACGCAGTCATTACATCGCACTACACCTACAACACAGTCATTACATTGCAACATCCCTTACAACGCATGTCACTACATCGCAGGCATTACAATGCATACCATTACAACGCATGCCATTACAACGCATAGTACCCCTACACAATCCAACACTTACCCTACTGTTGCTCCCCCTGGAGTTAGAATATTAATTTTAACCCCTACACTATCCAACACTTACCCTACTGTTGCACCCCCCTGGAGTTAGAACAGTAATTTTTACCCCTACACTATCCAACACTTACCCTACTGTTGCACTCCCTGGAGTTAGAATAGTAATTTTACCCCTACACTATCCAACACTTACCCTACTGTTGCACCACCTGGAGTTAAAATAGTAATTTTTACCCCTATACTATCCAATACTTACCTTAAATGCAATGTAATGGCATGTGTTGTAATGCTATGCGTTGTAAAGGTAGCATGCAATGTAATAGAATGCATTGTAAAGGTAGTTTTTTAATATGTGATGTAGTGTCATGCGATGTAATGGAACGCGTTGTGGTGGACGGTGCAATGTAAAAACTGCTTTGTAAGTGCATGCGTTGCAAATGTATGCGTTGTAACATCATACAATCACCGAGGGCTCGAGTCGATGAATCAAGGAGGCGCCGCATCGCTGTTGATCCCGTGTATGGAGGTGAGCATCGGCGCCGATCCATTCCATCGATGGAAGCTTCGTCGATGAGCCCCTGTATGATGCAGACACTGCGTCATCGTCGAGCTCCGCTGTCTATCTTCATCGAGCCGCGCCGGCTGTAGAGCCACTGCCATCAAGCAGCCTCTGCGTCACTGTTGAAAGATGATGAGTTGGTTCTGATCTGCGTAAAGCAGCTGCGCCATCTACTTCAATGAAGAAAACCTGCTGAAACTCTCTTCTGAGGCCCAGAACTGGAAGGGGCCTTGGGCAATGGTAGGGCTCAAATATGGCAGAATCCAGTAGCACTAGCAGAATTTCAAGAAGTCTTTTATGACCCTGAGACTTCAGTAAACAGGAGGCAAGCCAGAAACCCCTTGGAGTCACACCGAATTCAAGTGAGATGGGTCCAATCCTTATCCTCAGCAGAGCAGAGATCAACAGGCAGCAGGGCAGCTCAGCACAGCAGTGAATCAGTTTCTTAGAACAGTCACTCTAGCAGAGGGACACAAATGTCTCTCTCTCCATTTGCTGTATGTGTGTTATTTTTGCTTAAAGTTTGTGTTAGACCTGCTGTCTCAAGATTAAGGATATGTAAATCTGAAGCGCTCTGATACCCTATTCAGGTAATGCCCGCGCTATATTACACACCGAATCAATAAATAAATAAGGAGCAAATCCCTATGTTTTCCCGCAACAGCTCCAATTCTAATGGCTGAGTTTTTTTCCATACGGGAGCACTTCTATAAAGCTTTGCGTCTGTTTGTAGTTGTTTGTGTGGTTGTATCCATGTTTCCTCTGTAGATTGGAGGATGGGGTTGTTGGATAGTGCCATCAGTGATCATGTGGGATAATGGGATGTACGACATTACAACGCATGCTTTTACATCGCATGCTTTTACAACGCGAGTTTTACAACGCATACCATTACAACGCATAATGCTTTTAGGCGCTGGATAGTGAATTGTTTAATTTACTTTTCCAACTCCAGTCCCCGTGGATAGTAGGGAAGGTGTTGGATAGTACTTTAAACACATTCCCTATCCTAGAGCGCCCCCCGGCGCATTTCGTTGTAATGGTTTGCATTGTAAAAGTTGCGTCGTAAAGGCACTGCGTGGTAAAAGTTGCGTTGTAAGTGATGTTCCCCGGGATAATGTAATGCAAGTCCTTGTTTACCAGGCATCCGGGGATGGCTGGAGGGCCATCGAAACTCCCCTCCTCTTGGATCCGTCGAGTGGCCACTCTACCACCTGGGGGGATGTTGGTGCCTCGATGTCGGGGCTTTGCTGGGGTCGGGGCCGAGGCCACGTGCTCGGGACGTGATGGGCCCAAGATGGCGTCGGGCCTGACATGGTGGTCCGGAGTGGTAGCCGGACCTGCAGAGTTGGGGCGCGGAGGGTTCGCCGTGTACCAGGGGGAAGAGACGGGGGTTGCCAGGGTGGCTGCTCCTGTCGAGAGTTCGTGTAGGGTAGCGCCAAGGGGGCGACAGCGGATCGATGGAGAACCGATGTCGTCCCGGGCCCGCCATGCGGAAGGGGTAGGACCACGCGACGAGGCCGGGTCCAACACACGTCCCCTCTAGCTGAGGCCGGGTCCAACACACGTCCTCTCCAGCTGAAGGCAGGGGAGAGTCACTCATCTTCTTGGGGGTTCTCCTCGCCGAGGCGGAAGAAACGGGACAGGCCATCAGCATTGGCGTGGTCGTTGCCAGGGCGATGCGCCACAGTGAAGTCCATCCCTTGGAGGGAGATGGACCATCGCAACAGCTTTGGGTTCTCGCCCTGCATCTGCATCAGCCACCGCAGGGGCCGGTGGTCGGTCTGTACCCGGAAGTGGGTACCAAAGGGGTAGGGCCGGAGTTTCTGTAGGGCCCACACAACGGCTAAGGCTTCTCTCTCGATGGTGATGGTGCTCCATCGTCGTTCTCTAGCCAGCAGGCGCCGACTGATAAAGGCCACAGGAAGGTCGACTCCCTCAGGGTTAACTTGCGATAGGACCGCCCCGATGCCGTGTTCCGAGGCGTCGGTTTGGACCACAAACTCTCGGCTGTAGTCGGGGGCCTGGAGCACAGGGGCGGTGCACATGGCAGTCTCCAGAGTCTCAAAGGCTGTTTGGCACTCGGGGGTCCAATGCACCTTCTGTGGTAGTTTTTTGGTCGTCAGTTCAGTGAGGGTCCCCACAATGCTCCCATAGTCTTTGATGAAGCGCCGGTAATATCCCGTGAGCCCCAGGAAGGCTCGAACTGCTGTCTGGGTGACCGGGGGCTCCCAGGCCTGGATGGCGTCAATCTTTGGTTAGAGGGGAGCCACCTGGCCGCTCCCTACTTGGTGTCCCAGATAGGTCACGGAACCTTGGCCTATCTGGCACTTGTTGGCCTTAATTGTCAGTCCGGCCCGTCGGAGGGCCGTCAGGACCTCCCAAAGGTGCGTCAGGTGCTCGTCCCAGTGGAGGCTGTACACCGCAATATCGTCCAGATAGGCGGCGCTGAACTCTTCTAGCCCCGCCAGCACTCTATTCACTAGTCTCTGAAAGGTGGCTGGGGCGTTTTTCATGCCGAAGGGCATCACTTTGAAATGGAAGTGGCCATCGGGGGTCGAGAAGGCAGATCGCTCTTGGGCACCAGGGGTGAGGCCGATCTGCCAATACCCGGCCGTGAGGTCGAAAGTGCTGAGATACCTGGCGGCCCCCAGGCGATCGATCAGTTCATCCGCCCGGGGGATGGGATGGGCGTCGGTCCGGGTGACGGCATTCAGTCCCCAGGAGTCAACACAGAACCGGAGTTCCGGGGGGGTGCCGGGGCGGCGGCTTTAGGGACCAGGACAACGGGACTGGCCCAGGGACTGTCTGAGGGTTCGACCACCCCCAGTGCTAGCATCTTGGCAACTTCGGACCGGATGCAATCCCGAACTCTGTCGGGAACTCGGAATGCTCGGTGCCGCACAGGCGGGCTGTCCCTGGTGTCGACATCATGGGCACACCACCGGGTGACCCCGGGAGTGAGGGAAAATAGGTCCGCAAATTGTCCCAGCAGCTTTCGGCAGTCCTGGTGCTGTTCTGGGGTCAGGGCGGAGGAGAGGGTGACCCCCTCGACGGAGCCGTCATTCTCGGCGGTGCTCAGGAGGTCCAGTAGGGGCTCGGAGTCATCCTCAGCTCCGTCATCTGTAGCCAACAGCAGGCTCAGCTCCGTGCGGGCGAAGTGAGGCTTGAGCCGGTTGGCGTGTAGAACCCGGAGGGGATTCTGGGGGGACTCCATGTCCACCAGGTGGGTGACGGGGCTCTTGCGCTCCACCACTTTGAAGGGCCCCGTCCATTTGTCCTGGAGGGCACAAGGTTCGACCGGGGACATGACCCAGACCTGCTGGCCGGGCTCGAACTCGATGGACGAGGCGTTCTGGTCATACAAGCGTTTCATTTCCTCCTGGCTGGCCTCAAGGTTGGCCTCGGCAAGTTCCCGGAACTTCCGAGTTTGGTTGCGGAGGGTCAGGAGGTACCGTAGACATCCGGTGGAGCATCTCAGACAGCCGTCTCCCAGCCTTCTTTGACCAGGCTGAGGGGTCCTCGGACGGGGTGTCCGTATAATAGTTCAAATGGGCTGAACCCCAGGGACCTCTGGGGCAACTCCCGATAGGCAAACAGGAGGCAGGGCAGTAGGACGTCCCATTTGCGTCGTAGTGGCTCTTCTAGGCCCTTGATCATCCCCTTGAGTGTTCGGTTAAACCGCTCTACAAGTCCATTCCCTTGGGGGTGATATGGGGTGGTGAACTTATATGTGACCCCGCACTGTTGCCACAGGGACCGCATGTATATGGATATAAAGTTTGTGCCCCGATCACTCACAACCTCTCGGGGGAAGCCGACTCTGGAGAAGATCCCCATTAGCGCTCGGCCCACCACGGTCGCCGTTATGGTCCGGAGGGGGATGGCTTCTGGATAGCGGGTGGCATGGTCCACCAGGACGAGGATGAAGCGGTGTCCCTGAGAGGTGCGGGGGTCCAGGGGCCCCACTATGTCGATCCCCACTCGCTCGAAGGGGGTTGTTACCACGGGAAAGGGTTGGAGCGGGGCCTTGACTTTCCCCCCGCTCTTTCCGCTGGCTTGACAGGTCGGACAGGTTCTGCAGTGATTGTTCACATCATTGCGCATTTTTGGCCAGTAAAAATGGGTCACCAGGCGGCTGTAGGTTTTGTCCTGCCCCAGGTGCCCGGCGAGGGGCACGTCGTGTGCCAGGTTTAAGAGGAAGTCTCTGGATCGTAGGGGGACCACCAGCACTCGGCTGGCCCCCAGTTTGGCAATTTTTCTGCTCGCTGTATAGGAGATCGTGGTCCCAATAGACCCAATGGGACCCCGATTGGTCTCCGGCGGCTTGAGTGGCGGCTTGTTGTCAGATTCCCTCGCGGGAGGGACACGTTTTCTGCTCTTGCCGGAACTGTTCTCGTGTGGGGCCACCTTCTTGGCGCCATTGGGCTAGTTCGGGAAGGTGGCCGAGCTTGGAGATGTCTTAATGGCTGGGCCCCTGGGGGTCGGGCTCTGGGTTGGCGTCCTAGGGGACGGCGGGCGGCGGAGGTGCGGGCCACTCCGGTTCTTCAGGCGGGGTATCTTCGTTCGGGGCGGTGGCCCGGGCGGCCATGGATCGGGTGGTCGCACAGACCCACTCGGACAGGCCTAGCATCCCCAGATGCTCTCTCCGCTCGACGTGGGCCCAGGGGGAACTTTCCAGGTCGTTCCCGAGGAGGCAGTCCACGGGGGCATCGTCCCGGACAGTCACTTTCAGCATGCCCGACACCCCTCCCCACTCGAAGGGAATCCGTGCCATCTGGCACAAGCTCTCGGAGTTGTCCGCCGACCGTACTGGGCACAGGACGTTGGGCAAGATCTGTTCGGGGCCCACCAAATGGCAGCAGACCGCCATCACGCTGGCTCCAGTGTCACGGAGGGCTTCGGCCCGGTGTCCATTAATGGTGACCCATTGGCGGTACTTTTGTGTGTTGCCTGGGATCGGGGCTCGGTGGATCATGTCTCTTTCACCCAGGCACACCAAGGACATAGCGGCGGGCTCCCACTCGGCCTGCTCGGGGTCGTCGTCCTCTTCCTCGCCTCTTTCTTCGCCCAGGGCGGCGGCCGCGATCTGGCGCTTTGGAGGACCGGTGGTGCCGGGTCGTTGGTTCATCGGGCAGAGGGGGTCATTAGCATAGTGACCCGGCCGCTGGCATCTGTGGCAGGTGACGTTTGGGCGGGGCCCCGGTTGTGCTGGGGGGGCCCCCCTTCGGGCCAGGGATGGCGAAGTGGAGGTTGGGGGTGGCCCCGTGGGGGTGTCTCGGCCCTGGTTTTGGCCTCCTCTGCCGCCTCGTGGCCGGTTGTTCCCCGGGGATCCTCGGCCGTAGCCTCCCATCGGGCTCCGGGGGACTCGGGTGCTCACCCATTGATCAGCCTCGACAGCGAGTTTCCGTGGCTCTGTCAGTTTGCTGTCGAGGAGATGCTGTCTGAGTTCGATGAAACAGTTTTTGGAAAGGTGTTCCCATACAATGAGGTTGAACAACTGCTCGTAGGTGGTGACCTGGCTGCCTTTGATCCACCCCTCTAGGGCTCGACTATAAAAGTTTACGTACTCCACCCATGTGGTACCGGGGAGCTTTTTACAGTCTCGGAATCGCTGCCGGTACATTTTGGGGGTGAGTCCGTAGCGAGTGAGGAGGGCAGCTTTCATGTGTTTGTACGAGGTCATCTCGGCATCGGGGAGCTCTAGCAGGGCGTCCCTCCCTTCGTTGACGAACTTCCCCCACAAGCCGGCACCCCAGTCCTTGAGGGGTACTCGATGGGCGGTCATGGCTACTTCAAACGCTTTGAACCACTGTTGGATGTGGTCGTTTTTATAGTACTCTTTGACGACATCCTTGGGGATGTGAACTTTCGTGTCCACAGGAGGAGGCGAGCTCCGGCTCCCGGAGGTGCTGGCCTCACTCGTTTTGGACTTGATTTCAAGTTCTTTAAGGCCACGTTCGTGCTCGAACGTGAGTTTTTTTTCTTCTAGGTCTCTCTGCCTCCGTTTCTCCTCAAGGTCTCCTTCCAGCCGTAGTTGCTCCAGGGCTATTTTTCTTTCAGCTAGCTGTAGTTCTCCATCCAGCCGGAGTCGGGCGAGCTCCAATTCGTCGAGACGGTTCCTCTCTCGTTCTCGGGCGTCTTCGTGGGAGATGCCCGTGTCTATATCTGCGGGTCTTCCCCCCGCTGGGGTTGCGTCGGTCTCCGGGGATCCGTTCGGGCCCGGGTTATCTTCGTTCTGGGGTGGCATCGCTCCTGCCTTCACCCATGTTTGCAGGGCCGACTTGAAATCTTCTTTGGTGCTTAAGCCAGTGGTAGCGATGCCCAGGTCCTTGCAGAATTGCTTCAATTCCTTATGACTGTACTCTTCCATTTTTTCTTTCTGGAACTCTGCAGTCGGGTCTGGTTTCTTTGGTAGTCATGGTCGCGGTGTGTTTCTGTCGGTAGTGGTTGAATCACTCTCCGTACGATTTGCGTTGGCTCGGATCCCACCGCTGCCACCAATATTAGAAAGGCGATCCCGGGGGAGGCAGAAGATGTCTGACTGACCAGCCCTAGGTCCACCCCTCCTTCTGGAAGTGGCCGAGCGTTGTCGAGAGGCCTTCCTGGGTGAGGTTCCTCTCCTAGGATCGTACAGCAGAGCAATCACACCACTACAAATGGCCACCACACAAGAGGATAAGTTCTTAGGCTTTATCAATAATAAAGGTTGATGATTCGGCAATATGTACAAGCGGATCGAGGGATCCGTAGAGTCTCGTGAACAGGGAACAGGGTAGCGGGTCAGTCTTAGTTCTGGTTGGGCGTAGGGATACCCTGCGCACAGCTTTCAATCCTCGAGCTGGGGGGTTCCGAGAGGTCGAGCCGTGGCAGCGCCAGTAGGACTCGGAAGATTGTTTCGCCGCGGCAGCGCCAGCAGGCTCCCAGGATGGTTTCAGCGAGGATGGACCGCGGCAGCGCCAGCAGGCTCCGAAGATGGTTTCAGCGAAGATGGGCCGCGGCGGCGCCAGCAGGCCCCGAAGAAGGTTTCAGCGAAGATGGGCCGCGGCAGCGCCAGCAGGCTCCAAAGATGGTTTCAGCGAAGATGGGCCGCGGCAGCGCCAGCAGGCTCCAAAGATGGTTTCAGAGAAGATGGGCCGCGGCAGCGCCAGCAGGCTTCGACAAGGGGTTCAAGGTTCAGGGTAGTGAGTTCTTCTCGGGGTCAGCCTTGACAGCGTCAGCAGGGCTCTCGACTCCAGGATACAACTCCCGTCCTAATCCAGGGCTAGCCCAGATATAGGACTGGAGTCCCTTGATGTCCGGACCCTCGCACCTGGGGGACAGAGGGGCCGGGATGGTGGTGTCCAGACACCCAGCAGGGGGGTGGAGCCAGCGCCCAGGGAGGCCGGAGGGCGATCGATACCAGGCGTCCGGGGACGGCTGGAGGGCCATCGAAACTCCCCTCCTCTTGGATCCGTCGAGTGGCCACTCTACCACCTGGGGGGATCTTGGTGCCTCGATGTCGGGGCTTCGCTGGGTTTTGGGACCAAGGCCACATGCTCGGGACGTGATGGGCCCAAGATGGCGTCGGGCCTGACATGGTGGTCCGGAGTGGTAGCCGGACCTGCAGAGTTGGGGCGCGGAGGGTTCGCCGTGTACCAGGGGGAAGAGACGGGGGTTGTCAGGGTGGCTGCTCCTGTCGAGAGTTCATGTAGGGTTGCGCCAAGGGGGCGACAGCGGATCGATGGAGGGCCGATGTCGTCCCGGGCCCGCCATGTGGAAGGGGTAGGACCACGCCACAAGGCCGGGTCCAACACACGTCCCCTCTAGCTGAGGCCGGGTCCAACAACTGGCTTTCGTGTAAAGCGCTCCAATGCCCGGTTGGCTGCTGAAAGAATTGATTTCTTGTCTCTCACACAGCGTTCCGGTGCTGTCCAGGCCGAGGCAGTACTTTAAAATGGGAAGCAGTGCAGATGTAACGCTGTCAGTGACTGGCTTTTAACAGTCTAATTGCCGTTTGCATGACAACCCGAGGAACAAGCGCTGCCAATGCCAATAGGCCTGGCTCTTTTGTCTATAACTAAAAGTTCTTCTTCACTGAGAGCACAGACACTGAAGCAGGAACAAGGAGGGAGTGGCAGGTGCAGGAAATGGGCTGGAGTAAAACCAGGACAAGTGCTAGGGAGAAGAGTCGGAAGATACAGGTACGGATACAAAAGGCCACACAAACACCGAAGGCGCATGCATTCAAACAATTGGGGAATAAAATGTGCAGGTGGGGTTGTGCCTGTTATCTGCATCTTACTACCTGTGGGGCACTCTTTTGCACAGACAATTACCATCATCTACAGAGGTTTGTGGTGTTGTGAGCTTAGTGCGCTGGGGAGCCGGGTTCGATCCTCGCATGGGCTCAGCATCCTGATTCTGGGCAATTCACTTATCTCCCCGTGCATACCAAAAATTAATGTGTCCTCGTGCTACGTAACTGGCATTCGTGTAAAGCGCTCCGATACCTACAGGTCGAGATCGCGCTATATAAATCAGCAAAAAAATGAAAAGCCCATTAAAGTACTCACTGTTTCCAGCTATCAGCTTCATCACAGGGTTTCTTCTCTTGGACCGGGTTGAAGCTGGTACAAGGAAGGAGGGCACAGGAAGCAGTATTTGAAATCCCGCCTCCGATTGTCATAGGGTGACTATATCAACAGTCATCCAGTCAGAGGAGGAGGCGGGATCCTAGAACTAGAAGACTGTTCGGAATTTAGCAACGTCAGAGATCCGGGCGAGCCGAAAATCCGACCGAAGTCCTGGAAAACCAGCTGCTTCAGGTAGCGTCTGCTTGCCCTCACTACAGCTTCACAGACACACTCTGCACATGTGTGACTTGGGCGATATCGAAAACGGACGTCCACCACACATACGCAGGGTGTGGTTGTACACTGCCTGCTGCACTGCTACCAGAGTGCCGTTCGCCATCTGTGGCCTCCGAGCCATAATCTCCCTTACCTCCGCCCCAATCTTTCAGGACTTTAAAAACGATCTTTACCAAGTGAAACGTGAACTGTATATTTTTGTGTGCTACTTTTTTCTATAGTCCATCACACCTACAAGTCTCACATTTTGTCTGCAAGGCCCGCAACTTGGACCATTTTCTTTTGAGCTCCTTGACAGGAGTCTCGTTCACACCTGGAAATCGCCATCGCTGCGAGAAACCGCTTTAAATGGCACTGATTTACGTTGAGGGCATTCTACACACTCCGTTTGATGTAACCAGGTTCCAAAATATATATGTCTGAGTGTGTGGTTTCACAGTGGGTTTGTTTGATCACGATTTTTGTCAATGTGCGTATACTGCTGTAAAACCATTTCAAAGTGCAGTTCATCACAAACCAGCTTGTACACAAGTGAAGCCACTTTCTTAAAGCAGCACCCTCGCCCACCCCACCTCCACCTGCCACAGAGCTCTCAAGTTTTCCAGGTTCATGCATGAGTTGGTCATTCACTTCACGTATTTTTTTGCTATGCTTTATGGGACAAGTCCTGTTTTATCACATTATACAGATAGAAATATGATTCTCAGTATACAAAGGAAAAAGCAAGCTTGGATGAGCTACCCACACTTGGTCATTGGAAATGTAAGAGTTCTGCTGTGCTATCTAAAGAACTGTCTGCCAGCTTAGTGACTAGTAGGGTAACATATTGTCCCTACCACTTAAGGTTTTTGGTGCGTGCCAGAGAGGTTATGGGACTATTTTTCAGTGCTGTTCTAATTTTGGCAGTCACAATGCAAATAATGTATGAGTATAATGTTGCCTTTGTGCTGCTTCACATCCAACTGGTGCTAGTTTCTTAAAGAGCACAAAAACCTACTTCATGGATATTGTTGGCAGCTGTGATGGAATAAAAAGTCAAAAGGTGGAAGGATGGAACTGGAAAGGTAAGCGGGAGAGAGAAGGAGAAAACATAACTTTGTGCCGTGCTGTGTTATTGCATATTACTTATGGATCCCTAACATCTATCGCCATCACTCTATCTATCTATCTATCTATCTAAACCTATCTATCTATCTATCTATCTATCTATCTATCTATCTATCTATCGATCGCCCTCACTCTATCTATCTGTCTATCAATTGCCCTCACTCACTCTATCTAGCTATCTATCTATCTATCGCCATCACTCTATCTATCTATCGCCCTCCCTCTATCTATCGCACTCACTTTATCTATCTATCGCACTCACTCTATCTATCGCATCACCACAGTATCACTCAGCACCACAACAGCATCACTCAGGGGCACCACAACATCACTATGTGCTACCACAGCATCACTGAACACCACAGCATCACTCGCCGCCACCACAACATCACTCCGCGCCACCACAGCACCTGTCTGTGCAACCATTCAACAACAACTGGTTCAAATATGTTCTCTCAATGTTTCAAGCTTTATTACAAATGTCACAAAAAGATGTTAATATTTCACTTCTGTTCTTGGATTTTCGTCACAATAAAATACACTGCACATAATCTTCACAAAAGTTATTTACAAAAGTTTAAGCTATTGCCATTATAAATTACAATAACTTTAATTTAAGTATTAATTATTTAAAAAAATGAAAAGAAGGCATTGTTATTTGTGATATCCATACATCTAAGTCACGTACATACAACACATATTACATTACAAATGCTATAGGTGTCACATTTGCGAAAGTATAAAAGTATTGGCATTGTAAATGACAAAGGTATTAATTTTGCTATTTTCAAAACAAACACATAAATACAAAATTTGTCATTTACTATACCAATAGCTCAAACTTTCCTAATGCGAGACCTATTGCATTGCAAGTGTTTGTTACTTTAGTTTCTGTTAATATCAAATTCAGGAGACTTTGTTCCTATGTTTAGGACAGTTTCATTGATGTGTGGGCAATGGGTTTTTGAGTACTGATGACAAATGAAATGCTAATGTTAATAACCTGTTGTTCCTGTCATCAATACCTTTAAAGTACCTTTTCCTCTTGGCACACCTTTTGTAATCATTATGCTCTAAATTAAATATAATTGATTTAAATAATACACCCGGTTTGTATTGATTTAGTCTTTATTTTCTTAATGCTAATTAACTACTGTGCCTCTCATTTATTGTGGATTTCATCAAGGGACATCAAGAAAATACCGGTTAAGTTTACTTGAATGTACTCTTAAATATATACCTTGTTGGCAACATTACCCGATGCTTATCTGCCCATGCCCACAAGGGTATATTGGGTTGCCCATTTTGTTACATATATTTTTAGAAAGCTGGCAGTTTCCTGCCTTAATCATTGAGTGGCTGTAGCCCACCCCAGGTCACATGGCTGGGTGTAGCTGACAGCTGGGCCTTGTGTATACCTCCTAGACAGAGAGACACAATAGAGAGCTTAAGTGTGCCTGGATGGGCAATCATAGGAGCTGTCCTCAACCCTACTTACACTTGAATAGGTTGTGTTTGACCTCCACACAGAGAGATACATACCCCCTGTAGTTAGTCTGGAGTCAGAACAACAGAGAAGGCAGGATACCTGGGGACTTCAAATAGGATTCTAGAGCTCTACCACCTTCCAGAAGAAGTTTACCAAGTATAAATATTAGACTTCAGATGCCACCTCTTAAGCACAGGTCTGGACCTGAGGATACTCTGCCAGGAAGAAAGACTGATGTGCTGCTGAAAGGACTGCCACCCTTCTGAACAGCTGCCCTGCTGGACTACTGCCTTTCTGGACAGCTGTCTTGCTGGTGTGCTGCCCTGCTGTCCTGATTCCTGAGTCAGAGGGATTACACCTGCACTTGAACCAAGGACACCGAGATTGACTCTAAGGCTTTGTCTGCAGCCCTTCTGTTCAGGGTCACCGGGACATAGCAGTCTCACACCCACCTAAACCAGCACCCAGTTGGTGCCCCTCAGGTCCTGGACCCTTGGTATGGCATCAGAGATGGTGAATTTAGATTTTTGGCTTTTCACTACTGCGAATGGGCCAGTTGGTGCCTAAACCTTCTCACTTGCACAGCTTCCCAATGATAAGTTCTGTCAGTTTGACCCTTAATGCTACAGCATTGCTCGCTTTCAGGGAGTGCCATCACGCAGTACCAGCACCGACCGATCGTGACGGCATCAGGATCTTTGCGCTACAGTAATGCCTGCCCATGATGCTAGGCCTACTCTTTGAGTTACATCAGCGGCTATCAGCAACACTTCCCTGGTCCTCGTGGCCCCCTACACCTGAACTGGACTTTTTGCACTGGACTAAGAATGTTACTTTCAAGCGGGACTAACTTGGTCCCTGTATCTGAGCCATGCTCCCTCACCCTAGCCTGAGCCTATGATCTACTGATTGTATTTTTGAAGTTTTGGTCTTCTTTTATTTACTAAAAATTACTCAATTTTTCTAAACTGTGTTCGGGATCCATTTGTGGTGTGTTTTCATTGTGTTACTGTTTGAAGTGTTAAGCCTGACTTCTCTGTGTCAAGCTAACCGAGGGTTGAGAACAGGTTAATTTAGGGATTGCTTGTGACTTCCTCCTGAGAAGAACTGTGGTTGCTATTTGAGAAGGGTTTCACACCCCTCAACCAGTGACCTAATTTCGTACAGCATTATTCACAACAAATCTGTTAGAAATAGCCCATTGCACATATTGAACCTAAACATAATTCATCAGTTCAACAAGACCACTAGTTTGTGCCAGATAAAGTGAGCTTCTCAAATGTTCGACCTCGCCGGACTTAAGAAAAGTTTGAACTTCATCACTCACAAACTGCCCAACATTGTGCAAGACTAAACACTGGAGAACCTTCACATAAGAAAACACCCTTTAAAAATTGCACTACACTTTTAGAATTAGATTTAGAAACAGAAACAAATCTGACCTCCGGCCACTGTGGGTAAAAATCAACCAAACCCAAGCTAAATGAGAATTTGATAGCAAAAAATTAAAAAGCACCACCAAATAAATACCAATTTGTTCCCAGGCTCTTGAAGAAAACTCCATGGGATGTAAAGGCATAGAATTAACTATCAAAATTTTCTCACACCTGCACAAATCATACATTTACTAATCACTAAATCAACTTCTCTGTCCATTGATGGCCACCAAAAAGTTTGCAGAAAACAACATTTGGTGAAAGTATTCCTCTCATGAGAAATCTTGATCAGTCTACATATCAGGCCAACTGGAAGAACCAGTTTTTCACCAGGAACTAGAATACCATCTGCTAGAAATGAGGTTTCTGGTTGGCAGAGGTATGCATCCTGTCCAAGCAGGAACCACCACTGTTGTCAGGGTAAGCTTGATAAACACTGTAAATTAAACTCTGCTCACCCTGTCGTAGCTTGGCACAGAGCAGGCAGGCTTAACCTAAGAGCCAATGTGTAAATATTTGTGCAACACACACAGTAGCATAATGAAAGCACCACAAAACGACTCCACACAGGTTTAGAAATATAGAGAATATTTTTTATGAAAAAATCAGAGTTATTAATTTTTAAAGAATAAACCAAAAAATGTTCTTAGACGTCATTAGCGCCAAAAGGTTACTTGAGATAGTGCTAGACCGGGGAAAATCCAAAGTTGAGGCTGACGTGATAGAGGGCAGGGAGGCTACAGGACTCAGACAGGTTCAGCTGACAAAGTACCTTGGATGGAGCAAAGTGTCTACATCCAGGGTGAGAAACAAACTTTACAACGCAGTCATTACATAGCACTACACCTACAACGCAGTCATTACATTGCAACATCCCTTACAACGCATGTCACTACATTGCAGGCATTACAATGCATACCATTACAACGCATGCCATTACAACGCATAGTACCCCTACACTATCCAACACTTACCCTACTGTTGCACCCCGCTGGAGTTAGAACAGTAGTTTTTACCCCTACACTGTCCAACACTTACCCTACTGTTGCACCCCCCTGGAGTTAGAACAGTAGTTTTTACCCCTACACTATCCAACACTTACCCTACTGTTGCACTCCCTGGAGTTAGAATAGTAATTTTTACCCCTACACTATCCAACACTTACCCTACTGTTGCACCACCTGGAGTTAAAATAGTAATTTTTACCCCTATACTATCTAATACTTACCTTAAATGCAATGTAATGGCATGTGTTGTAATACTATGCGTTGTAAAGGTAGCATGCAATGTAATAGAATGCATTGTAAAGGTTGTTTTTTAATATGTGATGTAGTGTCATGCGATGTAATGGAATGCGTTGTGGTGGACGGTGCAATGTAAAAACTGCTTTGTAAGTGCATGCGTTGCAAATGTATGCGTTGTAACATCATACAATCACCGAGGGCTCGAGTCGATGAATCAAGGAGGCGCCGCATCGCTGTTCATCCCGTGTATGGAGGTGAGCATCGGCGCCGATCCATTCCATCGATGGAAGCTTCGTCGATGAGCCCCTGTATGATGCAGACACTGCGTCATCGTCGAGCTCCGCTGTCTATCTTCATCGAGCCGCGCCGGCTGTAGAGCCACTGCCATCAAGCAGCCTCTGCGTCACTGTTGAAAGATGATGAGTTGGTTCTGATCTGCGTAAAGCAGCTGCGCCATCTACTTCAATGAAGAAAACCTGCTGAAACTCACTTCTGAGGCCCAGAACTGGAAGGGGCCTTGGGCAATGGTAGGGCTCAAATATGGCAGAATCCAGTAGCACTAGCGGAATTTCACGAAGTCTTTTATGACCCTGAGACTTCAGTAAACAGGAGGCAAGCCAGAAACCCCTTGGAGTCACACTGAATTCAAGTGAGATGGGTCCAATCCTTATCCTCAGCAGAGCAGAGATCAACAGGCAGCAGGGCAGCTCAGCACAGCAGTGAATCAGTTTCTTAGAACAGTCAGTCTAGCAGAGGGACACACATGTCTCTCTCTCCATTTGCTGTATGTGTGTTATTTTTGCTTAAAGTTTGTGTTAGACCTGCTGTCTCAAGATTAAGGATATGTAAATCTGAAGCGCTCTGATACCCTATTCAGGTAATGCCCGCGCTATATAAAACACCGAATAAATAAATAAATAAGGAGCAAATCCCTATGTTTTCCCGCAACAGCTCCAACTCTAATGGCTGAGTTTTTTTCCATACGGGAGCACTTCTATAAAGCTTTGCGTCTGTTTGTAGTTGTTTGTGTGGTTGTATCCATGTTTCCACTGTAGATTGGAGGATGGGGTTGTTGGATAGTGCCATCAGTGATCATGTGGGATAATGGGATGTACGACATTACAACGCATGCTTTTACATCGCATGCTTTTACAACGCGAGTTTTACAACGCATACCATTACGACGCATAATGCTTTTAGGCGCTGGCTAGTGAATTGTTTAATTTACTATTCCAACTCCAGTCCCCGTGGATAGTAGGGAAGGTGTTGGATAGTACATTAAACACATTCCCTATCCTAGAGCGCCCCCCAGCGCATTTTGTTGTAATGGTTTGCGTTGTAAAAGTTGCGTCGTAAAGGCACTGCGTGGTAAAAGTTGCGTTGTAAGTGATGTTCCCCGGGATAATGTAATGCAAGTCCTTGTTTACCAGGCGTCCGGGGACGGCTGGAGGGCCATCGAAACTCCCCTCCTCTTGGATCCGTCGAGTGGCCACTCTACCACCTGGGGGGATCTTGGTGCCTCGATGTCAGGGCTTTGCTGGGGTCGGGGCCGAGGCCACGTGCTCGGAACGTGATGGGCCCAAGATGGCGTCGGGCCTGACATGGCGGTCCGGAGTGGTAGCCGGACCTGCAGAGTTGGGGCGCGGAGGGTTCGCCGTGTACCAGGGGGAAGAGACGGGGGTTGCCAGGGTGGCTGCTCCTGTCGAGAGTTCGTGTAGGGTAGCGCCAAGGGGGCGACAGCGGATCGATGGAGGGCCGATGTCATCCCGGGCCCACCATGCGGAAGGGGTAGGACCACGCCACGAGGCCGGGTCCAACACACGTCCCCTCTAGCTGAGGCCGGGTCCAACACACGTCCCCTCCAGCTAAAGGCAGGGGAGAGTCACCCATCTTCTTGGGGGTTCTCCTCGCCGAGGCGGAAGAAACGGGACAGGCCATCAGCATTGGCGTGGTCGTTGCCAGGGCGATGCTCCACAGTGAAGTCCATCCCTTGGAGGGAGATGGACCATCGCAACAGCTTCGGGTTCTCGCCCCGCATCTGCATCAGCCACCGCAGGGGCCGGTGGTCGGTCTGTACCCGGAAGTGGGTACCAAAGAGGTAGGGCCGGAGTTTCTTTAGGGCCCACACGACGGCGAAGGCTTCTCTCTCGATGGTGCTCCATCATCGTTCTCTAGTCAGCAGGCGCCGACTGATGAAGGCCACAGGAAGGTCGACTCCCTCAGGGTTAACTTGCGATAGGACCGCCCGATGCCGTGTTCCGAGGCGTCGGTTTGGACCACAAACTCTCAGGTGTAGTCAGGGGCCTGGAGCACAGGGGCGGTGCACATGGCAGTCTTCAGAGTCTCAAAGGCTGTTTGGCACTCGGGGGTCCAGTGCACCTTCTGTGGTAGTTTTTTGGAGGTCAGTTCATTGAAGGGCCCCACAATGCTCCCGTAGTCTTTGATGAAGCGCCGGTAATATCCCGTGAGCCCCAGGAAGGCTCGAACTGCTGTCTGGGTGACCGGGGGCTCCCAGGCCCGGATGGCGTCAATCTTTGGTTGGAGGGGAGCCACCTGGCCGCTCCCTACTTGTTGTCCCAGATAGGTCACGGAACCTTGGCCTATCTGGCACTGTCTGGCCTTAATTGTCCGTCCGGCCCGTCGGATGGCCGTCAGGACCTTCCAAAGGTGCGTCAGGTGCTCGTCCCAGTGGAGGCTGTACACCGCAATATCGTCCAGATAGGCGGCGCTGAACTCTTCTAGCCCCGCCAGCACTCTATTCACTAGTCTCTGAAAGGTGGCCGGGGCATTTTTCATGCCGAAGGGCATCACTTTGAAATGGAAGTGGCCATCGGGGGTCAAGAAGGCAGATCGCTCTTGGGCACCAGGGGTGAGGCCGATCTGCCAATACCCGGCCGTGAGGTCGAAAGTGCTGAGACACCTGGCGGCCCCCAGGCGATCGATCAGTTCATCCGCCCGGGGGATGGTATGGGCGTCGGTCCGGGTGACGGCATTCAGTCCCCGGTAGTCGACACAGAACCGGAGTTCCAGGGGGCGCCGGGGGCGGCGGCTTTAGGGACCAGGAAAACGGGACTGGCCCAGGGACTGTCTGAGGGTTCGACCACCCCCAGTGCTAGCATCTTGGCAATTTCGGACTGGATGCAAGCCCGAACTCTGTCGGGAACTCGGAAAGCTCGGTGCCGCACAGGCGGGCTGTCCCCGGTGTCGACATCGTGGACACACCACCGGGTGACCCCGGGAGTGAGGGAAAATAGGTCTGTAAATTGTCCCAGCAGCTTTCGGCAGTCCTGGTGCTGTCCTGGGGTCAGGGCGGAGGAGAGGGTGACCCCCTCGACAGAGCCGTCCTTCTCGGCAGTGCTCAGGAGGTCCGGTAGGGGCTCGGAGTCATCCTCAGCTCCGTCATCTGTAGCCAACAGCAGGCTCAGCTCCGTGCAGGCGAAGTGAGGCTTGAGCCGGTTGGGGTGTAGAACCCGGAGGAGGTTCCGGGGGGACTCCATGTCCACCAGGTAGGTAACGGGGTTCTTGCGCTCCACCACTTTGAAGGGCCCCGTCCATTTGTCCTGGAGGGCACAAGGTTCGACCGGGGACATGACCCAGACCTGCTGGCCCGGCTCGAACTCGATGGACGAGGCGTTCTGGTCATACCAGCATTTCATTTCCTCCTGGCTGGCCTCAAGGTTGGCCTCGGCAAGTTCCCGGAACTTCCGAGTTTGGTTGCGGAGGGTCAGGAGGTACCGGTAGACATCCGGTGGAGCATCTCGGACAGCCGTCTCCCAGCCTTCTTTGACCAGGCTGAGGGGTCCTCGGACGGGGTGTCCATACAATAGTTCAAATGGGCTGAACCCCAGGGACTTCTGGGGCACCTCCCGATAGGCAAACAGGAGGCAGGGCAGTAGGACGTCCAATTGCGTTGTAGTGGCTCTTCTAGGCCCTTGATCGTCCCCTTGAGTGTTCGGTTAAACCGCTCTACAAGTCCATTCCCTTGGGGGTGATATGGGGTGGTGAACTTATATGTGACCCCGCACTGTTGCCACAGGGACCTCATGTATTTGGATATAAAGTTTGTGCCCCGAACACTCACGACCTCTCGGGGGAAGCCGACTCTGGAGAAGATCCCCATTAGCGCACGGCCCACCACGGGGGCCGTTATGGTCCGGAGGGGGATGGCTTCTGGATAGCGGGTGGCATGGTCCACCAGGACGAGGATGAAGCGGTGTCCCTGAGAGGTGCGGGGGTCCAGGGGCCCCACTATGTTGATCCCCACTCGCTCGAAGGGGGTTGTTACCACGGGAAAGGGTTGGAGCGGGGCCTTGACTTTCCCCCCGCTCTTTCCGCTGGCTTGACAGGTCGGACAGGTTCTGCAGTGATTGTTCACATCATTGCGCATTTTTGGCCAGTAAAAATGGGTCACCAGGCGGCTGTAGGTTTTGTCCTGCCCCAGGTGGCCGGCGAGGGGCACGTCGTGTGCCAGGTTTAAGCGGAAGTCTCTGAATCGTAGGGCGACCACCAGCACTCGGCTGGCCCCAAGTTCGGCAATTTTCTGCTCGCTGTATAGGAGATCGTGGTCCCAATAGACCCAATGGGACCCCGATGGGTCTCCGGCGGCTTGAGTGGCGGCTTGTTGTCGGATTCCCTCGAGGGAGGGACACGTTTTCTGCTCTTGCCGGAACTGTTCTCGTGTGGGGCAACCTTCTTGGCGCCATTGGGCTAGTTCGGGAAGGTGGCCGAGCTTGGAGATGTCTTCATGGCTGGGCCCCTGGGGGCCGGGCTCTGGGTCGGCGTCCTCGGGGACGACGGGCGGCGGAGGTGCGGGCCACTCCGGTTCTTCAGGCGGGGTATATTCGTTCGGGCGGTGGCCAGGGCGGCCATGGATCGGGTGGTCGCACAGACCCACTCGGGCAGGCCTAGCATCCCCAGATGCTCTCTCCGCTCGACGTAGGCCCAGGGGGAACTTTCCAGGTCGTTCCCGAGGAGGCAGTCCACGGGGGCATCGTCCCGGACAGTCACTTTCAGCATGCCCGACACCCCTCCCCACTCGAAGGGAATCCGTGCCATCTGGCACAAGCTCTCGGAGTTGTCCACCGACCGTACTGGGCACAGGACGTTGGGCAAGATCTGTTCGGGGGACACCAAATGGCCGCGGACCGCCGTCAGGCTGGCTCCAGTGTCACGGAGGGCTTCGGCCCGGTGTCCAATAATGGTGACCCATTGGCGGTACTTTTGTGTGTTGCCTGGGATCGGGGCTCGGAGGATCATGTCTCTTTCACCCAGGCACACCAAGGACATAGCGGCGGGCTCCCACTCGGCCTGCTCGGGGTCGTCGTCCTCTTCCTCACCTCTTTCTTCGCCCAGGGCGGCGGCCGCGATCTGGCGGTTTGGAGGACCGGTGGTGCCGGGTGGTTGGTTCATCGGGCAGAGGGGGTCATTAGCATAGTGACCCGGCCGCTGGCATCTGTGGCAGGTGACGTTTGGGCGGGGCCCCGGCCGTGCTGGGGGGCCCCCCTTCGGGCTAGGGATGGCGAAGTGGAGGTTGGGGGTGGCCCCGTTGGGGCGTCTCGGCCCCGGTTTTGGCCTCCTCCGCCGCCTCGTGGCCGGTGGTTCCCCGGGGATCCTCGGCCGTAGCCTCCCATCGGGCTCCGGGGGACTCGGGTGCTCACCCATTGATCAGCCTCGACAGCGAGTTTCCGTGGCTCTGTCAGTTTGCTGTCGAGGAGATGCTGTCTGAGTTCGATGAAACAGTTGTTGGAAAGGTGTTCCCATACAATGAGGTTGAACAACTGCTCGTAGGTGGTGACCTGGCTGCCTTTGATCCACCCCTCTAGGGCTCGACTATAAAAGTTTACGTACTCCACCCATGTGGTACCGGGGAGCTTTTTACAGTCTCGGAATCGCTGCCGGTACATTTCGGGGGTGAGTCCGTAGCGAGTGAGGAGGGCGGCTTTCATGTGTTCGTACAAGGTCATCTCGGCATCGGGGAGCTCTAGCAGGGCGTCCCTCCCTTCGTTGATGAACTTCCCCCACAAGCCGGCACCCCAGTCCTTGAGGGGTACTCGATGGGCGGTCAAGGCTACTTCATACGCTTTCAACCACTGTTGGATGTGGTCGTTTTTATAGTACTCTTTGACGACATCCTTGGGGATGTGAACTTTTGTGTCCACAGGAGGAGGCGAGCTCCGGCTCCCGGAGGTGCTGGCCTCACTCGTTTTGGACTTGATTTCAAGTTCTTTAAGGCCACGTTCGTGCTCGAACGTGAGTTTTTTTTATTCTAGGTCTCTCTGCCTCCGTTTCTCCTCAAGGTCTCCTTCCAGCCGTAGTTGCTCCAGGGCTATTTTTCTTTCAGCTAGCTGTAGTTCTCCGTCCAGCCGGAGTCGGGCTAACTCCAATTCGTGGAGCCGGTTCCTCTCTCGTTCTCGGGCGTCTTCGTGGGAGATGCCCGTGTCTATATCTGCGGGTCTTCCCCCCGCTGGGGTTGCGTCGGTCTCCGGGGATCCGTTCGGACCCGGGTTATCTTCGTTCTGGGGTTGTGTCGCTCCTGCCTCCACCCATGTTTGCAGGGCCGACTTGAAATCTTCTTTGGTGCTTAAGGCAGAGGTAGCGATGCCCAGGTCCTTGCAGAATTGCTTCGATTCCTTATGACTGTACTCTTCCATTTTTTCTTTCTGGAACTCTGCAGTCGGTCTGGTTTCTTTGGTAGTCATGGTCGCGGTGTGTTTCTGTCGGTAGTGGTTGAATCACTCTCCGTACGATTTGCGTTGGCTCGGATCCCACCGCTGCCACCAATGTTAGAAAGTCGATCCCGGGGGAGGCAGAAGATGTCTGACTGACCACCCCTAGGTCCACCCCTCCTTCTGGAAGTGGCCGAGCGTTGTCGAGAGGCCTCCTGGGTGAGGTTCCTCTCCTAGGATCGTACAGCAGAGCAATCACACCACTACAAATGAACACCACACAAGAGGATAAGTTCTTAGGCTTTATCAATAATAAAGGTTGATGATTCGGCAATATGTACAAGCGGATCGAGGGATCCGTAGAGTCTCGTAAACAGGGAACAGGGTAGCGGGTCAGTCTTAGTTCTGGTTGGGCGTAGGGATACCCTGCGCACAGCTCTCAATCCTCGAGCTGGGGGGTTCCGAGAGGTCGAGCCGCGGCAGCGCCATTAGGACTCGGAAGATGGTTTTCAGCGAAGATGGGCCACGGCAGCGCCAGCAGGCTCCAAAGATGGTTTCAGCGAAGATGGGCCGCGGCAGCGCCAGCAGGCTTCGACAAGGGGTTCAAGGTTCAGGGTAGTGAGTTCTTCTCGGGGTCTGCCGCGACAGCGTCAGCAGTGCTCTCGACTCTAGAATCCAGGGCTAGCCCAGATATAAGACTGGAGTCCCTTGATGTCCTGACCCTCGCACCTGGGGGTCAGAGGGGCCGGGATGATGGAGTCCAGACACCCAGCAGGGGGGTGGAGCCAGCGCCCAGGGAGGCCGGAGGGCGATCGATACCAGGCGTCCGGGGACGGCTGGAGGGCCATTGAGACTCCCCTTCTCTTGGATCCGTCGAGTGGCGACTCTACCACCTGGGGGGATCTTGGTGCCCCGATGTCGGGGCTTCGCTGGGGTCGGGCCGAGGCCACGTGCTCGGGACGTGATGGGCCCAAGATGGCCTGACATGGTGCTCCGGAGTGGTAGCCGGACCTGCAGAGTTGGGGCACGGAGGGTTCGCCGTGTACCAGGGGGAAGAGACGGGGGTTGCCAGGGTGGCTGCTCCTGTCGAGAGTTCGTGTAGGGTAGCGCCAAGGAGGTGACAGCGGATCGATGGAGGGCCGATGTCGTCCCGGGCCTGCCATGCGGAAGGGGTAGGACCACGCCACGAGGCCGGGTCCAACACACGTCCCCTCGGGCTGAGGTCGGGTCCAACAACTGGCTTTCGTGTAAAGCGCTCCAATGCCCGGTTGGCTGCTGAAAGAATTGATTTCTTGTCTCTCACACAGCGTTCCGGTGCTGTCCAGGCTGAGGCAGTACTTTAAAATGGGAAGCAGTGCAGATGTAACGCTGTCAGTGACTGGCTTTTAACAGTCTAATTGCCGTTTGCATGACAACCCAAGGAACAAGCGCTGCCGATGCCAATAGGCCTGGCTCTTTTTTTTATAACTAAAAGTTCTTCTTCACTGAGAGCACAGACACTGAAGCAGGAACAAGGAGGGAGTGGCAGATGCAGGAAATGGGCTGGAGTAAAACCAGGACAAGTGCTAGGGAGAAGAGTCGGAAGATACAGGTACGGATGCAAAAGGCCACACAAACACCGATGGCGCATGCATTCAAACAACTGGGGAATAAAATGTGCAGGTGGGGTTGTGCCTGTTATCTGCATGTTACTACCTGTGGGGCACTCTTTTGCACAGACAATTACCATCATCTACGGAGGTTTGTGGTGTTGTGAGCTTAGTGCGCTGGGGAGCCGGGTTCGATCCTCGCATGGGATCAGCATCCTGATTCTGGGCAATTCACTTATCTCCCCGTGCATAGCAAAAATGAATGTGTCCTTGTGCTACGTAACTGGCGTTCGTGTAAAGCGCTCCGATACCTACAGGTCGAGATCGCGCTATATAAATCAGCAAAAAAATGAAAAGCCCATTAAAGTACTCACTGTTTCCAGCTATCAGGTTCATCACGGGGTTTCTTCTCTTGGACCGGGTTGAAGCTGGTACAAGGAAGGAGGGCACAGGAAGCAGTATTTGAAATCCCGCCTCCGATTGTCATAGGGTGACTATATCAACAGTCATCCAGTCAGAGGAGGAGGCGGGATCCTAGAACTAGAAGACTATTCGGAATTTAGGAACGCCAGAGATCCGGGCGAGCCGAAAATCCGACCGAAGTCCTGGAAAACCAGCTGCTTCAGGTAGCGTCTGCTTGCCCTCACTACAGCTTCACAGACACACTCTGCACATGTGTGACTTGGGCGATATCGAAAACGGACGTCCACCACACATGCGCCGGGTGTGTTTGTACACTGCATGCTGCACTGCTACCAGAGTGCTGTTCGCCATCTGTGGCCTCCGAGCCATAATCTCCCTTACCTCCGCCCCAATCTTTCAGGACTTTAAAAACGATCTTTACCAAGTGAAACGTGAACTGTATATTTTTGTGTGCTACTTTTTTGTATAGTCCATCACACCTACAAGTCTCACATTTTGTCTGCAAGGCCCGCAACTTGGACCATTTTCTTTTGAGCTCCTTGACAGGAGTCTCGTTCACACCTGGAAATCGACATCGCTGCGAGAAACCGCTTTAAATGGCACTGATTTACGTTGAGGGCATTCTACACACTCCGTTTGATGTAACCAGGTTCCAAAATATATATGTCTGAGTGTGTGGTTTCACAGTGGGTTTGTTTGATCACAGTTTTTGTCAATGTGCGTATACTGCTGTAAAACCATTTCAAAGTGCAGTTCATCACAAACCAGCGAGTACACAAGTGAAGCCACTTTCTTAAAGCATCACCCTCTCCCACCCCACCTCCACCTGCCACAGAGCTCTCAAGTTTTCCAGGTTCATGCATGAGTTGGTCATTCACTTCACGTTTTTTTTTGCTATGCTTTATGGGACAAGTCCTGTTTTATCACATTATACAGATAGAAATATGATTCTCAGTATACAAAGGAAAAAGCAAGCTTGGATGAGCTACCCACACATGGTCATTGGAAATTTAAGAGTTCTGCTGTGCTATCTAAAGAACTGTCTGCCAGCTTAGTGACTAGTAGGGTAACATATTGTCCCTACCACTTAAGGTTTTTGGTGCGTGCCAGAGAGGTTATGGGACTATTTTTCAGTGCTGTTCTAATTTTGGCAGTCACAATGCAAATAATGTATGAGTATAATGTTGCCTTTGTGCTGCTTCTCATCCAACTGGTGCTAGTTTCTTAAAGAGCACAAAAACCTACTTCATGGATATTGTTGGCAGCTGTGATGGAATAAAAAGTCAAAAGGTGGAAGGATGGAACTGGAAAGGTAAGCGGGAGAGAGAAGGAGAAAACATAACTTTGTGCCGTGCTGTGTTATTGCATATTACTTATGGATCCCTAACATCTATCGCCATCACTCTATCTATCTATCTATCTATCTAAACCTATCTATCTATCTATCTATCTATCTATCTATCTATCTATCTATCTATCTATCTATCTATCTATCCATCTATCTATCTATCTATCCCTCACTCTATCTACCTGTCTATGAATTGCCCTCACTCTATCTAGCTATCTATCTATCTATCGCCATCACTCTATCTATCTATCGCCCTCCCTCTATCTATCGCATCACCACAGTATCACTCAGCACCACCACAGCATCACTCAGGGGCACCACAACATCACTATGTGCTACCACAGCATCACTGAACACCACAGCATCACTCGCCGCCACCACAACATCACTCCGCGCTGCCACAGCACCTGTCTGTGCAACCATTCAACAACAACTGGTTCAAATATGTTCTCTCAATGTTTCAAGCTTTATTAAAAATGTCACAAAAAGATGTTAATATTTCACTTCTGTTCTTGGATTTTCGTCACAATAAAATACACTGAACATAATCTTCACAAAAGTTATTTACAAAAGTTTAAGCTATTGCCATTATAAATTACAATAACTTTAATTTAAGTATTAATTATTTAAAAAAATGAAAAGAAGGCATTGTTATTTGTGATATCCATACATCTAAGTCACGTACATACAACACATATTACATTACAAATGCTATAGATGTCACATTTGCGATAGTTAAAAGTATTGGCATTGTAAATGACAAAGGTATTAATTTTGCTATTTTCAAAACAAACACATAAATACAAAATTTGTCATTTACTATACCAATAGCTCAAACTTTCCTAATGCGAGACCTATTGCATTGCAAATGTTTGTTACTTTAGTTTCTGTTAATATCAAATTCAGGAGACTTTGTTCCTATGTTTAGGACAGTTTCATTGATGTGTGGGAAATGGGTTTTTGAGTACTGATGACAAATGAAATGCTAATGTTAATAACCTGTTGTTCCTGTCATCAATACCTTTAAAGTACCTTTTCCTCTTGGCACACCTTTTGTAATCATTATGCTCTAAATGAAATATAATTGATTTAAATAATACACCCGGTTTGTATTGATTTAGTCTTTATTTTCTTAATGCTAATTAACTACTGTGCCTCTCATTTATTGTGGATTTCATCAAGGGACATCAAGAAAATACTGGTTAAGTTTACTTGAATGTACTCTTAAATATATACCTTGTTGGCAACATTACCCGATGCTTATCTGCCCATGCCCACAAGGGTATATTGGGTTGCCCATTTTGTTACATATATTTTTAGAAAGCTGGCAGTTTCCTGCCTTAATCATTGAGTGGCTGTAGCCCACCCCAGGTCACATGGCTGGGTGTAGCTGACAGCTGGGCCTTGTGTATACCTCCTAGACAGAGAGACACAATAGAGAGCTTAAGTGTGCCTGGATGGGCAATCATAGGAGCTGTCCTCAACCCTACTTACACTTGAATAGGTTGTGTCTGACCTCCACACAGAGAGATACATACCCCCTGTAGTTAGTCTGGAGTCAGAACAACAGAGAAGGCAGGATACCTGGGGACTTCAAATAGGATTCTAGAGCTCTACCACCTTCCAGAAGTAGTTTACCAAGTATAAATATTAGACTTCAGATGCCACCTCTTAAGCACAGGTCTGGATCTGAGGATACTCTGCCAAGAAGAAAGACTGATGTGCTGCTGAAAGGACTGCCACCCTTCTGAACAGCTGCCCTGCTGGACTACTGCCTTTCTGGACAGCTGTCTTGCTGGTGTGCTGCCCTGCTGTCCTGATTCCTGAGTCAGAGGGATTACACCTGCACTTGAACCAAGGACTCCGAGATTGACTCTAAGGCTTTGTCTGCAGCCCTTCTGTTCAGGGCCACCGGGACATAGCAGTCTCACACCCACCTAAACCAGCACCCAGTTGGTGCCCCTCAGGTCCTGGACTCTTGGTTTGGCATCAGAGATGGTGAATTTAGATTTTTGGCTTTTCACTACTGCGAATGGGCCAGTTGGTGCCTAAACCTTCTCACTTGCACAGCTTGCCAATGATAAGTTCTGTCAGTTTGACCCTTAATGCTACAGCATTGCTCGCTTTCAGGGAGTGCCATCACGCAGTACCAGCACCGACCGATCGTGACGACATCAGGATCTTTGCGCTACAGTAATGCCTGCCCATGATGCTAGGCCTACTCTTTGAGTTACATCAGCGGCTATCTGCAACACTTCCCTGGTCCTCGTGGCCCCCTACACCTGAACTGGACTTTTTGCACTGGACTAAGAATGTTACTTTCAAGCGGGACTAACTTGGTCCCTGTATCTGAGCCATGCTCCATCACCCTAGCCTGAGCCTATGATCTACTGATTGTATTTTTGAAGTTTTGGTCTTGTTTTATTTACCAAAAATTACTAAATTTTTCTAAACTGTGTTTGGGATCCATTTGTGGTGTGTTTTCATTGTGTTACTGTTTGAAGTGGTAAGCCTGACTTCTCTGTGTCAAGCTAACCGAGGGTTGAGAACAGGTTAATTTAGGGATTGCTTGTGACTTCCTCCTGAGAAGAACTGTGGTTGCTATTTGAGAAGGGTTTCACACCCCTCAACCAGTGACCTAATTTCGTACAGCATTATTCACAACAAATCTGTTAGAAATAGCCCATTGCACATATTGAACCTAAACATAATTCATCAGTTCAACAAGACCACTAGTTTGTGCCAGATAAAGTGAGCTTCTCAAATGTTCGACCTCGCCGGACTTAAGAAAAGTTTGAACTTCATCACTCACAAACTGGCCAACATTGTGCAAGACTAAACACTGGAGAACCTTCACATAAGAAAACACCCTTTAAAAATTGCACTACACTTTTAGAATTAGATTTAGAAACAGAAACAAATCTGACCTCCGGCCACTGTGGGTAAAAATCAACCAAACCCAAGCTAAATGAGAATGTGATAGCAAAAAATTAAAAAGCACCACCAAATAAATACCAATTTGTTCACAGGCTCTTGAAGAAAACTCCATGGGATGTAAAGGCATAGAATTAACTATCAACATTTTCTCACACCTGCACAAATCATACATTTACTAATCACTAAATCAACTTCTCTGTCCATTGATGGCCACCAAAAAGTTTGCAGAAAACAACATTTGGAGAAAGTATTCCTCTCATGAGAAATCTTGATCAGTCTACATCTCAGGCCAACTGGAAGAACCAGTTTTTCACCAGGAACTAGAATACCATCTGCTAGAAATGAGGTTTCTGGTTGGCAGAGGTATGCATCCTGTCCAAGCAGGAACCACCACTGTTGTCAGGGTAAGCTTGATAAACACTGTAAATTAAACTCTGCTCACCCTGTGGTAGCTTGGCACAGAGCAGGCAGGCTTAACCTAAGAGGCAATGTGTAAATATTTGTGCAACACACACAGTAGCATAATGAAAGCACCACAAAACGACTCCACACAGGTTTAGAAATATAGAGAATATTTTTTATGAAAAAATCAGAGTTATTAATTTTTAAAGAATAAACCAAAAAATGTTCTTAGACGTCATTAGCGCCAAAAGGTTACTTGAGATAGTCAAAGTTGAGGCTGACGTGATAGAGGGCAGGGAGGCTACAGGACTCAGACAGGTTCAGCTAAAAAGTACCTTGGATGGAGCAAAGTGTCTACATCCAGGGTGAGAAACAAACTTTACAACGCAGTCATTACATCGCACTACACCTACAACGCAGTCATTACATTGCAACATCCCTTACAACGCATGTCACTACATCGCAGGCATTACAATGCATACCATTACAACGCATGCCATTACAACGCATAGTACCCCTACACTATCCAACACTTACCCTACTGTTGCTCCCCCTGGAGTTAGAATATTAATTTTAACCCCTACACTATCCAACACTTACCCTACTGTTGCACCCCCCTGAAGTTAGAACAGTAATTTTTACCCCTACACTATCCAACACTTACCCTACTGTTGCACTCCCTGGAGTTAGAATAGTAATTTTTACCCCTACACTATCCAACACTTACCCTACTGTTGCACCACCTGGAGTTAAAATAGTAATTTTTACCCCTATACTATCCAATACTTACCTTAAATGCAATGTAATGGCATGTGTTGTAATGCTATGCATTGTAAAGGTAGCATGCAATGTAATAGAATGCATTGTAAAGGTAGTTTTTTAATATGTGATGTAGTGTCATGCGATGTAATGGAATGCGTTGTGGTGGACGGTGCAATGTAAAAACTGCTTTGTAAGTGCATGTGTTGCAAATGTATGCGTTGTAACATCATACAATCACCGAGGGCTCGAGTCGATGAATCAAGGAGGCGCCGCATCGCTGTTGATCCCGTTTATGGAGGTGAGCATCGGCGCCGATCCATTCCGTCAATGGAAGCTTCGTCGATGAGCCCCTGTATGTTGCAGACACTGTGTCATCGTCGAACTCCGCTGTCTATCTTCATCGAGCCGCGCCGGCTGTAGAGCCACTGCTATCAAGCAGCCTCTGCGTCACTGTTGAAAGATGATGAGTTGGTTCTGATCTGCGTAAAGCAGCTGCGCCATCTACTTCAATGAAGAAAACGTGCTGAAACTCACTTCTGAGGCCCAGAACTGGAAGGGGCCTTGGGCAATGGTAGGGCTCAAATATGGCAGAATCCAGTAGCACTAGCAGAATTTCAAGAAGTCTTTTATGACCCTGAGACTTCAGTAAACAGGAGGCAAGCCAGAAACCCCTTGGAGTCACACCGAATTCAAGTGAGATGGGTACAATCCTTATCCTCAGCAGAGCAGAGATCAACAGGCAGCAGGGCAGCTCAGCACAGCAGTGAATCAGTTTCTTAGAACAGTCAGTCTAGCAGAGGGACACAAATGTCTCTCTCTCCATTTGCTGTATATGTGTTATTTTTGCTTAAAGTTTGTGTTAGACCTGCTGTCTCAAGATTAAGGATATGTAAATCTGAAGCGCTCTGATACCCTATTCAGGTAATGCCCGCGCTATATAAAACACCAAATAAATAAATAAATAAGGAGCAAATCCCTATGTTTTCCCGCAACAGCTCCAACTCTAATGGCTGAGTTTTTTTCCATACGGGAGCACTTCTATAAAGCTTTGCGTCTGTTTGTAGTTGTTTGTGTGGTTGTATCCATGTTTCCACTGTAGATTGGAGGATGGGGTTGTTGGATAGTGCCATCAGTGATCATGTGGGATAATGGGATGTACGACATTACAACGCATGCTTTTACATCGCATGCTTTTACAACGTGAGTTTTACAACGCATACCATTACAACGCATAATGCTTTTAGGCGCTGGATAGTGAATTGTTTAATTTACTATTCCAACTCCAGTCCCCGTGGATAGTAGGGAAGGTGTTGGATAGTACATTAAACACATTCCCATAACCACTTTTGGCCACCATAAGTGTGGCAGGGTATGCTCAGACGTGAGTCCCTTGCTCACTTTGCCACTGGATTCAAGCAAGCCGGGCTGAAGACGGCTGTAATGCCAGAAACCGGTCCTCGGAAGCTTGTTTCCGGTCCAGGGAAGGCATGGCTTGGCAGTTCGGGCTGGACTGTTCCCATGAGGCACAGGGTCAGACCGATTTGCATATAGCCATGTCTGAACTGGGGTGGCAGAGTGGGCTAAAGAACGGTGATGGATTAAACCCAGATCTTTTGACTGGGTGTGAGTCTTTGATTGGTTCAGATGCTCTGTCCATCACCACCACCTTTGGTACCGCTAGAGCGCCCCCCTGCGCATTTCGTTGTAATGGTTTGCGTTGTAAAAGTTGTGTCGTTAAGGCACTGCGTGGTAAAAGTTGCGTTGTAAGTGATGTTCCCCGGGATAATGTAATGCAAGTCCTTGTTTACTGTTTATGCGATGACCTTTCCAGGGATAACCAATAGTGGGTAACTGTGGTGGCTGCATATGGCAGTTGAGATAGTTGTAGTGCTGTATAATGAAGCTCTATAATTGGCAAGCCCAAATTCCCTGCTTTACTAGGAGCTATTGATTCCCTCTTCCTCAACTAGGCCACTAACAAACTGCCAACCTCTTACCTCTGCTCGCAACAGTGTACTTTGAGGTAGAAAAGAGAATACTCAGGATTTTAGGTGTAGAGAGAGTTTAGAGCTAGTTTAGATTCCCTGAGTTGTTGCCCATTGAAGATTGTGGGAGTCTCAATACATTGTTCAGCCCAGAGGGTACTGTCTCTTTCTAATTCCAATTGCTTCTTTTATTTGCTTGCATGTTTGTAATGGCTGCATCCCTCTTTATGTGCCCTCGGATCATAGCTTTCCCAGCTGCCCAGTGGATTTCGAAGGGATTAACTGAGTTTTTCTTCTGCTCAAAGTATATAGACACATGGGCATTCAAGGAAGGTTTTTCCACAGGTGGTTTGTACTGGGAATTTCTCATTCTGTATGGCTTTCTTTTGGGATGGTATACGCCCATTCTATTGATAACTGGAGAGGACATTGATCAGAAAGGGAGCCTTCAAAGACAGAAGAATCTAAAATGTGGGGTTTCAAGCTGCATATTCTAGATCAGGCTCCATGTGGGCAGGAAAGAAAGGTTGTAACCATTAGCAGTGGGATAGATAAGGGACCATATATCGTGGAGTCCTCCGTCTGACTGAATGTCATCCAACACTGCCTTGTCATTGTTATTCCTTGAGTCCCTTTGCTGCCTGGTTCCAGATTGCAATATCCCTAATATTAGTTGAGTACTCCCAAATGCTGATAGGACTCTGGAAAGCATGTTACCGAATCACACAGGAGGTTTACGAGTGAATACCGAATTGCACATTGGAAGGGTAGAATTTAGGGTGTGCCTTCTAATTTTTGATTTCTTAAGGTATGTGCCAATGGTTAAGGACTGCACTCTAATACCATTGACAGGTTACTGACACCTCAAAGGAGTAGTAACCTATTCACAAACGAGAAGTCGATAAGTATCGATACAGATCCTGTTTTCTTTAAAGAAAATGGTCTGTATATTGGGGAGAGGATGTAGCCTTACGGCTAGAGCGGTCGACCTTGAAGCCGAGGAACCGGGTTCGAGTCTCGGCAACCGCGCTCAACATCCTGTGATTCTGGGCAAATCACTTAATCTTCCCGTGCCTAACAAACATGAATGTGTCCTTGTGTAACGAAACTGATCTTTGGCCTTAGTTTGCGCTATATACAATTCTAAAAAAATACAAAAAGGTAAAAGATTGTTTGCAGGCGACCATCCTTGTGATGACAGTAATCATAATGGATCATAATTTGCGGTCTACCTCAATAATATACCACAAAGATATCATCATTCGAATTATTTTTCACTGTGTGGAGTAATGACAAACAACATGCATTGCTCTTCTTTTTAAAATCATCACCCAAGCTATTAGTGGCATGCTTCCTCACTGGATTTGATCTTGCAACCGTAAAAACCAGGAAGGACTCCACCTTGGTGGAGGAATCACTTTTATATTTCTTTTTGGGGTCAAATATAAGATAAAAATACATAGAAGCTACTGTGGTATCCCTTTATTTTGGATGCCCGGTATATGTAAATTTGAAAATAATGTAGATGCTCATGGATATGATTCTTCTGGCATTCATTAGGTCAACGTGTTTAAGCCATCTAGGAGAATCAGGTAGGATCCACATCTTTCATAAGGTCTAGAAAGGTCTGTCTTAAAATGAATATCATCCTAGTTCTACCAGTCCAGCCTATTTGTAAGGATAAAGGAACACTTGCAACATGCAGGCTTACTTATCCTTGAACAACAAAGCTACCAGCCGGTACCTGTGGAAGCCAGGAAGCCATATAAAACACTTATAATTAAACTCCACGTTTTTTTTGCTTCTTTCTGCACATTATGAATGAAGAAACATTCATCCATACAGCCCTTTGCTACATTTAAAAAAAAGCCAAATTGTGCATGCAAACTGAAAGTCACACACACAACGCTGCTCTTTTTCCCTCTTTTTAACTTTCATTCTGCATGCACTTTTCGTCTCACTTCGCTTACTGTCACCTTTCTACTCTCCTCTATTTTCTAGCTCTACTTTCTTTGCTCTGCTTCCTCTTTTTTGTAGCCTCTGTTTTCCTCCTCTTTTTCATCCGATCTACACCTCATTTTCCTCTCTCATCCAGCACTGTCCTCCTCAGCCCACCTCCATTTTCTAGCTCTGCTCTCTATTCTTTGTTCTGTTTACCTTTTTGCAGCCTCTGTTTTCCCTCTGTTCTTCCCCGCTTTCTATACCTCCATAATTTGTCAATCACTGTCCTGGTTGACAACTTGAATTCTACTTATCGGTCCAATAGCTGTCTACTCTTTAGACTGGAATCAAGGTCTATTGTAAGAGCTATATACCAACATTTGTAGTGATAAACTGTGCCTGCATCAATTTTAAAAGTTTGGAAATGTTTGTGCAAATCCACCTACCATTAACCATACTTTACTGCTGCTAGACCGAGGTTTGCAGCCTGCCACCTCTTCCCCTCCTTTTTTTCTGACTACCTTCTCTCCCAGACACAGTTTGTGGATTAGGAAGCTGAAGACACCCCTCATCCAGCAGGTGAAGGTAAGAGGCTGGGATAGGGTCTTGTGACCGCACCACTTTACAAGCCCTCCCGTGGGAGTCGTTGCAAAGGGCGGAGAAACAACGGCCAGTTGCTTGTTTGGGACTATAGAGGTAGGGATGGGCCAAGAGGCAGAAATACTACCCACTTCACAATCTACACACACACTCACCAGCAAACAGCCTCAAACATCAACATATACACAAATTCACAACAAACACACACCCCTAACTCCCAACAAACAAGGTTGCTCCACCCACTACTTGCTCAACAAACACTAACCACTCGTTTAACACACTCCTACATACCCTTTTACCCTACGTCCACGCACTCTTACACTATACAAAACTCTGTACTACAACACAATCAAAACACATTTTGCTAATATTCCAACATGTACATATTGTTGATCTCTCAAACACCCACTATTTCAAACCAGAACCCTTCTACTACCCTCTGCCTACTATTAATATTGCTCTACCTCCCGCTCAAATCAATTCCAACACTCTATCATACTGCTTCAGTGCACAACCCCCTTCTTCTTGTCACCAATGACAATACTCTTTTAATACTCTCCTCTACCAAGAAGGCCACAACTTCCTCCTATTCAGCCTACAGCCAATGCTCCAAACCCCAGTTTGCACAACGTCATACTCCACAGAGACTTTCCTCTTGCATTCAAACCCACTCCCTCTCCTTTAACATCCACACCTGACCAGTCCTACACATTCAAATTCCACAGCGCAAGTCACTACCAAAATATCAGATAATACTACCCCACAAATCAAAACCTAACACACTTACAAAATGTATCTGGAAAAAATCTCACACTTTCAGAACACCCAGCCATTCCAAATTACATACACGTATCCACGCTGCTCTGCAAATCCACATAAACAGCTCAAATTCAAAACCAACTCTACCTCACACTTCCCAAGCAAGAAAGACACCAACAACTCAGTCTGCAACCATTCAACACTCACTCACACATCTATCATCTAGTGCAGCATTCAGAGACCTAGAACCTGGCCAATCATGCTCCATCACCACTCCTCATCCATACACCTTCAACATACACTCTTCATAACCTTGCTTACCTGTGTCTAGTGCACAAAAAGCCTACGTTTCAGACACAACTCTACATTCCATCTCCTCAATTTCAACCAGTCTCACCGCTACCCACACACACAGACCAAATAAATGTCTTCTGAGCCTTTTGGAGAAAGATAACGATAATGAAAACAACACTTTCTCTGTCCTGCAACAGTTAACATCATTCCAAAAGCTCATCACCTTCAATGTCACAGGACAATACTCACTACCAGGCAGAACAAACTCACACCACCTCCCAAAAATATTCATTAGCTTGCGCATATTTGGCCTATTGTAAGAACCAGAATCTGACTTACTTTTCATAACTGAATCATGGCTGGTCAAAGATATGGACCAGTACTGCATGAAGCATCTATCTGTGACACAAAATTGCATAGGCAAAAGAGGAGGCTGCTTACCTGTCATATATATGGAAGCAACACATCTCCCTAAATATGAGGATGTTTATTTACAAGGTTGTGAGGCCCTCCTAGTCAAATTCAGCCATACCCCCAACTTTTTCATGTAACCTTCTCCTTCTTTTCTTTACAGACCACCACCTAGCAATGACACATTCCCAGACACAGTTCTAGACACAATATCCAACTTTCTTACAACATATTCAAACCTATGCTTCCATGGTGATCTGAACAGATGGGTTGACAAACCTAATAAGCCACACCCCAGAACCATACTCACTGGCTTAGACACAAACAACCTACAACAGCTCATTCCCAAACCCATACACATTACAGGACACACCTTAGATGTCATTTTCAGCACCCTCACCTAGTTGAAGACTAATCCCTACTTTCTGACTTCCAAAATGGATTCCATCCAGGAAGAGACGCTGAATCAGCCCTAATCTCAATAGGGGATGGCCTTAGAAATATAGTAAACCAGAATGGAGTTGCTTTTCAATACAAAGAACAATCTGCCCCCACTGATATACAAAAGGCTCAAATAGAGTCCCAGAATTCTATCATTAGTAGTAAGCTCACTTAAACCAGAAAAAATCATAACATCCACAATAGTTGAGTCATGAAAAACCATTCAATATTTATTCAATTTTTTTATATAAATATATATTTTTTGAATTATACCAAAACATGATTACATAGACATAGTATAAAGTACCATCATACAACCTGAATCCCACACATCCCTTCAATCAATCATATCCACATCACACATACTCAAACATTCTTCATACATCCAAAACATATCACAGTTCAGTTGCCAGTTGTTAATGATGTGTCGAGTCCTACATAGTCTCACGAAGGAACCGAGACTAGATGAAAAAATAGTAGGACAAGCTTGAGGCACCAACGGGCGTTTCGGTGCTCGGCCGGGTCAAGGGCCACACTTTCATCAGGGCACACAGTAGAAGGGAGGGGGACAACAGCACAAATCTGCAATAATTAAAATATCATTGATTATCTATTTAATCTTATTTACATTTATCTATCTAGATCCATCTCATCATTAATACTTTCTCATTAAAAAGGGAAGAATCTGGTCCAAAACAGTGAGCCTAGTACTAAAGAATCACACAGTATCCAAGATTTCAATTAAAAGAAATAAACGGAACCGGGGCACTGAGGAGAACATACTACAAAGAAACGAAATACAAAGGGGTGAAAATACCACATATATATATAGACACTGCACCAATCCCAAACGTGAGACAAGATCTTTAAAGTCCACCCCTCACAGTCATACCGGGGAACAAGGACTTTAATGTTTTTTTTTCGTTGAATCAAGAGAATTAACTCAACTAACTGACATACATCAATAACAGAACTAATAATGCTAAAAATACCTACCTCACACTTCCAATCAGTCGTATAGAGTGTGGAATGTGATAATATAATCAAGATCAACCGTGTGGACTCCTAGATGGATAAGGAGAGCACAACAGAACACGGACGTTTAGCGCGGAACACCACGGATGTCAATAGGAAGGCCTGAGGAGGGAGAGAGAATCACAAAATCTCCAGATGAGGTAAGAGTTCTAGTCCAAGTGGACCTATGACAGACCCTACAGAATAAGATTAAATTCCCCATACTTAGAAATACTCACCTCAAATATTGGGCACAAGAGAGATACAGTATCTGCAGAAATTATGCCACACGCATCGGTAACAACTCAGTGAGTTGTACTCTGAACAGGTCAGAATATCCAGGCCAGAATCGCGGGGGGTGGAGGAGGGATTCTGGTTCTAAAAAAATATATATAGGAACAGAAATTAAGGTCGGGTCAGCGAGCCCTACACCATCTAAGAAAGTTGGTTATGGTCCTTAATTCATAAAATGGCGGGGGTAATAAACAAGGTCTGACCCTCAAAACGAGGGGTAGAATCAGAAAAACAGGCGCCTCCTCCACCCACATCGCCCCAGGCCCAAACCAATAGCTCAACTGATTAATTCGCAAACCCCATAGTCAGTATGCTCGGTAATGTCCTTTCAACTGCTCCGCTATCTTTTAGCGTTTTTATTGGATAATAACAACATCGTGCTCTAATTACCTGGATTGTTTGACAGAGATATGTATACTGCTCCAGCCCTTCGGATCAACAGAAGATGCAACCTCCGTTCGAGACTGCCGAAAGAAAACGAACAGGACGTGAGATGTCAATGAATCAATAATAGGCGGCTCCATTAATGAGCACATACGGGTCTTTCAGAGCTAGCCAAAGAGGGCAAAGGCAAAGGAGCAGGTAAGGAGTGAGTCCAATCACACAAAATTGTAGCAAGATGGAGACATACTAAATGATATCCACTTTTACAGGCGGTCGTTAATCGGCCCGGAGATCAACGCCGATGAAAGAGAAAGTCATGGCTCACGCGGCACACGCTCGAAAGAGGAGGAGAAAGTGTGGTCTAGAGCAGTCATACCTAGAATGGAGTTTCTGCCCTACTTCAGTTGGACCTTTCAGCATCCTTTGACACTGTTGATAATGATACACTAATCCAAAGACTCAAAGAATCCAGAATAGTGTGCACAGCTCTCGCTTGGATCATATCCTACCCACACAATATAACAAATATTATCCATACTCCTCCATTCTCTTTTAAACCATACACCATTAAAGCAGGAGTCCCTCAAGGCTCTACCATTTCCCTATTCTTTTAAATAGCTACATGAAATCATGACAGGAACAAATCAGTTGGTTGTACTTAACCTGCTTTAACTGTGCTGATGATACACCGTTACTTCTAGTCCCAAGGATACTGGAAAATCCAAAATCTTCAGTTGTCCCCAGGCCATTGACCAATGGATGACATGGAGCCACCTCATTCTAAATGCATCCACAATTAAAATACTCACCTGTGGCACTGGAAACCTAATGACCATCTCAATCCCTGGCCTGATGATCTAGGACCATTGTCAAAAATAACCAAGGAGGTAAGAAACCTCGGAATTACCATGGACTCCAATCTGTCAATGAATGTCCAAGTGGATATGATAGCCAACTCAAGCTTTCTTACAATGGAAAGGCTGCAGCACATATTCCTGCACCTAGGATTGCCCCACAGGGCTCAAGCACCAATTTCTCTTATTCTATCAAAACTTGATTATGCTAATGGCCTATATCATGGCTTATAACTATAAGAAGGTTACAGAGAAATCAGAATTCTGTAGCTAGACCTCTGCTACATGTAAATCCACAAGCACAAATCTCCCATGGCTTAAGCGCATTTCACTGGTTTACGGTTACTAGAAGATCCTCTTTAAAGCTGCTTTGTATCACACACAAAGCAATACATGGCAAAGGGCCAATTTCATCAGGAAGACAATCACTAAAACATATACAACAAAATAATCTTTGCTCTAGAATGGCACTCCACCTCAAAATTCCTGCATACAAGAAAAACACCAGGTGTGGAATATCTTTCTCAGTTCAAGCAGCCAATCTTGGGAATTCACTACCCACAAACATAAGACCACTTCCAACCATCTCACCTTCAGAAGATTAGTCAAGAGCTGGCTTTCCCTACAGCTGTGCGCTAAGGTAACTTTACCTCGCGCCCCAGCAATGCACAGTTTTTTCAGCAATCGTGTTATAGTACATTTTGCACTGAAATTATTAATAATGTCATAGAAGATATCGTGAGTGATGTAATAGGTGGAGTAATTAGCAGGTGCGAGTTATTGTTGCCTTAGGGCATGAGTTATAGTTTCTTGAGATAACTCTAACTATCACTGCTGAATTTCTATGGTTTTGGGTGTACAAATTTGGAACCTAACTAAAACGTCCCTGTAACCTTTGGGTTTTTAGTGAATTTCTAATGTTTTTCAAATTCTGTTTCCTAACTATAACGTCCCCTGTAACTTTTGTTTTTTCAGTGAATTTCTATGTTTTTTAACTTAAAGTATTATTTAATTACCATTCGTTAATCCAACTGCTGCCGTGCACGGCCTTTGGCTGTGACCGTCAGGGGTGTTGGCCGCAGGTCCTGCGGCCAATCCCCTACAATCAGCCAATCCCACACTGTGCATGGCCTTCTGCCGTGCACTGCAGGCGATTGGCTGCAGGGCCTGGCACCCTGCAGTCAACCCCCGTATGCAGCCAAACCTATGCAAAACAAGGCCTTTGGCCATGCACAGTGGGGGGTTGCCACAGGGCCCGCTCACAGCAGGCTACTCTGGAGGGGGGCATGCATCCACCCCTCCCCAGGCCTATTTCAGCCTCCCGTACCCCATCCCCAAGGTCCCACTACATTTTTTTTGGGGAGGGGTGCATAGCCCCCCTCCCTGGGCTGTATATGGCCCCTGGGACCCCATCTCCCGGAGCCCTACCATATTGTAAATGGGGAGGGTGCTTGCAACCCTCCTTTGAGGGTAGATTTCTGGTCTGGGGACCCCATCTTCCGGGGCACAGCCATATTAAGAATAGAGAGGGAGCACACAGCCCCCCTTCCTGAGCTGATTTCTTCCCTGGGACCGCATCTCCCAGGGCTAGGACACATTCATGCCCTCCCCTCTATGAATACCGTCAGCATGTCTGATGACCCTGATGCAGCCGATAAAGCTCTATCTGACTGGATTCAGCGGCCTCACAGGGCCATCCAGACGGAACCGGCAGCCTACTTTGAAGATGAAATCAGGAGTAGTAGTAACCCCGCTAAAAGTATTTTTTCTATACTTAAAGATCTTAAATCGGCGGGGTCATCTATA
Organism: Lissotriton helveticus; assembly: GCF_964261635.1. Taxonomy (NCBI): domain Eukaryota; kingdom Metazoa; phylum Chordata; class Amphibia; order Caudata; family Salamandridae; genus Lissotriton; species Lissotriton helveticus. The sequence goes on from NC_136065.1 coordinate 1,157,079,170, forward strand.
GCTCCTTCGATTTTATCGGATCAGCAATGTGAAGATCTCACCACCTTCTTTATCAAGAAGGTAGAGAACATCTATAGGACTTTCCATCCATCTTCGATGAGTTCAGGTCCAGTTCATAGACCCCTTTCTACCTGCACTCTTACTGTCTTCCCGTCAATCTCACAGGATGAGTTGTGAATGTTATGTAGCAGGGTCAAATTGGGTTCTCCTGCACATACCCTTAAGCCTGAACAATTTATGAAAGCTCTGCTTGTGCTCCTCACACCTCTGTGTCAGTTGATCAACATGTCCCTGTCCATTCCTAAGGCTTGGAAACAAGCAAGGGTGGTCCCTCTGTTAAAAAAATCTACTTTGGACACCGCCAAACCGGAGAATTTTTGCCCCAGATCTCTCTTACCGTGGGTGTCCAAGATCTCTGAGGCTCACATTAATTCCATTCTGATGGGATTCCTGGAAAATACCAGCACGTTGGACCCCTCTCAGAATGGCTTCCACCTGGGCCACAGCACGGAGTCTGCTCTCCTAGCTGTGACCAAACATCTGAGGGTAGCATTAGATGCTGGACGCACTTCAGCGCTGATTTTATTAGATCTCAGTGCTGCGTTCAACGTGGTTTCCCACCAGATCCTGATGCAATGCTTGGAGGAGGCTGGCATCGAGGGCTCGGCCCTGGAATGGTTCGCCTCTTTTCTTTCTGAGAGAACCTTCCAGGTGATCGTCCCCCCTTTTGCCTCCCTGATACATACTATCAAAGAAGGGGCTCCACGGGGCTCAGAGTTGAGCCCTACGCTATTCAACCTGTATGTCCCACTGTTAGCAGCTGTGGCCAGGAGCAGAGGACTAACAGTAGTATCATATGCTGATGATACTCAGCTGGTAGTAGCATTCTCTGACGATTCCACGCAGGATGCTTTCAAGTTTCGAAGCGACCTTGCAGCTGTTGCGGAGTGGATGCCTGCCGGTTGCCTCCAGCTTAACACCAGCAAATCTGAGGTTCTGCTGGTAGGGAGAGACTCAGAGCTGTGGAGCTAGCGCTGGTGGCCTGCAACCCTTGGATGTGCACCCGCCCCCAAACAGGTGGTTAAAAATCTGGGTGTCTGGGTAGACTCGGCCCTCAGTTTTCAGGTCCAAACCAAAAAATTGGCAGGGACATGCTTTGGACTACTGCGTGGGCTCAAACCGCTGCTGGGTTTCTTTGATCCTTCCATTTGTCAAGTTATCATCCAGGCCTCCATTATGTCTAGACTAGACTATGCCAGCTCTCTTTACCTGGGGGCTAGCAAGGCAGAAATTCTACGGCTGCAGAGGGTTCAAAATGCAGCTCCTAGAACTCTCCTTGGCCTTCCTAGAACTTGCTCTATGACTAACGTCATCCGCCGACTTCATTGGTTGCCGGTGGCCAGGCGCGTCGAGTTCAAGTCCCATTGCATAGCCTTCAGGTGTCCTGGCTACCAACTTCGATCTATGGGTCAGCATCTGGTGGTTGTTCCCCGGGTGAGGAGGGTGTATGCAGGTGGGCACTCCTTCCATACCCTGGTACCTAAACTTTGGAACTCTCTTTCTGTGCACATCCACAGCATGAATAACTACCTGGCATTCCGCAATTAAAGCGCACCTTTTCCCTGCGCTTTAGGCCCGGCATTCAGCTAGTAGCCTCCAAATTCCTGCTGTCAGCGCTGGGACACTCCTTTGCTGGGGCAGCTGTGCATTATATAAAACTCATAACATAATATGATGAGCTGGGAAGGGCCATGCAGCCTCCCCTTCCTATGCCAAAAGTGGCGCCGGAGACCCTATCTCCCGGGGCCTGGCCATTAATGGATGAGTGTCCTGGGGGCCATGAAGGGAGCCCCAATTCCCATTGGCCCCAGTTGGCTCCCTGCCTCCAGCGGGAACCGTCATTGCTCACTCCCACAGGCAGTAACACAAAATGCTGCTCCCTGTAGGCGGGAGCTACTTTTTCATCTGTTTCCCGGCCCACTTCAGTGCGGGCAGGGAAATAGATTAAAAGTCCGCTCCTAGCAAGCGGGAGCATTTTGCAAGCTCCCGCCCGCTGCGAGCGAGCTTAGTGTTTGCAATCGCTGGCCAGGAGGTTTAAAATGTTCCCTGTCTGCACCAGTGTGGGCAGGGAAACCACTATGTCCTAGGGTAGGCCCCCTGGGACATTGCAGGAGCCTGGGATGATGTTCTCTGGGCTATTTATGGCTACAATATTGGGACTGCGTGGCCCTCCTTCCTTTGATAAGCATGTCTGGGCCCTGGGGGATGGGGTCCCCATGGTTGAACGTGGTCCACTTCAATGTTTTAGAAATTGGCTGGGCCCTGGGCAATGCGTGTGCCCCCCCATTCCATGTAATATAAACAGCATTTCACCCCTGGAATCGCCCCACATTGGGGACAAAAAAGCATGCAAGGACAATCGCGCTTGCTTTTTTCCAATTTTGCTGGGATCCACAGATATTCCACAGTTTTCTTTCAATATTGGGGCAAAAATATATTTGGCCCCAACGGGATCCCTGTGAGACCCCATCACCAGGCCTCGGGGTCAGAGTATTCCTACCCTGCCCCCTTCTCTTTTTTGGGGCTTTTTTTGGGGGACTCTAATTCAAAACTACTGAATGGATTTACACCAAATTACAAAAAGCACTATTTCTAGACCAAGATCTAGCTTTCTGCCAAATTTGGTGTAATTCCTTTCAGTGGGTTGCGCTCTAGATTTTTCAAAAAACCCTATTGGAAATTGCATGGAAAAATTCGTATTGGGAACTCCCTTTTTCTCTGCCCCTGCTTGGCGAATCACCCCAAAACCTTTAAGAAAGCAGCTGAAGTATGTGGCAAACTAGTTTTAAAATTAAAATTAAATTAAATTAAAATTTGGTATAGATAGATAGATAGATAGATAGATAGATAGATAGATAGATAGATAGATAGATAGATAGATAGATAGATAGAATATCCATACTTGTTTACACCCTTACACACAGATATATAGATTTTTAACTATAGAGACATTGTTATGGGCAAGTACATATGTGGAAGAATGCAGGTCTATGTATAGGGATGGCATTGTTATCTGTGTTTATATGTGAACACATCTATGTATGTATATATGTTTTCTATGTCTAAATATATGTACCTTAAAAACATCAACTATTCCATATGTTGCAAGACATTTATGTTTATACATTATATCTACAAGTATGTCACTGTATCTGGAAAATGTATATGTTGATAAGTGTCTTTCTATAGGTTTCGGCTCCTATTGTTAGTACATAAACATCAATATAAATGTAACAATATATTTTTGATATTAGGAAACGAATAATAATGTATATATACAGTTTATGTATAAGCACAACACAACACTTCAACCTTTATCCCATCCATCCTCTCTCTGACTCATCCCAAACCTTTCTGACCGCAATGCACATCCAACTATCTTTTCAAATTTCTCCCTCCTTTTTATCCAAGTTATCCAACTAACAGATGATAGTGTCTGCTATCCCATGAACAACTTGAAACTTCCTTTTTTTATCGACTTCCATTATTCTTTCTCTGCTCAAATCACAACTAAATGCATGGGACCTCAAGAGCACAAACTTAACATCCCTTGACAGGGGTAGTAAGCGACGTATAAATACATTTTACAATTACTAAAAACACTGTTAGTCCCCCAATGACTGGCTCATAGGCTAGTTGGCCCTAGTAAGACTGTACCACCCCAGTAGTAGGCACTTGAGACAGCCCTTCTTCACATGAGAAGTCACGCTTTTGCTTGCCAAAGTTTTGAGTGGGCACTTTGTGCTTTGGGGGGGATGTTTAATTCGTTCTTTGGGTACAGAGAAATTACATGGCAGGTGAACCAAACCTTACAATAAAACCTACACCAGTGCCCAAAAACTCAAAACAGTACAATGCAATCATAAAGATACATATAACTCTTAATTGTAGCAGGATGAACCGTTACAACGTTGCAAAGCAACCTTTATGCAGACAATGAAGCCATATACTGTTTGGGTTGTCTGTCTTTGGTAGAGAATGAGTACTGAGGCTAAAATCTGTGCTTGCGAGAATGCTCACTACATTGTCCCCATTAAAGTAGATGGCCATTGTTCTCTAAACCTGGATGTAGGGCTCACAAAGTCTGGCTGGTGATTGTGAAGTTTCATAGGTTAAACCGGTTATAGACTTCTTTTTTTTTTTAAACAATCTTTATTCATTTTCCAAAACAATCCCCATGACCCCCACCCACCTCCCTCCCCACTTTAGACAGGTATGATTATAATACATACCTATATTACACACAAAAAAATAAAATGAATCAAGTTCATTACATTCTTGCATAAAGTGCAATAAGTTTACCCTATCACCTACTAATTAAAGTGACATGTGCAGTATCTTTTCCTTATAATAAAAAAACAACAGTAAAGGTTCTTACTAACTTACTTTACAGCCCACACCTTCACACACAAAGTGGGGTAGGTGTTCTTCTTACATTATTCCCCTCTTTGGGCTTGAATCCAGATAAGTAAGGAGGTCCACATTTTCAAACCTCTTCTACGCAAGTTACTTCATTAATAAATGGCCATTTCTAAACTAAACATTGCTAACAATCTGGCAAGCCATTGATGGAACATTGGTGCATTGGGGTCCAACCAGGCGGATGCAATACACATTCTTAAAACTGCCATAGCAATAAAAATCAATTAATGTCCCGTTCTTACAAGATCAGTTTCGGAATCTCCTAACAAGATTACCTCCTCGGTCAATATTATTTCGGTTTTTAACACTTCGGTTAAATCATTTTCAATATCTTTCTTCAACCTATTTAACCCATTAGGATACAAAAATATGAACACTATCACATTACACAGTGTGCATCAAGGGCAAAATGTTCCCTTTCCGCTCCCCCACTTGGCAAGTTTATCCGAAGTGTAATACAAAAAGAAAGAGGTTTTAAAAATTTGTGCCTGTAATCTGGTGGACATGAAAATAGACTGTGACAACTCATATGCATACATAAAAGTCTCATTTGATATCCCTACTTTCACCTGCCACTTCTGTGAATATTTATCCTGGTCATCCAGCAAGGCTGCATTTATAAGTGTGTATTCCTCACCAATAGAGCTTGCTTTATCCTGAAATACTCTTTCAATAATTCAGACTTTCTCAAATTTGACCCATCCCCCACCCTTCTGTAACAAAAAATCTCTAATCTGGGGGAACGTAAAAAAATCCTGCCAGTCTAGAGTCAAATCTTTTTTCAGTTCCTCAAAAGATCGGAACCCTGTGGGGGAAAAGAAGCAGCCAATACGAACAATTCCGGATCTCTTCCAATTCCTCATACATGATTCTCTAAGGATCTCTGGGAGATTATGATTGTGATCTAACGGTGTATAAAGAGAAAGTCTGCCAATATCCAACACGCTCCTTATGGCATTCTATGCTTTTAAAAGGCTAAAAAGGGTTTTAAACCGGACTTTTTTGTAGTTTGCGTCATGTAGTTGGCACCACAGACAGCCACTGGTCTCTTTCCCCAACAAGAGTTCAAAAATAGATGCTATTTTTTCTGTCCATATGTCATCCCTTTTAATCTACAATAACTCTTGGCTATCGTTAATATGGATGCCCAATAGTATAGATTTAGGTTCTGGAGTGCCAACACTCCCCTGTCCCTAGGTAAGGTGAGAAACTTATAGGCTAGCTGTGGTTGTGAGTAAGCCCAAATAAATCTAGAGAATATCTTCTCTATTGCCTTAAACCACTGTTGTGTAAATTCCAGGCATATGGCCCTAAAAAGATATAATATTTTCAGGAAAAAAGCATTTAAATAATGTTACACCTTCCTACAATATGTAGGTTTAAATTATTACCGAGTTGGAGATCTTTTTGGATAGTATCCATAAGGGGTTCCAAATTAGCCTTAACCACACTATCTAGCCGGGACAATATACAGATACCTAAATATGTGGCCTTTTCTACTACCCGTATATATGTCATTTTAGCCTTGTCGTTAAGGATAACCTGAGTTTTATCCTGGTTAAGTGCATAACCAGAGATTTGTCCAAAACGTCCTGCCTCTTCTTCGATAGCTATATGTCAGAGTTTGGGTCAGCCGTTACCAAAGCAATATCGTCTGCATGGGCTAAGTGGCCCAATCCTGCGACCATATTGCTGGTATTTGAGCATTATCGTCTAATCTATGAATAAATGGATCAATGTAGATCGCAAATAAGAGGGGGGAGCAGGGGCATCCCTGCCTTGTACCCTGGGAGATTGGAAATTCCTTGGACAATATGCCATTTACCATCACAGCCGATGTTGGTTCGACATATAATCTTTTGACTGCTTGAATAAAGCCACCCCCTATTCCAATCCTAGACATGGTAGCCCATAAATATTGCCAGGAGACCCTATCAAAGGTTTTTTCTGCATCCAGCAAAACCAGGGCCATAGGGTCTCCTGCAACATTGGTAATGTCAAACAGTGTGATGACTTTATGAATATGGTCTATAGTGGATCTCCCGGGCACAAAGCCATGCTGATGCTCAGAAATAACTTTATGTATAATAGGTGCTAGTCTGTTAGCTAGCAATTTCGAATATATTTTTGAGTCACCATTGATTAATGTGATAGGGCGGTATGAACCCAATTGTACTGGTAGTTTATTTTATTTTTTTAAATGTACAATTTTTGCCTGGGACCATGATTCCGGGGCTCGTCCGCCATTGAATATGTGTACCATTAGGTCAGTGAGAATGTTTTTCAGCTGATCTGAAAAAACAGCATAAATTCAGTTCAATACAGTCTGTTCCTGTTGCTCTCCATCTTGCCAGACCCTTAATGGTCAGTAAGATTTCCTCCCGGTCAGGTGGACAGCCTAGGCTTTCCTGATCCTCTTCCTCAAATTTGTTATGTGGTTTGAGATCTAGATACCCTTCAATGTCACTCTGCCCACTCCCCTCATTTTCTGTGTATAGATTGTGATAGAACCTCCAAAGGCTCCCTTATAAGTTCTCAGTTAGTGGTCTGGCCAATCACTGTGTCATTAATCTCTTGGATTAGATTTAGGGAGGTTTGCTTCCTAGTACAAAGCGCCAGCTGGTGACTGATTTGTTCATTAATCTCATAAGCCACTACTTTCTGGGCTACAACTTTACTCACAGCTTTATCAGTAAATACATTAGTGATTGCCGCTTTTGCAATGGCTACCTACCGCTGACTAACCTCTAATGTCCTTGTTTTCTCTAACAGCCTTCACCAATTCTTCTTCTTCTGCACCCAGATTATCCTGCAGTGTCGTCATAGATTGCTTGGCCCGTTTATTAGCTTGTTGAGTGCTCATGACGGCTCCTGGCCATCATGAGTCACAGTAGGCGTGTGCTCATGACGGCTGGGAGCTGTCCGAACATTGCTGCTCTGCCCACGCGGTATTAAATCCCCGCCTGTGCGAGAGAATTAATCAGTGGGAGGAGTGCGAACGGTTCCCGGCCGTCATGAGCACACGGCCACCGTGATTTATGACTACAGAGAGTCATCCTGAATATGAGAGCACCACGCCCAACCCCGCCCCCCTTCGCACCACAGGGGAATTATCCCCGCAGCAAAGGGGTTAAGATTTAAGGAATACCATAATGTTTTGCCCTAAGTTCAGCCTTAATGGCGTCCCATACAATTTCGATTGTGGTACTCCCTTGGTTATCTTCCAGAAACCTTGGGATACACTGTCTCATATATGTACAATATGCCATGTCTGAAAGCAAGGATCTCTAAATTGTCCAGGACCTTATATTAGGGTTGGCCATTTCTATTTCTATATTAAGGGGTTATGGGTCAAACAACACCCGTGGTCGTTTTTCTATTTGACATTTTGCTTTTAGAGAGTTAGAAATAAACACATAATCTAATCTGGCGTGGGTCAGGTGTGGATTAGAAAACTACGTATACCCTGGATCAGTTGGTTTTATAACCTGCCAACAGTCGACTAACCCATGAGTCTGACACATATTTTTTAGCACCCAAAATACCTTTGGCTTTCTACCTATGTATCGCCAACCCTCCTCTATAGACCAATCACTGGGTAGATTAATGTTGAAATCACCAGAGACAATAAGAGGGAGAAGCCAATGAGTGAGTTCGCTTGAGATAGCAATCAACATGGCAGGATCATCATAGTTGCTTCCATATAATGTACAAAGCGTTAATTTCTGTCCCACACCATATTGACATTTGGTGATCGCCCAGCGGCCATATTTGTCTGAGCTTGCTCGGTTAAACAGCAACCCACGTCCTTTAGCCAAAATCCCCCCCGGACCCTAGCCCCCTGTGTAGTTGCACTTATCACTCTAAACCCCAGTGTCTTCAAAACATGTATTTGTGTGCCATCTATACGTGTCTCTTGGAGGCATATGATATTAGCACCCATCGATTCTAACCCAACCGCAACATTCTGCCTTTTTTTACATCATTCAAGACACATATATTAATAGATTCAACTTTCAATAACCCCATGCAATTTTGCGCCATATACCTAACACAGATGTCCCATAATCATAAAAATACAAATACTTTGTCCACCAGACATCGCTACTCTTTTTGTGTGACATGCTACACTACTGTTGCTTGCCTCTAAAAAGCATGATAAATCTGTCATGACCCTGCTTATCACCTGTCGGAAAACCCACCCCCTCCCTCTACCACCATCCCACCCCACACCAGTAACTAGGCAGCCAGGCTCAACCATGAGCCTGTGTGAGGACGTCTGAGCCCTTCCACCTCACTTCCTCCCCCTTCAACTACTACTACACCTAGCTATACCCCTATCCAGTGTTATGCCTGCTATTGCCTTAAGCCACTCCAATATTTGCATTTGATCTATATTTTCATGTTTTAGTACCCATAGTCCATGTTGTAAGGTCATCCAACATCTTCCAGGCTTGTGCTTCTGAGTTAAAGCTGAAGTTCTGACCTTTATATATCACTTTGAGCATGGCCAGATTTGGAAGAAATACCAAGGCTCCCGCCACTTGAAACAGAGTCATCAATTGCCTTAGCTGCCACCTCTGTTCCACCGTAGCAGGGGCAAGGTCAGGCTTGGCAAAAAAGGAAAATCCTTCAAACTGTCTCTTGGCGTTGGGTCTGGCTACATCGTACATGGCCTGTCAAAGTAAAAAATTGCCAAAGTAGATCAATATGGCACGGGGTAATACTTTTCCTCCAGAAGCATGTCTTGATGGAGTTAACGGCAATTGGTGAGGCCTTTGAACTTCTTTATCCCAATCCCAGGAGGACAGTTTGGGTAGGGAATTGTTTAGCATATTTGCTATGAACTTCCTCGTATCGTTACCCTCAAGGTTCTTAGGTACCATGAGCAGCCTCAGATTGTTACGATGTTTCCGGTTCTCATAGTCCTCCAGCTTCCCCATGACATCCTTGAGAGCCTTATCCTGAAAAACAGATTGTGCCTGCAGGGTTTCCACTGTTTTTTCGAGCACTTTGGTGTGTGACACTACCATATTCATCCGTTCCGCAATGTCAGATCAGATTTTTCCCACTTTCCTCACTGAGCCTTGCAGATTTTTGGAAGCTAGCCTTGCCTTTCGAATGTCAGCTTTGACATCATCTTGGAAGGCTCTTATAGATTGCAAAATTAGAGCTAATAATGGTTGAGACAAATTCCCTCTCTCAGTATGATCCGCCGGGCCCCCACCGACCTCAGCCATTCATTGTTTCCTATCTTCATTTGGAATCTCTGAGGATAGCATTATGGTTGCTGAGTAATGGCCCTCAGAGTTGGGACCTACTCCGATCCCGGTATCGGAAGTGAAAAATCTGGGGGTATGGCTGGATGCGGGCCTCTCCTTTATAGGCCATACTAAAAGAACCGCGGCCTGTTGTTTTGGTCTCCTGAGGGGCTTGAGACCTGTTCTCAAGTTCTTTGATGCCCCGACCAGGCAGCTGGTGATCCAGGCTACTATCATCTCCCGCCTGGATTACGCCAGCTCTCTCCTGGCTGGGGCTAACCAGGCTGAACTAACCCGTTTACAACGGGTTCAGAATGCTGCGGCGAGGGCGATTGTTGGTTTGCCCAGATTCTGCTCAGTGACAGGTGTCATTCGCTCCCTACACTGGCTTCCGGTTAGGAAGCGCATCCTCTTCAAGGTCTTGTGCCTTGCTTTTAAAATCTTGAGAGGTACAGGCCCGGAAATCCTGTCGAGTTGTCTGTCTTTTTATGTCCCTGCCCGTAGCCTCCGCTCTCAAGGTCTGGCCCTTGCGGTGGTTCCCAGATTCAGGCTTAGCCGTATGGGAGGCCGCTCGTTTAGGGTAATGGCTGCGTCAGCATGGAACTCCCTGCCTGTTGAAATCCGCTTGCTGGAGGACCTTCTGACCTTTCGGAGGGCTATAAAAACCTTCTTGTTTTAGCTGTTTCTTAGTTTCTGTTCTTAGCCTCTCGTTGTGTTACGGGCTACCTTGTCTCTGCGCCAGGACGCTCCTTGGCTGGAGTATCTGTGCGCACAATAAATAGTCGTAACATAACATAACATAACAATCCCACCCCAGCTCTTCCACCAATTCTTGCTCCTCAGGGGTCTTCCGTTGCGTCTTTCACCCTGATATCCGTTTAGATTTTTTTCTAGCAGTGGTGACTTTTTCTGCTGGGCTGCTGTTGCACAAGGAAGAGCCAGCGTCTTCATTGCTGCTGATAGGTAGACTGGTATCCAATACCTCTGACTCTTCCATCAGAGAGAAGAACTTTTCCCCTGGCACATCGGGGGACTGACAGCCTAGGTCTATAACTCATTTTACATCTGCACTCCGGGGGGATAATGCACTGCTTGTTGTGTCTGTTATTCTATCATCATGCACATTATTCCCCAAACATGGCATATCTGTGTCTGAATGTGTGTGCCAACCAAGGGATGGGACTAGAGTTCCTCTAGCCTCACACTTTTGCTCATAGTTTCGACGTCGTAGGACACTCGACGCCTCCTTGTTGTGCACCACCAAATTGTATATCTAGATTAACCCGCTGATTAACTCATAAGCAGTGCATCTATCCAAAACAACTAATGACATATCTGTGTCTGCCCCAGGGGCTCGTCCATCCTTCATTAGTGTTCTCCCATCCGGATTGATAAACAGGGTATGCACCAATTCCTCTGCCATAGCACTCACAGATTTACTCAGCCCTGAAGTCAGATTTACCCCCTCGGGATCCTCTGCCAGAACAATGGGTGTTGCCATCTGCGCTGTCCCCAGCATTGATTTATTTATTGTGCTGTGTGTTTCGTCCTTATGACTGCCATTGCCCACCTTTTTCTTTTGACTTTTGATCATAGGGTCACCTAAGGGTTGAAAATATACTTGAGATAGCAGGTTGTGTCTTCCTGGTTTCACTGAGCGGTTTTGTCTGCCGACTAATTGGCTTCCCTGGAGGCTTATTTTTCTCCAGCTCCGTTTTCTCTTGTTTGTCACCATTAGTAACCCATACATCTCCTTTCTTAATGTCGAATTTGGGGACCGATCCCTCTTACCGTAATGAGCCGGCTGAGGTGGTTACTCGTGGCTTTCATTTCCCCGAGCTGACATTGTGACATGCTCTTCCAGTGCTTCTTCCGGGGACCCGTTGCTGTTTCCAAGCAACCGCCACGGGACATGAGCGTGCAACCGGGATCAGGAGAAGCCATGCTAGAGCTTCCCATCGACTTTCACAGGAGCCCCTGCAGACATGCGGTCTATGCTCGGTCCAGACCAGAGTCAATCGAGGCCTCTCGAGCACAGCACGAATCCCGTTGATGCCAGCCAATCCTCCAAGCATGCCAGCAGCCACAACACGGGACGATTCTTCCACCCAGGAGGAGAGAGGTAAGTGATAGTCTCTGGTCAGACACCATCTTGCCCCTTTTCCTGGTTATAGAATTCAATGTTAACTGAAAAACTCTTTCATAGCTTTTAGTGTCAGATCTGTGGCTAGGAAAGAGTTGGAGATTCTTGCTTTCTTTAGCACAAGTTTATGTATTTTACTTTCTCTTATATGTGCTTTTCTTTTCAAAAACTTTTCATAATTTCACTGACTGGACATTAAGCTATAAATGGACTGATATATCAAAGAGTTTTACTTGTTCTGTGTCTATAGGGAAATGCTTTGATATATAGGGGCCTACGGGTTTTACCCTGAAACTCTAAATCCCAACCGCCTCGTACCATAAGCCTGAGGCAGAATTACCCTGAGAGAATCAAGGGAGAAAGTGGAAAAGTTGGGAATCCAATTTGGGATCCAATTGTACAATGTGCAAGCATGCCAGTGGTAAGCGATTTCAAATGTTACATTTGGTACTCAGTAACCTCTGACTGCCCCAGGACCCCAGGGACCAAGTTCCTACAGCAGAAAACAACAAAATAGATAGGAGGCCACTGTACTGATGGTGTTGGTCAGCTCAAAATGGAAGAATTTGGATCCAACATAGAGCAGTCAATATCACAAGGAAGCTTGGGTAGCATTGTAAATTATGAGAAGGAAATGTAAATATCACATTTTCAATCTCTACTTTATTACATGATATTAATACTGCTTTCAGAAACACTATAATATCTAATCTTTCTTAGCCACCTTTGCTACGTGTTTCTTCAGCAATCCTAGGGCCTAAAACAACACTAGAGCTGCATAAAATATATGTTGCAGTATTTTTGCAATTAAAAAATGTAATAACATTTTTTTGAAAAAAAAAAAAAAATTGTCAATTTTGCAGCCCATGATCGCCATTTGGATGTTTTCATAATTGAAATTGGTGTTAAAATGGTCAAGGAAAGTAGGGGCCAGTCTAATAACTTGTTACGTCTCGCCTGAGCCAATGCGCTTGCGCATTGCTCCGGCGAGATTATAGTAAGCGGTCCGAAAAGTCTACCAAGGCGGCGGATTAGACACAGTTCATGTGATCTATGCGCGTGCACAACGCCAGCCACGTCACACACCACCATTTCTCTATGCCTCGCATCAGACTTCAAAGGCTGCCGCTCCCCCCGCATCAGACTTCAAAGGAATGCGTTCCCGCTCCCCGCCCCCCCCCGCCACAGCAACGCCGAGAGCTTGTTTTGCTTGCTACTTCTTTCCCTCTGGTCTCCGCCTGCTATCCCGTGTGCCTGCATCTTTCTTCCTTGGCCCTGGGTGTTTTCCGTGTTCTCCCATTTAGTGCCTTCTCGACCGCCGTACTTGATAGCTTTCCAAGCCCCAGCCCTCGCTGCCTCTATCATTATACACTCTCCCTGTGTTTTCCTGTTTCCCCTTGCTTTTTTACGGCTCCATCATTCTGTGCTTTGATAAACTGAACGCGCTTTGTAGCACTCAACCCTGCGTGTTCTTAGCTTCAGTCTCTGTGCTGCTGCACCACATCACTCAGGGACATCACCACATCACTTAGGAACACCACCACATCACTCGGGGACACCACCACATCACTCAGGGACACCACCACATCACTCAGGAACACAACCACATCACTCTTGGACACCACCACATCACTCTTGCACACCACAACTTCACTCAGAAACACCACCACATCACACTTGGACACCACCACATCACTCGGGGACACCACCACATCACTCAGGGACACCACCACACCATTCGGGGACACCACCACATCACTCAGGGACACCACCACACCAGTCAGGGGCACCACCACATCACTCAGGGCTTTGATAAACTGAACGCGCTTTGTAGCACTGAACCCTGCGTGTTCTTAGCTTCAGTCTCTGTGCTGCTGTACCACATTACTCAGGGACACCACCACATCACTCAGGAACACCGCCACATCACTCGGGGACACTGCCACATCACTCAGGGACACCGCCACATCACTCAGGGACACCACCACATCACTCAGGGACACCACCACATCACTCAGGAACACCACCACATCACTCGGGGACACCACCACATCACTCGGGGACACCACCACATCACTCAGGGACACCACCACATCACTCGGGGACACCACCACATCACTCAGGGACACCACCACACCATTCAGGGGCACCACCACATTACTCAGGGGCATCATTCAGGAGCACCATCACATCACTCAGGGACACCACCACATTACTCGGGGACACCGCCACATCACTCAGGGACACCACCACATCACTCAGGGGCACCACTACATCACTCAGGGACACGCCCACATCACTCTGGGACACCACCACATCACTCAGGGACACCACCATATCACTCAGGGACACCACCACATCACTCAGGAACACCACCACATCACTCGGGAACACCACCACATCACTCGGGGACACCACCACAACACTCGGGGACACCACCACATCACTCAGGGACACCAGCACATCACTCGGGGACACCACCACACCATTCGGGGGCACCACCACATCACTCAGGGGCACCAGTCAGGGGCACCACCACATCACTCAGGGCTTTGATAAACTGAACGCGCTTTGTAGCACTGAACCCTGCGTGTTCTTAGCTTCAGTCTCTGTGCTGCTGTACCACATTACTCAGGGACACCACCACATCACTCAGGAACACCGCCACATCACTCGGGGACACTGCCACATCACTCAGGGACACCGCCACATCACTCAGGGACACCACCACATCACTCAGGGACACCACCACATCACTCAGGAACACCACCACATCACTCGGGGACACCACCACATCACTCGGGGACACCACCACATCACTCAGGGACACCACCACATCACTCGGGGACACCACCACATCACTCAGGGACACCACCACACCATTCAGGGGCACCACCACATTACTCAGGGGCATCATTCAGGAGCACCATCACATCACTCAGGGACACCACCACATCACTCGGGGACACCGCCACATCACTCAGGGACACCACCACATCACTCAGAGGCACCACCACATCACTCAGGGACACTACCACATCACTCAGGGACACGACCACATCACTCTGGGACACCACCACATCACTCAGGGACACCACCATATCACTCAGGGACACCACCACATCACTCAGGAACACCACCACATCACTCGGGAACACCACCACATCACTCGGGGACACCACCACAACACTCGGGGACACCACCACATCACTCAGGGACACCACCACATCACTCGGGGACACCACCACATCACTCAGGGACACTACCACACCATGAGGGCTGCTGGATCCGCTGTCCTGACGCCGCAGGATGTCAAAGTGCCTTTGTGCCTTGCTTTCAAAAAGGGTAGGTGTAAGAATCTTAAAAGAGATCCTAGACTGAATGGGAAGCCAATGTAGGCTTCTCCGGGCTGACGAGGCCGAGGCAAGTCTGGGGAGGTTAAGAACCATCTTCGCCACCGCATTCTGAACCATGTGCAGGCGATGGATAAGGCTCTTATTTATGCCCACATATAGGGCGTTACAGTAGTCCAGCCTTGAGGACACTAATGCCACGGTAGCCTGTTTCCGGGCATCAGGGGAAAGGTAATGGGCGATCCTTCTTAGAACCCTGATAATGCCACAACAGGTGGAGACAATCCTACTGACCTGACGTTCAAAGGAAAGTCCAGTTTCCATTAGCACCCCTAGATTCTTAGCAAACTGACGGGGAGGAGGGCAATCCCCAAGTGAGGGCGGCCACCAGTCATTTGACCAAATTTCCTGACTGCACCCCAAATATCAGCACCTCTGTTTTCTCCACGTTTAGTTTAAGGAAGTTCTGTATCATCCACCGAGACACAGCCTCCATACAGTTCCTGAAATTCAGGGCAGAGTCCTTCACGGGCTGCGTAAGAGAGACCATAATTTGGGTGTCGTCAGCATACGACAGCACCTCTAGCCCAAAAGATCTAACTACCCTGGCAAGTGGGGCCACATATATGTTAAACAAAGTAGGGCTCAATGAAGGGCCCTGAGGGACCCCACAATGCACAGGCCTAGGGGCAGATAGAAACTGGGAGAGGAGTTGGCCTAACGGCTAGGGCGCTCGAGCTCGGACCTGGGGATCTGGGTTCGAGTCTCGGTAACGACGCCAAAAACCTCCTGTGATTCTGGGCAAATCACTTAATCTCCCCGTGCCTAAAAATTAATGTGTGTCCGTCCTCATGTAACGTAACTGGTGCTATGTAAAGTGCTCTGATACCTGATTTGGTTCGGGTCTAGTTCGCGCTATATAAAACTCTTCAAAAAAAAAAAACTGTCCCAGCTTCACTATTTGTTCCCTTTCGTTAAGAAAGGAAGCCAGAAGGCTCAGAGCAGAGCCTCCAACCCCTTTCTCCCTAAGGCGGGCAACCATCACTCGGGGACACCGCCACATCACTCAGGGACACCGCCACATCACTCAGGGACACCACCACATCACTCAGGGGCACCACCACATCACTCAGGGGCACCATCACATCACTCAGGGACACGGCCACATCACTCTGGGACACCACCACATCACTCAGGAACACCACCACATCACTCAGGGACACCACCACATCACTCAGGATCACCACCACATCACTCAGGGACACCACCACATCACTCAGAGACACCACCACATCACTCAGGGGCACCACCACATCACTCAGGGACACCACCACATCACTCAGGATCACTCTGGAACACCACCACATCACTCAGGGACACCACCACATCACTCAGGGGCACCACCACATCACTCAGGGACACCACCACATCACTCAGGATCACTCTGGAACACCACCACATCACTCAGGGACACCACCACATCACTCAGGGGCACCACCACATCACTCTGGGACACCACCACATCACTCACGGACACCACCACATCACTCGGGGACACCACCACATCACTCAGGGACACCACCACATCACTCAGGGACACCACCACATCACTCGGGAACACCACCACATCACTCTGGGACACCACCACATCACTCTGGGACACCACCACATCACTCTAATACACCACCACAGCCCAACCACATCATCACTCAGCACCACAACAACACTGTCCTTACTTGCTACCAATAAGCATTGCCATAGCCAATAGGACTCACATTGGGAAAATGTAAGCTATTGGCTTTGTGAATAACAATGCTATTAATTTATATATTTTCAAAGCCAACACATATTTAAAAAAATTGTCATTTACAATGCCAATGGCTCACACTTTCCTAATGCGAGACCTATTGCATTGCAAATGCGTGTTTTTATTGTTGCAAATTATTTGATTCAGAGTTCGCAATCACAATATGCTTTTTCTTCAGTAGGAATGCCATCTTAAGAATCAATAAACTTTCACTCCTCATTTTTTCCTCTTTCTGTGTGTGCTGCACTCTGAGGAAAATGCCTCAGAGGATTGGTTTTGTGCAGGAAGGTGTAAAAGTGCAGGGAAAAGACATGAATGTAAAGTATAATGTTAAATACGGTGCACTCCTGCCCTTTCCCGATCACGCAGCAAGGTGGCTTGCGGGGCTGCGCAGCGTTGTGTGATTTCTTGTTAAATGTGCCCCTTTGTTGGAGAGCAAGCAGTGGTCCATTGGACAACTACCAACTATCAACATTTTGCACAAAGGAAACTTCATGAGGCAGGTCAATTTACAAACAGACCGTCTAAAACATAGGTCAGTTCCTAAAATTATTTACCAGTGGCAGACTGTGACCAGTATTTTGCAACTATTTTCTTGAACATCTGCCCGTTAATCCCCGTTAATCTTCTACTGCGTTTTCAGCAGCACAGATTTCATCAAGAATGTTGATTGGCTGAAGCCAAAACGGCTGATGTGATGTGTCACGAAAACGGCGAGTTTGGACCACTGCCATCGCCAGCGCTGCCAACCTGCCACCTCAGTCCTTGAAAACTGGAAAGAAAGAAGGGTTTCGCTACAAAAAAAACAGGGAGAGATTAGGAAGAGTACACGGTGTACCACGAGGCTCACGGGGGTTTATCCGGGCCCTGGTGCAAATTCCAGTGTGCTGAGGAAAAGCACTGTAGTAACCCCCATCCGCGCCGGCCGGGCTCACAGACCGAGACGCGGAGCTGTTTTTGCCCTGGAAGAGTTCGCAGAATAACAAGCTTGGCATCACAACAAGCGAGCTCCCGATGACTATTATGTAATACCGCACCGTGGCTTTCTTGCCGCCCTTAACTATCCCTGCAATGTAGGGTTGGATAACGCAGTTCATAATGAAGGCCTCGGAGTAGGGCGCAGTTTGTAAGGATAAGGGTGGTGCAGGTCAGGGAGCGGCTCGCCCCAAGCATGAGGATGCGTAGCCCGGTTAGGAATGTGTTCAAGGGAAGATCTTACCATTTGTTTTAAATATAGAACGCGTCTCGAAGATCTGGGCCAAACCTCTTACTATGTGGCTCGTTCTTTCTGTTCCTAGAGCCACATATGGTGCAAGCGACGCCTGTCACAATACATCTCAGGACAGAAAAGAAGCCACTGAGGGATTCAGGGGATCCTCGTGATTTTCAGCATCCTGGGCAAAGTTTGGTTGCGGGTGTACAATGTGATCTGTTTTTTGAGGGTGTGAGTGCAGTTGGCAATGGTTTGGGCTGAGTTAATACGGTTGTTGATATTTACAGTATATGCCTCCCTCTAGTACTGTGTTAAAGAAACATCCGTTGGGGTTTTGTTCACTTGAAGTGTGGAGTTGTTGTCAGTTAGCAGAGGTTTGCTGGACAGATGGTTAGTTTCTGATAGTTTCTTTTTTTTCTTTGAATTGAAAATTGGCCTGCATTTCCCCCCACTGCTCTTCATGACAAATGCTAGTCGAGGCAAAAAAGGAAGCACTCTTTGTGCCCTTTTCAGCTTTCTTAACAATTCCTTAGTGTAGTTTGAAGTCAAATTCCTGTCGTGGGGTTTTATTATTTCCTACTTCAGGGAGTGGTCTTCTTACGCAGTCTCTGTTTTCAATTCAATTCGTTCTGTAGCATCCCACGGTCTTCCTGATGCCTCATCCACGTTTTTGGGGGTGGTGTGAACCGTTCGTTTTCATAATGTTCTTAGCTTGAGTGGAAGTTTTCTCTGTGGGATTGGTAATGCCTCTGTAGATTACTACAAGGGAGAGGGATTTGTTGATATCAGTGATTCATTCTGCTGTCTCGTCCTTTTTGTGGCAGCTTGACATGCGGGCCATGGATATTGCTGCGTTTTTAGGTCTCGCCTATTCCATTCCGCAGGAATGAATATGCGAGTCTAATGCCGTCAAACCAAGACTTAAACCCAAGGCTCCCCAAAAGCGGATTTCCAACAGTTCACGTGAATCACGTGACCACAAGCACGCGCATTTCCCCACATGAAAGGCATCATCCTCCCTCCCACAGGCTTCCCCAGCGTGCGCTCGGCCGGCCTCTGCCAGTTCTCCTCCCCTAATTATTCACTTCACTTTTCACTGCCGCAGGCCGTGACTCGCATTTCTACTCCCCCCAGGTCTCACATCAAAGACATCAGCCTCCCACAGCCTTCCTTCCATCAGGCTTCCCTCCCCGCCCCCCCCGCCTGCACGCCCCAACAAGGATGCCTCGCATAATTGCATCAGACCCGAGCCACATGTCATCCTCTTCCTTTTCATGCCCCCCTCTCCAGTGTTTACCCCCGTCTTCCTCTCCTCTCGCTCACTTACGCTCTGTGTTTATTCTCTCCTTTTCCCCTATTGTTACTCACTATATTAATGCGTCACTTCCCTTTCCACGAGCTCGTAATGCGTGTGTTTTGTGAGCTTACATGAGCCGACAGGTTGCCAGTGCCAGCCTTCCTTCCCTTGTGCACGCTGGAGGGGACACAGACCGAGCCCAGCCATCCAATTAATGCATGAGTCACGCGCCTACCCAGGCCTCGCTCTGGCCTCCGGTCTTCCTGCTACCTCCTCCCCACCTCTCCTTCTGGTTTACTCACTTCCCCTCTTCCACTCATAGCCCGAACCCGAACCAAAGGCATTGGAGCGCTTTATAGAGCAACAGTTACATCACACAAGGACACGTTCATTTTTGTAGGCACGAGGAGAGCAAGTGACTTGCGCAGAATCACGGGACATTCAATGGAGTTTCTAAACGCAGCTTCCCAATTCCAAAGCCGGAAGCTCAGGCCCGTGCGCCATATCCTCTCCCGGTCGGCACCTTAGAGGCTGGCGGGACATGGGCGTGGCTAAAGAGCAGCAGCCAAACACGCAGCGTTTATACCGAGTCCTTCATTGCTGGAAATGTACTGCAAACATGGAAACCGCACAGAGCTGTGTTACAATCTCAAGTGGGGGCTTCCCCGAATTCCACGCAGAGATCTCACTCCACTCCATTGTTATGTTTTATGTTGTTAGTGTACTCATTGTGTGTTCTGTCATGGGCATTTTGTTTTGTTCAGCTACTTTTTGGTGTATTACTATTTTGTATTGCTCATGCACGAGCATATCCCCAAGCCTTCTGCCTGCCTCCTGCCTTGTTGTCTAAGCCTCGCATGACTTCAAAGGCTCCCCCAGCGTGCGCTCGACCGGCCTCTGGCATTTCTCCTCCCCTAATTATTCACTTCACTTTTCATGGCCGCCAGGCCGTGACTCTCTCGCATTTCTCCTCCCACCAGCCCATCACTGCCTGCCCAGCCTGTGCCGTCTCTCCCTACCCCTTAACCCTTCACCCTGCCCCCACCACCTCTCAATATTGCTGCTTGTTCTGGTGCTGTGCTTCGAAACTGTATAGAACGATGGAATCCTACCATTTGTCATTTTTTTTCAGGGAGGAAAGGGTGCTCTGTTTTCCCCCAGCAAACATTACCCCACAAATTGGAGTTTGGATTTTTTATCTCGGATTGAAAAACGGAAAAAACGATTTACATGTAGTGTCGACTTTTTTAGGTCTCGCTGAGCCAACTCACACACACAACCAAACACACACACAACCCCACACACACAACACCCCCACACACACAACCACACACATAAAACCCCACACACACCCACCACACACACAACCACACACACACACCACACGCACACACACAACCACACACACACACACACACAACCACACTCAACCACACAACCACACACAACCCCAAACACAACACACACAACCCGAACACAGCACACACAACCACACACAACTCCACACACACACAAGACACACACACACAACCACACACACATACAACTACACACACAACCACACACACACAACCACACACACAACAACACACAACTATCTATCTATCTATCGCCCTCACTCTATCGCCCTACCTCTTTCTATCGCCCTCCCTCTATCTATCTATCACCCTCACTCTATCTATCTATCGCACTCACTCTATCTATCGCATCACCACAGCATCACTCAGCACCACCACAGAATCACTCAGGGGCACCACAACATCACTTTGCGCTACTACAGCATTACTGAACACCACAGCATCACTCATCCCCACCAGAACATCACTCAGCACCACCACAGCATCAATCTGTGCAACCATTCAACAATAACTGGTTCAAATACGTTCTCTCAATGTTTCAAGCTTTATTACAAATGTCACAAAAAGATGTTAATATTTCACTTCTGTTCTTGGATTTTCGTGACAATAAAATACACTGAACATAATCTTCACAAAAGTTATTTAGAAAAGTTAAAGCTATTGCCATTATAAATTACAATAATTTTTATTTAAGTACTAATTATTTCAAAAAATTAAAAGCCATTGTTATTTGTAATATCAATACATCTAAGTCACGTAAATACAACACATATTGCATTACAAATACTATAGGTGTCACATTTGCGAAAGTTAAAACTATTTGCATTGTAAATGACAAAGCTATTAATTTCGCTACTTTCAAAACCAAAACATGAATAAAATATTTGTCATTTACAATACCAATAGCTCAAACTTTCCTAATGCGAGACCTATTGCATTGCAAATGCTTGTTTACTTAGAGGATAAGATACTCCTAGTCAATCTGAATGAAACTGTTCTCATTCCAATCGAGAGAGGTCCTTCAAGATGGTTAAAGTGGGAGCGTTAGTTTAGTGTCTAAATGGGGGCGTTTTCTTACCTGTGAGCTTTGCTTCAACTGCTTGGACCAACAGAGCGTCTGCTAGTTGTAAGGTATCTTCTTACAGAAATAATTTTGTTTTTGAAATTAGTGATGTGTGGTTTTTCAAAGTGCCAGGTTACAAGGATGACAGGTTTAGGAGTGTGAGAGAGATTTGCTTACCCTCTAGGTCCCATAGGTGTCAATGCAGTAGATTCATCTCATCTCATAGTGGTGGGGTAGCCTTGAGGCCCTTCTTAGCAACAGATAAAGTTAGCTACAGACTGTATGGGGGTTCCTCAATGAGTGGTTGTGAGTGGCCAGGTAAATGGACTGCATGGCTTTAATTTGCATAAAGGTGAGAGTTTCACTTGGGAGAGCTCGTAGTACATCCTATGTGGTTTTTCATCTCAATAGGGCTCTTGCCTGCAGAGCGTCCCCTCCCCAAGCTCTGAGGAAGCTTTTTGCAAAAAGTTACACTGTCCCACAATGCAATTTATTTTATATCTTTACATATGTCCTGTTACCCTACTCTATAGTGTCAAAGTATGACATAAGAAAAGTGCAATTCACAAAAAATGTTTTTAAATTCCTTACATTGCATTTAAAAAGTTGACTTATAATAATACACATTGCTGCATAAAACACAACTTAAATATTAGCACATAGTCCCCAACAAAAACACACGGGGGCATATTACCAAGCAATAGCGATAATTATCGCTATTGCTTGGTTAGAGACAAAAATTTACCGCTGAGCTGCGGCGATTTTTATCGCAAATAAACCTTGGTATTACCAAGGTTTATCGCAAATGCGATAAAAATCTTCCGCAATGCATGAATATCGCTGAAAAGTCCGCGATATTCATGCATTACCGAGCCAATGCTCTTAGCCATGTTATCCACCTCCCATTGGATAACATGGCTAAGAACTGCTCAGGGCAGGTGTTAGCTTTTGGAGATATTCGCGCTTAGCGCGAATATCTCCAAAAGTTGGTAATAGGAGATAGCGATGTTAGCGACTGTTTCCAGTCGCTAACATCTTGGCACGCCCACTTTGCATGTCATTAGTGATAAATATCACTGACATGCAAAGTGGGGCCCAAGATGGTCGCTATCTCCTACTAGCTGTCGCTAACTGGTGTTAGCGACAGCTAGGTAATAGGGAGATAATTTTATCTCCGCTTTCTTGGCTTTTAAAGCCAAAAAAGCGGAGATAAACCCCCTTGATAATATGCCCCACAATTCTCAAAATATAAGACAGACATATCTGTGTCCAGGCAAAAAACGGATGCCACATGGATAAGGTCCAAATGCTCCAAATCTTTCCAATCTGTACTAAAATCAATTAGTCAGTTGTATAATATAAAACACACATAATGCGTAACATGTGTAACATGGTTCTATGTTGCTATCACAGAGGTTACATTTATAAAGCACTGCCACTCGGCCTTTGACTTTGTGGTTTATAAATGTCACACGATCCCCTTGATGTCACTCTAGGCCTCTTGTGTAGTCTATAAATTTGTATTCACTGAAAAAACAAAGGTTAATGTGATATTATAGTTAGGTATGGCATTACAATCTTAGTTTATGTTAAAAACAAGCACTGGCAATGCTAATTAGTCTGGCTTATGAATGAAAGTGCCTCTTACACATACCCTGTCTCTCATCTTTGCCCTCATGAATCTATCCGTTGATCCACTGACTCATTCCTGCATCCACCATTTGACAAATTTGCAATAAAACACAATATTTCAACAACATATGCACAATAAATGAAAAGAATACACATAGAAAAAAAGAAAACCTTCTGCTGTATAAACATGGTGGGCATATCCTTGCAATTACTAAACTAAACCTAGCTGTAGGTGTCCATCACACAGAGGTATAGTAAACAGTCTATAGTTTTTTATGTTCCAGCATATCTGTCACATTTAGAATCAATGTGTTTGCCATCTTGAAGTGGTAAAAGAGAGATACACTATGGACAACAATATTTCATCATGGTCTCCTGGTTTATAGGAACGCAGTGGCAAGCAAGTGAACTTTTAGCACTGCCTGGAAAGCTGTAGTATCATCCTAAGAAATAATAAAATAAAAAGAGGGGAAGCAAAGAAATGAAGGAGTAACTATATGAAACTAAAGGACTGTCTGGCACAGGCACTGTCAAGCCAGACCATAAAAACCCAGAAATTCAATGAAAAAAACAACGGTTAAAGTGCTTTAATTTGGTGTTGAATTGAGACAAAACTAATGTTTAACAATAAAAAAAGCTGAAATTCACCAGTTATACTTCACTAAGCTAACTATAATTTACGTCCCTGCCATGCATGGCTTAAGACCTCATATATTTCCTCACCTATGACATGTTAAATGTTATCATTGATGATGTCACTGATGACATCTCTGCATCTAGGCGGCAAACGCCCCGTAGTGGGGGATGGTCGCAGGGCCTTGCCTCAGGCTAAACCCGACAGACAGCACTACCACAGCCAGCCAACATATCCCATGGTCACCAGATCTGCATACTCTTTTCTGTTTTGTTAAATTCATTTTCGGACCTGTGGTACGTCTGTGGTACCCGCAGTGCAAGCTTCCATCTCATGGTACTTTGATACAATGCAACCACTCTGGGGAAACTTGTATGCTACCCATGGCACAATGGGTTGAAGTACTCCTGGAGTACTGCAGGTATATCATGGGAGGGCCATGCTGTGTCCCCTGGTACCTGCAGCCTGAATTCGTTTAATCCTCTTGGGTGACCCTGCCCCCCCCCCCCCCCCCCGATCCTGGTGATCAGGGTGTCACTACCCTGCCCCTTTATGCCCCTTTTCACAAAACCTTCAGGACATAGGTACCAAGTACTCAAGTTTGGTAATGACAGCTGCAACATTTTCTTAAGAATTGTAGCCAGCCTAATAGATTGTTTGATACTGCAGGACCGGGACTGGTCCCATGATACCAAAATGACTGATGGGAAGAAAAGCTCCCTCGACAAATTATTTTTTTAATTTTCAGTATTGCAGGACTCCCAGGGGGCCAACCGTCCAGATATAACTACCTTCTTAACCATTTCAATCCCAACCGAAACTTTGGAGGAGTGCTTGTATTTCCCTTGTTGATGAGGGAGTTTAAGTAATGTTCTGATTACAGCCTCTCCATCAATGAAGCACCTTACACATATACACACCTATGTATTAGTTTATGACTGTATTACTATAAATATTGATAATGTTTTAATACATTTTATAAAAAACATTATTTGCGCCCACATAAATTGAGGAAACAAACAAACTAAACTACAGTCAATTCGTGCATTTCTGCTTAAAAGCAGAAGCCAAAAACTGCTTTACATTCTTAGTTTAAATATAGGATTCAAAACTGCAGTGCCTTAACATTAGAAAAACCTCTACTCTATCACTAAGTGATTTTAAAGGAATATAGATAGTCGCCAACTTGGAGTGCAGAAACCTTTTCTTCACCTACTGATGTCCCTTGGGCGCAGAGACAATAAGGTACACATGGGTGCTGGACTACCTACTTGCACATGGATACAGTGGAGCTGAAACAATTTTTAGAGTGGGGGTGCTGCCATTAATGTTATATCCCTTTAGTCACAGGGACTGTGAAAAATTCAAGCATCATACAAAAAAATATGCGTAGCAAATGTGCCATGCCCATTCAGCAGGAGAGTGGTAAGAATGTGGTATGTAGCTGGGAGTGCATTTTGGAACACTAGTGTGGTAGCTCGCTGCCATTTACAGACAGCACATTTTCCATTGAAATGGCCACTACATTTGCACAGACATACACTTGTACTGGTAAAACGATATGGCAAAAAAATAATAATGTGTGCAAATCTGGTTTCAGTAAACATTTATTATGTTCCCATCACCAAGAGTCTTGATTTGTTTTAATCCATTTACATTTTTTATTTTATCACACTTTAGAATTGCAAAAAAGTGTTTCATGTGTGCTTTCCTAATTGCTGGTATACTATGAAATATATGTATAGTTCATTTCCAAATTTCTAAATGTTGCTGTATGTTAGAAACAACTGACCTGCTACAACCTTTCCTTTAGTTTCCTGTAGCCCAGCAGGATTATTGTTAGAAATGGTGGTCTCTAGTTGGCAGAGGTAGGTACCTTTGTCCAAATAGGGACCCTTGCGTCTAGTCAGGGAAACGGGGATACACACTTTAGATGACCCCTGGTCACCCCCTGGGTAGCGGGGCATGAGCAGACAGGCCTATCCCAAAGCCAATGTGTAAAAGTATTTGGACTCAAAACACACTGTAATACAGTGATAACACCACAAATGGACACCACAACAGTTTAGAAAATTAAAGTATCTTTATCTAAACTAAACAAGAACAAAACGACAAGAATCCAACATACATGTAATAAGAATATGACTTTAAAAAGGTTTCAAACAACTTGGCCCATAGTAAACTATGGATGCATGTTTTCTCTTAAAGTACCTGTAGTTGCACAGAATTCACAAGACAAAACAGCTGCACAGATAGGAAGCGTCGAAAAACAAAGAGATGCAACAGTTCCTGAGACCATGGGGAGGTGATGCAACAGTTCTGCCGCATGCAGGATATGTGATGCGTCGAATCCGGTCTGTAGGGGGAAGGATGCGTCGATTCCGAGACAGTTCTGGTCCTCGGGTGATGCATTGGGAAAACTTGCCGCATAGGTACGATGTGTGGAAATCCAGGATGCATCGACAATCAATGCAGCGGCGTCGAGCAGTGCTGCATCGGTTTTCTTCAGTCGTAATCCCTTGATGCGTCATTCTTGCAGCGGCGACAGGCGCTGCAGCGGCGCAGCGATGCATGGAGATTCTTCTCGCACTGCGGTGCTGCTGCGGTAAAACATCCGCAAGTAGAGCGATGCGTTGATTTTCTTGTAGTTGCGTTGCTTTTTCAGCTCCCAACAGCAGGAACAACCTCCAGAGGCCCAACACGGTCACAGGCACCTCCTGTCAGGTCAGCACTCCCAGTAAGGAAGTTCCGGGGAGCTGGGGGTGAAGTATTTGTGTCCCTGAGACTTCAGAACAGGAGGCAAGCTCTACTCAAGCCCTTGGAGATCTTCCTCATCTTCCTCTAGCAAGGGGACACAGCACACAGGAAAGTTCATGTCCTTTCCTTGGCAGAAACAGCTACTACAGGCCAACTCCAGATAGCACACAGAAAAGGAGCAGTACTCCTCTTCCAGTTTCTCCAGCTCTTCTCCTTGGCAAAGGTTCCTCTTGATTCCAGAAGTAGTCTAAAGTTCAGGGGTTTTAGGTCTAATACTTATATATTTCATAAATGTCTCTGTTCTCTTTGAGCCCAGTCCAAACCAGTTCTGACCTCACTGGTGCAGTTTGGTCAAAGGGTGTGGAGAGAGCATTTTGCAAGAGAGACAGGCCCTTTTCAGGTGTAAATAAATCTCCTCCCACTACTCTAAATTCAGCCAAGCCCCATTCAGCTCAGTGCTGTGTCATCCAGGAAGAGCCAAGCACACCTCAACTCCCTCCCCCAGTGGCTGCCTACAGTGAATGCACATTCCCAGCTCCTGTCACTCAAAAACCAGACAGTCAAAACACAAACAGGCAGAGGCACACAGAATGGTTAAACATGAAAATGCCTACTTTCTAAAAGTGGCATTTTCAAACACACAATTTAAAAAACACCTTTATTAAAAGATGTGTTATTAAATACAGAGTTCAGAGAGCCTAAACTGTATTTCTCTATCTTGTCCCAATGGGAATTTATGCTTGTAAGATGTTACAAAGCATTTCCCATTTTATCTGATGGGCAAGATAGCCTTTCAATAGTTAAAAACTAAATTGGCAGTATTTCACCATCAGGACATGTCACACACACCAGTACACATCCTACCTTTCACATACCCTGAACCCTGCCCAAGGGGGGTACCTTGGACCTACCATAGGGGTGCCTTACATGTAAGAAAAGGGAAGATTGGGCCTGGCAAGTGGGTGCACTGGCCAATTTGTCAATGCAGTTAGCAAACTGGGCACAGACACTGCAGTGGCAGGTCTGAGTTACCTTTTCAGGGCTACTCATGTGGGTTGCACAATCAGTGCTGCAGGCCCATCAGTAGCATTCGATTTATAGGCCCTAGCACACTTCAGTGCACTTTACTAGGGGCTTACCAGTAAATCAAATATGCCAATCATGGAGAACCAATTGTAACAACAATTTACACAGGGAGAACTTGCACTTTGGCACTGATCAGCAGTGGCAAAGGGCCCAAAGCATCTAAACCAGCAAAAACGAAATCCAGCACAGCATAAAAAATACAGGAGGTAAAGGCAAAATATCAGGGGAAACCACGCAAAAGATGCCAAGTCTAACAATTTTCATCAAGGTCACTTTTAGATAATCCTCTCGCTTTGCAGTCAGAGTAATAAAAGTACACTCCAGTTTCTCAATAAGCAGCAATTTGTCAGAAACCACAGCCTGATATTTGACTTTGTCTATGAATGCACAGCAAAGGAGACAAGATAAACACAGAATTTAAAGGCACCCTTAATGCTCATTAACCTTCTGAACTCCAAAATTATTATTTCTGGAGTGCTGTAGCACCACCAGCACCCTCACTTTCAGAACCTATGCATGGGCACAAGTGTGGCATTATTGGGAAAGTTTCTTGTTGCTGCTCACGTAACAAATAATGCCATGGCTGCTGAGATAAATTTTGGCAAAGCACAATTCAATGGATCTTATATTAGGTACATTGTTTCGGGCTTTCATATACATTCCCAGGTCTAAAGAGTTCTTGTTGTAGGGCTCACAACCCTGATTCTGTAATTGCACCGCAGATATAGCCCCAAGCAACATGCATGTATTTCTTAACGATGCCAAAGAATGTCCTGGGTTGTGTTCATATATAACACAAAGAATACCAAAAGTTGGCTTCAGATTTAGGACAAATCATCTGCATTGCTCTAGTGGTGGAACATTACCATGAAGGGTTCAAGCCCAAAGTAAAAGTACTTGGCAGAGAGAAATAATCTTGTTTGAGCTGTCAAATGAAAAATTATCCAGTTTAGGTGTTTGCTACAGAGATATTATTTCCTGTACAGAGAAAGTGGCCTTTCATTCATTCCTTTGCTCATGATTGGGTGGCTTCGTCGTCTAACTTCTGATTCAATGGTTCTCCTCCCAATTCTTATGACTGTTCTGCTTCTGATTCAATGGTTTTCCTCCCAATTCTTATGACTGTTCTGCTTAGTAGCATTTTGTTCTGACAACGTTCTCACTGGTTTACTTGATCAACTGCTGACCACGTTTCCATTCACCGAATATCTTTTTAGGTCGAGCATAAGCGTGCATGCGCTGTCTGCAAGACCTGCTGTAATCAGAACACAGAGTGTAATCCCACCTGCTGCTTGCAGTTGGTTCACTACTATATCACTCTTCTTTGTTGGCTCCTTATTGGTTGGCACTCCCCAGACGTCACTTCCGTTTTTTGCTCAGGAGCACCAGTCAAGTACAGTTTTTTTATACTGTAGGTGTACATATGCTCCTTTGGGGACTACTTATATTTCCACACATAACTTTCCTCTACACGTGCTCTGCACCATGTTGTGCCTCCACAGAGTCTTGTGATTTCACCCTTGTGACATGCCTCCTGATTTGACCCTCTTGTGTGGCGGCGCTCGCTCATTGAGGACTCTCCGACCTGCAATCACAATCTCCTGATTTTAACCATGGGATTATAAGGATTCAGGCCCTTGTTCTCCTGCCTCGTCGTCGGTCGGTGATTTCGCACCAGAGGGCTCCAGGTCAGTTCACTCCCACTCCAGTCCCAGGGTTGCCTGGCGGGTGATCCCCAGAGGTTCGTGAATATGTGTATAGCTGGGAAGAAATGGCCGTGTGTTCCTGGAGACTACTGTGGCGGGCCTGGGTCAGTGTAAAGTTTCAAACCAGGTGAATCAGTTTGCAGCCGGGGCACCAGCTTCCTTCCAACTCAACCTTGTATATCCGATAGTAGTGAACCTATACCCCCCACTCTCAGAATGCATTTGTTTGAAGTGAATGCAGGCTTCAAATGTCATTCTCGACGACTGGGGATTATCCGGTGACACCCCCTCCTGTTCGCCATGCACAATCATTGTTATTGCTTGCAACAGCCAAGTGTTATTTGTTTGGGACTTAGGTGTCCGACACCTCCACACCCACTCCCTACTTGCGACGGCGTCCGGTTTCGGCCTCTTAATAGCATCCGCTAGATTGCTGTTGCAATTGCACAGTGTTAACTTACTGAAAAGTCATATTTCATGTAGATACTTTTCCCGGCAACCTGTTCCTTCATAGCTAGTTGGACATTTCGCTGAGTTACACTTGCACTTAACACAAATGGAAGATGGGTGAACCCGCTTTTATGTTTTTTCTTGTTTTCCTTTCAGTTTAATATTGCGGGGATGGCATAGTGTTTCAGTACTGTACAGCACTACCGAACCAAGTTGGCAAAGCCACTTTTGGCATGGAATCTATTGATATCATATATTTCCAGCTGATCACTGGTTAACCATGGTCTTCTCTATTGTTTTATCTCTGAAAAGATGAATTTCCTCAAGGACAAGCACTTGGTTAATCAGAGCTTAGACGGAACATTAAATTTCAGGTACTAGATGTCGGACGTGTTTTTACTAAACTGGTTTGATGCATGCTGGGACAGGTAGTTTTTGAACAAGCATAAGCCGTTTTTCTATTCTTTAACTTTCTAGCTATGGTGCTTGGACGTCTTTCTTTTTCTTTTTTTCTTTTTCTCTTTGTATCCAGTTTTGACAATCTCTCATAATTTGCATGGTTAGCCCCATTTGATGAGCTTATTAATGTATGTGCCTGACACAAATCTAATTTGAAATCATTAAACAAGATATGTTTCCTTTTGATCACAGTGACCCCTGACAAAAGGTCGATTGACCCGGAATGCATTGGGTTTTGTTTTAATGGAGAAGATCATGAAAAACGATTTATTTGCTTCTGAATTTCATGAATGTGAAACGACAACATTCTCACCATATAAAGGATATATCAAGTTAGAAAGAACACAATGTTTTTTCTTTGATTTATTGTTTACCTGTTGTTGAAAGAAACGCTTCTGTTCCATGTTTGTATAGTCAAGATTTAGGTTGAAGCTATTTATAATGTAAATTGTACTCAATGCAGCCATAGGGCACAGATGTGTACGTAGCATCTAGAAGATTCATTCTGGTCATTTTAGTCAAGCCGATACATCACATAATTTGACACCAAATCCCAAAATGCAACTCAACAACACAATTTCACAATATACCACATCCATCTAATCCACACCACACAATTACACATCGTGCCCCAAAATTCAACAGCACACCATATAATTAAACTCCACTACACAACACAATATACCATTCCACATTATTACACTCCATAACACACAATCCTTCTTCACATAATTCCAGTACACCCAAAACCACATTTTACTATCCATATAGTTCCACAACACACCATGCCACATACTTTTACTACACATATCCAATCCACACAACACCACATGAGTAGCCCTGTAAATGTGTCTCAGACCTGAATTGAATTTTTGAATTTTAAAATATTTCTTAAGCGCGCTTATACCGGGACGGTTTCATGGCGCTGGACAGCAGTGTATCAGTGGAGGCCAAGATGGAGGCTAGGTTGCTACAGATCTGGAAAACAGGACAGTCTTGAGTAGTTTGCGGAATTCCAGGTAAGAGGACGAGGTCCTAAGTGCAAGAGGGAGCGAGTTCCAGAACGATGGAGCTTGCACCGCGAATCTGGCCCCCCCGGACTTCTGCTTCCTGAAACGGTGGACTGACAAGAGAGCGTGGTGAGTGGATTGGAGCTCTCTAGTCGGAAGATAGGGCAAGATGGCTTCACAAAGGAAAGCGGGGGCAGTCCCGGCTCTAGCCTGATACGTGATGCAACCCAGTTTAAAGAGGGACCTCTCCCTTACCGGTAACCAGTGCAGAGACTGCAACAGAGGGGTCGCATGGTTGGATTTAGAAAGACCATAAATCAGGCGAGCCGCCTGATTTTGTATCAATTGGAGCCGGCGGATCAGGTAGGCCGGAGCGCCATTGTAGATCACATTCCCATAGTCAAGGAGCGATAGCACCATGGCCATGAGGATGAGCTTGAGTGCCGCGACAGAGAAGAATCGGGAGACCTTACGGATGGTGCGAAGGGAAAAGAAGCAAGCCGACACCACTGAGTTAATCTGTGTATGAAGAGTGAGCAGGGGATTAATGAAGATGCCCAGGGTTTTAACCTTGCGAACTGGGAGGGGAGGGGGGCCAAGGGAATGGGGCCAAAAAGCGGGGGACCAGGGGCTGCAACCACCACCCGTCAGAACCAGCTCGGTTTTGTCGGGGTTTAGTTTAAGGTGGTTGCAGTTCATCCACCCTTGGATGAAAAGCATGACCCTCTGGAAATTCAGGACAGAAGTGGGGGGGCAGGAAAGGTTAAAAATAAGTTGGAGGTCGTCGGCGTAATTGAACACCGAGACCTCCATCTGCTGTAAAGAAAACATGAGGGGTGAAATGTATAAATTAAACAACAAGGGAGACAGGGAAGAACCCTGGGGGACGCCACAGGTCACTCTCCGAGGTGGAGCAGCAAAGTCGGCCAGATGGACGGCCTGCTCCCTGTCCGTTAAGAAGGATCGGAGCCAGGTCAGGGCCATGCCCCCAATGCCCGCCGCCTCGACACGGGTCAACAGGATGTCATGGTCCACCGTGTCGAATGCGGCGGACAGATCTAACAGGACCAGGGCCTGGGGGAGGCTGGTGTCAATGCCTTCCCTCAGTTTGTCCATCACCGACACAACTACCTTCTCGGTAGAGTGCAGCGGGCGAAAGCCCGCCTGGCGGGGAGAAAGGTGGCCCGTCGATTCCACGAAGGAGCTCAGAGTCCTGGTGACATAAGCCTCTGAGACCTTCGCCAGGTAAGGGAGGAGGGAGATGGGATGGTAGTTGGCAGGCAGGGAGGGATCAGAGCCTGCCTTTTTCAGAATCGGAATGATGACTGCCGATTTGTGAGCGTGGGGGACAGTGCCAGTTGTAAAGGAGTGATTGATTAGGGTAAGTGGAGGGGAGCAGCAATTGGAAAAAAACTCTTTCAGGGCAAATGCCGGACCAATGTCCTGAGGGGAACCCGATTTTACCTGGGCCAATAAGGGGAGGAGAGTTTCTCGTGTCAGAGGGGGGAACTGAGTGAGGGGTGAGGCGGAGAGGGGGGGTGAACAACAGGTGGTACCGGAAGTGATGAAGGGATGTTGGCCTTGATAAGGGCTACCTTCTCAATAAAGAAGGAATTAAGGGAGTTACAGAGAGTTTGGGATGGGGGGATTTTGGAAGTCACCCTGTCGGAGGCAGCGAGCTCATGAACTGTGGCGAATATTTCCTTGGATTGATTTTCCGCTGCCAAGATTCTACCAGAGAAGTACTCAGCTTTGGCTTTTAATATGTCCCTTTTATATTCGTTGAGTACCGAGCAGTAGCTTGCTTTAAGAGAGGGGCAGTAGGAGCGCCGCCACGCTCGTTCAGCTCTGCGTGTCACCAGCTTTTTATCTCTAAGGGAGGGGGTAAACCATCTATTGGCCGCGTGGGCGCGTTTGATGGCCACTCTCTTGAGAGGGACAGTGGTGTTGCACGCTTTTAGCAGCCAGGTGTTAATGGCTGTGAGCTGAGTGGAGAGGGATAGGCCACTAAGCTCAGGACTAGAAGCTGCAAGAGAAGAGCAGATCGCAGGGAGGTCAGCCTTATCCCACTTTCTGGCCCAGATGTTTCTGGGCGGGGGGGGTTTGGGCGGTCGTCCGAGGGCTACTGCAAAAGAAATAGGAGAGTGGTCTGACCAGGAGCAAGGCGAGACGGTAGGAGGGTTAATAGGGATGTTAAGGGTCCAGATTTGATCAAGTTGATGGCCTTTGATATGGGTAGGCATACTGAGTTGGGGAAGAAAGTTAAAGCTGGTGAGCAGGGCCGTAAACTCCTTGGATCTTAGATCTTCAGCTGGATCGTTCGGCCAGTAGTTCAAGTCCCCAAGCACCAGGATTGCGGAATTGTTCACTACTAGAATGGCCAAAAGATCCTCAATAGAGGATAGGAAATCGGGAGTAGGTTGAGGCGGCCGGTAGATGAGTACACAAGTCAAAGGAACACCAAAAGAGGAGGAACGGACTACTAGACAGTCCACGGCAGGGATGGGAGGGGAAGGTAGTATCTGAAAATGGAAGTCCATACGGGTAATCAATGCAACACCTCCCCCTGACTTCCCCCCAGGGCGATCCATTCTGATGGCCGAGTAAGTGGAGGGCAACATGGATAAGAGGCTCGGAAGGGAGTCATCCCTGAACCATGTTTCCGTAAGGAATAGCAGGTCTGGCTGGCGGGAGTCAAGCAGATGGAATAGCTCAAGTTGGTGCCCAGCCGCAGACCTAGTGTGAAGGAGGATCGCTGTGGTGGTAGGCAGGAGGGTACCTGGAATGCGAGGGGACACGGGATCGTGCTTAGGTGACAGACAGATAGGGGGTGGAGAACTGTCGGACAACAGTTGCAAGAGCTCACTAGGCCGTGAAAGTACGGCAGAAGAATTACATAAATCAAGAGAGGCAATGCGCTCTCGCACTGTAGGAGGAGGGGGGCGTGAGTGCCAGAGAGAGAAAATGATCGCGGAAGAGTACATGATGGGTAAGTGGGCATAGTGACCGGTCCCGGGCCCCGGCCAGCCGCGGACGGGCGCAGACGGGCTTAACTCTGGCGCGACTCCGGTGCGCCTATGGCGCGCCCGCTGCGCTGACGCATAGTGGATGTTTAAGTAGCAATGTGACTAGGGGGGTGTGGCTAGGATGGAGCAGGCCGACAACCCAACCCAAGATGGCGCCTGCAGTCGCCGGGGGTCACCGTTAAGCGGTCAGCCCACGGCGGATTGCTGGCTTCAGGCAGGCTGTGAAGGTGAGTGTGGCGGCTAGTAGTCAGCAGGGCCACTAAGGGAGGATTAAAAGCGTTGTCACTGCTCGTAGTCAGCAGGACGGGTAAAGCCAGAAATAAGGATAAAAATTGCTCGTGATCAGCAAAAGAGACCAGGGTTTAAAATAAAATATCAGCGCTCCAGCAGATGCGCGCAAGCCCTCTGCCACCGGGCTGCGAGTTATCGCTGGTGAGGAGGGAGGAAGGCTCCTAAGTAGCAATGTGACTAGGGGGGTGTGGCTAGGATGGAGCAGGCCGACAGCCCAACCCAAGAGGCGCCTGCAGTCGCCGGGGGTCACCGTTAAGCGGTCAGCCCACGGCGGATTGCTGGCTTCAGGCAGGCTGTGAAGGTGAGTGTGGCGGCTAGTAGTCAGCAGGGCCACTAAGGGAGGATTAAAAGCGTTGTCACTGCTCGTAGTCAGCAGGACGGGTAAAGCCAGAAATAAGGATAAAAATTGCTCGTGTTCAGCAAAAGAGACCAGGGTTTAAAATAAAATATCAGCGCTCTAGCAGATGCGCGCAAGCCCTCTGCCACCGGGCTGCGAGCTATCGCTGGAGAGGAGGGAGGAAGGCTCCTAAGTAGCAATGTGACTAGGGGGGTGTGGCTAGGATGGAGCAGGCCGACAACCCAACCCAAGATGGCGCCTGGACCTGCCACTCCACCCACTTGCCAGGCCCTAACCCTCCCTTTTCTTACAGGTAAGGTATCTCTCAGATAGGCACAAGGTACCCCCATGGACTTGATGAAGTGTATGTGAAAGGTACGACATGTGTTGGTGTGTTTTGCATGTCCTGAGAGTGAAATACAGTGAATTTTGTTTTTCACTATTGAAAGGCTGTCTGTCCCATAGCTTAACATGGGAGCTGCCTTGTAACATCTTACAATTGTAACTTTCCATTGAGATAAGATAGAGGAATGGAGTTTAGGCTCTCTGAACGCAGAATTTGTTAATACACTTTTTAGTGAAGGTGGGTTTTAAATTGTGTGTTTCAAAATTAAGTGGGCATTTTCTTGTTTTACCATTGTGTGTGCCTCTGCCTGTTTGCGTAATCACAGTCTGGTTTTGGAATCACAGCAGATGGGGATGTGCATTCGCTCTAGACAGTCACACTGGGATAAGGTGTGTCCTGCCTTCTCTGGGTGACTTATAGCCAAGCTGAATAGGCCTTTCTGAATTTAGAATGGTGGGAGGAGTTTTTGCTAGCACCTGAGTAGGCTGTGTCTCCTTTGCATAATGCTGTTTTACCCCCTGCGGTATAAATATTGGAGCTAAACCACCAGGACTTTAGATCACTTCTGGAAACAAAAGGACCCTGCCAAGATGAAGAGCTGATGCACTTTATGAGGAGCGCTGCCTTTTCTGTGTGAGGGGTGGATCGGCCTGCAGTTGCTGCTTCAACCTGTGGGCAGAGGAAAAGAACTGACTCTTTTTGCCCTGTTGTGGTATCCTGCTTGAGAAGAGCTCCAAGGAATTGTGTGTGCTTGCCTCCTGTTGGAAGTCTCAGGAAAATCAAGGACTTCAAAATGTCCTTGCTGGTCAAAAAGTAACCTGCCTGTAAGAGCTGGGAGAACTGTGGGGCATATTATCAAGGACAGGCGATACATTATCGCCGCTTTTATCGGCAGGAAACTGCTGATAAAGCGGCGATAATGGCCTTGATAATATGCTCTATGAATTCCCATCGAAGCCCATGTTAGATGTGTTCACATCTAACATGGGCTTCGATGGGAATTCATAGAGCATATTATCAAGGCCATTATCGCCGCTTTATCGGCAGTTTCCTGCCGATAAAAGCGGCGATAATGTATCGCCTGTCCTTGATAATATGCCCCCTCTGTGAGGAGCACTGCCCCAGCAACTGCAGGTGGACCCACCCAACACACATCAAGGGGAAGTGCTCCTCACAGAGGGGGCATATTATCAAGGACAGGCGATACATTATCGCCGCTTTTATCGGCAGGAAACTGCTGATAAAGCGGCGATAATGGCCTTGATAATATGCTCTATGAATTCCAATCGAAGCCCATGTTAGATGTGAACACATCTAACATGGGCTTCGATTGGAATTCATAGAGCATATTATCAAGGCCATTATCGCCGCTTTATCAGCAGTTTCCTGCCGATAAAAGCGGCGATAATGTATCGCCTGTCCTTGATAATATGCCCCACAGTTCTCCCAGCTCTTACAGGCAGGTTACTTTTTGACCAGCAAGGACATTTTGAAGTCCTTGATTTTCCTGAGACTTCCACAGGAATGTGTTCACATCTAACATGGGCTTCGATTGGAATTCATAGAGCATATTATCAAGGCCATTATCGCCGCTTTATCTTCAGTTTCCTGTCGATAAAAGCGGCGATAATGTATCGCCTGTCCTTGATAGTATGCCCCCTCTGTGAGGAGCACTGCCCCTTGATGTGTGTTGGGTGGGTCCACCTGCAGTTGCTGCACCTGTCTGGAGCAGGGGAAGGATTAGACTGTCTTTCACCTTCAAGAGAAGGGAGCTTGTGGTTAACTCTTTATTCCTTTCTGTTGGCAGCAAGAGAAGCATGTGATGAGAGCTGTGCTTGTCCTACTTGTTGCAGTAACAGTAGCGTGTGGTGAGCCCTATGTTTCTTCTCTTGGGACTCAGATTAGAATGTCCCCAATGCTGCTGCCGGCAAAGCCTGTCTTTAGTACAGCCCCCAACCAGAACCGGGAAGTACCAAGCTGAGGCATCATTCCCCTGGTTACGACATCTATATTACGTGCCCTGTTGTGGGTTCAGTGCAGCGCTGCCGAGAACCCCTACCTGCGGCCCCTCTGGGAAGGGGAGACACAACTGACCTGCCGGATATCAGTGCACCGCATTAGCGTGCTCTGTGTGTGTGTGTTGGTGCTGAGTGAGTGTAGGAGAGTGACTGGTTGTTATTACTTACACTTTTAACATTGTTTTTTAGCTGTGCTGCCTTGGCCCACAGTACTGCTTAAAAGTGTTGCACTTATTTGTGTGTATTCATTTCTGACATCGCTGTGATCTGGGGTGCAACCTATAACTGTGTGGTATTGAATTATAATAATTGCAAGGTAAGTTCGGTCTGACAATGTTTTGTGCTGCATAAGAGCGCTTGAGGGTAAAGTAGGATCTAAAGTGTGCATATTACTGATGTAATTTTAACACGGGTGGGCCTAGTAGTGCTAGTGATATTTCCAAATTTGATTAATGCCTAGAAATACATAATGGGCATGTTGTGTTAGTTATTGTGTGTGTTGAATACAAATGTTATTTACATACACCATGCCTGAAGTTTCATTGTGGCACTCAGTGTAATAAATGTGTGAGAGTCCTGTGCCAATGCTTTACACATTGCCTCTGTGATAAGCCTGACTGCTCAGTGCCAAGCCACCCAAGGGTGCGCGAAAGTTATACAGTGAGTGTAATTACACACCACTGATGGGACTGGCACTGTCCTGCCTCAACCAAACAGAACGTGCCAGTTTCAACACACAATATCCAATGAAGCCTTTGCAAATACTGCCCACCAAGCAAATAACTTTGTTGAGTTAAGGAAACAGGTGTAGCAGAATTTCGGAAGGCAGCACCATGCTTCCTCAGCAGGTCCCATGCTACTATTGTCCCTTTACACATCCAGACAGCTCCAAGGGAAATGACAACAACTTGAAGGGAAATAGACTTTATTCAGGAGTTTCAGGTAGGTTTGCCACCTTTCCCAAATAGAAATAACAGTCATTTATTCATGTTTTAGATTATACCTAAACAGATCTTTATAATGAATCATCTGTATCCTTTTTAGACCAAACCTGGGCAGCGGATGCGTTGCTGTGAGGCATGCAGTAGTGACAGTGGCGGCTCGCATAGGGCGTGCACAGCATGCCCTATGTGAGCCGCCACTGAGTAGTGGAGTATGGACTTGAAGCCCCGCCCACTCTCCGCCTATATTTGTAATCATTATCCTTCGTAAATGCTGGCTTCCGATTCATTACCTCCTTGGTACCGCCTTGTCTGCATTTGTTACCTCCCGTAACAACTGCACCTTTTAAATGTCTTGTTACATGGTCTGCTTTATCTTGGCTTCGAGCACTATTTTGTTTAATGATTTGCCTCTAGTCCACCCACCACCTCGCAGTACGCCGCCAGCTTTTATTTTATTTACTAATGGCAGTCCATTCTAACTATTACGGCTGCAGCTTTTTATTTATTTATTTTAGCAGCGCATCCTGCTTTAAGTATGGTGGCCACGCTTACTTATTTATGTTTCATGTTTACTAGCGTGCATGCGGCGCTTTCACATTCATAGAGGACACGCCCCTTTCTTTACACAAACCGCGTTTAAAAAAAGGTGCTCCGCCGACATTAAAGTGAAAGCGCCCCATGGGCGCTTTAACCCCCAAAAGAATCTGTTTGTCAACTTGACAAACAGATGCTTTTTTTTGGTCAAAGACCCCATGCCCCAGTTTCACTTTAATTTCAGACATACCCCTTTCTTTAGACTCGGCTTGTCAAAAGGAAGGGGCGCTGTCTTCATGAATGTGAAAGCACTGCATGGGCGCTAGTAAAACCAAATATTTGCAATGCAATAGGTCTCGCATTTGCGAGGGTTTAAGCTATTGAATTGCCAATAGCTTAAACTCACGTAAATGCGAGACCTACTGCATTGCAAATGCTTGTTTCCATTGCGTTTCAGTCTTTGTTTACTTTAATTATCAGTCAGGTATCATTAAGGTAGCCCTAGAACCCTTTTTAATTTGTTATTGTCTTATATTCACTGTTTAAAGTATGCACTAATAAGGGGGGAAAATACCAGCTTTAGGTGATTTTCCCAATTTTTGTACCGGCTGGGACATTAAAGTACTGAGCATGCCGGAAAAGATCTGCCAGGTGGCAACACTTGCAGGCAGTGCCCAACACCAACACCAACATCGACAAGACTTACTTTTTTGTACATCTCAAAGTTCCCATACTCGAGGTGGAGAAGCATGTACTTTTCCCCTCCTAGTACTTTAACAGACATGAGGGACATGTATTTTTAAGACATTACGTGTCATAAATAAAAGATAAAGGGGCATATTATCAAGAATGTCGATAAAATTATCGCCGCTTTAGCGGCAGGAAACTGCCGCTAAAGCAGCGATAATGGGCTTGATAATATGCCCTTGTGAATTCCCAAAGCAGCCCAGGTTAACACCAGAACCTGGGCTGCTATGGGAATTCACAAGAGCATATTATCAAGCCCATTATCGCTGCTTTAGTGGCAGTTTCCTGCCGCTAAAGGGGCGATAATTTTATCAACGTTCTTGATAATATGCTCCTCAGTTCCAAGATGGCTGCCAATGTTACTGCCAAGTTCTGTACTCTACCCATCATCAAATCATAGTCTTCTTCTGGCTTTAGGCAGATGTTTGTTTTTCTTAATATATCGAAGCAGGTGGTTGAAGTATGGAGGCTAGTCTCAGTTTCTTTGCAGCAAAGAAGCTGATTTTGTTTTTTGGGTTTGCTTTGATCACCTCACACCCTCCCTATACGTCGTTAACCCTCCCAAGCTTATGACGGAACCGCTCCGTCATGGCCCTTGGGTGGGCTGTGCTGGTGACGGAGCGGTTCCGCCATGGCCCACTCGTCGCACCTGCGCGGCGCTGATTTTGCGCCTGCGCTCACGTTCTAAACAGAACAGGCGGGGCCATGACGGAACCGCTCCGTCACAAGCACAGCCCACCCGAGGGCCATGACGGAGCGGTTCCGTCATAAGCGTCGGACCGCCGCGCGGCCGCCTCACCCCTTAGCGCTGCAGCAGAATTGCCGCCGCAGCGAAAGGGTTAATGAAACTTGAAGATGTATTGGTGTGTTTTATTTGCGAATTACTTTGTTGTCATTTTCTGAGCAAAATTCAGATTTTACAGTGATTAAATGAACTATCACATTGCACAAGACATAGTCATACGATCTGTCTGTGTGGTTTCACTGCCTTTTATATTTATTTTTGCATTTATTAAAAAGAAATAACAGCCTCAGGTCAAACGTTGCTCTTGAATGTTTAACAAACACTACATACTGCAGAGTGTAATGATTCAATGCATATCACAGGATTTGAAATACTATAACCTATTTTGACGAGACCGAGAGGGGGGGGGGGGGTAAAACATAGTGATTCTTGTGTTAAGGAATTATTTAATGCTGTATGCTCTCCGTTTGTGTGAACATACAAGGTGTGGGGAATTGTCAGACTGCAACTCAACCTTGTGGCAGAGGTCTAAAACAGATCCCTGCACAGGGGTCAATCGATTGGGGGGCCCTCAGTCCTTGATGAGGAGACTTTCAGCTCAAGACCAATGGGTGTCTATTAGATATGCGAGACTAAGGGCCCCTTCTTCCCGTTCTGCAGGATGGCCTCATCCTTTTGTGCTACGTCACTTGTAGGAAAAAATTAAACAATTAAAATCAGGCACACACGTATTTATTCTCCATTTTAACAGTTTCACGCAACAAATTTTAGTCTGCAGGAATGGTACATCTTCCTGGCTTTAAGAACAGCATATAAACCCAGGCTTCATTAATAATGTCAACCAAATCCAAACATTGCACAGTAACATATTAGTGCCATGTATGTGTCTCTTCAAATTCTTAGGCTTGGGCCTCCTCAGCTACAAACATCTGAAGAAGAAGGGGCACCTATGTCCTGAAAAGCACATGTACGATTTTATGGGCCAGATGTATGTCAGTTTTTTGCGGCCGCAAAGGAGGAATCGACCCGTTTGCGACCACAAAATAGGTCTGCCCTATGTACAAACCTTATTTTGCGAGTCTGTAACCTATTACCGACTCGCAAAATAGGGTTTGTGACTCACTATTTGGAAGGGGAGTGCCAAGGGTGTCCCTTCCTAATAGCGACTCACACTTCAATGTAAGATTGTTTTGCGGCCACACACGGGTATTCAGCCACTCGCAATCCCCTTTGAGACTGGCATTGAAAATATTTTTTAAGGGCAGGCAGTGGTCCCACGTCCTACTCTTAAAAAATGAAACAGTAACGTTTCATTTTTCTTTTTTAAATGCATCCCGTTTTCCTTCAAGCAAAATGGGTTGCATTTAAAAAAAATATGCTTTATTGATAAAGCAGTCACAGACATGGTTGTCTCCTGACCCCAGCAGGCCACTATTACTGGGAGTGCTAGCCATTCCCAATGGGGTCGCAAATTGCACATGCCTCATGAATTTTTATGAGGCAGGCAATTTGCGACCCCATCATGAATCGAAAACAGTGTCTGAGACACTGTTGTGAATTTCTATTTGCAAATTGCACCTGCCTCATGTATTTGAATGAGGCAGGCAATTTGCAACCCCATTAGGAATCGCAAACAGTGTCTGAGACCCTGTTGTGAATTGCTATTTGCGAGTCGCAAAACGATGCAATTTGCGACTAACAAATTGGAAGGGTCGTACATCTAGCCCTTTATGTGCACTGTAATGTAATATACATTTCTAAAGCGCACAGCTACTTCTATGGAGGTGTCCTGACGCTAGCGGAGGGGGGCAGAGAGCTAAAGAAGAAACAAGCCTTCTCACCACAGGGCATACTTCCTGTTCTGGAGTACATCCTTTTAATGGCCAAATAAACAAGCATTGGCATTGCCAATAGGTCTCGCTTGGGGACCTTATAAGTATTTAGTTTTGCAGCACAATATCCTTGTTGCATAATCGGATATTGTGCTGCAAAACTAAATACTTACTGTTGCTATCTCTTCTTTCCTTATTGTTGTTTGTGTAAGGGGTGTTTTCATTGCTGCCAACATATTTCCTTCCCTGTTCGTGTTTGTGTGAGGGGCGTTTTTCACTGCTGTTAACTCTTCCTTCCATATTCCCTTTGTGTGAAGGCGTTTTCACTGCTTCTAACTCTTCCTTCCCTATTCTGTTTGTGTAAGGAGGTTTTTCGCTGCTTGTAACTCTTCTTTCTCTATTCTGTTTGAGTTAGGGGCGTTTTCAGAGATGCTAACTCTTCCTATCCCGTTCTTGTTTGTGTGAGGGGTGTTTTCTCTGTGGCTAACTCTTCTTTCCTTATTCGTGTTTGTGTGAAGTATGTTTTCACTGCTGCCGACTCCTCCTTCCCTGTTTGTGTGAGGCGCGTTTTCCCTGCTGGTGCCCAACATGTCCCTCCCTATCCTTTGTGTGTGGTGGTTCACTGCTGCCCCCGTGAGAGCCCCTGCTCGGTGTGTGTGGGTAGTTTCCAGTTCTGCTTCCCACCGGTGCTTACTCTCTCTTGCTGCTGTTCTGTCCCGCCATTGAGTGCGAGGGGAGCTCGCGCCTCTGGTCCCTGGGATGAACCTATTGCATCGATCTGCGTCGCGCGCCAATGCAGATGGCGGTTACAGCAGCATGCATCTTCAACAAACAAGCTCCACTGCGGGCAGGTAGTATTTAAAACCAGGAGCCCGAGTGTAGTTCCAGGACGGCCAGAATCCGAGCTTGTTAATGGCCCTTTATTAACGACTAGTGCGTAGTTGGAGGGCTGTGTTAATTAGGAAACCCTGCATTTCACAGTCTGCTAATTGGAATGTCAGGGTCATCAATGCCGGGAGGGAGAGTGTGTCGGAGACGTGGGAGCGAGAGAGGCAGTGAGTGGATTCGTACAAACATCATGGCACGACAAATCAGTGTGCATGTGTGCACGAGAGTGAGTGGGTTTTCATGAGAGGGGGTGGGCGAGCTTGCCTCCGAGAGAGTACAAAGGTTATGGGACGGGAATTAACTAATGAAGTGCACATGTGTATATGTGCGAGATAAAGGAAAAGTTAGCGTGTTTGTGAGAGAAGTTGTTCAGTGCACGTGAGAGATATAAGATGAATGAACTTTAGAAAAAAAAGGATTTAGGTGTAGCGGTATGAAGAGGAAGTAGGACAGGCAAAGAGAGAGGATGTGAAAAGGTAGAGGAAGGAAGAACAAATGGAGAGGAATTGGAGAAAGGGAGCCGAGGGGGTGCGAGGGATGAGGGAACACGGCCTGGGGGAAGCTGGCTGGGGAGGGGGAGGAGAAATGCAAGGAAGGCTGTGTGCGGCGTAATTAGGGGAGGAGAAGCCGAGAAGCCGCAGAGCGCACGCTGGGCGAAGCCCTTTGATGTGCTCTGCGGCAAATGGAGGGAGGCTGATGCGCGTTCATGTTTGAACACGTGGTTCACATGAACTGCAGGAAAACGCCATGAAAACGCCAGCAAAAAGCTGGTGGTTTCATGATGTTTTCGCCGCTTGAATTCTCGCTCCGCTCGATGCGCATGCGCGCATCGATAGGTCGCGAGACCTAAAAATGTTTGCACTGTGTACAGCCTGCCTAAGAACCTGGTTTAAAGTTTGTAGATGGTTCCTCTGTCACAGACATGACTGATATTTCGTCCTCATTATTACAAATGCGTTAAATCCTAATGCACTTGTAATAAGTTGGGTGGTATGTCCGTCACATTTGTGAGGAAGTACCTGTCTAAAAACTCTAAATCAGGCCCTGAATCTTTTTGCACATTTTGTGGCAGTGTATCTTTTACTGTGTGTTGCACAATTAAAAAAAAAAAGGCTTACATATTCACAGTACTTTTTGTCACAGAGTAGAACGTTGTAGTACTCTAGCACTAGTATTTAATATTTGTCTATCTGGTCACACACACGGACATCTGGAGTGATCTCATTACCCAACTGAGTTCTCATAACAATTAAGGTGTGTGTGTTGTTTTCTATTTAGTTACCTAAAGGTGAAAGATTGACAAAATAGTTACAGGATATTTTGTTCTTTGTAGCTGTCTTTGA
The DNA here is from genome assembly GCF_964261635.1 of Lissotriton helveticus. Classification (NCBI taxonomy): domain Eukaryota; kingdom Metazoa; phylum Chordata; class Amphibia; order Caudata; family Salamandridae; genus Lissotriton; species Lissotriton helveticus. The sequence continues at coordinate 1,157,123,932 of NC_136065.1, forward strand.
CCCCGCCTTCTCTGTCGCTAACCTGCCCATACTAGATTCATGATCAGAGTTCTCATGCTTGGGGCGTGGCTTGCGCGTCAGCGAGGATGGCGGCGTAGATCCGGAGCTCCGGCGCCAACCTCCACTGCATCGCAACTTTTAGCAGTTTTCCAAGAAGGTCCAGCCTATTCATGCATTCCGTTGGGGATGGGAACTTGAGGTGAGCCCAGCGCCCTCATTTCCTCCTAATTTCGAGCAATTTGAAAGGTTTTGCTCGCCGCGGCTCGGGCGATTCGGCCCCGGCCGCCATTTTGTGTGCGCTGCTCACTTCGGCTTATGAGGTGTCCACGCCTTCCACGATTGCACACAAGCTTCCTGACCATGTGCGCATTCTTCTATTAACAGGCGGTGAGTCCTCCATGCAGTGTGATTTCTTGTGGAGGTTTCTTTCAGCCCATTTTTGCCGCAAATCGGAACTAGTCCCCTAAGCCGCCATTTTAGGTGATACTCACTCTCTGCCTCCAACTATGATCTTCCTTCTGACTGCCTGCTTGCCTTTAGGTCTCGCAATAAGTCCCCAGTGATGTTTTCTTGTGGCAACTGACCCCAGCGCTCTCTTCATACTCCATTTTCGAGCACTTCATGGCTTTTTCTTCAACAATTATTCACCTGTTGGCCCCGGCCGCCATTTTGTTTCGTCAGGGCGCCCCTTTCACTGGCTTATTTTTTGTCACACTCCATTGCCTTCATGTGTTGCTGTTCCCATTGGGCACGCTGTTTTTGTTGACTCTGAATGAATAATCATACCAGCGGTTGTTTCCCCTTCATGCTTTGGGATTTTCAGTGACTTTTCTTGCAGCAAATTGGTTTACAGTGACTCTCATTGCACAAATCATTTGGGATGTAGCCAAAGGGTACGTTGAGTGCCTCATTGAATGGTTGTCACCACAGTGCTATTACCTGTTTACAACGACTCCAGCATTTTTCTTCAAGTCTTTCTCCATGTTTGTTCATTATCATTTTTTCGCACCATCTTTAATGACCCTCTATTTTGGATGTATTGTTTACCAGTGGTGATCAGGCTCTCTATTTTCACCAATTCCTGACTGGATCCTTTCATGGGAAAGCTTCGCAATTTAAAACTCTCCACAGCCTCAAAGGTGTCCACTTGTCCGGATTCAGACTCACCCATTCAGGATATGGAGGAGGGCGCAGTTTCTAAATCTACTACAATGCATGGTGCCATTCCTAAATCTTATAATGGTGGCAAGGCCCCGTCAACTTTGGCTTTCTCCAAGCGTCTCAAGAAGGACCCTCCATCCCCTGGGGGTTCTGCCTCTGCTTCTTCCATGGATCTTATTCTAGAGGAGTTGCACGCTCTTAAGCCTTTTATGGAAGTAACCACCAAAACTTTATAGACCATGCAAGACAAGTGGTCCTCCTTAGACTCACGAATTCTCATCCTGGAACAATCTACTGACTCTCTTCAGTCCTCTTGTTCTCACATACCCTCTATGGAGGCTGAGATACTTCTGCTCAAGAAACAGACGAAGGATTTAGGAAACAGGAATCGTAGGAACAACCTCCGCTTATACGGACTTCCTTAACTTGTAGAAGGCTCTAACCCTACCACTTTCTTCCAGCCTTTCCTCCCAAAAATTCTAGATACTCCTGCACTAGCCTCTGTTAACATCCAGAGAGCCCATCGCCTTGGTCCAAAAATTTCCACTAAACCTAGAGGGGTCATCATGTTGTTTCTTCAATACACTGCAGGTTCTTTCAGCCGCCAAACTCAAGAAACAAATTATGTGGGAAGGCCATCACCTTTATCTATCGCAGGATGTCTCCAAAGCCACAGCTGATCGACGAAAGGAATTTCTGGACTTGCGTCCTCAACTGAAGGCCCTCAATGCTAGATATGGCCTTCTTCATCCGTGTCTCTTTAAGGTGACCTATAAGGATAAAACTACCACTTATGATGATCCTGCAGTTCTGCAAGTTTTTCTTCTGCAACATGGAGCCGAGGCCATGGAAGTTACTAGACCTGTTTAATGGGTTTTGATGGTTTCCTAGTTATGTGAATGCTGTTCTCTACTTGTAGCTCTGATTGCTGTTGTCTCATTCGGTTGTTTGCATCCTATGTCTGAGTCTTTGTATCATCCTCTTGTTCTCTTTCTATTCCTGATAATTCTCATCTTTTTCTCTCCTCCATACAGATGTCTTCACCTCCCTTATCACCCTGAATATCCTTTTGTGTCTGTTAATTGCCTTCTTTGGAATTGCAGAAATGGAGGTCGCTGTCCGCTCTTGACCCCACCACCCTCGTTTCGTTTTCGGCGTATTGTTTTTCGTAAGTATGTTCCTCAGTCGTCTGTTTCAGACTTGTACTGTCTTTTTGTTCTTATCTGTATCTCTCTTTATTCCTTCTCTCTTTTCTCCCCTCTTTCTTTCTCTATTCCTTCTTCTTCTCTTCTGCCCTCCTCTTCATTTGTATCACTCACTCTGCATTACTCTTTACTTTTCTCTCTCTTTGATTTCAGCAAGCATGATGCTGCTAGTTGTTTTTCCTTGTCAATACATTCCGTGTTACAACTTGGAATGTTAAAGGATTAAATAATCCAATTAAGAGGCAACGGGTGTTATCAGACCTCGCCAGACTTAAAACTGATGTGGCCCTGCTTCAAGAGTCCCATCTCTCGGAAGAGGAGTCACTAAAGCTTAAACGATGTTGGGTGGGTAATGTTTTTTGTTCTCCTACTGTTGAAAAGAAAAATGGGGTATTGGTTTTGTTTCATAAAAAGTTGACTGTTTCCTCAATTTCTCATGAATGTGATGTTAATGGTCGATGGCTCATTGTTAAACTACTTATTGATAATATTCCTATTGTGATCTTTAATGTTTATGCTCCTACTGGAATTGATAAATCCTTTTAGCCTTCAATATATGATAAGTTAGCTTCTCTCTCTGAGGATTACATTATTTTTGGTGGTGATTGTAACCAAATTATGGATTCATTCCTTGATCGTCACTCGAAAGTTAAATTTCCTCCTTCCAAGATGCACTCCCAATTTAATAAAACAATTCAGAATAATGCATTAATTGATATCTGGAGATTATGTAATCCTGACCTCAGAGAATACAGTTTCTTTTCTCCTTGCCATCATTCCCAATCCCGCATTGACCATATTTTTCTTAGTAAATCTTTGACCCAACACGCCATTCGCTCTGACATAGGCTCCATTTTAATTTCTGACCATGCCCCTGTCCCTGTTGACATTGATCTTCTCCCTTTTTCTCCCCACTCTGGCAGATGGAGATTCAATAGCACCTTACTTCTCGACCCCTTTTGTTGTTCTGAGTTCACTACTTTTGCCACAGAATTTTTCTTACTTAATCATACCCCTGACTCATCTTTTGTCATGGTTTGGAATTCTTTCAAAGCAGCCTCTAGGGGTTTTATCATAAATTATGTCTCGCGGAAGAAGAGGCTTAGAGAGGCTAAATCAGCTCAAATACTCGCTGATATCAAACGTTTGGAACTTGCCTATCATTCTTCAATTTCACAGTCCTCCCTTAAAGTACTGATTGATGCCAAAATCTCTTTTAATAAATTCACAACTGAAGCTGCCTCTAATCTCCAATTGAAATGTAACTCTCGTTACTATGGGGGTAGGAACAAAATGGGGAAACTTCTTGCTAATTATTTGAAGATTAGGAAAGAACGCACTAAGATCGACTTGATTAAGACATACTCGGGAGAATCTTGTTTTAAAGATGCGGATATTCTTAACAAGTTTGTAACTTTCTACAAGACACTTTACACCCCAGAACAAGTTCCCACATCGGCGGACCTTCTTTCTTATTTTCAGTCTCTTCCCTCTCCTCCTTCCTTCCATGTGGATTTTCATGCTCTGGATTTAGACATATCACTCTCTGAAATCTCCCAGGCGGTCTCTAAACTACGTCATGGTAAGGCTCCTGGTCCAGATGGATTTACTATTGAATTTTATAAACACTTTGCCTCTCTCCTTTTACCAAAACTCTTACTTTTATTCCAATCCTTCCTTCAAGCTGGTTCGTCAAGCGGCTCTTTTCAACAGGCCTTGATAAGCTTGATTCCTAAAGAAGACAAAGATCATTCCCTCTGTAAGAATTATCGACCTATCTCTTTAGTTAACACAGATTACAAAATTTTAGCCAAGATTTTAGCTTTACGTATGGACCCCCTTTTACCAGATCTGATTGGGCCCGAACAATCATTTTTTATTAAGGGACGCCTCTCCTCCGATAATTCTCGCGTCTTTTTCAATATACTTCACAAGGCAGCTTCTTTGGAACTTCCGTTAGCCGCTATTTCCTTAGACGCTGAAAAGGCTTTTGACAGGATTGGCTGGGACTTTATGTTTCAGGCTCTTCGATGGGCTGGTCTCCCCCTCAAGTTCATTTCTATTATTTCCTTACTTTATTCCGTCCCTCAAGCCTCCATTTTTGTTAATGCTAAGACTTCGGATTATTTCTCCCTCCAAAGAGGGGTTCGGCAAGGGTGTCCATTTTCCCCTTTATTATTTTTTTTAGCCCTGGAACCCTTTCTAACTAGAATCCGCCAAGATGATAACATATCTGGCTTTCATTTTGGCTCCCGTCAAGTTAAACTCTCGGTTTACGTGGACGATATTCTCTTCTATTGTTCTGATCCTCTCTCCTCTCTTCCCCTTTCCTTCAGCAGGTTTCCTCCTTTTCCGCGGTATCTGGTTATCGTTTAAATATTGACAAATGCAAAATCCTTCCCTTGAATCCTTTGTGCCAAAAACATCTTTTCTCCCAATCTGGTTTTTCTCGGCAACCTACCAAAATCAAATATCTAGGTGTTTGGTTTGCACCTACTTTATCCGACACTCTTAAAATCAACTTCAATTGCATTTCTAAGAAATTGGATGCAGCCATCACTCGTTGGAATCCACTCTTTTAATCCTGGTGGGGTTGTCTAAGTTCTATAAAAATGATGCTCTCTCCCATTCTTCTTTATACTATCTCCATGATCCCGATACGTATTCCGGATTTTTATTTCAAACACATTGATTCCTTATTATTAAAATTTTTGTGGAACGGTAAGCGTTCCCGTATAGCCCTCGCCTCTCTACGGAAAGATAAGTCTCAAGACGGTGTTCGTTTTCCTAATTTTCAAGTTTATCTTCGTGCCTTCTCTCTAAAACAATCGGCTCACTGGCTTTCACCCGACCTTCCCTTTTACCCTCCCATTTGGCTACTTATGGAATCCTCTTTTTTTTCTCCCTTCAATTTCCACGAACTTTTGTCTTTCACATCTAAACTGCTTCTTCTTCGCAATCCTATCATCTCTCATTCTCACAAGCTTCTTCTTCCTTTCCTGCCTTCCTCTTACCCTTCCCGTCTTTCATTACATGAACAACCTATCTGGTATAACACAAAGCTTAAAATTCACAATCGTACTGTTTTCTGGAAAAGCTGGCATTCTCGTGGTCTATGCTGGATCTCTCAACTTCTCTCTCATGACTCTCCCCTCACCTTTTCAGTTCTTCAATCTCAATTCTCTTTACCCTCCAGCGCTCGGTCGCAATAAAATTCATTATATCCTGTTCTTACTCTTTATCTTCAGTCGTTACCTCTCTCTACTGACACCCCCATTGCCCTTAGACCTACTTCCTCAATAATAGACTCATCTCCTTCTGTGTCTTCCCTTTATAATTCTCTCCACGTTAATGCCGATAGACCGAAAACTAAAGTTGAACTTGCCTGGGAATCCGACTTATCTCAAGATTGGCCTGTTCCTCTCTGGGATAGAATTTGGACTAAGCTTCATAAGGCCCCTAGAGCTGCTCATACTACACAAACTCTTTATTTTATATATAATAGAATTTTATTCACTCTGCTTATTTTGTCATCTTTTTCACCCGACACCCTCCCTACTTGCTGGTCCTGTCCTTGCCCTTCTGCTGATTTAAAACACATGCTGTTTGAATGTCCTTCTATCTCCCAGTTTTGGAACTCAAGGGCTGATTACGATGGAGGATTTTCCGCATCCTCCGGGCCGGCCGAAGCCACCGTCGGGCCCGGAGGATGCGGAAAATCCTCTGCGGACCCACCAAAGACCTACCGCCACATTAGGATGGCTGGTGGGTCCTGGTTTCAGTCCGCCGCTTTTCCACTGTGGTTGGCTTACAACGGCGGCGGAAAAGGCCTAATATGGTGGCGGTGTCTCTCAGACACCGCCAGACATATTAGGATGGCTGAGAAAACACCCTTTTCCGCGGCGGCTTCTCCGCCGAGGAAAAGCATGCGGATCTTCACCTCGGGGGCACGTAGCGAGCCCCCTGGGTGAAGGGGGCGTGGGGGGTGCACATGGGGGGTACCTATGGTACCCCCCTGCATTTGTATGCAGAAATCGGCAGGCACCGCGCGGTGCCTGCCGCTTTCTGCATACAAATGCAATGTATGCATTTGTAACATTGCGGCGGGTGCAGCTTGAAGCCGCACACGCCGCAATGTTACAAATAGAGGATGTGACCGCCAGGGTGGCGGTCACATCCTAATTTAACAGGAGGGAACTCCGGATGCCCATGCGGAGGTTCCCTCCTCCTCGGTGATCGCGGACGGACTCAAGTCCGTCCGCGATCATAATGGGCCCCTCAGTTTGGACTCAAATCCAACGCATTTTCCATTTCCAAACACCCTTTTCTCCTTCACACATTTTCTTGGGTTCTCTCTCCCCTGATTTCTCCCACTCTTCCCATCATTATCTCCTCATGGATCTCCTGGTAGCTGTTGCTTTCCACACCATTACCTCTAACTGGAAGCAGGCTGCCAATGTCTCCTACTGCTCTTGGTGGAATTCAGTTTGTTTTCATCACCGCTTAGATACTAACTACGTTTCCCCCATCTCCCTGGCAATCAAACAGGACTTACTTTGGCTTCCCCATGTAAATTATCTTTCCCCATCCGCTCCCGACACTACTTCCCCAGACCCTGCTTCAGTTGAAGTGCGCAAACCACCCTGATATCCCCATTGCCTTTCTCCTTCATACGTACTCTTTATTATTATGTTATTGTATATTATTAGTTTATCTATTTATCCTGCTTTGAATGTATTATGCTTGCTGTATAGTTTTTTTCAATGATTTCTCTACTACTGTGATTTTATTCCCATTGTTCATTCTTTTTTGTACATTTTCTATTTGCAATTACTTTTCCTGTATGATGTATACTGTTCTCATATCCCTTTTCCTGTTTCTTCACTCCCCTCTCCCCCTCTGACTTTTTTTTTCTTCAACAAAATCAAACTTTAAAAAAAAAAAAAGAGTTCTCATGCTTTTTTTATCCACCTCAGCCAGTGATTGTGTCCTGTTTGGTAGCAAGGAATCTCTTATGTGCTCTTTCAATACATTTTAATGCTCATATGTTCGCATGGACTTGGAAAAACAGCATACTACAGCCGAGGTAAGCTCATCCTCGTCTTCAGAAAGTCTATAAAAATATTGAAACTGGCTTCCTTGATAATCCAATGGCAATGTTTTTTGCCCACATGTTTACACAAATAAAGGGAACAAATAGTCAAATACAGCAGAGCGTAGGAGAGGTGCCAAGCTTGCAGTGGTGGCTCCTCAGCTAAGGCGGAGGAGCGTCGCCCCACTGCTTTTTGCTGTGTAAAAAAGGGAAAATAAAATGATAATAACTCAAGGTTATTATTACTTTAGTTTTCCCCGCTGCGGTGGCATTGTGGAGGGGGGGCTGCTCTCAGAGCAGGGGGAGGAGTGGTTGCACTCCCTATATGAGCAGGAGTGCTTGGCCGGCCCACTAGGGCTGCCCAAAACAGTTATGCGCATCACAGCCTACGTGAAGAACATGCCTATCCCTGGCAGGAAAAGGTCGTAGGAAGAGGACGTAGGAGAGGCGGCTGCCGGCAGGTAAGTGATTTTTTTAAAACTCATCCACCCTGGTGCCCCTTCCCCCCACCCTGCCCCACTGCTGCTTCCAAGTAGCCTCTACTTGGGGGCATCACAGGCAGTCATGAGACGCCTTCAACTTGTGCAGAATGCTGCTGCAAGACTGCTCTGTAAGTGTCACAGAGCGGAACGCATGTCCGGTCACCTTAAGGCACTCCACTGGTTACGAATCGAAAGTAGGCTCAAATTTAAGACACTGAGCCTTATGCACAGAATTAAATGGGGAAATGCCCCTAGATATTTACAAGCCCTCGTGCAAACCTACACGCCTGCCCGTTGCCTGAGATTCTCTTCTCAAGGCCTTTTTTGTGTGCCCAAAGTGCGCCGAGCGAGGATGGGGGGAAGATCATTCTCCCTGCTGTGCCCCAAGCTTTGGAATTCTCTCCCTCTGCATTTACGCCTGGAAGCCCGCTATATCCACTTCCGTAAAGCCATAAAAACATGGCTTTTTAATCAGTAATTTGGCTCCTACCTCCCCTCTGAGTTTTATGATCTGCTCACTGGTTAAGTATCTCTCAGCGCTAGGAAACCGTTTTTTGGTAGCTGTCGCGCTTTAGAAACCCAACAAATAAATAAATAAGTAGCAGCCACCACTGCAAGCTTGGACTTTTCATAAACTCTTCAGCAAACTACAGAGACAGACCTGACTTCCTTGCTCTCCCCACTCTCATAAGGAATCCAATTCAGTTACAGATATGAGAAGGAATAGGAGTGGGGGTAGTCTATGTCTCTGCTGTCTAATACCGGCTTTGTTTCAACCTCTTCTTCGGGCATGCAGCAAAAAACATGCTGCTTTTAGCCAGCCTCAGCCTGCATTAGAAGAAAATAAATCCGGAAAGCAAAAGTTTACTCGGATGTTTTTTTTTTGTCTTTTTCGTGGCACCCGAGCATGAAATTGCAGCATCGCACTTCTCATTCAAGTTCACTGTAAATAAGTGATTTTCATAATCGCAAAAACCTAGGTGGCAGGTCCTTTTATATGAAGTTCAATATTGATCAAGAGTTTGGTGGTGAGGGTACTCCTTTGCAACTGCGACTGTGTAGCCTCTCCACCAAACCCTTAGTCCATCAGCAGAACTTCAGTATCTTGACAACAGTCTCGACAACAGAGTCACTGAGATTGTATGGGCTGTCAGAATTTTGGTGATTCGATTGCCTGTCCTATTTAGGGTGGGCAGTTGAATGGCCAGTTTGACTGTCTTTTTTTAAATTTAGGGACAGCAAAAAATGTTTGGGAGACGAATACGACGGAGCGGGGTTATTAGCTTTTGATTTTTCAAAAACAAACAGCCGCTCTTGGAGTTTGTTTTTGAAAAAAAAAAACACATGTAATTAATGATGTCATTTGGGATATCATCATTGATGTCATAAACAATGTCATAGAGTATGTCATGAGTGATGTACTATTTGGGGTCAGAAGCAGTGCATGGTGGGGTGCAAGCTATAGATGATATTACTGATTGCATCTCAAATTACAGCACTGATGACATCATCCAGTGATTGTAAGTGTTTCGTAAATGTGTCAGAGAGTTAAAGATGTATACTAAGCTGTTGCTTAAGTTACATTACTTTTCTTTTGGTACTACTACTGAGTGATACTGTTTCTAACATATGTCATCTGAGTCTCTGTGTGACTTTATCAGTGTGGAAGTGTCTGTGTGAGTAGCTGTATGAGTGAGAGAGTGACTGTGTGAGTGGCTGTACTGGTGAGTGAGTGGGTGTCTGAGTATCTTCTATGGGTTGGTAAATGGTTGTATGGGTGGGAGAGTGTGTGTGAGAGTGGCTGTATGGGTGGGAGAGTGACTGTTTGAGTGGTGTATTGGTGAATAAGTGGGTGTGTGAGTGATTGATGCGTGGGCATGTAGGTGGTGTCTGTGTGAGTGAGTGGCTATTTGAGTGGGTGTTTGGGTAAGTGGGTGGGTACTTGAGTAGCTGTACTGTTCAGTCAGTGTCTGTATGAGTGCGTGTATAAGTGAGTGACTAGTCATGTTAGTGCTTGTTTCAATGTGTAAATGGGTTTTAAGTGGCCTTCTTAAAAAAAAAATGAATGTATGTGTGAGTGGCTATATGGGTGAGTAGCTCTGTTGGTAGCTTTATGGGTGGGTGAGTGGCTATGTGAGTGGCTGCGTGGGTGAGTGAGTGGTTGTGTGAGTGACTGTATGAGTGAGTGAGTGCCTATGTGTCAGTAGTTATATGAGTCTCTCAATAGGTTTGTGAGGGATTGTGTGGGTTTGTGAGTGGGTATATGAGAGGGAGTGAGAGGTTCTGTAGATGATGTTATCACAGATGTCATCAGTGATGTCATTTGAGATGTCATCAGTGATGTCACTGACCATGTTATGAGTGATGTAATATGTGAGGTCATAAGCATTGCATTGCGGGGGCATAACCTTTGTTTATCTCAGTGAATTTGTAAGTTTTTAAAAATTCTATTTCCTAACTATGATGTCCGTGTAACCTTTGGTTTTTAGTGAATTTCAAAGTTTTTTTACATTTTATTTCCTAACTGTAACCTATAAACTTTCAGCGTGGGTGTGTGAGTGGCTGTATAGGTCAGTGAGTGGGTGTGGGAGTGACTGTTTGGGTCTGTGACTGGCTGTGTGAGTGGTTATGTGGGTCTGTGAATAGCTGTGTAAGTGTATGAGTGGGTTTGTGAGTGGCTGTATGGGTTTGTGAGTGGGTTTGTGATTGGCTGTATGGGTCTGTGAGTGGGTGTGTGAGTAGCTATGTGGGTGTGTGAATCGGTCTTTGAGCGGAGATATGGGTCTGTACAGTGGGTTTGCGAAAGGGGTTGGGACCTCTGATGAGCTCTAAGCAATCCTGCTGTGTGGGACTTACTAGTGGTAACAAGAGGGGTTCTTGCCCCAAGGACCCTCCACATCCAAAGGGACTTCATCCCTCAGTGAGTAGTGCAGAAGGAGGCGCATTTGCAGAGTGGTTGAGTTTGAGGACGGTCCTCTGATGAGCTATGGCAGGATTCACAGTTACCCAGGAGACCCACACGTGGGCACCGCAGAGGATCAGCAGATTCCCATGTGTTGAGAATATAATGTTATATGGCAATTTACCCTACTGGGTCCTCTCTAACACACCCATGGGTTCATGGTACCTCTACCCTAACCCTTTATTCACTTTGCTTAGAAATGTTCAGCCCCGTTCAGACCGTTTCCCAGGATATAAAATGGAGGCTGCAACTTTACTGTCAAGATGCGGTCAGGTAATCAGGACCTTGAATTGGTGCATGGAGCCGTGGATTTCCCGTGGGTTGATCTGTGGAGGATCCTCATCCCTTGATATAAAAATGTAGATTTACACCAAATTGCAAAAAGTACGCTATCTGGACCAATAGCTAGATTTCTACCAAATGGGCTGTAATCGTGTTCAAAATCCATAAGGAAACTGCATGGTGAAAACACTTTTTGAGATCCCCTTTTTCTCTGCCCCTGCTTTATTGATCACCCCAGAACTTTCAATAAAGCAGCTGAACTTAGCGTTGTACTAATTTTGAAAATTAGTCAAATGATGCTAAGGTAATTGGCAAAACAAAAAATGCTTTTCTTGTAGAAACTAGGTCCTACCCATAGCTATATATATACATATATATATATATATATATGATCAAGGTTCCACGGAGCCGAAACGTTATGACGATGTTATGACGACTCATCAGTGATGTCATCAGTGATGTCATCAGTGATGTCACTGACCATGTCATGAATGATGTAATATGTGACATCATCAGCAGTGGATTGCGGGCGCACGAGTTAGGAATTTCAATGGTTTTGTACTATAACTATAACACCCCTGAAACCTAAGGTTTTTGCAGTGAATTTCTAAGGTTTTTTAAATGCTAATTCCTAACTATAAAATGTCTGAAACCTATGTTTTGTTCAGTGAATTTCAAAGGTTTTTTAAATGCTAATTTCTAACTATAACATGTCTGAAACCTATGTTTTTTCAGAGAATTTCAAAGGTTTTTTCATTGACAACTTTTAAATGTATTAATTGTTGTATTTATTTTTTGATACTGATTTACTACATTTTTAAACTATTTATTTTTAGATATTTTATTTTGTAAATGACATTATAATTACATTATACATTACATTACAAAATATACTTTCTCAGAATGAATTACTTTAGTTTAAATACTTTGCAAATAGGCAATAGACTTTTAAGTACAGTAGTTACAGTTGTTGCAATGGGCAATACAATTTCAAACACAATGCAACATTGAGATTGATGTGCATTTCTAGTTAAATGTAATTAGTTACTTTATGGATTACTTTTCTAAACACAGGACTGGATCCTAGATTCAGTTCTTGGACATCTCCTGTAAACAGTTGAGTAAAAGCGTTTTGGTTACAGTAGTGATTTTTAAGGAATACTATTGTATTTCAAAAGTTGACAGACATTTGTTCACATAGAATCACCAATGTTATCCTATGGGAGGAAATTCACTTAGCAGGTAAGTATTGTTATCATTACTTTTTCTTACTCAGTGGTGGATCCTGGATCTAGCACTGGTGTATCTCCTGTAAACAGTTGAAAGAATGCGTTTAAGTCAAACAGGCGATTTTTTAGAGAATTAATTCCTCCTTCTGTGGGTCCCTGGTGGCCAACTAGCCCACCAGGTACCTCCAGTATGCGCCAGGAGGCTGCATTGCAGAGAGGTGTTCAGAGGCCGTGCCCCTTTTTACAGTATGCGCCAGGGAGCTGTGTTGCAGAGAGGTGTTCAGAGACCATGCCCCCTTTTACACCTCTCTGCAACGCAGCTCCGTGGCGCTTACTGGAGGTACCTGGTGGGCTAGTTGACCCACAGGGCACCTCAGGATTGAAGAGAAATTAATAGCCCCGGGGACCCCATTTCCCGGGACTGGCCCACTCCGTTGGGGACCGTAGGGGTCCCCAATCCCCCCACGGTCCCGCTGGCTCCCTGCGTCCTGCGGGATCCGGCATTGCTTTTCCACATGGGGAGCAGCGAACATGCTGCTCCCCATGTGGAAAAACAATCTGCTTTGCTATTTGGAAGAGATATCAGGTTTCCTGCTCTCACTTCCAAATAGCAAACCAGTTTGCAATGACAGGGTGGGAGCCGCGAGGCTCCCGCCCTGTCACGGCTCCCACCCTGTCATTGCAAATGGCAGTGTCCCGGGGGTGGGCACCCTGGGACATTGCAGGAGCCGGCCCTGGGGGTGGCGGTCCCCAGGGCCATAAAGGGCTTCAGGAGGGGGGCCGCACGGCCTCCCTCCCACCATTTGAAAAGCCCCGGGGTGGTGGTCCCCGGGGCTTGGGGGTCCATAAAGGACCCCGCCAAAGTAAAAACGTAATGCCCCGTGGAGGTGGCGGTCCCCGGGCATGTGGGGGGGCTCAAGACCCCCACACAGGTTTTTTTATTAAAAACAGCCCCGGGGGGTGGCGGTCCCCGGGGCTGCGGGGGGGCCATGAACCCCCGCATATATTACCAAAAAGCCCCGTGGTGGCGGTCCCCAGGGTTTGGGGGGCATTAGAGCCCCCCACCCACTTTAGATTAAAGCTCCGGGGGTGGCGGTCCCGGGGCTGGGGGGCCCCCTACTTTACTGTTTAATTGCCCCCGGGATTTGCCCCCCGGGGGCTAATAAGTAATGTAGTGCTGGAGCTGGCGCTTTGTTTTTTTTTCATCAGCAAGATCAACGCACCCTGCACAGATTTTGCCAATTTAAAATAGATAAATAAATAAATAAATAAATGTGTGGCCCTGGGTGTCCTTGTGGGACTCCCTGAGCAGACCTAGGGGGTTAGGGTGTTTCTACCCTGCCCCCTTTTTGTGTTTTTCATGTTTGTTTCTTAGGTTTCTTGTGCCTCGGTTTTACGGAGGCACAAGATGGCTGCCAACACTTCCTGATTTGGAGTGTTGACAGCCAATTAGAATACAGCTCGTGCACGGCAGGGTGCGCTTATGGTGCGCGGATCCTGCGCGGCCATAGATATATATGAACTTTTCATTTTCTCAGGAACTACTGAACGGATTTACACCATTTAAGCAAAAGGCACAAGTCTGAACTAAGGACTACCTCTTTGCCAAATTTGGTGTAATTCCGTTCAGCAGTTCGGGCTGTAGCTGCGGCTAAAGGTCCCTATGGAAAATTGCATGGGGATCGTGCACGGCTTCAGGGACATGGGACAAGACCACAAAACCTGTTTTATCGAGACTCCTGTGGCGGATGCCTGTCGGAGTGAGCTTTAAATACCTAGCTTTTTAATAAATTGCCTTTGCACTTTCCTTGCGCGCTGTTTTAAATTCCATTGCACTGTGTCCTGACTCGTGCCATTTGTTTTAACTGTCCACTGTTCCTCTCTCCTGAGGCGAAAAGCCGGGAGATCTCTCTCTCTCTCTGTACTTTTATTCCTTCATGTGGGGGACTCGCTCTCTTACCTATCTGGGGGCAGTTGCGCACCTACCTGCATCACTTGTGGCCGTGCTGCTCTTCCCCTGCCACCCTCTTGCCGTGCTCTTTTGGGCACCCCCCTCTCAGCCGATTAGGAGCCGAGGGACAGACGGGGAGGCTGGGCAAAAGTACGGCAGCCATCTTGGGTGAGGCAGGCTTGCTAGTCTGCGGACTAGGCTTGCTGCCTCACGGGCGGGAAGTATAAATTCAGCTTCCTTTCTGGGCTCTGGTCAGACCTGTTTTAACGAGACTCCCGTGGCGGATGCCTGTCGGAGTGAGCTTTAAATACCTAGCTTTTTAATAAATTGCCTTTGCACTTTCCTTGCGCGCTGTTTTAAATTCCATTGCACTGTGTCCTGACTCGTGCCATTTGTTTTAACTGTCCACTGTTCCTCTCTCCTGAGGCGAAAAGCCGGGAGATCTCTCTCTCTCTCTGTACTTTTATTCCTTCGTGTGGGGGACTCGCTCTCTTACCTATCTGGGGCAGTTGCGCACCTACCTGCATCACTTGTGGCCGCGCCGCTCTTCCCCTGCCACCCTCTTGCCGTGCTCTTTTGGGCGCCCCCCTCTCAGCCGATTAGGAGCTGAGGGACAGACGGGGAGGCTGGGCAAAAGTACGGCGGCCATCTTGGGTGAGGCAGGCTTGCTAGTCTGCGGACTAGGCTTGATGCCTCACGGGCAGGAAGTATAAATTTAGACGGGGATGGCTCCGCGCAGCGGACGCGTGCAGCGGACGCGCCTAACCCGCGCCGAAGGAGCGCCTAAGGAAAGCCCGTCTGCGCCCGTCAGCGTCCCGGAGGCGGACGGGTGGGCAACCTTCGGACACAGCACCTGGGAGGAACCCGTGGCTACTCTGCAGCACACCTCCTGGGCTTAAGACAGTGTACTAATAGAAGCTGCATTGTCCAAGACCACTGTTTAAGGGGGGATTTCCACTGCACTGGCTGTGGGTGGTCATTGAAGAAAGTGTGGGCAGAGAGTGGCCCCGCTGAGTCAGGGTATCATGACACCCCGACGATGGGACGGGGATCATCTGAACGCTTTTTCAGCTGCGCCCTTTTAAACACTCGATCTGCGAGCAAACATGCTCAGGATCTGTTTAACTACCTTTCAGACTCTAATCCCGCCTGCCTTTTCCTTACGGAAACTTGGTTTGGCAAAGCCTCAAATCCAGATGTAGCTAATGCCCTGCCTTCTAACTATTTTATGTTGAGGAAAGACCGGTGCACAGGTAAAGGAGGGGGAGTGGCTCTGGTGATAGACAGCTGATATGAGTGTTCTATCGTACCTAAGGAAGACATCCCTGGGGCAGAAGCATTGGGATTCTGTCTGACACTTTCACCCTCCCAATCTTGTGAAGGTCTGTTGGTCTACAGACCCCCAGGTCCTATCGGATCGTTTCACGAGGGGTTAGATTCCGTGATTTCGGTAATGAGTGTTCAGTTTAAACACTTCGTACTTCTGGGCGATTTTAACATTCATTTCGATGTAGCGGATGCGGCGGATACCATCAAAGTCTTAGACATCACTACTCCACTGGGCTTGTCACCCTATGTAGTCTCTCCTACCCACAACAAGACTAATTTGCATATAGCCAAGTTCTGAGCTGGGATGGTGCAGTGAGCTAAAAAACGGTGATGGATCAAGCCCTGATCTTTGGACTGGGTAAGAGTGGTCTGCTTAATTCAGGCACTCTGTTCATCACCACCCCCTTTTCTGAATCATTTTGTCCACCATAAGCGTGGAAGGGTATACTCAGATGTGAGTCCCTTGCTCATTGCACCATCAGGATTCAAGCAAGCCGGGCCGACGACGCCTGAAATGGCAGAAACCGGTCCCCGGAAGCTTGTTTCCTTCCCAGTATAAGAATTGGCTTGGTAGTTTGGTTTGCCCTGTTCCCATCATGGACTGGGACAGGAACAGACTAATTTGCATATAGCCAAGTTCTGAGCTGGGATGGTGCAGTGAGCTAAAAAACGGTGATGGATCAAGCCCTGATCTTTGGACTGGGTAAGAGTGGTCTGCTTAATTCAGGCACTCTGTTCATCACCACCCCCTATTCTGAATCATTTTGTCCACCATAAGCGTGGAAGGGTATACTCAGATGTGAGTCCCTTGCTCATTGCACCATCAGGATTCAAGCAAGCCGGGCTGACGACGCCTGAAATGGCAGAAACCGGTCCCCGAAGCTTGTTTCCTTCCCAGTATAAGAATTGGCTTGGTAGTTTGGTTTGCCCTGTTCCCATCATGCACTGGGACAGGAACAGACTAATTTGCATATAGCCAAGTTCTGAGCTGGGATGGTGCAGTGAGCTAAAAAACGGTGAGGGATAAAGCCCTGATCTTTGGACTGGGTAAGAGTGGTCTGCTTAATTCAGGCACTCTGTTCATCACCACCCCCTTTTCTGAATCATTTTGTCCACCATAAGCGTGGAAGGGTATACTCAGATGTGAGTCCCTTGCTCATTGCACCATCAGGATTCAAGCAAGCCGGGCCAACGATGCCTGAAATGGCAGAAACCGGTCCCCGGAAGCTTGTTTCCTTCCCAGTATAAGAATTGGCTTGGTAGTTTGGTTTGCCCTGTTCCCATCATGCACTGGGACAGGAACAGACTAATTTGCATATAGCCAAGTTCTGAGCTGGGATGGTGCAGTGAGCTAAAAAACGGTGATGGATCAAGCCCTGATCTTTGGACTGGGTAAGAGTGGTCTGCTTAATTCAGGCACTCTGTTCCTCACCTCCCCCTTTTCTGAATCATTTTGTCCACCATAAGCGTGGAAGGGTATACTCAGATGTGAGTCCCTTGCTCATTGCACCATCAGGATTCAAGCAAGCCGGGCCGACGACGCCTGAAATGGCAGAAACCGGTCCCCGGAAGCTTGTTTCCTTCCCAGTATAAGAATTGGCTTGGTAGTTTGGTTTGCCCTGTTCCCATCATGCACTGGGACAGGAACAGACTAATTTGCATATAGCCAAGTTCTGAGCTGGGATGGTGCAGTGAGCTAAAAAACGGTGATGGATCAAGCCCTGATCTTTGGACTGGGTAAGAGTGGTCTGCTTAATTCAGGCACTCTGTTCATCACCACCCCCTTTTCTGAATCATTTTGTCCACCATAAGCGTGGAAGGGTATACTCAGATGTGAGTCCCTTGCTCATTGCACCATCAGGATTCAAGCAAGCCGGGCCGACGACGCCTGAAATGGCAGAAACCGGTCCCCGGAAGCTTGTTTCCTTCCCAGTATAAGAATTGGCTTGGTAGTTTGGTTTGCCCTGTTCCCATCATGCACTGGGACAGGAACAGACTAATTTGCATATAGCCAAGTTCTGAGCTGGGATGGTGCAGTGAGCTAAAAAACGGTGATGGATCAAGCCCTGATCTTTGGACTGGGTAAGAGTGGTCTGCTTAATTCAGGCACTCTGTTCATCACCACCCCCTTTTCTGAATCATCTACCCACAACAAGGGGCATATATTGGATAAAATTTTCTCCACTATGCCTATTATAGCGGCTCCCCCCCTTCCCGTGTTGTGGTCTGATCATTTACTGGTGACCTTTAATATCCAGTATAAACCACCCTGACTATTAGGGAGAATGGGTGCAAGCCCCGGATGTCCCGTGCCCTCCATCGAGTAACACCGGATATGATTGAACAATATCTGTTAACTCATCCCTGTGTGTCGACGGGTGACATAGAGGAGGACCTGGTCCGCTTTTAAACGTGGTTCACGCAGTGTTTGGGAGAATTGGCACCGCCTCAATGGACCTCTAAGAACTTTACTCGAGCATCTGCCCCATGGTTCACGCCAGCGCTCAATACCAGTCGACGGCTCTGCAAGAAGGCCGAAAGAGCATGGCGATCAAAATATCTGGAACCATCGAGGGAGGCCTATAGGTGCTGTATTAAGGCCTACCACAAGGAAATCTATTTTGCCAAGAAAGCCTATTTTGCTCGAAGGATTGAGGAGGCTACCAACTCCAGCAAAGAGATCTTCTGATTGTGAAGGAATTCACATCGCCAGCCTCCATCACTCCGAAGTGCTCCTTCTCAGAACCTTGGGTTACGCAAATGGCAAGCTTCTTTGCTCACAAGATCAAAAGCATCCAGGCAACTTTTCCATCTGTTGTGATAGGGTAAGTGTCTAATCCAGGACCCCATTCCTCTGTATCCGACTCGGGGCAGCCCAGTTTGTCGAGCTTTCCTCCCATTGAGCCTCAAGTCTCACTAGAATTTCTTTCTAGAATGAAATCTGGCTCCCCGCTGGACCCATGCCCCGCTAAGTTTCTAGCCAAAGTGGCACTCGCATCAACCCGATTGTTAATCCGATTTTAAATCGTTCATTGGAGACAGGGATATTACCGTTTGCCTGGAAACAGGCGTTGGTTCTTCCTCTTTTGAAGAAATCCTCTTTGTATCCCGCCATCCATGCTAATTACCGGCCTATCTCTTTGCTCCCGGTCTTGGCTAAGGTGGCGGAAAAGCATGTTCAGTCCGTTCTTTCAGATTTTGTTGAGTCACACGGTGTCCTGCATTATACCCAATCAGGTTTCCGTGCGAATATGAGCACGGAAACGGCACTGCTGGAGGTGGCAGAGGCTATTAAGGAGGTTCAGGACACCGGAGGGAAGGCTCTGCTGGTGTTGCTCGATCTCTCGGCGGCGTTTGACACCGTTCCACACGACCGCCTATTGGTTAGACTCTTGGAGATTGGTATCGGTGGAACGGTGTTCAGATGGTTTAAGTCCTTCCTCTCTAACCGGCAACAGACAGTCTGGGCTCCTCCGTCCTCGGCGGCAGTGCCGTCTCTGGAGGTGGGAGTACCCCAAGAGTCGATATTAAGCCCCACCCTTTTCAACATTTATATGTCCCCTTTGGCAGCGCTGGTTGAGTCATTCGGCGCCCAGATTGTCTCATACGCTGACAATACTCAGCTTCTTTTCACATGTGGGAAAAATATGGACTTTAACGGGGATCGTATTAAAAGCTGTCTGGGTGCAGTTTTTGCCTGGTTTCAACTTAACCAGCTGAAATGCAACTTGGACAAATCTGAGGTTCTTTTCTTTGGCTGTCCTCCGAATCCCTGTTGGAAGTCCTGGTGGCCGGCGGATATCTTTCCTCCTTCGGCTGTGGCCTCAGTGGCTAGGAATCTTGGTGTTAGGATGGACAATTGTCTTACTTTTAAACCTCAGATTCTGAGCCTGGTCGGTCAGTGTTTCGGGATACTGAAAATACTAAGGAAATTCCTCCCTTTCCTATCTATCACCTATAGGAAAACCATGGTCCAAGCTATGATAGGATCTAGGCTGGACTACGCTAACGCCCTTTATTTGGGTCTCCCGAAGTACCTTCTTTCACGCCTGCAGGTAGTGCAGAATTCGGCCGCACGTGCAATCTTTGGCCTCGGCCATCGATCCCATGCTGCGAGACTGTTGGAGTCTCTTCATTGGCTACCAATTCAGAAACGCATTGAGTTTAAGGTTCTCACCATGGCGTTCAAGGCACTCCATGGCACTGGTGCCCTCTATCTGAGGAAGAGAATTGGTTTTCATCTCTCCTCCAGAGCCTTGCGCTCGGCGTCACTGTCTCTGACCACGGTCCCGGTAATTAGGCGTGCCCGGATCGGTGGGCGGTCTTTTAAATATCTTGCACCCCGGGCCTTGAATGCCCTCCCATTGTCTTTAAGAAAGAATGAGAGCCTACTATCGTTTAGAAAGGAGCTCAAAACGTGGCTGTTTGGCCAATAAGTCTCCTCCTTTTCGCCGGGGCTCTGTTGTTATGGGTCTGATAGCGTCGGAACACTCTGCTAGAGTAGCTGAGCGCTCAATAAAACACCAGCTAACAAAAAAATAACAATAACCGTATCATTCCTTATGCAACAACAAATAATTCTGCTCCAAGAAACATGGAACAGGGAGGCAAGCTCAATACCTGGTTTCATTGACCATCACTGCCTGGCAGAAAGACATTCAAATTACGGCCATCCGAGAGGGGGCTTATCAACCTTCATCACTCAAAAATTTAACTGGGCAACGAAAGAACTAGATACGGGGGCAAACTGGATTCAAGTGATCACGGCAAGCAGCAAGGAACCAACTAGACAACTCCTATTAATCAACGTCTACATCCATCCGGAGAGAAAAAAGCATAAGGGCAAACATCTAACCCTAATAAAGTTATTAAAATCATTGCAGAAAAGCCACGTGAATACTCAAATAGTGATCTCAGGCGACTTTAACAGCAACCTTCTAATGACTGATTGGGGAAGAAACAATAAATCCTCTCAGGGTGCGACCGAGCTTGTGTGCAATCTAGCAGCCCTCGACATGACAATCATAAACGGTAAAGTTTCGGGGGGTTCGAAAGCCGCGGCAACGTATCTGAGCGGAAAGGTCGCCTCAAAAATAGACTTCATAATAGTGAGCAATAACCTGCTTTCACAAATTGACAACTTTAGAATTATACCACGAGCTGAAAGTGACCACCTTCCGTTGACTCTGAACTTGAAGAACAAAACAAAGATCGCTCAAAAGTGCAATACCATCATACAGCAGCCTGAAACATTCAATCTTCGTAAACTAAAATGGCGAGGAGTGGCCCCACAATCAATTCAGGAGAAAGTCAAGGCTCTCAAAGAAAACCAAGGCCCCGTACTAGAGCATGCTCACGTACGCCATTGGGAGCGATTTGCAGAGTCTTTGGTCTTTAATTTTCCGGTCTTCACAGGAGGGATTTCAACAAAAGCCACTAGAAGGGATCCGTGGTTCAATCAAGACCTCAAAATGCAAAAAATAGAGATCGCAAGAGAAGTGCGACGTCTATCTCGTGCAGGAAAAAAGGGCCTAAAACAAGAAGAAGCAAAGTTGCACGTACCAAGGCGCACGTACAGGAGGAATCTGGAAAGAGCAAAAACAGCGCATAAAGGGTCCATCTGGCTGCAACTATTATCTGCCAGTAAAAAATCCAACAGTAGCGATTTCTGGGGCATAGTAAATACATTAACATCTGGACCAACTCTTCAGCAAGGGGCAGGAATTGGTGCTGATATATGGATTGCCCACGTGAATACTCTGTTTAACAAACCCGCGACGGGTCTCGAACATTTACCCCATGAGCCAGACCACGAACAGAAGGAAATCCAAGCCTCATCCTCTCCGGCCGCTGCAGAAGGCATCACATCTCAATCAAATTCACTCATCAACAAGCCAAACTCCCTGACAAACGTGAAAGAGCTAAGTGGCCTCATAAAGAAACTAAAGTCTCAGGGAGCGGCCGGGCCAAACGGTATACCAAACGCAATTTTTAGGAATAACCCAGAGTTGTGGTCGTCCTTCCTCACCCCAGTCTTCAACGAGATTTATACGCAGTCCAACATCCCGGCTTCCTGGAGGGGGACTATCATCCACCCCATATTTAAAAAGGGGATCATCATAAGCCGGGAAACTATAGACTAATCTCACTGATTGACGTCCAAGCAAAACTGTATGCTTCGTGCCTGCTAATCCAGTTGCAAGGTTGGATGGCGGAAAAAAACATCATTCCCAAATTCCAGCCAGGATTTAGGCCAGGTATGGGTACTTTATCCAACCGTGCCACTCTAGCACTTTTGACGGAACAAGCTCAAAGAAGGAAACTCCGCCTGTTCGCCTGTTTTGTGGACATCAAATCCGCATTTGACAGAGTGAGCAGGAGTCATCTATGGAAAAAACTCAACAGATGGGGCTTGCCGAACATACTGCTAAATGCCATCATTACTTTGTACACTGATACCTGGGCAAGAGTCAAGCTGGGAAATTGGTTGAACACCACCGCACGTATCCACACCCAAAACGGCCTGAAGCAAGGCTGTGTCCTGGCCCCCAGCCTCTTCAAACTGTACTTATCTGACATAGCTCCATACATTGAAAAACCAGACTACCATCCCCCGAAATTAGCTAACGAACTGGTTGCAATCCTACAATACGCGGACGGCATAGTCTTGCTGAGCCAAACCCCAGTGGGGTTACAGAGATCAATAAACAATCTGCTATCCTATTTGGACAAGGAACAGCTGGAGCTAAACAAAGAGAAAACAAAAATCGTCCGCCTAGTTGATAGCAAAAAATTAAAGTTCAAATGGATGGTCAATGGGGCTGATGTTGAAGAAAAAAGTTCATACAAATACTTGGGCGTAACAATCGGGCAGGGTACAATTCATAAAGAACATAAATTGGCCCTCAAAGCTAAGGCCCAATCACTGATCTATGCTTATAGATTAATACGTAAAAAAATGGACTGCCCGAACTATTCGCACTTGCTAAAAGAAATGGCCGCCCAAATCCAACCGAGTTTGTCCTACGGCTTGGCCCCTTGGTGTGGCAAATACTCGCACCTACAGAATGAGTTACAGTCGAAAATTTATAAAGCTGTTTTTGACCTGCCGAAATGTGCCTCGCCTGCCCAGGTCAGATTGGAATTTGGTCTCCAACATCAGAAATACAGGGGAATGAGTAACTTTATAAAATTCTGCTACACTCTCCACTCCACCGACCCGGGCACTCTGAACAGCCTATGCTGGGACGAAATTAAGGCGCAGAGGGAGCAGAAAATGCCAAACTCCTGGGGGAGCTTCCTGAGTACCTCCTTGGTTAAGATGGAACTTCAATCATCATGGGACAAAGCGATGGATAGAGAATCCTTCACTAAAATAATAAATGTCACGGCCAAAAAGAAATCTTTACTGGAGGATAAAATGGCGATCACCAGGAGGCGGCATGGATGGACAGTTATAAAATCGTACAGGTTCTCAAAGCCACAAGCCTATCTATCTGCCCACTTCAGCTCTTATCTAAAAACAAGCTTTTTAAAGTTTAGAATGGGCGTGCATGACTCCAAGGATCTATACCTCTCATGGAAACCAGCTTTCAATTCAGAATCCTGTCGATTATGTGGATTTAATAAAGAAACCCTAATCCACTTACTATGTGCCTGTACAGCCATCCAAATTCAAAGGAGACAGTACCTGAAAGCTATCTTTAATGAACTGAACATTCGGTCTAGCAGGCAAGCAGTCATACGCTGGTTGGAGGGCTCGTCGTGTATCCTGGCTTGTCGAGGAGTCAAATTCATGAAACTTGTCAATAGTTTCCTATTGCAAGCTGATGAAGACTAAATACTAATTCATGTTAAATCACCCCCACACCCTTTTCAAGGGGTATATTTAGTTTTTTTAAAAATCTTTTGATACTTGAGTTTTAAAACTGTTAAAGTACTATTTTTACAATTTGAATTTTATAGCCATGTATTGTTTGTAAGATAAAATAGTGATGCATTTCGATCTTCTCTTTATTGCATGACAATGCTAGTCACCTGTGCATATGTATTCCATTTTTTTAGGGGGGTTTTGTAATGATTTTAACTAATCAAACAATAAAAACTGGAATTGAATTGAAAAAAAAGTAAGTTTTAGGACCCCCTTTTTTCTCGGCCCTGCTTGACGAATCACCCCGAGACTTTCAGGATAGGAGCAGATCAGAGCTGGCCATTAGTTTTCAACCGGCGTCAAAGTTATTCCAAATAGAATGTTGCAGATTTCCTATGGAAAAAAGGTCCTAACTATAACTACCTACTGGCGACCGCCAGTAGGTAGTTATAGTCAGGACCTAGTTTCCATAGGAAAAGCGTTTTTTCTTTTTTCCAATAACTTTGGCGCCGGTTGCCGAATCTTTGCGAAATTTTCAAAACTTGTGATCAGCTCAGGTCATCTCCTGTCTTGAAAGTTTCGGGGTGATTCACCAAGCGGGGGCCGAGAAAAAAGGGGGGTCCCAAAACGTGTTTTCCCCATGTTATTTTCCATAGGAAACTTTAGACACGGCTACATCCCAAACTGCCCGAACGGAATTACACCAACTTTGGTAATAAGGTAGCCCTTGGTTAACAAAGAGTCCTTTTTGTTATATTGTGCAAATCTGTTCAATAGTTCCTGCGAAATTAAAAAAATAAAAGTTGGAAAATCAATTTCCCACAGGACAATTTAGCCAAGGCTACAGCCCGAACTGCTGAACGGAATTACACCAAATTTGGGAATCAGGTAGCCCTTGGTACACAAACAGTCCTTTTTGTTAAATGGTGTAAATCTGTTCAGTAGTTCCTGAGAAATTCAAAAAATAAAAGTTGAAAAATCAATTTCTCATAGAAAACTTTAGCCAAGGCTACAGCCCGAACTGCTGAACGGAATTACATCGAATTTGGCAAAAAGGTAGGTCTTGGTTCAGAAAGCAACCTTTTTTTAAATTATGTAAATCTGTTCAGTAGTTGCTGAGAGATTCAAAAACTAAAAGTTTCGATATCTAGGGACGCGGTGGGTTTGTGAACCCTCCCGACCATGAGCATAACTGTGATTTGTTGCCACCACTCCAAACCAGAAAGTGTTGGCAGCGATCTTGTGACTCGGTAGTGCAGAGTCACAAGCAACAGTAAAAAAAAGTTAAAAGTGAAGAAATGGGGGCAGGGTAAAAACGCCCTGACCCCCTAGGCTTTTAATTTTTAAAAAAACTTCGAAAGCGCGCTGTGGCGCAAATCCGGATGAAAAAATAAAAAATAAATAAGCGGGGGTTCCCCCACTTCATTTAAATGAGCCACCAGGTGGGCCAGGACTCAGGGGCAATCATATAATTATACCCCCACCAACACCTCAGGGCTTTGAAAATAGAAGGAGGGGGCAGCGTGCCCCCCTCTTGGAGCGCTTGATGGCCCTGGGGACCGTCACCCCCCAGGGCCAGCTTCTGCAATGTCTTGGGGTGCCCACCCCCGGGACATTGCTGTTTGCTATGACAGGGTGGGAGCATGGCGTCCACCCTGTGATAGCAAACCCTGGTTTGCTTTGTTGAAGTGAAAGGAGGAAAACCTCCTCTTGCTTCTATAAAGGAAAGAAGAATTGCTTTTGGACAAGGGAAGCTGCATGTGAGCAGCTCCCATTGCCCAAAAGCAATGCTGGCACCCACAGGAAGCGGGGAGCAAGCGAGGGGCGTGGGGGCATTGGGGCTCCCCCCAAGGTCCCCAACCAAGAGGCCAGGCCCTGGGGGATGGGGTCCCAGAGGCAAATGTAAATTAATGAAAGTGAAAGGTTTTTTTTTCCCAAAAAGTTTGGAGACGCGTCCCTGGTGCGGCTTTCAGTGTGGCTCCCTAGTGTGAACACAAAGGGTGCTTGGGTCTCAGCTCGGCCCCCTAGTGTGAATGTACTGGGTGCACGGCTCTCTGCAAGGCACTCGAGAACTTCTCAGGTGTTTAAAACACAGAGGGGCATTTTGTCAAGGACACATCGCCGAATTAATGACACTTTATCGCAGCCAAAAGGGTGATAAATTTAATGCCCCCTTCACAAGCTGGTACAAATAGCCCATATCACCATTTTACCAGCGAAAGCAGCCTAAACAAACATTGTCACGGATGACCCCGGCAAATATCGCTAATGAGATGCAGAGTAGGCGTTCCCGTGCAAAAAGCAGCGAAGACACTTCGCAACATTCTCAACGACCAGCAAGATTGGCGAAGAGAACACTAAACAGGCGATAAGGTGCGTTAGCACCAGGAAGTTTACACCTGCTCTGACCCGGTGTAAAGTTGGACTACAACCTGCAACATGAAGGGAGCCCAGCACACAGCCACACCTGAATGACAACAGATGCCATGAAGCCAACAATCATGCAGCTCGGTCACCCAAGAGTGCCCCCACATCCCCCGCCACCATCCCCTTGTCCGCCACACCCCCAGACCCCCACCTGACAAACAAATATGACAGCAACCTTCTGAAATCTGGAACGTAACAGATCAGCTAATGTTGCACAATTATAAGAATGAAGATGCATGTGAGGTTGGACAAATGAGAAATACAGTCATCAATGGATTTACATATAAAACATTTTATTTACACAAAACAACAAAATAAAAGTAGATACAGCCATGGCGTGTCATCCCTCGACAATCTGTGAATCACAGCCTGAAAGACGAAAAGCAAGATAAGATTGTGCGTCATGCGCCCATCAAAGCAGAGAGAGAGAGAGAGAAAGAGTGAGCGAGAGAGGAAGAGAGAGAAAGAGAGTAAGAGTGAGAGCAAGAGGAAGAGAGAGAGAAAGTGAGAAAGAGTGTGAGAGAGAGGAAGAGAGAGAGAAAGAGAGTGAGAGAGAGAAAGGAAGAAATGGAGAGAGAGAGTGAGAGTGAGTGCTGACACTGCAGACAAAACTCTCACAGCTCACTTTTCCTCCACCGGTTTGTCTCTAACCACGTGCCAGGACATACTGCAGCCCTCAAGCTCACTCATCTGAAACATAGTATAGGTTCAGTAATAGCAGAGTACATACAACTGCACACGCCGTCATCGCTGTCCCACCCCTGCGCACCCAGGGTGCTGCACCCCATTCACTTCCGCCACCCAGAGGTGTCTGCCTGCTCCTGCGCTCCCAGGCTGCTGCACCCCATCCACTCCCGCTGGCCAGAGGTGTCTGCCCGCTCCTGCGCACCCAGGCTGCTGCACCCCATCCACTCCCGCTGTCCAGATTTGTCTGCCTGACCCTGCACACCCAGGCTGGTGCACACCATCCACTCCCACCGCCCAGAGGTGTCTGCCCACCCCTACACACCCAGGCCTCACTGCTCACCTTCCACCACCTGCGTATAGAAAAGAGGGCCCACCACGTGACGCTGCAAACCCCAAGCCTGGGGCCCGCAGGCAGGGCACTCTCCACATCACGCAGCCCCACTCCGCAGGCCACCAGGTCTCACATTTGGTGCTCGGTCTTGATTTCGCCATGCCAGAGGACATACCAGTGCACCAGGCATCATCGCAGGCTGCCCACCCACTCAGCACTTGCAGTGCCAATGACTCTGTGACCAGCAAGGCCACTCCACGTGGTGGTAGGCCCCTGCTGTCCGATGGCTGAGGCCTACACTGCGGTCGAACAGGGCACACAAACCCTGTGCTGTCCGGACTGCCGGGATGGGGCATCATTGCAGGCTGCACACCCGCTCAGCACTTACTGTGCCCCTACCTCAGTGCACCCAAAGTCACCGTCCCGTGGCGGTATGCCTGTGCCGGCCGCAGTGCATCCGGTGCCACCAAGTCTGTGCCCCAAAAGTCATGGACCCTCTATGATTGGATAAGGTGGTGCTAACGCCATCATGTCACCTCTGGGCTGGCGGAATGTGATGCTGCAGGCCCCTGGGCCCCCATGCCCACATGCACACCACATGGATACATCCTGAGAGAGGTCAGAAATGTCGTCGAGCACGTGCACCTGGCCCTTTTTATTGGCAGGGTCACGTGTCCTGTGATGCCTGTGTTTGATGGGTGTGGTGTGGGTGTAAACTAGCCATGAGGGAGTGGCTGTGGCATACTGATAACTAGACCTGTGACCAGCAGATCACTACAATGAAAACCTGGGCCATGTAGCGTTGTTGTCCCTCCCTGTAAGCGTAAGCGGAATGGGCTGGCTTGCATGAGGTTGTGAACAATGACTCCGGAGCTCTGGGCGTGGGTCCATCCTGGGCTGTATGAGGAATCAAATGATGCGGGTGTCCGTGTTGTAGTGGTCTCACCACCCAGGACGCAAGCGCAAATGTGTCACCCTGTGACCCAAGTCCCACAACATGGCCAACATGGAAGGTAGGGGGAATCTCTGACCGTACATTCATCCATACTTCCACACATGAAAGATTATGGACATGACACATCTGTGTGGATGTGAATGTTTATTGCACATTTAGTGGAGTGTTGTAGCTGTAGCAATAAAGGGTCATGCAAAGCCCAAATTTCAGTTTTGCCACATGGTGGGCAGCCAATTAGAGCCAAGCTTGTGCACGGGGTTAGGCTCTGCCAACATATGCACATATCCAATCACTCCGTCAATCCCCAAGCACTTATAAATTCACTATACACTCTCCTTACAGTACTGTAATGATCTAGTCTCTATCCATGTACTTATATAATGACCCAGACAAAGTTACATAACCGAAGTCTTCCCCACTGCCAGAGGTAACATGGTTGTGTGCGCTATGTACAGCACAATGTAATGTGGTAGGGTCATTTGAGATGTCATCAGTGATGTCATCAGTGATGTCATTTGAGATGTCATCAGTGATGTCATCAGTGATGTCACTGACCATGTCATGAATGATGTAATATGTGACATGATCAGCAGTGGATTGCGGGTGCGCGATATATAGTTAGTACAACTAACTATATATGGAATTTCAATGGTTTTGTGTGAGTAAAATAAGGTTTTTTAAATGCTAATTCCTAACTATATATGGTCTATAACCTATGGTTTTTTCAGTGAATTTTCAAGGTTTTGTAAATGCTAATTCCTAACTATATATGGTCTATAACCTATGGTTTTTTCAGTGAATTTCATTGGTTTTTTAAAAGCTAATATCTATAGCTGTAAAATGTATTCTTCTTTAAATCCCAAAATATATTTTATATGTTTATTAATAATTTTTTTTTTTTAATATTTTTTTTGTTTCGCTCCCGGTTCGCGAACCGGGAAGCTTTCCGTTAGCTCAATTTGATGCCGCGACCCGGTCCGCGAACCGGTAAACGTTCCGTTAGCGCAACTGCCGCGTTAGAAATCAACATCGTGACGCGTCGCGGAAGCGCGACGTATCACGTTGTCGCGTAATGCGTCTTATGACGCGCTGCGTTAGCGCACCCGGAAGTGCTCCGGTACGCGAACTGAGACGCGAAGCGCAGCTCCCCAGAAGCGATCCGCGGCGCTTCGCGAAAGCGCGACGTATCGCGTTGCCGCGTAATGCGTCTTATGACGCGCCGCGTTAGCGCACCCGGAAGTGCTCCGGTGCGCGAACCGAGGCGCGAAGCGCAGCGACCCGGAAGCGATCCGGGGCGCGTTCCGCAGCGCGTAACATAAGCGTGAGAGGTCATGTAACTTGTTAATAAAACTTTTCATTGGTTCATTTAACTTTTGGTTTCATAATCATGTAAGGCTAGGTCAGGTGACCTAAAAATAACACTTTTCATTGGTTTAGAACTATTGTTTTTCCCAAATGATGAAAACCCCTCCTTCTTTCCTCACTCTGACTTTCATCATTGTGAGAGGAAGACCTTTATTCATAGTAGAGCAATGGCTTCAGTAGTTGCTTCAGCTGGTGCACCCCCACCACCACCTCCACCTCCTCATGGGAAGAGAGGACCACCTCCCCAGGTCATCACCAACACAGAGGAGGAAGAGGAAGAACTAGAGGAAGAGGAGAGAGAAGGACCACAGTTCTTGGAAGAGGTGCCCCGGGTTTCCCATAGGAAAGCCAGTTTCATTTGGCAGTTTTTTTCAATCCCTCCAGGGCAGAAGAAAGTAAATGCGAGGTATGTCACCTGCCTCATTTGCAAAGAGAAATTATCAAGAGGGACTGATAAAAAGTATAGCTATGGGAACTATACCATGCATCGGCACATGAACAGGTGGCATCCACTGAATTACAGCCGGGCGGAAATACGTGAAATGGAACAAAACCCAACAGCAACTCCTGTGGCCAGGTCAACATCGTTAATATCATTGACCGCAGCAGAGGCACGGGAAACCGTGCCAAACATCCAGGAGAATTTTGGGCATATGAAATATACTTGTCTGCGGTGCATTGATATCATGTGGTAACATGAGTATTAATTCAATAAACCTAGCTTATAACAATCATAATTGCCCTAACCGCCCCAGACAGTAATTTTTTTTTTGCTCCTGTTGAGCCCTTTTCAATGCCTGTTTTTTGTTGTTTCCCCCCAAAAAAAACCAAAAAAAATATAAAATTGTTCAAAAAATACAAAAAAAAAAAAAAATGTTCCAAAAAAAAAAATATATAAAACAACAAAAACATTAAAAAAAAAGTTATTTTCAGAACTACCTCCCCTTTCAAAAAAAATGCTAGAATTTTTAGCACTCTGGCAAGCTCTATTTCTTTTAGTTCGCTTCCCAGTTCGCTTCCCGGTTCGCGAACCGGGAGCGAACCAAAAAAAAAAAAAAAAAGAAGAGTAAGTATAAGGAAAGTAAACAGAGAGTGATGTTAAAAGAAAGACAGCTATAGGGAGTGAACCAGAGATACTGTTTAATAGATCTATTTACCGAAGAAAAGACGGAAGAGGGTATAATTGTGGAAAACAAAATAGATAAGGAAGTGAAAGAAAAAAAAGAGAGTAGAACAATAACAAAGAAGAGTTTCTTGGAGAATGTGAGTGAATGTTCAAAATAAGATTAAAACATGGGGAATAACAGAGAGAAAAAATAGAAAACAGAAAACAAAAAATAACAGAAAAAGATTAATTGAAACAGCAAAGAAATGTAAATAACATAGAGCCATATCATCAACATAGGCAATAAAAGTTTTGCAGCTTTTATCGGCAGAAATATGTCACCAAAGCCGCTTTTGCGGCAGAAAACTGCCGCTAAAACCACTTTTGCACCAGTTTTCTGCCAATAAAAACAGCAATAATTTTATTGGCTGTGTTCATAATATGCCCCTTAGTGTGCTTCAACTACACAGAGAAAGCATTATGAACAAGTAGTGAAAAAGTGATCAGTCAAAGACACTAAGAGTAATAGAGACGGAGTGAGTGAACAAGAGTGAGGAACTATGAGAAGAGAGGGACTGAGAAAAAGAGTGGAAGGAGTTGAGTAAGTAGGTAATAGAGAAAGGAATGAGGAAAGTAGCAAAGGCAGGAAACTGAGGGTTAAAGAAATGAAGCTGTGGAACTAATAGTAGGTGAATGTGATAGAAATGTAACGAAAAGAATACAAAACATTTACCTTATAATTGTCGTTAAATTACTCACTTTTTGTTTTTATACTTTCAATCTGTGAAAGAGACAACAAACATTTGAAAAATATTAAAACATGTATTTAAAAATTACAAAAGACAAGGGAAAAGATTGAAGGACAAACAGTTTTTCAACAACTTTGACACTGACAGAAGCTTCTGCTTCTCCAGGCCCCCTACACAGTCCTAAAGATATACATTTTAAACTAACAGTATCTTGATGCAGATGAAGTGAGGCCTATCTTAAAACATGGTGCATCTTTTTCACTGATGTTGTCTCAGAAAAGTGTCGCAAGACACTAACATTTTAAATGATTGCTTCAGGATGCCAATAAGATGTGTCCTATCCAGAGGTTTGTTTGAGGTGAGACCTACTCAGGGTTCCAAATGAAATTTCGAGTTGTTTGAAGAGAACAGAGGACATAATACATGTGAAGGCCTACCAATGAAGTAAGTCATGTCCACTTCACTCTTGAACAAAGGCCAGACCTCTTCTGTGTCCGTGGACAGACCTAAACTTCATCTGCACAATGTCATTCATAAACTTAGGAAACACAGGTGATGTAATTGAAAAATGTGGAGTTTCTTTTCCTCATTTCACAATCACATCACCTGTGTTGCCTTTGCTTAGGTATCTCATAGTGCAGATGTAGTCCAGCATATTAAACAGTACCTAGAAGTGCAGCACTGCATGCAACAACTTTGACACTTATAAAAGCTTTTGCTTCTGCATGCCCCCTACACAATGCTAATTATATACATTTTAAACTGATGGTATCTTGCTGGAGATGAACTGAAACCTATCTTGCAACATGGTGCATCTTTTACACAAAAGTGACCCACAATGGAGCAAAAGAGGCGCACGGCCACCATAAATCTGACCCTAACATTTTAAATGATTGTTTCAAGATGCCAATAAGGTGTAACCTATCCACAGATTTGTTTCAGGTAAGTCCTACTCAGGGTTGCAGATGGAATTTAGGTTTGTTGAAGAATACAGAGAAGATAATACATGTGGAGGCCTATCAACGAAGTGAGTAATGTCCACTGCACTCTTGAACAAATGTCAGACCTCCTCTGTCTCCAGGAACAGGCCTAAACCTCATCTACACAATGTGGTGTGTAATGTTAGGAAACACAGGTAATATAATTGAAAAACATGCACATTTTTTTGCTCATTCCACAATCATATGACCTGTGTTTCCTTTGCTTAGGTTTCTCATTGTGGAAATGTAGTCTATCATATGAAAGACTACGTAGAATATGAGCACTGTATGCAAGAACTTTGACACTTACAGAAGCCTCTCCTTCTCCATGCCTCCTACACAGTTCTAAATGTACATCATAAATGGAAACAGTACAGAATTAATTATACATGTTAAATGGTTTATTTTTGCTGTTCTCAGAATGTATCAAATTTCACTAAAAACAGTGACTTGAAGGTATTCATCATATAACAGCGGGGGAAAAAAAACACAATCAAAATGATTGTGTTTAAAAAACCCATACAACATAACAAATCAGAATTCAGAACTCCTTAAAGTTAACTTACTTTCCATGACGTCAAAGGATGTCCTATGAACAGCTTACACTCTGTTGTGCTGTTATTACTTTCAGCCCGCCACTTTCTGAAAGAAAACCTCCATCGTTTTGAAAAACATGTTACATACAATAAATGACTTCTTGCTCTCTACCACAAGTTTCCACAAGGCCAAATCTTGTCAGAGCCATTTATAACTCTTGGATTTCTTGTAAGCCAATCCCGTCATTTGGCATTTCCGCAACTTTCAGAATTAAAATGTTGAAGATCATTTTCACAATCCTGGACTAGTAATATCTTCCCCTTCTTCCTCAGTCATGTTCTACATTTCCTATGACACTGATACTGCTTACTATGAAGCAGACTTACACTACCTCTATGACTACTACAATTATTTAATTCTCTACATCACTTTTAATCACAAAGCAATGTAAAACAGTAGACAGCATTGCAGACTTACATTCCCTCTACTCTATGTTTTGATTGGCTGCTTCCATTAGCTTATAAAAAGAAATAGTTTTTCTGAACTCATTCAAAGTGCACTTATTTCTCCATGACGTCCAGTCTTATGGTTAGAAGTTATGTCTCTGAACTACACTTATCCTCAAGGCCAAATCGTGTAGGAGCCATTAGAACTTCTTGAAATTCCTCAGAGCACATCACGAGATTCTTTCCCTAAAATTTTGGTTTTAAAAACACCAGGTAAGAGTTTTTAAGGTCATACGGCAATTTTTTTTTGAAAATTAAAACAGAATCATTGCAGAATGACCAGCCATTTCTAGACTTTAAATAAGCTGTGTAATGTCCTGATGTTGTTGAAGGACCGTCATGATATATAATTGCTGCAGTTACAAAAGTCCTTCCTGATATTGACAACTGCGAAGCCACAAAATTTTTAATTAAAGTTGTCAATTTTGTTCCATCAGGCCTACATCGTTGGAACATTAAAATGACATACTGGCCATATGTTCGTATAAATAATGTGGACATCATTTCAGATTTACATTGGCTACACTCCATGTTGTGATCAGCTGCTTTTACTAGCTTATTAAAGGAGACTGATTTACTGTCTGGCAAAGTTAAATATATAAATCTTTCTGAGTCTACACTAGTAGTACTTGATACCCTACAGTTCTCGCAGTCATGCTGCCATTGATAAGAAAGCCCAAACAGCTGATCTACATCTACACCTTCAGCATGCAATACATTATTATTATTATATTATTATAATTACACTTGATTAAGCGCACAGCTACCCGAAGGTTTCCCGGCGCTAAAGCAAACAGAAGTATACGAGGTGAGAGGAGCATTGGATCAACAGCTTACATATTAAATAACCAAGTCTTGATACCCTTACGGAAAGTCAGAAAACACATTTCAGAGCGTAGAGATAAGGGAAGGGAGTTCCAAAGAGAGGGTGCTAACAGGGAGAATGACCGACCTCCCATTTTTGCTCTCTTGACACGCGGTACTTTGACTTTATTTTGGGTAGAGGACCTAAGTGTGCGAGAGGGAATATAGTGCTGCACTAGAACCGATAGGTAGTGCGGGGCTTTTCCAGTCAGGATTTTGTGCATAAAACACAAAGCCTTGAATCTAACCCTATTCTCAATACGAAGCCAATGCAGTTTACGCATGTGGGACGAGGTCGATGTTCTAGCAGGAAGGTTACAAATAAGGCGAACAGCCATATTTTGTACCACCTGGTACTTCCTAATTACCTCCTTACCGGCACCCAGGAGTAAGATGTTCCCGTAGTCCAGGCGTGAGATGACAAGAGCCTGGACTACCGTCCTCAGGGTGTCAGCAGGCAGCATCCACGTGATTTTCCTCAGCCACCTGATGATGGTAGTACAGGTGGCGGAGACTTTCACGACGTGCTGCTTGAAGGACAATTGATTGTCCAGGAGGACCCCAAGATTACGAGCAGTCGTAGTCGGGGTAGGGAGAGGACCCATCTCCGGTGGCCAATGTTGTGGGCCCCATAGTGAGATGTCTTGGCCAAACAGAAGCAGTTCTGTTTTGTCCCCATTTAGTTTTAATTTGTGATCAAGCATCCATGCAGATATTTTTCGAAGTCCATTTTGGAGAGAAGAAGAAGGAAAATTTTTATTGGTGGAGAGTGAGTAGATGACTTGAGTGTCATCGGCGTAAGAGTAAATCGTGAGACCGGCCTGTTCCGCCAGAAAAGCCAGGGGTCTCACATACAAATTAAAAAAGAGGGGGCTAAGGATAGACCCTTGAGGAACACCGTGTTTAGAAGGGAAGATTGATGAAACAGATGTGGGAGAGAACACTTGAAACGTGCGATCAGAAAGAAAGTTAGCAATCCAGGCCAGGGCGGAACCACCGACACCCACAGATTTCAAGGTGGACAACAAGATGGCGTGGGAGACGGTGTCAAATGCGGCACTCAAATCAAGTAATATGAGCGCCACTGACTCCCCATTGTCCACCTTTAGTCTAATGGATTCCGATACACCAAGAAGAGTGGTTTCAGTGGAAAAGCCCGCCCTGAACCCGGACTGGGAGCCATGAAGAAGATTTAAAGATTCAACGTGAGAGGTAAGTAAAGAATTGACATGTTTCTCCAAGATTTTGGAAAAGCAAGAAAGCAAAGAGATAGGGCGGAAGTTCGATGGGATGTTAGGATCTGCATTGGCCTTTTTTAATAATGGAACCACCATAGCATGTTTTCATTCATTGGGAACAATAGCTTCAGTTAAAGATGCGTTCAGAGCCTCCAGAATAGTATGAAGTAAAGCTGGATCCAATGAGCTCAGAACTTGTGGAGGCATTGGGTCAAGGGGGGAGCCGGATTTAATATCTTGAAGATACTTTTTTTAAAGCAAAGGAGAAATAGGGTCCCAGACATGCAGAATAGGAGACACGATAGTGGGACCAAGAGTAGTGTTCGGAACGGGGGTACATAAGGTTGGATCAGGACTAGCTGACACAACAGAGGTAGAATTAAAAGTATCATAAATTTTATCAATTTTCTCAACAAAAAAGTTGGCTAGAGCCTCACATTGGGCAGTGTCCAGACAGGGGTCTTTAGGTATAGCAGATGCACCTGAGAGCTCTTTAACGATTTTAAACAGGGCCCTAGGTCTATTTTGTGCCGTAAGAATGGTAGAATTGGCAAAGTTGGCTCTGGCGGTGTCACAGGACAAATGATAGGCTTTAAGGGCTACCTTATATTTTAGTTTCTGGTCAGAGTTATACTTGGAACGCCAAATGCGTTCCAATTTTTTACAGTTGGATTTTTCCTGACGAAGAGCATCAGTAAACCATGGTGCTGGTGGGTGATGGATTTGAGGTTTATTTTTTTGAATTGGAAGACAAACATCCAAAGCTGTTGTCAACCATCCTCTGATGGTAGGTAGCTCTTTAGTAGTTATTTTGGAAAACATAGGTTTATCCTTAACAAGAAGCGAGTTAAGTTTTTCAATATCTAAACGTTTCCAGTTCCTACTGGCTTTGTGAGGAAGAGCGGGATTCGAGGGTGTAACCATTGCTGTTTTAATTGAGAAATTAACAATAAAGTGGTCCGACCAAATGACTGGTGTTGAGGATTGATAGGAAATGCCAGTGAGATTGGAGATAATGGGGTCTAAAAGATTGCCGGCTTTATGAGTAGGGTCAGAGTTGTGCAGGTGGAGGTCTAAGGCTGCAAGGTCCTGTAGGAGGCGCGTGGAGACAGCACACAACTCGGAATTAAAGTGAATATTTAAGTCGCCGACAATAAGAAAATTGGTTGATTGCGCCAAAAATGGGGCAATGAATTCAGGGAATGAGGAAGCCCAATTACTAGCCGAACCCGGTGGACGATAAATCAGCGTGCCAGTTAAGGTGAAATGAGGAGTGAGTAAGAGTAATACATCAAGCTTTTTCCTTTTAAATACTCCTGACAATCTTGCTGAATATTTTGAGAGAATTGTGTTTGGCCTGAACATCTGTCTAACAGATTTCGAATTTCAGACACACTTTCTATGTTTGTTCTATCAGTGCTACATTTTTCTAAGACAGAATTTAACAAACTGCAAAATCTTTGATCAGAATTGACCACAATCTCTTCTTTTACATTTTCTAGAGAAAACAAAACATTAACCACTACATTAGCATAGCAGTTGACACCAGAACTGTTTTCAAATTGAAAACCAACAACATCTTCAACAGAATCCTTTTTGTTTCTGCTTATAATTTCAGGTTCATCGACTTTTCGTCTTTTTGCTACAACCTCCCCAGTATTGGTCACATTTCTTCGTTTCCGGCCTACCACACGTTTCTCAAACAAAGGATATTGAGGCAAATGTGGCGCATACTCTCTTCTTAACCTATTGTATTCCTTAACACAATCTAGATCCGCACAAATGCTTGTGACATCACACTCAATCAAGTACAATCCCGATAAAGTTCTAACTCGTGACAATGCCACATATGCCATACCCTCCTTGAACACAGAACTGCCAATATTCACCAATGCACTGTCTACACTTAAACCTTGCGATTTATGGATTGTCACCGCATATGCCAAGCAAACAGGAAACTGCTTACGGCGAACATATAAGTCTTTTACAAGCAAAAATCTAGCAGAACAACGACCAATTAGCTGTACTTCCTCAATGCCATCAAATTTAATTTTTAAAAATTCAATTCCATCTCTATTTCTGTATTTTACAAAATCAACAACATTACCCATTGATCCATTTACCAGACCTCTTTCAACATGTAAATTCCTTCTTAAAATTATACGGCAGTTCAAGCACACATTCAGAGTCTTTTCAAAACCTGCAGTTTTAGATATACTCTTCTCTAATGAATCCAATTTTGTTTTCAGATTCTCAGACAAAATAATTGTTGATCCCATATGCTCTACTCTGTCAATAGCTTCCAGTTTCACAATCTCTTGCTTTTCTAAATGCAACATTTTGTTGTTGAATTTGGCACATTCTGCAAGAGTTGGCATCAAACATATTCCAGATTTCTTCTCAGTAATTTTCTGAAAAATATTCTCAGGCACAACATCTTGTTCTGGATATAAATTTGACAGTAATCGTGCATGTAAAGCTTCTTTCCCATGCTCGGTCACTTTTCCAATTCTAACATCTTGTAGAATAGTCTTGTAAACTTCATCCTTCGCCTGACGCATATTTTCATGCAGTTCAGCATAATTGAAGTTTAACCATATATTGACGTTGCCAATGCTGCCTAGGCACTTCCTGGTATCTTCATGCGTGAGCATTTTGAACACAGGTTGCCCTTTCACTGGTGTCAGCTGCAGAAGATCTCCGAAAACAATGATGTGTTTGCCACCAAATAACACATCATACTCTGTTTTGAGAACTTCTTGCATTCTCAAATGCACAAAGGCAAGCATGACATTGGAAACCATGCTTACTTCGTCAATGATAAGAAGTTTCATTTTCCTCAAGATTCTTGAAACTTCAAAACAAGCATCTCCAGATAGCTTGTGATATTGTAATTTGTTGTCATGCTCCACTGGCAGCATCAGTAAACGATGTAAAGTAATCCCTTTAATGTTATGTGCTGCCAGTCCAGTTGGAGCGGTGACAACACAAGACAGCGATGACTCTGTCCTTTCCTGCAAATAACATGAAATTGCTTTAATAAGGAAACTTTTTCCAGTTCCCGCTTCTCCACTCACGTACAGTCGGACAGGCTTCAACGGCGTACATGAGCACTCTTTCTTGTCATGACTTAATCCATGATCAATTTGCATTGGTAACTTCGTCATATATTTTCCTCTGCTCAACGTTGAGTTGTCTTTCCAACTCTTCTAAGTTAACCGCATCCTCCTGAGCATGAGCCATGGCTCTTTCCACTTCATTCATAGCAGTGGCAGCTTCATTTTCGATAACAGGTCCTCCTAGTGGATCCTGACTCAATGAAGCAGAACTCTGACTGTCCTGAGAACTGTCTCTGGCAATCTCGGCTGCAATCATTGCTTCCTGCTCAATTTCCGCATTCAACATTTCTACATATTTGGGAAAAGCAGGACATTCTATGGTCTCCTTGGCGGCATTGAAAGAGTCTTCGTAACAGAGAAAATCTCCAAGCAGTTCCTCTTCTGCACGCCAAGGCTTGAAAAGTTGCAAAAGTGCTAAATAGAAAAACTCCTTTTTTTTCAGGAGATTCGCCACTCAATTTTCGATGGTTTACCAAGTGGCATTTTCTTTGCTTGACCAGACATCCCTCACTTCCTATTACAGCATACACTCCTTTCTCAGTATCTTCTTTGATGTTCCTCTTGAATATGTCATTTTTAAGAACCTCATACAGACAAACATTCTCGAGGTGAATGCTTCGATTTGGATAATATGTATCCAACATGTTGGTCTTCAAAATGTCGGTACTGTTTGGCTCCTTTTCCGCCAAATACTCAATTTCCCGCACAGGTTTGAGAACTCGATTACGCGTTGCAGCAAGACCAAGACTCGCCCAAACGATACTCCTGGACTTGGCATAGAGACTTGCTGAAGACAACCGGTCAGAACATTCGTACGCTCCAATTTCTCGATGCGACAACATCTTCAGACTGAAACTGTACAACTTCTTGCTGAGGCTCTTTTCATGGGAAATGTCCTCCCACATATCCTTCAATTCTGTCTTCTCTTTTTTGGTGATGTAAGACGTCACATACCGAGCCACAGCCATACAGTTATCAGCCACAAACTGTATATCCATGTTAGCATTCCACATGGACAAAATCACCGGGTTGTAGTCGTTGATGTACTTGGACTCTTCGTTCCTCTTCAAATTGTATGTGTTTTTAGGTGATTTCTTCATCACATTATGTCGCAGCGAAGACATCAAACTGTTTACTCTTCCTTTAGAAATCACCGGTTGTGGAAAGCCGAAACGACATTTGGTGTAGAACTTGTCCTTGTTTCGGAATTTACGACGACAGTACTTTCCATATCGATGGCTTTGGAAACGCAGAACTTTTTCTCTTAGGCTTTTCTTCTCCTTTGCATTTGGAACAGCACACGTAGAATACTGTTGTATAAAACTCATCACTGAGTCTTCTGGATCCGTTCCAAATTTAGGTGCATCCTTGATCCACAGCAACATATGTATGTGAGGAGCACCTCTTGCTTGGTACTCCTTTCTCCAGAAGAAATCCAACACCTCTCCAAGAGGTGGATTCTTCTTATTCATGATGAAAGACATCATAGCTTCAAATCTATGATTGAAGTACCTACATACATTGACTGGATCCAAAGAGCACAGTTCTCCGGGTGTCTTGAATTCGATGTTTTCTACATTAGCATTTGCCTCTCGTAGAAATTCAAGTAAGTCTTCCCAGCCATACTCGGCACAGCTCAGAGTGAGGAACCATGTGGGAGTTCCTAAGTTCCTCAGCATACATTTTAAATCACCATGACGACGGTACCAGTACTCATTAGTACCACGCTGACACGCCATGAGATTAATCAGGTGAGAATCCAAAATACTGTCTTGGACATTGACTTTATCCATAAAGTCACTTGCCGAGATGTTTTGCATGTGTATACCACTTTTCAAGATGTGGTTCACTGCATATGACAGTCCAGACAGATCGCTTTCAAACAGGAGATGAAAAAAATAAGGAATGCATTGTCGAAACCTAGCATCTCCTGCATACAATCGCAAAGTCCGGTATTCAGAAGCAGGAATTTGATGAGGTCGCTCATCATATCTTCCTCCCTGACCTGTTGGAAAAAGCTGTGGGAAACACCGAGCTTCCAAACTTTCCTCCCAAACACTAATGGGACTCCCTTTGGCTTGTTTCATTTGAAACAACTCAATAGCATTCCCCATGACTTCCTTGGAATGCAAAGGATGAACACTATAATGTTAATATATTTCTTCACTAGTAGAGGGTTCTACTTTCTCAATTTGACCAGCACACAAATCGCTATCCTCTTCCTCACTTACTTCCTCTTCTGCAACATATACATTCTTATAGTATTTATTATTTTTTTTCAAATACAATGTTGCCTTTTTAACTTTCCTAACATCCACTAAATCTTGCCATATTTTCTTATTCTTTGTCAGAACCCCATTAACTAAGATAACCAGAGGTTCCTCTTCCACTTTTTCTACTCCAATTGTGTTAATGTTTTTCTTCAAATCTAGAGGCAAATAAACAACTCTTCCCTTTAATCCTCTCTGTAAATCTGATGGAGGCAATTTCCCTGTCTTTGGCTCCATTCTTACAATAGCCTGAAAGGGATGGATACTTTGAATCAAAATAGATTCATAAGTATTTAAATCCTTCAATTCAGAAGGAATCTCAACCAATTCCAGATTATTATGAACTGCTTTAGCAGGCATCTGGTTTTGATTTAATTTGCAACAACAATAAGTACACACACGTTGATCCAATCCCAAATCAAAACAATTTTCTGCCATCAAGTATGTTGCGAAATCCTTCCATTCACTATTATTTTCCCTTTCACTTTTTGCATATAAATCCACTAACTTAGTCTGATTCTTATAATAAGTGCGTCGACAACACACACAAGTGAAATTTGGCCTCTCACTTGATTTGACCTGAAACGTCGCAATTTCCCTCTGGAAATTATCTGTACTGGAAACCTGTACACTATCTTCCACATTACCCGCTTCTTCTTGGTCAATTTCAACATTCTCCTCTTTACTTCCAAAGTAACAAAACTCAATTTCTTCACATATATTCTTCACATCTATTTCAGAACCATGCAAAAGAGTAGCGCATAATTGTTTAAGCATAATTGCTGGACTCTTAGCATAATACAACATTCTAACTAATTTCCTCACTTTATTATGATGCACTGCTAGCATCCTGAAATGATGAAAAACACTCTGGCATACTCTCCTGGAAAGACAAGCCAGTGAATGACCATGCAAACCTGTCACTTCTCTCACTCTGCAAGGATCTAATTCTTGCAACAACCTCATTTTCTGCTTCAAACTTTTCTTATTAAATGACCGTACAAAATCACAAAGCAAATTGATGGAATCCTGTCGCACACTGCAAATACTACTACACTTCCAGGTGTACACAGGACCCTTAGCACGTCTTCCTAAAACCTCATTACCTAACACCTCTTCTGCCTCTGTTGTCACAAGTTTTTCTTTTTCAACTGGACAACCATCTTTCACTTCATAAGCACGACCACTGGTGTCAACTGCATGCACCAAATCATTATCCTGGAAATAACTCTCCTCATTAAAAAATGCCTCACAGCTTGAACTATGCATCCATTCTCCAGAAAAAACTTCACAAAAATTACTACGATTAACTATTCTCTTCCATCTACTATTTCTTTTGAAATCATAAATTGCCTTGTTTAGCTTCCTAATTCTATTGATTATCAAAATAAATAACTTACGTTTAATTTCAAATGCCTGATCAATAACTTTCTAAACTTTTTTTTTTCTCTTATAAAAAACCACTTTCTGTTGACCTTTCTTAATATTTTTAACAAATTGCCAATTATCCTGTTGCGGAACATTCGTTTACGAATGTCCCTAAACTGTTGTTTCCTTCTACTATCATGCACAGAGTTATCTCTTACTCTAGCAGTAACATTTTTCATTGGCCTTTCCTTTCCGTTTGAATTGCTTCTCTTTTTCTGGACTGAAACATTTTCTGTAGTAATATTTTTTTTACTACATATATTTCTTATGAATGTTTTTGTACTCTTACCCGGTGCTTTCTTGGTGACTTGACAAATCTTTTTGTTAGAGGACTGCTGCTTTTTTTCATTAACCTGCTGTCTTTGACGTTTTGCAGCCTTTCTCACTCTTTCTTTGGTTGGCATGCTGAAATCTTGAAATGATCTGCAGTTGAATCTGTGGTAAAATATAATAAAAAATGTTATTAACCACTATTACCCAACAGTAAATCAATAACAATAATCAAAAACTTAAAACACTACTTGACATTTTTACATAGAAGATTTTTTAGTGCTTGGCAAATTTAGAATACAGAAATAGCAGAAAAGAAATGGAATTTATATTCATGTTACCTGTGCTATTTTA
The DNA here is from genome assembly GCF_964261635.1 of Lissotriton helveticus. Taxonomy (NCBI): domain Eukaryota; kingdom Metazoa; phylum Chordata; class Amphibia; order Caudata; family Salamandridae; genus Lissotriton; species Lissotriton helveticus. Next base: position 1,157,166,680 of record NC_136065.1, read on the forward strand.
TATGTGAATCTGATCTAATTTTATGAGCATATTTTAATATTTTATTGAAGACACTACACATAACCTGTTTTTGAATGTGTCTTTATTTTTAAATTAAACGGTTTACATTTTTACTTTTTATTTATTATAAATTTTTAAAATAAATGTTTATAGTTCCATAGGCTCAAGCACGTCAGCTTCCCATCCTATGTCATATAATTCTGACAAATCTGCATCCTCATCACGTTCTTCTTCATCCTCAGGATTTAAATCATCCAAGGGATCAACATCCACTGATGTTTCAATTATGAGTTCAATGATGAGGTCAAAATCAACTGATTGCTGATTGTCGCTCATGTTGATGTTGTCTTTATCTTTAAAGAAAGATAACAACAATGAGATGTTGCAGAGTAAGAGACAAATCTCAGAGATTATAATAGTAAAATTGTTTAACAAGAGTAACATTTTGCAGCTATTATATAGCCATGTCCAACGATGCTGAGCAGGTGAAGCCTATGTCTAATTTTTCAGTGAACAGGACTCATCTCTTCTTAACCTTGGATAAGCCTCACCGACTCTGTGTCCCCTGCACATACTTAAATGTAAAGGGGCAGATTTATGTTAAATGGCACATCCCCAGGCATGCACCAGTTAACGTGCACCGCTGCTCTGCCACTCATGGTGTGCCGCATTTACAATCAGATAGGAGAAAGCTACGTCAAAACCCTGCGCCTGCTTGAAGCAGGCATAGGTCTTGACGCAACATTGTGGAGATGGGGCACCCCTGAGCCTTGCTGGAGCTGCATCACACTTGCGATACAACTCCAGCAATGCGCCACCTTTACGGCACAGATGCGTCACGCATCTGTGCCATTTTTGCCCCATGCTGCGCCGCATTGTAAATGCAGCACACCATGGGTGGCGGAACAGCAGCGCAGGATGACTGGCACATCCCTGGTGATGCGCCAGTCATCATAAATCTATCCCTAAGCTTCTTATCTTGTTAGAGATGAACCGCCATATGTATCATCAAACTATTTTGCATTTCCTAAATAGCGAATTTTAAGGGATAAATAGCAATTCTTTACCATTCCTAATTTGCGATGAGCAAATTGCTAATTGCAAATTACCCATTCATTTCCATGGGCCAGGAGGCCCATAGGAATGAAGGTGCAATTTGCGATTAGCAATTAGCTCATCGCAAATTAGGAATTTTTCCAAGGGTGCAGGGGTGTCTCAAGAACACCCTGCTGCACCCCCTGAAAAAGAAATTTGGGGGCATATGGCGCACATACATGCCCTAAGGGCATGTATGGGCGTCATATGGCACCTTTTGTTTTTTGGAAAAAAAGCTTTTTGAAAAGAATTCGCAAATTACCACCAACTAGAAGTTGGTGGTAATTTGCAAATCCTTAATGGCATTTTTTGCATATTTTTTGTTTGATACATTGCATTTAAGGAATCGCAAAATTTGCAAATCCTTCAGTGCAAATCGCAAAATAAAGAATAGCAAATTTTGCTATTCCTTATTTTGCATCAAACTTGTTTGATACATACCATTTGTCTAATTAGCATTCGCAAAGGCCGAAATTCACAGAACTGTTAAAACCTGAGTCGGGTCGGGGACAATCGATATTTGCCCGGCGGTATTGCCTCTGTGACCCTCTAGTTATTTAATCAATGAAGAGGCAGGCGCTGGAGACTGGAAAGCAGGAAACAAGGTTTTTATTCTCTCCGGAGGAGAACACAACGAAACGGACAGAAGGTATCGTTCTGAGGTGCTCTAACTGCATCCCTGAGGCCTGGCCTCTTATACACACGTTTATGACTTTATTGTAGATTACACATTCATGTTAAAGCTTTGATGTATGGAAAAGACATTCCCGGAACTCCCCTTTGGGCCCGTTCCCACACACATTTACAGTTGAAGTCCCCACCCTAGTCACAACAGGTGATGAGTATCACGCAGCCGGATATTCCGCCGATTCACGGAATGTGGGGGGTTTGATCGGATCTCATGGAGTGGGGGCTTTGATCAACCCGGGGATCCTTTGATGGGGGAAGCTTTCTATTGTACGGGGAGGGGCAAGGAATGGTATCGGCAGAGCTGGGTGTCGGCCTGGGAACGGGGAAGACAAAACGGGCACACAGGGGAAAAAGGGGGTTTGCATCTAAGGGCCGGAGATCATGAAAGGGAAGCAGGGAGGTGTCGCGCTGGGAACAGGATGAGGGCCTGGGGCAGAGCAGCGCCGAAGAGGGGTTTATGACTCAAGGCAGGTGCAAGCAGGGGGTGGTCAGCGTGCAGGCTTAGTGAAGGCGAAGGGCTATGTCAGGGGCCAGCGGCGTGCAAATGGGTTCGTTCTGCTCGGGGCATCTTAAAAAAAATGGCGGGCGCGCACGACAAAAGTGTGGCATCAGGGGAAGAGGCAAGATGGCGCAGATAATGTTCACCAAAACGTACTAATTTTCAACAGTCCTCCCTTTAACATATTCAAGACATCTTGCTGGTTCATTTTTTACTCGGTTCTATTGTGATGGGCATGAGAAAGAAAACGGTAGGAACCCTAGAGGAAAAGAGTTGTAAACAATACATTTTAACATTTCTAGTTTTTAGGAGGTGGGCCTATTTGATAAACTTTGATCAATTTGTTTAGCAGGAAAGTCATAGGAATGCAATACAAAAACGATTCTGTAGCGAGAGCAGCAAGCATATTTCATACTGGCAGGTTATTACATATATATCAGGTTCGGACTGGAGCATGATCAATACAATGGCGGCTGGGAGAGAAATGAGGTCTAGCAGAAACGGCGATTGGGGATGTCAAATGTTCGAAGTTTAACGAGTTCTCATCATTCTTTGTTGCCTGTCGTTGGCGCTGTTGAGCACCGGCGGTGGAGCTACAAGTCCAGCTCTGTTCTAAGTTCTGCGTTGCAGGGCACGACCCTTTCCTCGCGTTTCTGGTCGGAAAGGTCCTTATCGCCCTGTGTCCTTTGAGGTGATTGTCAGAAAGTTCAGATGGAAGAAGAGCGTACAAAACAGTCCATAGGGTAGGTCAGAGGAAAAGGGGGATGGAGCAAGGCCAAATTAGGAACAAACTAGGGAAACGAGAGACTTCAAATAGGCGGGCGTGTGACCGAATTCAGAGAGCGGGGACTTGTCGACCAACACTGGACATCGAGCAGGGGCATCAGGTCGACCCTTTCTTCTCATGTTGTCGAAAACAGTGCCTTGTCCTGCAGCTCTTTTCTGTCGTGGTCTCGCCTTGGCTAATGTCGCAGGTGTTCCTTAGTCTGCAGTCAGGCCTCGTGCTCCCACATCCGGTCCTTCTCTCCTCCAACAGCAGTACCCTTAAACAAGTTTGAAAAGACAGTCTTTAGAGAATTTTCAGATGAAGATAATCAAAAAGCCTATTTCTCTCCCAGCTCCAGGCAAAGAATGAAAAATGCCCGTTATATTAGTGTTCACAACTGGCATATGAATGACCGGTGACGGGCCTGTTGGATTTACTATGACTTTCCTTTACAATTATTTATTACAGTCACGACAGTTCATCTGATGGTGACCCACCTTCGTGAGACGAACCTGGCAAAGATATGCCGTTCTCTAGAGTTTTACATTTACAAAAGGGTACTGTGAGTCGTCAACATGGTACTACACAGGTATTTTGCTGAGAGACGAACATGGCTAAACATTTCCTTTCTATCCTGTTTTTTTTTAACTACTACGGGGTTCATTTCGATGATTTCTTTACCTTGGACTAGTCTGTTAACCTTGTAAACATCATTCTGGATCCTACGTAACCTTTTACAGCCCGATTACTTAATTAGGAAGGACAGGGGTTTTATGGGAAACAACCAGGGACATAGGAAACTTGTGGTAAGGGCATAAATCGACCCATCTCTCACAACCGGAAATGAGGGGTAGTTTCATAATTCCAGTTTTTTTTTTTTTTTGGGCGGCTGATACAGGGGAGGTAACAGGGGTGATAATTTTTCCGGTTTGGGTATTGCGACAATTCGGGGAGGGGAGGGTCGCGTATTCTGAGGTCCTTGTTTTATACCATAGGAGCCGTTGACATGTAGTTCCCTTATTTCGGGTCAGATTAGGGAACCTCTGTCGTTTTACCTGTCCTTTCCCTTACGGCCCAACCTCGGTTCATTGACTTCTAGCGGAAAAGGAGAGGTAATGACGCGGCCTCAGGGTGATTGTATTAAAGACAAGTTTTTGTGCAAATACTGACGGTATTTGAAGCCAATCAGGTGGTGTGCTAGGGGTGGCAGTCTGCCAATTTCGGGGCTAATCACTCGGAAGAGTGGGAGTGCAAAAATAGAGGAGAGAGAGAGAGAGAGAGAGAGAGAGAGAGAGAGAGAGAGAGAGAGAGAGAGAGAGAGAGAGAGAGAGAGAGAGAGAGCGCAACGGCAGGCTAAATAGTACACGTGCAACAGAGAGGGTGGCAGTGTATTCAAGAAAGGCTATTTAGTGCATTACACAGTAAAGGGCATTCACGGGTCTGCGTTAGAATTTTGTAATCATGCAGTTTGAGCATTAGACAGGGTAGAGGGGACGTGCCTTGAGAAAAAGGAAAGAAGAAAAGGAGGTACCATTTTGTCGCACTTTCTCGCATTCTCGGTCCTTCGACCAGTTGGGTCAACGCCTCAGTCACACACACGCATTCCCTCATAGTTTCGCATCATACGTGACATGGGTTCATTCGTCCGGTCTGGTTTAAGGGTGATCACTTTTTATCAGGTTGTGCTAATTTTTCGGGTTTATTCGATACGTGAGTAGTTTGCAGGCGTGCTTAGACACCACCTTGCGGCGCTAGTCCGCTTCGTGTATTAGACATGGCAAGGCTTCAGATCTTCGCTACACCTCGGCTGTAATCTCTGATGTAACCTGCAGAGGGGGAAAAAAGGGGGGGGTGGGGGAGACAGCATTCGCGCATATTCAAATACATGGATTCATAAGTCCTTTACTTACCTCTTACTCGTCTTTCCTCCTCGGGGCAGGGTCCCCGGGGATATGGTTTCTGGAGTCGAGGGGGGTAGTGTGTCCATATAGGTCGTGTGCGGGGAAACGTAAAAGGGAAACCAGAGGTGTTTAGTGCGAGGTATCTAGTCAAAGGATGTATCTCACTATCGGGATCCAAAACCTCTTTCAACGCTGTGGCGTTCTAAGGTTCTTCGGTTCTTGGGTCAGCTCCGTTCCCTGATACTTTGGAACGTTGTACTTTATATCATTTACATTATTTCATTTCACCCTCCTTTTACATTCCCTCATTTACACAGTTCGTTTTACCCATCCTTGGAAGTCAAGGTCTTCCTCTACGCGAGAGTTCATGGGTCAGTCGCGTACTTTGAAGGCGGAGTGTCGTGTTGTCGATCCGATCCGTCCTCCAGGGCTGGGCAACCATCTTCTTTTAACCTTAAAGAGAGAGCAGAGTAGGGTGCACAGAAAAGAACTTTCCCACCGATCCCACATTTTTAAAATAAAGCATGCAATACCCGTCCATAGTTTCAAAAACTTTATTTTGCAAAATCATTTCAGCATGTGGATTATGAGGGTGCGGTCGTATTTGGCCGGTCGTGGCAATGGCTAAAGTGCGTACAGTGGGGGGTGTCGTTTTGCAGCAATAAAAATATCGGAAAGTTTTACTCATTCATTTGTAAGAAACTAAAACGTCTACTAATTGGCTGGGGGTTCGGGGGCATTTATTTTCATAATTTAGAAGCATAATCATAATAGTTGTAATCAGATTTCCTATATGCATACCGTACGTGTGCGTCGTAAATGAGGTTTACATCAGTTATAAAAATATAATACATTGTACATTTGTAATCAATATTTGTAACGGGGATCCTTTCGTACTGTTCGTCGAGTGAGTTCTCCTTGTCTTTTCTAGCCAAGTGTACAAAGGATCATATAAAATCTCAGAACATCAAGTTTATATTAGTGCGAAGGAACACCACGAGGTGTTCGTAAGTTCCGATTGATACCAGCGCCATTTTGGGCGGGGCCGGCTCAGTCCGGAAGCAGCATCAGGGGGAAATGTTTCCCATTACTGGCAGTTTGGACCAGAGTCCTTTTCGGCAGTTCTAGAATTCATGCTAACAGAAGGAGTGGCAATGTCATGTTTGTTTCGTTGGCGATCAAGGCAGCCGTCCCTTACCGGAAGCCTGCAAAGGCCGAAGGTTCCGCCGGGGACCTTTGTAGGATCTTCAAGGCTGCGGAGATGCTGTCGGAGGTGGGGGCTCGTGCTCCAGGGGGCAAATGTTCGAGTTATATTGCTGGTCAAAGTTACTCTAGTGGCCGGGGCCCTTCCAGCGGACCCAGACGCCATTTTGAGGCCCTCCAGGGGCCACTCTCGTCGAGTTTGCAAGAGTGGAAGAGACCCTTCGGAGTGAAAGGAAGAGGGCTCTGTTTTGTGAGAGCGGGACGTTCGGCTGGGGTGCAGCTGTGATGCCCCCACCTGGGGGCGAGGGAGACTCGTTCGCGCCGTCTCCTTCTCCCGGTGCACTCCATGCCGCTCCTTTTCATCGCCCCGCATGAAGGTCTCTCCACATCCGGTGTTCCCCAAGTCCTGTGTTCAGTGCTGTGGGAGTATGGCCACCTGTGGCGCGCATTCGGCGCGGCACGAGTATCAGTGCAGTCATTGCAGGTTCGGTGTTCCGAAAATATGGCCACCATTGCACGTTCGGTGCTGCGCAAGTACTGGGGTGCCACCATGGTGTGTTCGGCGCTGTGGAAGTATTGGCACCATCGCCTGACTGGGGGTGTTCGGCGTCGGGCCGGGGGCTGGGAGACCTCCTATCGGTGGAGGTGGGAGAGGCTCGTCCGCGTCGCCTCTCCCTCCCAGCCCAATTTGGACAAATTGTTGTGGAGGTACGTGCAGGACATCCCGCCGTCCAGAGCTGCTGCGGCTGTTACGGAAGAGAAAAGGAAGAGGTGCCTCGTTCTTCTCTGGACATGTGGTGGGACTACTTAAGTCTATCCAGGCCCGTTGCGGCTGGCCGAGGAGACATGTGGCGGGACTACCTACAACTGCCCGGGCTGCTGGCTCCTGCCTCTCCTCCGGCTCCCCCATACGTTAAGATTTCCTGACCAAGAGTTGGCGGCCGGGCCCGCCTTATATGGGTTGCCGTTGGTTGGGCGTAGCCGTAACCCTGCCCTACTTTGGAAGGTTCCAGAATGGGGGGGGGGGGCGAATGTTCTGTTTGACTTTCATTTTCTACAGTTTACCGTTATTATTCCTTGTTTGTTGTGCTAAATTAAAAGTTCAAGTTCATTAATGGTCTACGGATTTTGTTTTACCATTTCTTTCTTTCCAGGTTGCTTTTATGCTAAGTTTCTGCTAACAGAGGTTGAGTAACACGGAAACACGTGTAGAGGGATGACGCAGATTTGTACATTACATACACACAAACTCAGACGGGGGACAGTACAAGTACGACATACAAAGACCCAAGACGAATATAAAACAGTTAGTGGTCATAATTATCTCTTTCCGTCTGTGAATTTGAAACGAGGCTGGGTTCCCGTCTTGACGTTGCCCGACCTAGGAGAACTTGAGCATGTCGCTGAAATTTTCCTGGCGAAATCTGTGCCATCGGGCATAATCAAACGTGGTGGTTCTGTCTGGTCTGTCTATGTAAGTCGGGTTCTTCTTTGTCTCGCGCTTTTTCTCGTACTGCCGGTCTGTCGTTCCTGTCGGCCCTTTGCCTTTACTCACGCTCAGTAGAGTCGGGCATTGGGCTTTCCAGTGTCCGACATACCTACAAAAAGCGCATTGGTCTGGCCCTAAGTCTGGTCGTCTTTTGCATAGTGTCGGGGGATAAGTTGTGGGTAGCGGTGTCCTGGGGTTGTCCTGTCGGTATATTTCTCTACTTGGTTTGTCCTCGTCTTTTCTCTGTCGTTGCATAGCCTCTCTGCGCCACATACCGAGACTGTCGAGCATAATTGGCGTTGTCTTATTATTTCGAAGGGCTATTTCTAACGTTTCTATTTTATCAAGGTCAAAGGATCCTGTCAGTGGCCACTGTTTGTCTTGACTCTCTTCGGTATACCTGTGCCACAATTTATTATAGGCTATGGTGACTAATCCATAGTTTATGAACATGTCCTTATTAGGGGTGCCTTCTAGTGGAGCTATATGGTCCACCTCTAATACACGGTCCGGGCTAAACAGGCTATTAATCAGTGGGGAGAAGACAGACATGACGGCTCGTAACGAGGGACTAAAAAGTCAGCACTGCCTATCTTATCACTAGGTGCAAAGACTGGACAGAATATTTCTATTCAACGTTGTTTGCAGGCAGTGAATACCTCATGGATCAAAAAATAACAAAAAGACCAATAAATAACAATGGGGAGAATGAGTAGGTCCGCAAAGATCTGCGTTACCTACCCTTTTCACTATCTGCAAAAAGGGTGGTCTCTTCCCTGTTTGCAGACAGGGAATCTCCAGGAAACAATAGTTTTGCGAACAACAGTTCAGTTTCAAGTAATTATTGAGTGGGGGAGAAAAAATAAGCACGGCTGCTGCCCTACCTATCCTCCACTGCTTGCAAAGAGAGAGCCCGTTGTTTCTCCGTTTGTAGACAGTGAATCTCCAAATAAATAAAGAGCAATACTAGTATTTTTAAACAATCAAACAATCAAGCAATCATTTCGCAATTTGTCGTGATTACACGACCTTACCCGGACCATGTGGACAGTTTCTTGTCTTCCGAATCCAGCGCCCGATCGTCCTCTTTTTCTCGTATTTCTCACGGCACTCCTGATGGTCCCCAGTCAGGACCGTAGATCACTCGAGAGAGGTCTGTTCGGAACTAGTGAAGTTCGGATGATCGGCTGCCAGACGAGGGTCTATTGGGCAAGAGCTCTCCCGATCGTTGCAGTCGTTCACTCTGTCGTCGGGACCTCTCCCACTGGATCCACGAGTCGCTGATGGGCCCCACGCTTGGGACGCCAATTGTTAAAACCTGAGTCGGGTCGGGGACAATCGATATTTGCCCGGCGGTATTGCCTCTGTGACCCTCTAGTTATTTAATCAATGAAGAGGCAGGCGCTGGAGACTGGAAAGCAGGAAACAAGGTTTTTATTCTCTCCGGAGGAGAACACAACGAAACGGACAGAAGGTATCGTTCTGAGGTGCTCTAACTGCATCCCTGAGGCCTGGCCTCTTATACACACGTTTATGACTTTATTGTAGATTACACATTCATGTTAAAGCTTTGATGTATGGAAAAGACATTCCCGGAACTCCCCTTTGGGCCCGTTCCCACACACATTTACAGTTGAAGTCCCCACCCTAGTCACAACAGGTGATGAGTATCACGCAGCCGGATATTCCGCCGATTCACGGAATGTGGGGGGTTTGATCGGATCTCATGGAGTGGGGGCTTTGATCAACCCGGGGATCCTTTGATGGGGGAAGCTTTCTATTGTACGGGGAGGGGCAAGGAATGGTATCGGCAGAGCTGGGTGTCGGCCTGGGAACGGGGAAGACAAAACGGGCACACAGGGGAAAAAGGGGGTTTGCATCTAAGGGCCGGAGATCATGAAAGGGAAGCAGGGAGGTGTCGCGCTGGGAACAGGATGAGGGCCTGGGGCAGAGCAGCGCCGAAGAGGGGTTTATGACTCAAGGCAGGTGCAAGCAGGGGGTGGTCAGCGTGCAGGCTTAGTGAAGGCGAAGGGCTATGTCAGGGGCCAGCGGCGTGCAAATGGGTTCGTTCTGCTCGGGGCATCTTAAAAAAAATGGCGGGCGCGCACGACAAAAGTGTGGCATCAGGGGAAGAGGCAAGATGGCGCAGATAATGTTCACCAAAACGTGAACACCCTGCTGCACCCCTGAAAAAGAAATTTGGGGGCATATGGCGCACATACATGCCCTAAGGGCATGTATGGGCGTCATATGGCACCTTTTGTTTTTTGGAAAAAAAGCTTTTTGAAAAGAATTCGCAAATTACCACCAACTAGAAGTTGGTGGTAGTTTGCAAATCCTTAATGGCATTTTTTGCATATTTTTTGTTTGATACATTGCATTTAAGGAATCGCAAAATTTGCAAATCCTTCAGTACAATCGCAAAATAAGGAATAGCAAATTTTGCTATTCCTTATTTTGCATCAAACTTGTTTGATACATACCATTTGTCTAATTAGCATTCGCAAAGGCCGAAATTCGCAGAATTTTGACCTTTGCGAATGCTAATTAGCTTGATACATATGGCCCCAAGTGAGGCCTGTCTTGCAACATGGTGCATCTTTTGCATCACTGCTGCATCGGTTTCATGTGGCACGTTTTTTTTACACCATGACACATCTGCCTAAATGCATCAATTTGTAATTTTGTCGCCTCATAGCAAATCTTTTGCACCGCCGCTGCATCAGAAAAGTGACGCACAGTGGCGCAAAAGAGGCATACACCTATCATAAATCTGTCCCTAGCATTTTAAATGATTAATTCAGGATGACGATAAGGTGTGGCCTATCCAGAGGTTTGTTTAAGGTGAGGCCTACTCAGGATTGCAGATTAAAGTTACGCTTGATGAAGAATACAGAGGAGATAATACATGTAAAGGCCTACCAATGAAGTAAGTAATGTCCACTTTATTGCGCCAGTCATCATAAATGTATCCCTAAGCTTCTTATCTTGTTACAGATGAACCGCCATATGTATCATCAAACTATTTTGCATTTCCTAAATAGCGAATTTTAAGGAATAAATAGCGATTCTTTACCATTCCTAATTTGCAATGAGCAAATTGCTAATCGCAAATTACCCATTCATTTCCATGGGCCAGGAGGCCCATAGGAATGAAGGTGCAATTTGCGATTAGCAATTAGCTCATCGCAAATTAGGAATTTTTCCAAGGGTGCAGGGGTGTCTCAAGAACACCCTGCTGCACCCCCTGAAAAAGAAATTTGGGGGCATATGGCGCACATACATGCCCTAAGGGCATGTATGGGCGTCATATGGCACCTTTTGTTTTTTGGAAAAAAAGCTTTTTGAAAAGAATTCGCAAATTACCACCAACTAGAAGTTGGTGGTAATTTGCAAATCCTTAATGGCATTTTTTGCATATTTTTTGTTTGATACATTGCATTTAAGGAATAGCAAAATTTGCAAATCCTTCAGTGCAAATCGCAAAATAAAGAATAGCAAATTTTGCTATTCCTTATTTTGCATCAAACTTGTTTGATACATACCATTTGTCTAATTAGCATTCGCAAAGGCCGAAATTCACAGAACTTCGGCCTTTGCAAATGCTAATTAGCTTCATACATATGGCCCCAAGTGAGGCCTGTCTTGCAACATGGTGCATCTTTTGCATCACTGCTGCATCAGTTTCATGTTGCACGGTGTTTTTTACACCATGACACATCTGCCTAAATGCATCAATTTGTAATTTTGTCGCCTCATAGCAAATCTTTTGCACCGCCGCTGCATCACAAAAGTGACGCACAGTGGCGCAAAAGAGGCATACACCTATCATAAATCTGTCCCTAGCATTTTAAATGATTAATTCAGGATGACGATAAGGTGTGCCCTATCCAGAGGTTTGTTTAAGGTGAGGCCTACTCAGGATTGCAGATGAAAGTTACGCTTGATGAAGAATACAGAGGAGATAATACATGTAAAGCTCTACCAATGAAGTAAGTGATGTCCACTTCATTGCGCCAGTCATCATAAATGTATCCCTAAGCTTCTTATCTTGTTAGAGATGAACCGCCATATGTATCATCAAACTATTTTGCATTTCCAAAATAGCGAATTTTAAGGAATAAATAGCGATTCTTTACCATTCCTAATTTGCGATGAGCAAATTGCTAATTGCAAATTACCCATTCATTTCCATGGGCCAGGAGGCCCATAGGAATGAAGGTGCAATTTGCGATTAGCAATTAGCTCATCGCAAATTAGGAATTTTTCCAAAGGTGCAGGGGTGTCTCAAGAACACCCTGCTGCACCCCTGAAAAAAAAATTTGGGGGCATATGGCACACATAAATTTTAACAACATTCCTTTACCTCAAAAACGATTTTCAAGTCATAATTTGAAAACACTGCCCACGGGGAAATGACTTAAAATGTCCTTAAGACACATGAAAGTGTTTTTTTAAAGCCTTTGCAAGTTTTTGGGTCACTTTTAACATGGCTATGTAACTCAAACAGTCAAAATCTAAATTTACCATGCACAGGTGGGACCATATTTACAAGGAATGTGCCCCACGGGGAAAGGTCTTTTAATGTAATATGGGAAAAATGACATCAGAGACACTGAAATGCCTTATAAAGAAGCATACACCATTATATCCTTGTCATAAATTTACAAACCATTCCTTTTCCCCAAAAACGATTTTCAAATCATAATTTGAAAACACTGCACATGGGGAAATGACTTAAAATGTCCTTAAGACACATGAAAGCGTTTTTTGATTGCCTTTCCAGCATGGTTGGGTCACTTTTAACATGGCTATGTAACACAAACATTCAAAATCTAAATTTGCCATGCACAGGTGGGAGCATATTTACAAGCAATTTGCTCCACAGAGAAAGGTCTTACATTAAAATGGGAAAAATAACATCAGAGACACTCAATTGCCTTATAATGAAGCATACACCATTATGTCCTTGTCATAAATATTATAACCATTCATTTTCCTCAAAAACGATTTTCAAGTCATAATTTGAAAAGACTCCACAGCTCCTATGCACAATAACACCCTGTCAGTACTAATACTTCACATTTTCTCCAATTACATTTTCTCAAAGAAACAAAATCTATTTGTAAAACACTTGAGACAAAGCAACATTTGAAAAACACAACTTTCTTCATAATTTTCTCCTTAAAGCACACTATTCTCTATCTAAATTAAAGAAATCTTTTCTCACCTTAGCAAATACTTTGAGTTTCAAAACAGTCTCAGAAACACACCAATTTGTCTTCAGCAGAGCAAAAGGTATGCACTCCAGAGTCTGCAGCTATCAAAAGCACAGAAATGCTGTAATTCTTCACACATATCTCTCATGTCACCCAATCAAAACTCTTCCCTCACTTTTTTTCAAATGAAAACCCTTCCCCCCTCTGCCCTTTCTGCCTTTTTTGCATGGCAACCACGTCTTGGAAGACCTCTGGTGTTTGCAAGTTCACACAACAATGTTGCAATTGAACTCTGAACTCTCAGTGCACCTCATATCCAGTGCATTCTTTCATTTAATGATTTTTTCTTGACCACTCAAAATACATCTTTCAAACAACTCATCCATGCACCCTAACTTTCTGTTTTCAGCAATCAAAATCCACCAATCACTGTTACTGCTTCATTAACACAGAAACTCCACAGTTTTTTTCATTTTAAACTCTTATTTTTTCAACTGCCATTTCATTGCCACACTTCATCTGACTGCAGGAGAACCTTCTCTCACCATGTTTTCTGTCTGGATTGTTGGACATAGTTACATCTATTGGGCTCAGAGGTATGCTGAGAACAGGAATTTACCTAACCTCAATTTACAAGATGTGGAAATTAAGTGGTTTGGCCACAGAGGATTAAAATGTCACCAATTGATACCATTGGTGAAAACCTTTATGCATTTGCCAAAACCGGACCTGTTAATTGTGCACTGTGGAGGTAATGATTTGGGCACTTTGACTGGGGTAGGTCTGGAAATGCTTTTAAAGGACACCTTTGAGCAATTGATGGCACTTTTTCCTCAGACTGCCTTGGTATATTCAAATATATGCCAAAGACAGAAATGGAGGTGGTCAAACCAATTTTGTCCACAAATTGAGAAGTCGAGGAAGCATGTAAACAAATCTGTTTCAGCTTACATGAGAGACCATGGAATGGGCTCCCTGTACAACAATAACTTGCGTTACTACATGCAAGATATCTACAGAGGAGATGGAGTTCACTTCTCAGATGAGGGCAACAGAATTTTCATTCTGAATTTAAGACTGTGCATTGGTACCTACTTATAAGTACCTAAATGTACCATAAACCCAAAAGCTCTTCTCAGAGCTACCCTACATCTGATCACTCACAATTATTATTTTACTCTAACATTTTTCACTAATTTTCAACAAAGTACGCTCCCTGGGGCGCTACCCGGTACGCGAACCGGGAGCTAACCTCGCTAAATTTTTTAAAAAATGTTTTTTTTTCGCACATATGGGCCTCCTCAGCCACCCTCAGAAAACCTATGGGGTCAAGATAAGTCTACCGTGCCCCCTTCTACCCATTCTGAACATTATTTGCCCTCCATCTTGTATCTTAATTCGACCGAAACACAAAATGGTGGACTCCCGGAACGCTTAAGGTTCGCGAACCGGGGCGCTCACCAGTTCGCGTACCGGGTCGCTCCCTGGGAAGCGCACCATCAAAAAAGGTGGGAAAGTAGTTGACAGAAAAGCGACTGGAGACAATTTCACCAAATATAGATTAGCTCATACTACATACCAATGCCTACCATTTTCACAAATTTGATTGAAATTCCATTTAACCATTTAGCCTGTAGACCTCTCTAAATACCCTGAGGTAAATTACTTCACAAAACACATCTGAAGTGTTGGAATTGACAACCAATTAAAATGTTACTTTCATTTTCTACTTTTTTTACCTGACATTTGATTGGCTATGTACCTGAATATATATAAAGGAAGAGAGAGAAACACAGCCATTTTGACTACTACTTCCTGAACTACATTGCAAGATCATTTTCACTCACAACTTAAACTTGTTTTTAGAAGGTGAGATATTATTTTATAAATTTGAAAACATTTTCAGATAGTTATATACTATCCCTCTGTAAGAGTTAGACATTGAGAAAGGCTTCTTTATTATAATTATGGATTGATTTAGGTTTCTGTGGTATAATTATGAATTTACTTAGGCTTCTTCACAGGCACTTTTTAATAGTACTACTTCACGCCTGAAACCATACAGTGCCCATAGATTACTTCTCTGTTATAAACTCACAAGTACCTGTCTGAACTTAAACCCAACAGTGCCCTATCTCTACTGATATATTTATTTTTTATGCAAATTACAGCAATAAAATGGAAGGTGAGCAGAATGTTTCCTTCGAAATTGTTCTGGAGAACAACACAGAAAAAGATATTGAGGACAATGATGACTCAGATTTCATGGATGAATCACGGGACCATGAATTAGTTCAATGTGTAGAATCTGTGGATCATTTACTTCATTATGATGACGGTCAAATGTGGGAACTTATGTTCACTCAACAAGAGGACATATCGGACAGTCAAATGCTAGACGTTCTATTAAATTTTGAAAAACAATCCGAAAAATAAAATTGTATGTAATATTAAAAAATTGTTTGAGTCTTTAATCATTTTTATATGTAATTCATAAACTAGTTAAATGTTAGAAATGTTATTACATTGTCAAACACAATCACAATAATAAATAATTGCTTAAAAAATAAAAAAATAATCAACAAAACCAACAATCAATTAACATACAGTATTTGAAAAGTCTATCATTCTTTTTTCCTTATAGTACGCTGCCCAGAACGCTTCCCGGTTCGCGAACCGGGCGCTACCCACGCAAAAAAACAAAAAAAAAATGTGGCCCTTTTAAAGCCTCCACATTAAACCTAGGGGGTCAGGGAGGATCTACTATGCCCCCTTATGGTCATTTCCCCCTTTGTTTTGGCCTCCTCTTGTCTCTCAATCCTACCGAGAGACAAGATGGCGGCGGCTCCGGACTGTTTAGAATGTTGACAGACACCGGAGAGCCAATCAGCTTCGCTACGCGAAGTTCCGTTACGCGTAAAGTCCGCGAACCGGAGCGCTGCCCGGTCCGCTGTTACAGATATATATCTTTTTTTGAACGTTAATTTCTCAAAATCCACTGAAGCACATATATTGAGGTCTAGCAAAGGCACATCGGGCTACCAGTCCCTACAATTTTGCCAAGTTTTGTGGAAATCCATTCAGCCGTTCGGGCTAAAAGTGAGGCCAACCGCCCTATGGAAAACTCAATGTTAAAAACACGTTTTGGGACCCCCCTTTTTTCTCGCCCCCCCCTTGACGAACCCCCCCCAAATTTCCAGGGGCTGCTCAGAAACAAAATGTTCCATTTTCCAGAAAATTTCAGCCAATTCCGTCCACAAACGCCAAAGTTATTAGACATAGAATTTTCAAAAATCCCATAGGGAAAAAATCCTAACTATATATACCTACTGGCGACCGCCAGTAGGTAATATATATATATATATATATATATATATATATATATATATATATATATAACCCACAGCAGCTTTCTTCAAAGAAAGTACTCGCACTCAGAGTATGCCACAGTTTACTTAGCAAAGGGTTATAAATTTGCTGAGGGACCTGCTCGGCGTTTATCTCGCCATCTGTCTACGGGCCACGGACTTTGTGCAAACAGGTCGTTTGGAGAAAAAAAAAAAATATATATATATATATATTCACTGAAATAAACATAGGTTTTAGGGGTGTTATAGTTAGCTGGACATTTCACTCGTACAAAACCATTGGAATTCCTCCGTTATAGTTAGTTGTACTAACTATAACTCACGCACCCGCAATCCAATGCTGATGATGTCACATATTACATAATTCATGACATGGTATTGATCTTTGTTAGCATGTATGAGTGAATATATAGGTAAGTGTTTAGATGTGTGGGTAGATGTAGGAATCACTGAGTGGGTTTTTAGAAACTTGTATTGGTGTGTCAATGGTTTCAAATATGGTACTCCATATTTTATAATGAGTGTTGACAGGTTATACTAGTGTATGATGAGATGTATCAGATTGTCACATGGATGATGTCATCAGTGATGTCATCAGTGATGTCATTTGAGATGTCATCAGTGATGTCACTGACCATGTCATGAATGATGTGATATGTGACATCATCAGCAGTGGATTGCAGGCGCGCACGTTATATGAAATGTCTAGCCAACTATAACACCCCTAAAACTTATGGTTTTTTCAGTGAATTGCAAAGGTTTTTTTAAATGCTAATTCCTAACTATAACATGTCTGAAACCTATCCTTTTTTCAGTGAATTTCAATGGTTTTGTAAATGTCCATTTTTAAATGTATTAATTTTTATATTTATTTTTTTTATACTGATTTACTACATTTTTTTAAACTATTTTTAGATATTTTATTTTTTTAATTACATTATAATTACATTATACATTACATTACAAAATATACTTTCTCAGAATGAATTACTTTAGTTTAAATACTTTTCAAATAGGCAATATACTTTTAAGTACAGGAGTTACAGTTGTTGCAATGGGCAACACAATTTCAAACACAATGCAACATTGAGCTCAATATGAATTTCTAGTTAAATTCAATTAGTTACTTTATGGATTACTTTTCTAACCATAGAACTGGAACCTAGATTCAGTCCTGGGACATCTCCTGTAAACAGTTGAGTAAAAGCGTTTTGGTTACAGTAGTGATTTTTAAGGAATATTATTGTATTTTAAAAGTTGACAGAAACTTTTTCACATAGAATCACCAATGCTATCCTATGGGAGGAAATTCACTTAGCAGGTAAGTAGTGTTATCGTTACTTTTTTTAACTCAGTGGTGGATCCTCGATCCAGCACTGGTGCATCACCTGTAAACAATTTAAAGAATGTGTTTAAGTCAAACAGGCAATTTTTATTAAGGAATATTTGTAGTTTGTGAAAATAGACACAGAAACTTTTCTGGTGAAAACCAGACAATGGATTCCTATGGAAGGAAATACAAGTTACTAGTAAGTACGGTTAGAATTACTTTTCAGGTTCAGTGCTGGGCTAAAAGATGCAGCACTGGGTTCTCTCCTGATAACAGGTGAGTAAATCGGAATTCGTTGTTCGGATGATTTTAGGTGAATATTTTAAAGTTCCAAAACTCCACACTTAGAAGAATTTCCAAGTGAAACCAGTCAATGTTAGCCTATGGAAGAAAATTCAAGTTACTGGTAAGTACGGTTAGAATTACTTTTCAGGATCCGTACTGGGCTCAAAGATGCAGCACTGAGGTCTTTCCTGATAACAGGTGAGTAAATCGGAATTCGTAGTTCGGCTGATTTTAGAGGAATATGTTAAAGTTCCAAAACTCCACACAGAAGAATTTCCAAGTGAAACCAGTCAATGTTAACCTATGGAATGTAATTCAAGTTACTGGTAAGTACGGTTAGAATTACTTTTCAGGATCAGTACTGGGCTCAAAGATGCACACTGAGGTCTCTCCTGATAACAGGTGAGTACATCGGAATTCATAGTTCGGCTGATTTTAGAGGAATATTTGTAAGTTTCAAAAATCGACACTTAGAAACTTTTTCGGCAAAAAGCAGGCAATGATATTCTATGGAAGGTAATTCAAGTTACTGGTAAGTACGGTTACAATTACTTTTTAGGATCAGTACTGGGCTCAAAGATGCAACCCTGAGGTCTCTCCTGATAACAGGTGAGTAAATCGGAATTCGTAGTTCGGCTGATTTTAGAGGAATATTTGCACAATGGTGAAGGAAGGGGGTGGGGCTTGAGGTGACGTGTCTGCAAACACACCCTAGTTGGAGAATTAATTCCTCCTCAATCCCGAGGGTCTCTAGGGGCCAACAAGCCCACCAGTTATCTCCAGTATGCGCCAGCTCGCTGCGTTGCAGAGAGGTGTTCAGCGGCCACGCTCCTTTTTACAACACTCTGCAACCCAGCTCCGTGGCGCTCACTGGAGGTACCTGATGTGCTAGTTGGCCCCCAGGGACCCTCAGGATTGAAGAGGAATTAATTCCTGAACTTAAAACGTGCCACAGGGCGTGTTTGCACATATATCACCTCAGCCCCCCCTCCCTTCATCACCTTGAAGATGTGGGATTACCTCCCCTTGAATCCTGAGGCTTCCTGGGGTGCAACTAGCCTACCAGCTGCCTCCATTAAGTGCCACAGAGCTGCGTTGCAGAGAGGTGTAAAAAGGGGCGTGGCCTCAGAACACCTCTGTGCAACACAGCCCCCTGGCGTATACTGGAGGTTCCTGGTGGGCTAGTTGGCCCCAGGGACCCCCAGTATTCAAGGGAAATTTGTTCCCCATCTGCAAACGCGCCAGTTTGCATAGTGCTGCAGCGAGGGGGCGGGCCTCAGTGCAATGCTGTTTTTTTCTTGTTTTTTTTCTCCTATTTTTTTGGTCCTGGGGACCCCTTCCCCCAGGGCCTGACCCCTTCTTTAATAAAAAAAAAAATCATTTGGAAAGGGGCCGCGTTATACAGGGTGTAACTTTATGGACACACTACAGGACCCAGAATGCTTTACCCCAAGATGGGTGTGGGATGTAATTTAAATCTGTGGGTGTGTCCTCATGCATCTGTCGAGCCTTTGAGGAAGAAGCAATTCAGCTTTGAAACGCGTCAGGGTTTTTCGACATGCTGTAATGCCAACAGCGCTGCGGGATGTTTACCTTATAAAGGATTGCTACACCAACTTTTTTTAAGTGCATTTCTATAAGAGGGACACTTGGAGCATCAATATATATATATATATATATATATTGAAGCTCTGTGGTCCCCTCAATTGTCCAAAAGGAAGACTCAAGCACTCCGGGTAAGGCGACAAGATTTTATTAGCGCCTACAGCAAACGTAAACTGACAGACGCGTTTCAAACAAAGTCCTTCCTCAGTGTCAGCGATGCGCTGTTCACGGCTCATTTTTGTAAACGCCCTCACTGAAAGTGAGAGCGGACTTGATTTTCATACAGAGATGTTTGTTAAGGAACACTCGGTGGAACGTGGCAGCCATAGTGCATGTAATCAAACATAAATGACATGTTATATATACCGTATATTCTGGATGATTATACAATCAGTATGGACTGACAGCCACTGCCAGATGCAAATTAAATGCAAGAGAAATAATACTATTTCGCCGTGGATCGGCATAGTTCTGGCTAAATCCCCAACTTAAAATTACAAACACCATAAATTCACAGCCTTTAGCCGCATGTCGCAAAACAGAGGTAAATTACAATCTAGCCGTGTATCGGCAGAGCTCCGGCAACACAGTTCATACTGTATCCCGGAGAAGATTACATATCCGACTAATTCATACCGATTAGTTAGCAATGAGGTAGGAAAGAGATTTGATATATTTACATATAGCAGTTTGTCAACAGACATAATACTGTTATCAAAATATACCATGAGTGAAAAACAAATTACAATAGAAAATGGAAAATGTACTGAGATACTGAAATCGCTTTGTCTATCGAGACTATGACCAGCAATGTAAATATGTGAGGACAAGTCAAATGTATCATTAATTCTATACAAATAGCATTATAATTTCGGACATCATGAAAATTACATTGTAAAAGGTTCATTCGATCATTCAACAAAGAAGGAATAATCAATAGAAATAATATCCCAGAGATCTTTTGGAGAAATGACTCATGTTAGTGTCTAGTTTCATGAGTTGCTACTATGCAGTTTCATATACTCATATCTATCTGTTCCTCCGTATTCATGCCTGGGATTTATTACACAAGTTTTGTCATGAGGGAATATTTACAATGTGTTGGGGGACATATTTCAGGAGACGGAGGATCATCTACCTAGATGTACTGTGAATTCTTCCCCCATGTTAAGCCCTAAGGGACTTTTAGTCTGTAGATCTATAATAAATCTGGAATACACCCAAACCCGTATCGACTTGTTCAAACTGACCCGCAAAATGAAATTACACAAGTTTCATAAGATGAAACCTCAATCTGAGGGCACAAAGAAAACAAAAAAGAAAACCACAGCGTGTCCAACAGACGTCTTGTCTATTAAGGATCTTCATACAATACAAGCCTTGGAGGATCTGAGAACAGAACAACTTGTTAAAAGTGCCGGTAACATCACCGGGACACCTGGGGCACATAACATTGAGCAACAATCACCAATTACAGATTTTAAGGCTCCATCTCAGTTTAATCCTCAGATGACATATGATGCAATAGACACTTTTGCAGACGCTGTGACACAGGATCTGATGAATTACATTACATACCTCATTGATAACTAATCGGTATGAATTAGTCGGATATGTAATCTTCTCCGGGATACAGTATGAACTGTGTTGCCGGAGCTCTGCCGATACACGGCTAGATTGTAATTTACCTCTGTTTTGCGACATGCGGCGAAAGGCTATGAATTTATGGTGTTTGTAATTTTAAGTTGGGGATTTAGCCAGAACTATGCCGATCCACGGCGAAATAGTATTATTTCTCTTGCATTTAATTTGCATCTGGCAGTGGCTGTCAGTCCATACTGATTGTATAATCATCAAGAATATACGGTATATATAACATGTCATTTATGTTTGATTACATGCACTATGGCTGCCACGTTCCACCGAGTGTTCCTTAACAAACATCTCTGTATGAAAATCAAGTCCGCTCTCACTTTCAGTGAGGGCGTTTACAAAAATGAGCCGTGAACAGCGCATCGCTGACACTGAGGAAGGACTTTGTTTGAAACGCGTCTGTCAGTTTACGTTTGCTGTAGGCGCTAATAAAATCTTGTCGCCTTACCTGGAGTGCTTGAGTCTTCCTTTTGGACAATTGAGGGGACCACAGAGCTTTAATTTATTACGCGTCTACCAGCGCGACACAGCACCCGCCACGAGTGCCCCGAGACCTCTGGTAGCATTGAGCCTTTTTTTTATATATATATATATATATATATATATATATATATATATATATATATATATATATATATATATATATATATATATATACATACACACACACACACACATTTTGCCAAAGATGCTCAGGTCCCAGACAATAAACCGGAACTGGAGACACTTACGAATAAACCTAGCAGGAGCTGCAGTTGAGGCCGCACTTCTGTAACTTCTCAAATTTCCTGAAATCCTTGCCTGAATTAATGGGATTGCATTGACTAATGAGATCTCAACCACGTCTGTTCTGGCTAGAAGGGCAATAGTATAAATAAAAGCATTAGTTAGATCAGTAGGTTTCAGAGCTGAGACCTATTGGCTTTTCCAAATGCTTGTGTTTTCTTGTTTCATATTGGTCAAGCCTCAATTAAGTATAAAGCTAGAATTTAGTGTTCTCAAGGTTTTTTTTATTTACACACATCAATTACAAGGTCAACATCACTCATGCTTAGGCTTTTCAAGTTGACGTGTGGGCCATCTTTGTCCATGTGGCATGTTGGTGATCCATACGCTGAAACTGGGGCAACCTGTCGCCCCCTGCTGGAAAAGCCAGAGGAAGAAGTGGATAACAACTTGCCTTAACATTGCACAATCTTGACTTGCCCTCCTAACCTTGATATTACATAGGAAAGAGTGAGCAAGGGCCAATGGTTTTAACGCTCATGGTGTTTACAGTGCATATTTATAGGACGCATTATAGGATGAAGTGCAATCACAGCTTTTCAAGAAAAAGCAATTCCTTAAAAGCATCTGCGGAGGAGGTAACATTTGGAGAAAGGCCATCTTTTGCTTTGGCAAGAACGAAAGATAGAATACTTGTTGTAAACATGTCTGCTTGAACTTGGCAAGGAATGCAGTCATGTTGCACAAAAGTAGATTCCACACTTGTCTTGACTCAGCAGGATCGGGCTGGGACAGGATATAGGCCCAGGCACGAAAATAAAAGTGTCTCACACTAGCTAATCAGGTACCAAAAAACGCGGCCAGCATTTGTAAATCAAGACTGTTTTGAACTTGTAAAGACAACTTGTATAGGTGTTTTGCAAGTTGTCTGAGATTGCATGCGTTTGTGCTTGATAAAGGCAATGTTTGTGGTAGTCTCAGGGAAATCCACAGTAAAAACAGACACACAAACAGCCATAAAATGACCCACACACTGATCTGTCAGACCAGCCCTTCTGGAATCCTGTTTGTCAGCATCTCGTGTGCGTCTCAGGCCCTCATTATGCTGGATGCCAGTAATAACAGGTCACCGCTTCTGCTTTCAACGCAGGAAGGGCGTCCTACTGAGGCAGCGATGCAGGAAGTAGTAGGCCTCTATGGAATACTATAAATATTTTCTTTCATTGAGTTAGTTTCAGTGAGTTTTGGCTGCCACCTCAGGCATGTATGCCAAAAAGTAGTCCATGGTGGGAGATAATTTAGATGGTATGCTATTGTGCAGTGCAGCACCTCATGCTTGTGCAACCATGTTGTTTGAATTCTGTACACTATATTCAGAAATAAATCAAAATGCCCGCATGATAATTAGATGTTTTAAAAAAATTAAAATAGCCTTCTTGCTATTGGTCCAGTAATAGTGTGTTACATATAACACATCTGATGACTCAAGCATAAAACCAAACAAATAGAAAACGAACATTATCAGCTCTGTGTTAAGTCTGCCATAGTCAAGAGCAAAAAGTAAGAACATTTCTGGTATGACAGAGACACAAGCTACAGCTCATGCCAGGTGCCCCCAGATGTGCATCATCCAGTGCTCCTCGGACGCAAATGACGCAGAGCCTCCTGGTGCATGGGGTTATGCACGTTTGCTGGTTTGGGTGCCCAAGTCTATTTTTGTGGCTCAGTGTGCGCTGGTGCAAATGGTACAGGTATTTTGTTCTGCGTGCACATGTGCATGTTCTTTGTGTGCAAGTGTACCTGCCTTTGGTGTGTCTGTGAGTGCATGATCTAAAGCCAAACCTATAGGTTGCATTAATATATGTAGACTTATTTCTCATTCTTACATTGTTTTTATAGCATACAGACCCGAGAGTATGAGTATGATGTACCCTTATTGCGACGATTTAGTGTCTTTGTAGTGTAGTAAATAATAGTTACTCATGTAGAAGCAAGTGATTGGAATAGTGGTTCTGCTGCTTTGCTAGATTCCTCAAGGGCGTGAGTCTGTGCTGATGAGGTTGTGAAGAGCCTAACGAGGTGAAGTCAAAGGTCTAATGTTTTGTTTATACTTCCAGCATTATGTATTGTAATGATTTATTTGTGCTTTATTTTATTTTATTGTACTTCAAGCTTTACCATGACCATTGTTTAACAGTATTTCCGCTGCAGGATTGTTCATGTAAAGCTGGCTCCTACCAGCATTCCCCCGACCGTGTATTTATTTATACCTCCTTTTGTTTCATTGGATAGCTTTCAGTAGGACATCTGGAGAACACAAAGACCAAGGGCTCCGGTAGTTTACACAAAAGAAGGCTTTCATTGAAAACAGGCAGACTAGATGCCATTCATGCTGGGTTAAAGTCCCTTTAGACTATCGCAAAGGAAAATATATCAAAAACGACAATGAGATAGGAAGCAGAGGACATCACTAAACATTGATATACTTGTTGGCACCAGGAAGCAAACTTGAGTTTCACAAACAAACCAGGGCCGGCTCTAGGCTCATGGTGGCCCTGTGCAGGGAGCGTAGGTGGGGGCCCCGGAAGAGGTGGTCCGGACAGGGCAGAGCTCAGGAAGGTGTTTTAATAATACGTCCAGAAAAGTCCTTAGATGATTGACCAGTACCTGCGGCTGCTCCTACCCTTCCGAATTCGTCTCAGAACGATACAATTTAGGAGGAGGAGGGCATTGTGACACACGACATGAGGGACTGGGCGCACAGACATGTTATGGATGTTTTTGAAAAATTGATAAAAAACTTCTTTATTTTTAATTGGATGGTGTGTACTTTTTTTTATATTTGGATGGTGTGTATAGTAATTTAATTATATGAACTTAGAAGACATTTATCAAGACGTTACTTAAGCAAACCACTTTGTTGTAACAGCATATTTATGTAAAACTCCATAACAATTAAGTGTGCCTTTCCCACTCTTCACGTAGTGATGTATTTGTGGGTCTTTGTTAGGGTTGACCACACAGGAAAGTGGGCACCAGCAAAACATAGAAATTTGGTACAACTGATGATGCAGTACAATAGCCACAACAGCCCTTTTCACCATGACTGAGCAGAAATGTCAAACCAAACAGATGAGCACAATAGTCATACTCGTGGCAGTGTAAGGGTGTGGCAAAAGGACTTGGGTTAATAAAGAGCAAAAGCAATAGGATGCATCTTTTGCTACCTGTTGTGTACCTACCCTACCAACACCTACATTTAAAGTCAGACTCACGTGATCAGCATTCACAGAGCAGAAATAAACAGCAGTACGAAACATAAACGCTAGCGGCGCGTTTTATAAAAGTGGTGGGCTGGCGCTATCATCTTTGTCTCTTCCGTGTTAAAAAACATAAGTGAACTTGTGTAATTTAACGTTCTCATGTAAAGCACCCCAAATCCTTCGGGTCTAGTTCGGATTATATAAAACTGCAAACATTACACGTTCCAAACCTGATGCTCAGGGGTGGGTCTTTAGTTTTCAGTAACCACCCGGCACCCCTCTTTCTGTACGGGTGGCGCCTTACCTGGAACCAACCACGGCCATCTTCCTTGCTTAGCAAAAAATTTGTTCCAATTCAGACGTGATAAATATGGCAGCGTATCGTATGTAAGTACTTTAAACACATACTGGAGCAGTGCTTAATTTGTAAAATATTAAGTGCAGGTGCTCAAATTTTTGGGGGAGGCCACACCCACTTTCCTAGCTCCACCCACTTCTCCCACAAGCTCCACACACTTACTCTTTTGGCTCTACTACCCACATACTCAACCAGCAGTTCTGAAAGCCAGATGTAATACCCCGTGATTCCATGATATATAGGGGATCATGTCATTAAAAAATAAACGTACTGGATAATGTCCGTAAAATATCAAGGTGCATTAGGCTTACACAGTCATCATATGCACTCTAACATCTTCCGAATTCACAGCCGACACACTGCCCCTAGTGCCCAAGCATAGCACAAATGTCTACTAACAATCACCATGTATAATCCAATTGTAGCCACAAGAGCTCTGATTGTTATTGTTATTGTTATTTGTGATTTATAACGCGCCCAATCACCTGCAGGTCTCTAAGCACTCGGGAATCGATGGTACAAACAACAACTTTAGCAACACAGAGAAAAAGCATCCACTAGCCTAGTTAGCGCTCACGGCCCTCCTGAACAACTGCGTTTTTAACCCCTTTCTAAAGCGTAGGAGGTTCTCTTCCCTGCGCAGCGACTCAGGTAATGAGTTCCATAGCTGAGGAACTAACACCGAGAAGGCTCTTCCTCCCTTGGTAACCAGTTTGTACCGCGGGCAGACCAATAGTTGAGAATCGGAAGATCTGAGGGTTCTCATTGGGCTGTACATCGCCACACGATCTTTGATGTATGCAGGTGCCATGCCATAGATGGCTTTGTGAGCAATGCACAAACTTTTGAATTCAACTCGTTCCTTAATAGGGAGCCAATGAAGGCTCTGTAACAGGGGAGATGCTTTGGCTCGTCTTGGCAGTCTAAAAATAAGACGAGCCGCATCATTCATCACCACCTGTAACCTATTTGTCAAGGTTTTTGGCAGGCCCAGATAAAGGGCATTACCGTAATCTAACCTTGAGATCACAGTGGCTGCGACAATAGAGCGCAGCATGGATTGAGAGATGACGGGTACTATCTTTCGTAGCTGTCTAATGATGTTAGTGCGGCTACCCACCACTGACAGGATCTGGTTGGCCATTGATAGGTCACAGTCTACTTTAATCCCCAGGCTCTTCACGTTCAGGCTGGGTTTTGGGGCCGGGCCTAACTCTGCGGGCCAGTAGAGGTCACACCATGGTGAGGTGGCGGATGGAATCACCAGTACCTCAGTCTTGTCTGGGTTGATTTTTAGAAGATTTCCTGTCATCCATTGGACCGTGTATCTCAAGATGTTCTGAGTTTGGAGTTGTGCAGCACTTGTGTTGTCGACACTCAGCAACAGCTGCGTGTCGTCCGCGTAGTTGAATACTGTGCAGCCCATGTCCGCCAAAGAGGCAATCAGAGGTTGCAAGTATAGGTTAAATAGAAGTGGGGACAGGGCCGAGCCCTGGGGCACCCCACATTCTAATTTCCCTACTGCGGAAATTTCTTCCCCCAGTTGTATTCTTTGGGTCCTTCCTAGCAGGAAGGACTGCAACCAACTGAAGGCCAGGCCTTTGATGCCAAAATCCCTCATTCTTTCCAGGAGCAAATCATGGCTGACGGTATCGAACGCCGCTGAAAGGTCTAACAAGATCAGGGCGCTCGGTTTTTTACCGTCAGCCAGGCCTCTCAGTTCATCCAGCACCGAGAGCATCACCAACTCGGTACTGTGATGTGCTCGGAACCCTGCCTGTCGTTCATGAAGCAGATGGTAAGACTCCAGATACATGGACAGGGATTTTAGTACGTGTTGTTCCAGTACTTTAGAGAGGAATGGTAGCTGAGAGATTGGCCTGTAGTTTTTTAGTACTGCAGCGTCTGCGCCTGGCTTTTTCAGCAAAGGTCTTACCCGCGCTTCTTTAAATTCTGCTGGTAATTGCCCTGTCTGTAAGGACCTATTTAGGAGGGAGATGACACGCTCCTCTAATAAGGGACGGGCTGCCTGAAAAACTTTAGGTGGACATGGGTCCGCTGGAGATCCAGACTTGATTCTATCCATCAGCTGTTGCAGACTCAGAGTGTCAATCTCTGGAAACAGCGTGATAGAGCAGTCAACTGATTTATGAGGGGCTATAGGTGTTGCCATCCCATTTGACATGCTACTTTTTATTTCCTGGATAATGGTTCTGACTTTCTCCAGGAAGTAACCCTGAAAGGAATTACAGTTTATGGGGGACTGAAGACTGTCTGGCTTTTTAGTCAGCTCCGACAGGATCTTGAAAGTCTCTTTCTGCACATTGGCTGCCTTGCTTAGGCGGGATTCATAGTAATCGGCTTTAGCAAGAGTAATAAGTTTTTTATATGCATTAAGAGAGGTTCGGTAAAGGATCCTGGATGAATCCTGTTGGGTTTTCCTCCAACCTCTTTCCAGGGCTCTGAGTTTCCTTTTGTGGTCCCTCAGCAGAGGCGTAAACCACGGAGCCTCCTTACCAGGTCCTTTTATCAGCTTAGATC
Organism: Lissotriton helveticus; assembly: GCF_964261635.1. Taxonomy (NCBI): domain Eukaryota; kingdom Metazoa; phylum Chordata; class Amphibia; order Caudata; family Salamandridae; genus Lissotriton; species Lissotriton helveticus. The sequence continues at coordinate 1,157,194,671 of NC_136065.1, forward strand.
TCTTAGGTGCTATCTGATCAATAGCTAGAGTCAAGCTCCGCGTTAGATCCGCGTATTGCTGGTCCAGACTGTGGTCTGAGCTTGGAGGACAGTCCCTTGGCGGAAGCGCCTTTGTCAGGGTTCTCAAATCGACCTCTGCCCATTTACGAATTTTCCTAACTTCCGAAGGTGCATGTATTTTTGGGCCGTTAATACGTATCTCACAGGACACTAAGTGATGATCAGACCATATACATGGGGCTACCTCTTTCAGTGTCACATTTGGGTCTGTGGTCCACACTAGGTCAAGAGTGTGACCTTTAATGTGTGTGGGAACCCTCACCAGTTGTTTAAAGCTTAGTGCTGACATCAAAGTGTCCAATTGGCGCATAGGTAAATCCCACTGGGGCTTGTCCCAATGCAGATTAATGTCTCCTGTGACTAGGATTTTTGTATAGCGAGTGCAGAGATCTGACATAATGGGGCCAAATAGGTCCTGGAACGTTGGGGTTGCATTGAGTGGGCGATAGACCGCTAGCACCACCCAACATGAGTTGTTAACTGTGATTTTCACCCCGAGTAGATCAGCCAGGTCGACTGTCTCTGATAGCAGTATTTCCGCTAACAGAGCCTTTTTGAATATCACAGCTACTCCCCCCCCCCTTGCATTTCCTGGGCGGTTGTGCCATAAAGCATCATAGCCGCTAGGGAGAGCGGCAATGATGTCAGGCATCGAGCTCTCGCCCAGCCAGGTCTCTGTCAAGGTCAGTATATCTATCTCGTTGTCTTGCAGCAGAGTATAGACTTCGGCGTGGTGACAGTGGAGTGAGCGGGTATTTAAGCTCACTATTTCCAGTGAGGAGTACACCTCTAAAGGGGTCGCAGTGTGTAAGCTGCATATTGCGTATTTTTGGAGTTTCTGCAGAGTATCGCTATCCAAGCTTGCCTCACCTTTGTCCAGGCTGCGTAGCTCCTCCGGGGAGTAGGAACGCAGCTGGTCAGAGATCCATGCCCCCGGGCCCGTCCGTGTGCGGACGGGCGCAGACGGGCAGGACTCTGGCGTGACTCCGGCGATGCTTCGGCGAGCCCGCCGCGCGTGCCCGCTGCGCGTTAGCATGGCTGCCTTAAGTACTGGTCTAGCGTCCTTCTGACGACTAGACCGCCCCGATCCTAGCCCTCACCTAAGATGTCCGCCGTTCTGGCGGTGTGGTGTGCTTCTCGATGGGCAGGGATCCGCTCTAAGCGCGGTGATGTTTCAATTTAAGGTGCAGGTATGCGGCAGTAAGTATTTCAATTTTAAAATCAAGGTCACAGTGTAAAAATCAGTTTTCACGAACAGACAAAAAACGGGAGTTTTTAAAATTGCAATGATGCTCCTGATGAGCGCGCTGTATCATACAACTGGTAGAGCTCCTCTGTAATGTCAAGAGGCGATTTCCCAAGTCCAAGATACCACCTTAAATATCCAACGCAGCTCCATAATGCACATGGCTGAGAAATAATCTATCCTGCAAATGTAGGTAGTGTACAATGGTAGGTGGCGTTACCCACAGAGCTGAAGGTGGGATAATGGTGGAGTGTGTGCAATATGGTTCCTCTTAAGTGGTTGTGATATGCACCCTCGAGTAAAGGAGAGAGTGGGACTCCTGCTAGCAAAGGGAAAAGAGGGACTCCTGCTAGCAAAAGGGACAGAGGGACTCCTGCTAGCAAAAGGGACAGAGGGACTCCTGCTAGCAAAAGGGACAGAGGGACTCCTGCTTTGACTGAGGTGCAGTGGGCGACGAGTGAGGAAGTGCTGAGTGAGTTTCTCGCAGGGCTGAGGGCTGGAAAAGCAGACCCTTCCTCATAGCAGCATCTCAGCAACTATTGGAATGGGGTAACTAAACCCTTCCGATCTAGTGGTTCAGCCCCTCCTAGCCTCCTATTATGCACGGAGCTTACGGTTAGTCTATTCAATCAAACCAAATAGAATTTTTTTGTACAGCAGGAACGCTGAACTCACACATAGGAACGTGCTCTTGTATATGATAAAAAAGAAAAAAGTGGCTCTGCAAAATAAAAAATTTGCATAGGATGACATAATGAGACCACTTTAGGTCAAATGGATTCTTCAAGTTATCAGACCTGGTGGTTATGATTTTTCGAGGGCTGCAGAGGTATCAATATGTGGATGGAGCCTAAGCTCCTGCCTCAGTATGACTCTAAAGGCTCTTTTTTGTTAATCACATAAGGTCAAGCACCCTTTGAACTGTGTTGGTAGACAAAAAAATCCTTTTACACTATTGTATTCCTGGGCTCTTAAACACAACTGCACTCTGAAGTCATAAGTTAATGATTGCCTACCTCCCATCTGTGCTGCTGGCGGAGTAAAAAATAAAACCCTGCAAATTATGGCTTATCTAAGAACAGCTGGATACAAAAACACAACGATCACAGCTGCTTGGAGGGCAAGCATTTTTTGTGGATGAACACAAATTCCTCATAATCAAAACATGAACGTCAGCTACCAACGTATGGGCTGAGCCAAAGCCCCTCACCTGGTAGTAACACTTAAAGCCCTTTTCTTAACTGATCACATAATGTCTGGTATCAGCTCTGTCAAGCCAGGCCTAAAAATGGTTTAAGTTGTCTGGGACTACAGCAGGACAAGTTCAATCTTAAAATTGCTCTGGTTCTAATATCCTGATGCCACCTACGATGTATGGACAAAATGTGTGAGTGAGCGCTGCCTGCTTCTAAGAGGGTGTAGTGTAATTGTCTTCACCACATTCATAGATAAGTTGTTACTATGACCCCCCACCACCGATGGATATTGCTTATTAACATATGGAAACATTCAGACCATTTTCTCAACATCTAACCTCAAACACAGCACGTGTGCTACATGTGCTAAGATGCACTTTCAGCAGCTGGTTGCTCTTACCCCCTGCTCTGCGACCAGTGCCAGACTCTGCAGAGCGTTGCTGGCGGGCTCTCTCTGGCAAGTGGCACTCATTTACCCGGGAGCTGGCAAAGCGATTGTAGCCACTGTGTAATGCGAAGGTGCATTCGCTGTGGCCCCGGTACGATTAGGTGGCAGCTCAGGGCGTGGGCATGCTTGCGTCTTGAAGAGGTGGACAGCTCCATCATAGCCAGAGAGCAATGTGGCTCTTCACAGCATGCCTCCATTAACTGTTACTGGGTAATTACACTCCCTGAGGCGGCCAGAAACGTGGCTCTGGCAGCTAGCGAGTCTTTGATGTGGATGATATGGCCCTGTAGAGTGGCAAAGAGTCCCTCAGAGCCATCGTCACACAGCTGCTGTCTCTGGCACAGCCCAGCTTTGCGGCTGCCCTTCGGCTTCGTCGTCCTCGTTGGCAGCACTGGTCGTTGGTAATTGGTAGGGTTGGGCCGGGGCGGGGCCGCCGGGCTAACTTCATGTGGAGTGGACTGGAGGCGCGTGACCACCGTGACGCGTCAGAGTTGCGCACTGCACACAGCGCGCGGGGGCTGACTCTCCCAGGGCCGTCACGTCATTGGTAGTAAGGCTTATTGACGGCCCTGGGACCCAAACTGCTGGCTGGCTGGGCAAGTAAGCAGGTGAAACTGAAATTAAAACAACAACGCTGCACTGCAGTCCCATTGCTTGGTGGTAATATGCATAACTGGGTCGGGCCGCCGGCTTCGGGAATTCAACCTGGCTGAGAGTGATTAGTGTGTGTGACCCATCCCGGCCGTGCAGATTGTGGACCGGGGTCGGAGCCGGAGGCCGCCAAATCCTGCCAGGGGGCCGCCAGTGCCAGTGATCCTTCCGATCTGATCCTCGTCGTGGCGGCCCCTGGGGTTTGGCGGCCCTGTGCAGGTGCACACTTTGCACATGCCTAGGGCCGGCCCTGAACAAACCTCTCTATTGTTTAGGTTCGCCTGTACAAGAGCCTGACCAGTTGTTTGATATATTAAACTACCAGTTGTACGGTGCATTCAGCCACTTGCTGTGTTTTACATTTCGATATTCCTTTTCAAGCTTTGCATTTAAAGAAGAAATGGCTACTCCTGAAATGATAGAACCTTTGTCAGGAAGGGGGTATTGCATATCTCACCTTATTGCATGTACCCTGGGGCAGATTTACAAGCCCCCTGCACCACCAATACATCACTTTTCCTGATGTACTGGTGGCGCAGGGGTCTCCTCCATATTTACAAGGACATGAAAAGCCACCCTGCGTGACTTTACCTCTCCTTGTAAATACGGCTCCTTCACACACAGCACTTTGCGTTGAAGAGGTGTTCCATGGGTGTTGCTGTGGGTGTTCCCACACAACAACCATGAAACAAGACACATCTCCAGATTGACGAGAAATCGTAAATCTACAGATGCGTCTGACTGCTACGCCACTCTAGAGGTGGCGTAGCAAGGCGCAACAAGGAGAAATGTTTTCATTTCTCCTCGTTTTTTCATCTTTCAATGCATGCTGCATTCTGCAGCACGTATTGAAAGAGGAAAATGCCTGTAGTGATTGTTTTTGTGCAGGAAGGTGCCCCTTCCTGCACAAAAACAATCTCCCCACAACGCAAGCACCCTTGCACCATGGCAAAAGGGTGCCTGTGCCAGCGCACGGCTGCAGTGTGCGCGCCAGCACAGGGGGAAGCACAGAGGTGCAACATATTCTTGTAAATATGTCACATCCCTGTGCTTCGGAAGTGCCGCAGCGTGGCGCAGCCAAAGGGCGTGCGGTGCCACGCTGCGGCACTTCCTTGTAGATCTGCCCCCCCTGTTTTAATTTCTTATGTTCTCATAGCAAGGCGCTATATGGCTCAAAATGCACTATGCTTGCAGCAATAGAAGTGTCAGTACCTGGACAGATTGCAAAGGGCTGGGAGCCTGATTATGGCATAGAGCATTAGAGGGTTATGTTACATTACATCATGTTATGTTAAGTTACGTTGCATTGTGTTGCTTTGCGCTGCATTACTTTATGTTACGTTAAATTACAGGGATTTGTAAGGCACATGTATCACCTGGGAAAGTATCCAGGCGCCCTATAAGATGCAAACTGAGATGTCTGAGTGGAACCTACTTGAACAGCCAGGTTTTCAGTTTCCTTCTGAATTCTAGGAGGGAGCTGTCTGCTGTGATAGGGAAGGGGAGATTGTCCATGTCTTGGAGGCAATGTGAGAGGAGGCGTGTCCTCCCTTCTTAGTGCACCGGATACAGGGGATGTGGGCAAAGAGTAAGCCAGCCGAACTCAGGTGTCTGGATGGGATGGGGATGTGAAAACTTATGTGGTTGTTGAAGTAGGCTGGGCTTATGCCGTGCAGTGCCTTAAATGTGAGAGTGAGTAGTTTGAAGCTAATGCGTTTCTGGATGGGAAACCAGCAGGGGTCTCTGAGGTGTCTGGAGATGAGAGTTCATGGAGGAGCAGTCACGGTTTGAATTACTTGGAGTCTGTTGGTGAGGTTGGCGTATGATGCCTACATAGAAGGTGCTGAAAAGGGGGTGGTGATGAACAGAGTGTCTGAATTAAGCAGACCACTCTTACCCAGTCCAAAGATCAGGGCTTGATCCATCACCGTTATTTATCTCACTGCCCCATCCCAGCTCAGAACCTGGCTATATGCAAATTAGTCTGTCCCTGGCCCAGTGCATCATGGGAACAGGGCAGACCAAACTACCAAGCCAATTCTTCACCAGAAAGGAGACAAGCTACCGGGGACCGGTTTCTGGCATTTCAGCCTCTTCGGCCCGGCTTGCTTGAATCCTGATGGAGCAGTGAGAAAGGGACTCATGTCTGAGTATACCCTGCCACACCTATAGTGGCCAAAAACGATACAGAAAAGGGGGTGGTGATGAACAGAGTGTCTGAATTAAGCAGACCACTCTTACCCAGTCCAAAGATCAGGGCTTGATCCATCACCGTGGAAGGGTATACTCAGATGTGAGTCCCTTGCTCATTGCACCATCAGGATTCAAGCAAGCCGGGCCGACGATGCCTGAAATGGCAGAAACCGGTCCCCGGAAGCTTGTTTCCTTCCCAGTATAAGAATTGGCTTGGTAGTTTGGTTTGCCCTGTTCCCATCATGCACTGGGACAGGAACAGACTAATTTGCATATAGCCAAGTTCTGAGCTGGGATGGTGCAGTGAGCTAAAAAACGGTGATGGATCAAGCCCTGATCTTTGGACTGGGTAAGAGTGGTCTGCTTAATTCAGGCACTCTGTTCCTCACCTCCCCCTTTTCTGAATCATTTTGTCCACCATAAGCGTGGAAGGGTATACTCAGATGTGAGTCCCTTGCTCATTGCACCATCAGGATTCAAGCAAGCCGGGCCGACGACGCCTGAAATGGCAGAAACCGGTCCCCGGAAGCTTGTTTCCTTCCCAGTATAAGAATTGGCTTGGTAGTTTGGTTTGCCCTGTTCCCATCATGCACTGGGACAGGAACAGACTAATTTGCATATAGCCAAGTTCTGAGCTGGGATGGTGCAGTGAGCTAAAAAACGGTGATGGATCAAGCCCTGATCTTTGGACTGGGTAAGAGTGGTCTGCTTAATTCAGGCACTCTGTTCATCACCACCCCTTTTCTGAATCATTTTGTCCACCATAAGCGTGGAAGGGTATACTCAGATGTGAGTCCCTTGCTCATTGCACCATCAGGATTCAAGCAAGCCGGGCCGACGACGCCTGAAATGGCAGAAACCGGTCCCCGGAAGCTTGTTTCCTTCCCAGTACAAGAATTGGCTTGGTAGTTTGGTTTGCCCTGTTCCCATCATGCACTGGGACAGGAACAGACTAATTTGCATATAGCCAAGTTCTGAGCTGGGATGGTGCAGTGAGCTAAAAAACGGTGATGGATCAAGCCCTGATCTTTGGACTGGGTAAGAGTGGTCTGCTTAATTCAGGCACTCTGTTCATCACCACCCCTTTTCTGAATCATTTTGTCCACCATAAGCGTGGAAGGGTATACTCAGATGTGAGTCCCTTGCTCATTGCACCATCAGGATTCAAGCAAGCCGGGCCGACGACGCCTGAAATGGCAGAAACCGGTCCCCGGAAGCTTGTTTCCTTCCCAGTACAAGAATTGGCTTGGTAGTTTGGTTTGCCCTGTTCCCATCATGCACTGGGACAGGAACAGACTAATTTGCATATAGCCAAGTTCTGAGCTGGGATGGTGCAGTGAGCTAAAAAACGGTGATGGATCAAGCCCTGATCTTTGGACTGGGTAAGAGTGGTCTGCTTAATTCAGGCACTCTGTTCATCACCACCCCTTTTCTGAATCATTTTGTCCACCATAAGCGTGGAAGGGTATACTCAGATGTGAGTCCCTTGCTCATTGCACCATCAGGATTCAAGCAAGCCGGGCCGACGACGCCTGAAATGGCAGAAACCGGTCCCCGGAAGCTTGTTTCCTTCCCAGTACAAGAATTGGCTTGGTAGTTTGGTTTGCCCTGTTCCCATCATGCACTGGGACAGGAACAGACTAATTTGCATATAGCCAAGTTCTGAGCTGGGATGGTGCAGTGAGCTAAAAAACGGTGATGGATCAAGCCCTGATCTTTGGACTGGGTAAGAGTGGTCTGCTTAATTCAGGCACTCTGTTCATCACCACCCCTTTTCTGAATCATTTTGTCCACCATAAGCGTGGAAGGGTATACTCAGATGTGAGTCCCTTGCTCATTGCACCATCAGGATTCAAGCAAGCCGGGCCGACGACGCCTGAAATGGCAGAAACCGGTCCCCGGAAGCTTGTTTCCTTCCCAGTACAAGAATTGGCTTGGTAGTTTGGTTTGCCCTGTTCCCATCATGCACTGGGACAGGAACAGACTAATTTGCATATAGCCAAGTTCTGAGCTGGGATGGTGCAGTGAGCTAAAAAACGGTGATGGATCAAGCCCTGATCTTTGGACTGGGTAAGAGTGGTCTGCTTAATTCAGGCACTCTGTTCATCACCACCCCTTTTCTGAATCATTTTGTCCACCATAAGCGTGGAAGGGTATACTCAGATGTGAGTCCCTTGCTCATTGCACCATCAGGATTCAAGCAAGCCGGGCCGACGACGCCTGAAATGGCAGAAACCGGTCCCCGGAAGCTTGTTTCCTTCCCAGTACAAGAATTGGCTTGGTAGTTTGGTTTGCCCTGTTCCCATCATGCACTGGGACAGGAACAGACTAATTTGCATATAGCCAAGTTCTGAGCTGGGATGGTGCAGTGAGCTAAAAAACGGTGATGGATCAAGCCCTGATCTTTGGACTGGGTAAGAGTGGTCTGCTTAATTCAGGCACTCTGTTCATCACCACCCCTTTTCTGAATCATTTTGTCCACCATAAGCGTGGAAGGGTATACTCAGATGTGAGTCCCTTGCTCATTGCACCATCAGGATTCAAGCAAGCCGGGCCGACGACGCCTGAAATGGCAGAAACCGGTCCCCGGAAGCTTGTTTCCTTCCCAGTACAAGAATTGGCTTGGTAGTTTGGTTTGCCCTGTTCCCATCATGCACTGGGACAGGAACAGACTAATTTGCATATAGCCAAGTTCTGAGCTGGGATGGTGCAGTGAGCTAAAAAACGGTGATGGATCAAGCCCTGATCTTTGGACTGGGTAAGAGTGGTCTGCTTAATTCAGGCACTCTGTTCATCACCACCCCTTTTCTGAATCATTTTGTCCACCATAAGCGTGGAAGGGTATACTCAGATGTGAGTCCCTTGCTCATTGCACCATCAGGATTCAAGCAAGCCGGGCCGACGACGCCTGAAATGGCAGAAACCGGTCCCCGGAAGCTTGTTTCCTTCCCAGTACAAGAATTGGCTTGGTAGTTTGGTTTGCCCTGTTCCCATCATGCACTGGGACAGGAACAGACTAATTTGCATATAGCCAAGTTCTGAGCTGGGATGGTGCAGTGAGCTAAAAAACGGTGATGGATCAAGCCCTGATCTTTGGACTGGGTAAGAGTGGTCTGCTTAATTCAGGCACTCTGTTCATCACCACCCCTTTTCTGATACATAGAAGGTGCTGCCATGTAGTTTACTGCTGATAAGGGCTTGGGTGACTGTCCTTGTGGGACCTAGTTAAATAATTTTCTGAGCATCTTGAGGACGTGGAAGCACTCTTGATACTACTAAATTGATTTGGCCGGACATGGAGATGTGTCTGCCAATTCTCATGCCAATGATCCTGCTGGGGTTGACAGAGAGGAGTGCTGGTCCTAGATCGTTGTGCCACCAGGCCGGGGAGCATTGAGAGTGGTGTTTGCCAAACAGTACACTTCAGTTAAGTTGTCATTGAGATTCAGGCAGCCCATTTTCATCCAGTCTGCTATGTCAGACATGCAAGTGATGAAGTTGGATTCGGTGATAGGTGTGTCTTAGAGGATCAGTTGCATGTCACCTGCATTTGAGATGATGCTGAGCCCCTGAGAATTGAAATGATGGCAAGTGGGACCATATAAACTTTGAAGAGGTTGAAACTCAGAGAGGTTCCCTGTGGGACACCACAGATCAGCTTGGTGGCATCAGTCTTAGGGGGGACGAGGCTGACCATTTGCAAACATCTAGATAGGAATAAGCGGGTCCTTAGTAAGGTGGGTTTCCTGGATACCAGCCTTTTGGAGTCTCTGGATGAGGATGGGATGAAAGAGAGTGTTGAAGGCTGCTGAGAAGTGCAGTAGGGTCAGGGCTGCCATATCTCCCTTGCCAGCGATGAGGTGTATGTCATTCATGGTAGCAATAAGGGCCATTGCTGTTTTGTGTCTGGCTTTTAAACTTGATTTTGAAGGGTCGAGGAGGAGGTTGGTCTTGAGGTGATGGGCAAGGCAAGAGTTAGTCAGTTTTTCCAGGACTTTTGCAGGGTAAGACAGAAAGGAGATGGGCCTGTAGTTAGACATGATCAAGGGATCATCTGAGGAATTCTTGTGAAGGGGTAGTATGGTGGCATGTTTCTAGGTTTACAGAAAGGTGCTGGTGGCGAGCCAGAGATTAGGTATCCAAGTGAGATCCGAGCCAACAGGATTCAGTCCTTTCACAAAGATGTAGTGAGGGCATGGGTCTGAGGGAACTCCGGATTTGATGGATTGGATGGTATTGATGGTTTATGTAATAGAGATTTCCTTAAAGCAGGTTAACTGGGGACCTGTCACAGTGCTGGTAGCTGTTGAGAGATGTGGGTTGTGGTATGGAGGTGATGTTATTGTAGATGGTCCTAATTGCCTCTGAGAAGTGAATCGAGAGTTTGTTGCATAGATGTTGAGAGAGGCGTTTGCCATCGCTGATTAAGTGCTATTGCCATTGGGTAGCCTGGATTTTGTCAGGTTTTACCTGGTTGCATTGTTGAATGTTGAATGAAATGAAGTAGTGGACAGGTGAGAAGGATGGGGTGTCCATCGAGATGTAGGGATGGTTCAGGCACCCACAATATCATAGCTTACTAAACACAACCACAGCTCTTCGCAAGTAAGAAAAGATCTGCTAAACTGGTCATCATTTTTTGAATCATAGGGATGACCTGAGTTCATATGTGTTCCTTTTCACCATTGATTTTCAAATCCTTTGAAAGTTGTAACCTGTAGTTTGGGGTCACTTGAAGGGCATGTCGTCCTATAACTCTTTCCTAAAATTAACCTATGATAGGGAAAGAAAACCTCAAAACACTCCTGTTTTATTCTCTTGGGTCTCTCCAAACCCATGCTGCACATTCCCTAAGTCTCCGTGCAGCCCTGTAACCTGAGGCGCAAACTCTGGAGGCTCCATGACCTCTTAGTCTGGCTAATTATTTAATTCTGGTCCCTGGGGTGTTGTGCTGCTCCCAAAACTGTTCTGTTTGTCGAGTTAGTAGAGACAGCGGACTGGAAATGCAATTTTATGTCAACATCCCTGCTAGCTGGGCTGACTTGTGAAAAAGAACGATTTTAGGAGAGGATCAACACCTCAAGGACTGTAATCAAATAATTAGAGAAAACGAACGACGTCCTAGAACACCCAGATAGATGGAGCCCTGGGTTACGAATCTCCAAGGAGATGCTTGCACAGTGCAGCATAATTTCACACAGGCATTTTCTGTCACATTGTTTCATCACCAATGTCCATGAAACATTCCAAACAAAAGAGCGCGCCTTTAAATCGCATGACTACAGGCCTATATATGTGCATTTTAAGGTGTGATTATTGCATTTATTGAGCTCCATATACTAATGCTAATTTAATCACAGTAATTGAATAACTGAACACAAAGGATTGACCTTCGGTGTTAAACAGAAGAGCCAAGGATGTAACCATACAGTCTCTGAACTGCACAATATGTGGTCCTGGTCTCCAATTTCCGCCCCCTCATCTGTCCAAATCATGTGACCAATGGCCTACCGATTTACTTCACTAATAATCATTAAGCAACTCAGTGCAGGATTTGCACTCTGCAAAAAACTCACTTATATATGGTGAATAAGGAATAGACTAGCTTCACATTTGATAACAATATAGACTATAATTAGAGAACATGACTTATTTTGGGTAACTTGTGGCAATGTCATCAGGGTGTGGCGATATTCTCGAATATTTCATGTTTAAAAAAATGACTTCCGATAAATGTCACTCAGTTTAGCGATATCACTGTATGTATTTAATTGAGACACTAAGAAATGTCAAAAAATAATTTTCTTACTTAAATTAATTATATATAATTTTTCCAGAGCATGTGTTGCCTGTTCGACATGTTTTGATTGCTCTGCTCCTGGTTTGGCTCTCAGACCTTTGCCAGACAGCTGGGTTGATTCTTCCCAAGGCTGTCCATGTCTCCCCGAAAAATGTAGGGGCATATTAACAAGGAGATGCGATAATTATCGCAAATCGCGCTTAGCGCGGTTTACTCTATCGCTGGATTGCATCGCCGTGTTAGCGACTTATTAAAACGTTTTGCTAACAGGCTTTGCAATTCCAGCGATAGAGGGTGATTCACAGGAATAGCGCATGAAATCCAGCTATGATTTCACAGCGCTAATGTACAGCTTGCTAATAGGCAGGTGTGGACTCAGCCTGACAATCCACCTCCCATTGTCAAGATGGCTAAGTCAGGTTTTAATCAGGCGTTGAATACCAGCGATGATCGCGGTTAGCGCGACTTTTATTATCACTTCGCGGGTCTGCTGAATGGCTTGCTAATATCGTAAAGCCGTGCTAGAGAGCATTCCCATGTTGTTTAGCTTTAGAATGCCTACTTTGCATGTCATTAGCGATATTGATCGCTGACATGCAAAGTGGCAAGGAAACACGCGCTAACGCTTGTTAGCGTGTCCTTGATGATATTGAGATTTAAAAAATCGCAGTTTTTTTAGCGCTATGCGCCGAAAAAGCAGCGATATATCTTTTGATATTATGCCCCATAGTGCCTCTGCGCTCTTACGAACAGGCACCACAATCTCCTGTGTGTTATAATTGCCTGAAAACCCAAGCCGGCCTGGGGGACTTCAGTGTGCCCTCTCATCCCGAGCACAGGAAGCGGCATGGAAAGCGCAGCCTGGTGGCGCAGAGGACCAGGGGAGGAAGCAGAATCCCTCTGCACTTGCCACAGCACCGGTGACCTTGTGGGGTCAGCGCCAGGCCTCCCTACTTAGTGAGAGGATATCGCTTCACCTGTGGGGGCACGACTTGGGACTGCAAGCCCCAGAACACAGTGGGGCAGGAAGCCGACCCGCAGCCCCTCCCTCAGCAGCACCGGCAGGAGCAGCATTTAAACCTCTCGCGCCGACCCGCAGCCCCTCCCTCAGCAGCACCGGCACCGGCAGGAGCAGCATTTAAACCTCTCGCTTCGTGGGAGATGCATCGCTTCACCTGTGGGGGCACGACTTGGGACTGCAAGCCCCAGAACACAGCAGGGCAGGAAGCCGACCCACAGCCCCTCCCTCAGCAGCACCGGCACGAGCAGCATTTAAACCTCTTGCGCCTCCCACTTCGCGGGAGACGCATCGCTTCACCTGTGGGGGCACGACTTGGGACTTGATCTCACATTTCCGCCTCGCGGGACGCGCGCGGGCGGGCGCCGGGCCAGGCCCGGGCCAAGCCCGGGCCAAGGGCGGGCCCGTCTGAGCCCGTCTGAGCCCGTCCGAGCCCGCCAAGACTGTCCAAGGCTGGGCTGGGCCGCACTCTTGGTTTTAGCTATATAACTGGTGTGCTTTTAAGGACAAGCTGCAGAGACAGTGAGTAGCCAAATATATCAAAGCACCTCCCTTTCGGCAAAGGACCCTTTACAGTCCTTGTAGAACTTTGTTGAATTGTCTGATTAATATTTAATTTATCCTATAGGCTTTGTGTTTGCGGTTTGTGGGATTGTACTGTTTAATACGATATTTTAGAAAATGTCAACGAGTAAAGGAAATAAAACTGTTGAGCATGTGGGCGCAACTATTGATACTTATCTTGTAAAAGCAGTGAGTGCTGTCAATGTCGAAATTGATAGGGCTGAACGCCGGCTATCATTAGGTCTGGGGGGTAATGCCGGCCACGCCCCTTGTACCTCTGACGAAACCCACTGTAGAGCTTAGTCATTCCTCTAGCCCAGGTATTACACCTATTAAGGCTTGTGGTGAGGTAGCATCAACACTATTGTGTGTAGAGCCTGTAGACGCCCCTAGTTTGTCTGCCAGTGAGGCACCCGTTTCTAGAGCGAAAAGGGGATGTAGGAAGCCTCAGCCTAAACAGGGGACGATTAGCGCTGGTAAGGGATTTAAATCAACTCCTGCCTCTAGTACAGGAGAGCGATTCGTTAACATCAACCCTGGGGCTTTAAATGATATACAGGTCAACCAGATTATTAACGCTCTGGCTGCCAAAATTGACATATATTTTAAACCTCTGTATGAAAAATTAGACCTACTTAATGGAGAAGTCACCAGGCTAGGTGGGGAATTAATACTCCATAATGAGTTACTTAAAACAATGAAAGATACACCTAAGGAACGTTCTAAAAATAAATGTAATTCATATGTAGTAACACCACCGATAGAGGTATCTGACACCATTAGGCGGCCGACGCCCGATCCTGGGGGCAATAGTAACCCAACTATTGGTAGAAAGGAGAACACACAGGAGATTAATACCCAGCTTGAGAGAAAACCTATGGAGGGGAAACGCAGTAATACCATAAATCTACCCCCAGACTGTTCACCATATGTGGTGGTCCTAACAAACGTACCTGTCCTTAATCTGACCCTAATGGAAACCCATGAGATTCACTTAAGAATAAAACGATGCACTGGCTTAATCACCACTGTGGGTTTCCAGTGAACCATGCTAACCAGATCCTATCAACTAGAAGGGTCAATTGGATAGGCCCATTAAAAGAATATACGGGGTGACTGTGTTATCATTAATTTTAAAAATCCTCACTATACTAGTACCTCCCTGATTAGAGCAGCAACTCTACCAACTAATCAACAGGGTGCCTCTTTACGCCCGCTCGGCTTCTTTTATAGCCATCTAAAGTATGAACCCTCCAGAGGGATAACCTCGGATCAACATATAACTAGAAGGGCTTTACCACCACAATCCCTGTTTGAGGTACCCATATCTAATCGATTCCAAGCACTCAGTACTCTTGATGTGAACGATTGACAGGACCCGGACTGCCTTATAACTGTTATGGCGGTTGCCTACAGGTCTGATGCTACAGAAGAGGAAAACAGAGTGGGACAGGGAGCTGTGGTCTCGGACAATTTACAGTATGTTATAACACCAGGGTGTGAAAGGCATCTCAGCCAAAATAATGGGGTGCCCCTTGAAGGTAATATTGTCCAACTGATAGAGCCAGAAGTTATACGTAATACGTAATGCCAATAGAAGTAAAAAGGCACATGAACATCGGGTCGTATTTGCAGATTCTCTGGATTTATCAAAAACATGCTCGGGATGTACTTTTAATTAACTTTTATAATAACATCTTTGATAACACACGATCTAAAGTCATTAAGGATCTAGAGAATACAATTGATAAGCTAAGTATAGAGGAAAATGTTATTTTTTATCTTATTTGGGTCGGAGACTCTAACATTTCCATATGCCCTATGTCTACCACACGGGTTTGTGGGGTAAAAAGGGATACTGGAGAAGATGATTTTCACTTCCCCCACAATTTATATGGCGAGTCATTAAACACATTTATGGCAGATTATGACTTGGAACTCTTGCAATGCGCAAGAGATGGTTGTGGAAATGTGATACCCACTTTTACTGGTAGGAATACAAATTTTCGATCCCATCTTGACATCCTCAAATATCATCCCCCTGTGTACTGTTCCCAGGATTGAAGAATCTTTACTCAGCGACCATAATTGTATTATTTTGACAGCTGTAATCTAGGAAACTAGGTCTGTAAAAACAATAAGAAATGTGGGTAACATTGAACCGCATGGACCCAACGGCATAAGGTGATAGCAAATATTGTTATGGATTGTTCTGTTGAGATATATGACAACCTGAATATTAATTGTGAGCCTGCATTGGTCTTAATGAATTTTAGTAAAATTAATCATTTGATTGATACCATTTTTACAAAGTGTGGTAATGGGGAATCCACTCATAACAAGGGTTGGTTTGACCATGCTTGCACCTCTTCTCTCTTTCAGTTAAAACAGGTGCTGATAAGTAGACCAAGGGGACCGATGCTAGTAACTAAATTAAGAGCAGAGTACAAACTTGCTCTTAAACAGAGTAAAAGAGAGTTGCAACAAGAGGCCTGGGATAAACTTACCCTGGCGGCTGAGATCTCAAACTGCCAATTGTTCTGGGCAGCAGTTAATTCCCCCTTTTTAAAAAATGAGAGGGTCCCAGAGTTAATGTCTCATGTAAGTAGCGAGGTCTGGGTAACCCATTTCTCTGGTATTTTTAAAGCTAGTCATTGTCCATGCGTTAATTCTATCAAGACTAGTAGCTGGCCAGTAGTACCCTAGAAGAAGCGGAACAAGGCATTAATGCAAGTAAGGGAGGCAAGGCCCAGGGCTCAGATGGGCTTCCAATTGATGTTTATAAAGCTGTTCCTGCTTTATGGGGCCTTCTACTAACTATCGTTTTTAATGCCGCTGTAACTAATGGAGTTCCTACTACATGTGGAGAATCCATTATTATCCCCATTTTTAAGGAGGGGGATAAATTGGTTGGCAAAAATTACTGCCCAATTTCTCTTCTAGACTCCTTCATTAAAATTATGAGCAGGATTGTGTTAGTAAGACTAGAAGAGTGGGCAGAGGTCAATGGGATTTTAGCCAATACTCAATATGGTTTCAGGAAAGGGCGAGGAACGCTTGAACAGTGTATGAATCTAGATTTACTAGTTGGGAAATATACTTACGCTAAGCAAGGTTCCCTCTTCCTTTGCTTTGCGGATTTAAGCAATGTGTTTGATTTAGTCGATCATTCGATTTTATGGCAAACCCCACTAGAGCTTGAGGCCCCTGAGCCAATAATCTACTTTTTAGCACGGCTGTATGAAAGATTACAAACCTCTGTACGGTACGGGACTAGATGGGAATGTACGCCCACATTTAATGTCAGATGTGGCATCCGACAGGGCTGCGTCCTTGCCCCTCTGCTTTTTACCCTTTTTATTAACGAGGTGGATGCAGCGCTCAAATTACTAAACTCAGATGCCCCACAGGCAAATGGTGTAGAAGTGCCGGTACTGCTTTATGCAGATGATGCCGTGTTATTATCGAGGACCCCAATCGGCCTTCAGCGGCTGATAGATAGGTTCGCAGATTTTATAACCAATAGGAAGTTGCAGATCAATAAGAGTAAACCTTATACTATGGTATGTGGCAGCAGTCGTAAAAAATCTTACTCCTTTTTTATAGCTGGACAGAAAGTCCAACAAGTGGACAAGTTTTGCTATTTAGGGATTACCTTTGCCAGAGACAGAACTTGGTCCCATGAGATATTAAACGTCCGGGCAAAAATGGCAAAAAGCATCCACGGAGTTTTTAGATTTGCAGCTAAGTTAGGCAACAGACGTATTAGTGACATGACGCAGATTTACCAGTCCAGATGCGTTTCTATCGCACTTTATGGTGCAGGGGTGTGGGGATATTATCCCGATAGTAGTTTACAAGTTGAGAAAAATAAGTTCATCAAAAAACTACTCTGTCTACCAAATTCAGCACCTACAGAGTTAATCCATAGGGAAGTTGGGATTGGCTATCTGTCGGACTTGATAGCTTTAAGGCTTGAAATGGAAATCGATATGGCAAAAAGAAGAGACTGCTTTTAATAGATTGATAATTAAAGATTGCCTTGAATTGGATAACTATCTTATGATACCCTTGTTAAAGTATATTGCATAGCTTCAAGGAAGTTTTTGATTTAAATATTCAGGATGACCTCAACGCTGTGTTTGAGATGTCCAAGACAGTAATGAGGAATATGTTTCAGTCACACAGATTAAAGAGGCGTCTGAGCCACAGCGGGCAACTAACATGTCTGTTTTATAATAGTTATTCAGTCTTTGAAGGTTTCCAGACATCAATCAATCAATCAAAATTATCTTTATTCGGTTTTCGAAGAAAGACATAAAAGAACATTTTAAAAACATTTTCAGTTAAAAATAGAATAAAATATTTTTTTAAATTGATATACACAGACGAATATGTTGCTTAGGGTACAATAATTACACACTATTAAGATTGGAGTGATGGTTAATGCAAAATTTAAAAAAATAGGCAATCGATTTTGCGTATAATTCATTTTCCAACAGTTGCAATGCCAGTAGTGCTGGACGACATCTTCGGAGTCCCATGATCTTTAATATTGGAATCATCCAGCGATTACGGGGTGCAACAAAAAATTTACAAAACAGTACTGTGTGGATGTTACTTTGGTTAGAAACACAATCACAAGGGCAAGGTGGAAGGCTTGTCGACCAATCATTTTGAGTGGGAAATGAAACAAGCCTAAAAAAACTACCCAATCTAAATCTGGTGAATAGAAATTTCTCAAAATGACTGAGGTCTGATTTTAAATAGGGCTCTAGACAAAAGGTGGTTTGGATAGATAGTAACTGTAGTGCGGATTTGTTTCCAACTTCTTTGGCCAATCTAAGATCTCTCAAATGTAACAAACAGAAGTTGTTGTTTTTTTATATATATTTTTTATTTTAACAGTAAGACAAGAGTAGGCATTACAGATATCAGGTGTCAAACGGTAAAATGCAGAACAGGGGCTGGCGGGGGAAATATACATACAACAACCATCGTAAGGAACACATGGCTTATCGCGATTACGGACATTAGAAAAAGGAAATAAACAGTCTATTATAGGATCCAAAACAATCCCACCCGCCCGACCCCGTCCTCAATGATACAGGATAATTAAAGCCAGTGTAGACACCCGGACAATAAAGGATCCGTGAAGAATAGACAGCCCACCTCTCGTGGAAAGGAAAAAGGAAGACAAAAGGGCCATAGAACAAAACAAAGGCAAAATAAAAAAACACTCCCCTAACCCCCCACCCTGCACCCCTGCAATGGCTACGGCCTAACCCCACTAGCAGCGTGCCTGTCGCCCAAGGACTACCCTAAAAGAAGGGAAAAAGTGAGAAAGTGGAGGAGGAGAAAGCGAACACACTCCCGGTCTCTCGTACCCCCCGCCAACAGCGACCACCCCGAGACGTGATAAAGCCAACATACAGCAAAATATACAAACCAGTCGGGGGAGTATAGTCAATAACCACCAAACTCCCGTCACAGTATAGGCACAACCCCGGCATTGCATAGCTATTATATCAGATCTAAGCGATCAAGTTCAGCCCTGGCCAGTACAATCTTTCATAAGAGTCTTCTTCACTCGAGCCGCCATCTTGATGGAAAAGGCAAAGCGTTCATAAAAGTTCATGTCAGTGCAGTAGGATCGAATACAGGATAAAAGTTCACGAATCGAACGAGGAAAGGTGTCCAAGAACAGCGAGTATCTCGAACAGTCACTGAGGAACTTGTTACCGCACAGAAGACCGTCTATGGCTGTATTAGGCGGTAGCAGAATCGAGCAGGAGTCGCTGGCGATAAGCACGGGCTACGCAAATCTGATGTCAAACAGTGGGCGCTCCTCGTCCAGCAGAACACACCTTCGTCGTCAGCAAGGGCCCCAGCCCGTCGACCCCGGGAGGGCAGCAAGGTCCCCGGGCACCGGACCCCGATCACGGCAGCCGGTGTGACACGCTGGTGTGTCCTCGGTGTAAGTCCTGCACAGGATCGTCACCAAAAATCAACAATTCACAGCACACTTCGGGAGACCGGGCTCAGTCCAGGTCTCACGGCCGATGTTGATCAATTCCAACCCGGATAGGCTAGAAATTGAGGCCCCGGCTTCCACACGTTGTTAGGCCGAGAATGGAAACACGGCGTATCTTCATCAGCCGATGAGGTAGAAAACTCGGGATTGCACCTTTAGAAGCAGAAAAACTTCATGAACAAGGAAATCTGGTGTGAGCTCAGGATTAAAGGCAGGATAGTCGAGCTGCTGGCGGAGGTCGGCGGAGCCGGGAGTTTACGCGGCCATCTTGGTTGCTAGCGTGGCTCCTCCAAACATACGTTTTTAAGATCTTTCTTTGAAATTTTGGAGATCGTTATCGGCTCAGTATAGCAACCTGGAAAGCCCAGATCGCTAAAGAAAGATTTTACATATTCCAGCCACCTTATTTTGTAAGATTTATCTAGTGACATGCATTCCTTTATGAGGGCTCTGGTTAGATGGCAATGATCATTCGTCCAGATGCGCCTCCACATCATTATAGGCTGAATCTTTATCAGGTCCGAGATATGGTCGATGCCTAGTTCTAGGTGGCACCCGTATGTGGTTGTGCTTCTGGGGACTGAAAGGAGATAGCAAAGAAAGGAATTCTCAATTTTCTGGATTTCATCTACATTTGAGTATCCCCACACACCCGCACCATAACTTGCAACACTAATACATTTGGCCTGGAATATTTTTAACATTTCCTCGGGCGATCTCTTCCAGAGTTTTTGGGCAAAAGATGTTAACGCTGCTGTGGCCCTTAGAAAGGATAATTTCCTCGCGTCAATGGCTTTTGACCATGTTACTTTACTATCTATCAAAATCCCTAAGTATGGATATGAGGTAGTTGTATCTAAGACAGAATTATTAATGTAAATGTCCTTTTTTTTCATTATTTTTGTTTGTCCCACTGTCATGGTAAAAGTTTTCTTTATGTTTACATTTAAATTCAAGGACGACATATACTCGCAGTATCTGTCCACCGAGCGCTGTAATTGGACTGGGGTTCTTGCTAAAATGACCGCGTCGTCGGCGTAAAGCAACGCCGGTATTGGGCGACGCTGAATGGAAGGCAAGTCATTACTATCTCTCACCATTTCTTGTTCGAAACTATTAGTGTAAAGGGTAAATAAGAAGGGGGCCAGGACACACCCTTGCCTGACCCCCCTCTCTATCCAAAATTAATTGGTGAGAGCTCCATCTATACCATATCTGACCCTTGCTGAGGCGTTGGAATAAAGTTCTCTAAGAAAAGAGACTAGTGCCGGGTGGACTCCCATGTCAATGAGCTTTGCCCACAATTTTGAGTGACTTACGCAGTCGAAAGCTGCACTAAGGTCCACATAGACCATGTATAGTTACCCACCTTTAGCTGACACATATTTCTCTGTTAACAATGTGAGGCTTAAAACCTGATCGACTGTCCCAAGCCCTTCTCTAAAACCGTATTGCACATCTGAAACTATGCTATTTTCTTCCGCCCAGGTTTGGAGGCGTTCCAAAAGAATTCGCCCTACTGTCTTGCCAAGTGTATCTAACAAGGATATAGGCCGATAGCACCCTGGATTACTACGATCACCCTTTTTAAAAATTGGTACCAGAATCGATGTTGACCAGGATTCCACCAGACCTGCCTGAGTAGTTGCTTCAAGTACTCTCATCAGGACAGGGGACCATAGGTCCGGTTGGAACTTAAATAGGTCTACTGGGACCCCGTCCGGCCCTGGGGCTTTTCCAGATTTTGATTTTTTAAGAGCCTTTGTAATTTCATCGTATTCAAAGGTTATCTGAATTGGATATGTTGGCGGCCCAATATTATCAGCCAGGTCATTAGTCAATACTTCATCTTGTTTAAAGATGGTTGAAAAATGGTTCACCCAGGCTTCAGAGTCAACAGCTACCTCTAGTTTTGGCAATTCCTGATCTACACAAAGAAACGGAGCTTTAACTGTTTTCCAAAAAGTAAGGGAATCCTTCGCGAGACAACTATGATGAAGTTGTTTCTATAAGGAGTCCTTAATTTGGGTTTTTCGTTTCCTTTGTGCTAAGTTATAAGCCTTCCTCAGGTCTGCAATCTCTTGCCTATTCCTAATAGATTTAGTTAGTGCGTTCTTTAATTTAGTTAGTGCTTTGGTGCATTCCGCATTAAAGAATTGGACCTATTTATCTTTTTGGTGATGGATAACTCATCATGTATTACTTTAGAAATGGTCTCATAGCTGGTAAGAATTGTCTCCGGACTGGAGTTCAGGTCTAAACATGCATTTAATTCAGGAAGGGTCTTTTTCACAACGCTTGTCAAGACTTTTTGTTGGTCTACATTAGCCCATTTTAGCGTTAAATCATTTAATTTGTCTAGAGTGAGAGATTTTTGGTCCAAAAGGCTCCAATAAACCTTATCCGTTGTTGTGGGAAGGAAGGTTATTCGAACGCTATTAGGTAAGTGATCGCTGAAGGTATTTATAGATGTTTCGAAGTTGCGGATTCTTGCTGCCATGGAATTAGGAACCAGAATAAAATCAATTATTGTACTTGCTCCCCGACCATTGAAGGTGGTTGAAAAAGGAACTGGGGGACTAACCAACTCGTTAGCAAAACCCAAGTCTTCAGTGACCACAATCTCGTTCATTCGGTTTCCTAGAGTGGTATGCACATAGTGTGATATATTATTGCCAAGCTCATCTTGGATACCACAGGTACCGCGTTCACTGTTTTTACACAAGTGCAGGTTAAAATCACCTCCCCAAATGACCATAATAGATTTATCTGAATGTCTAGTATGTAAATTTTGGAGCAGTCCCATAATACTATTTAAACACTCGTTTAAGTCACCTGCCCCAGGGTTATTATAAAGATTTATCACTAAACTAGCAGCCCGTCCCGACGATGTCCGGGGGCAATGAGTCTCACAGCGCAGTCCTCCGGAGCGCAACCGCCACCTTCAGGGCCCCCAAGCAGCCGCACATGGTCCGCGTGCAGGGACCTCCGGCAGCATGCCGCGGGCCGAATCCAAGGCCCTCACTACACTCACCTACCTCACCTACCTCAGCCCACCGCGGGCGCCGCCGCCGCTCCTCAGCCTCGCGCTCCTGGCCGCTCCTCCCCGCGCTCCTGGCCGCTCCTACCCCTGGCATGAATCCCAGGCCCCCCGCGCTCCTGGCCCCTCCTACCCCAGGGCATGTCGGACCTCGCAGGGTGTCGGTTCTGCACTCATGGCCGCTCCTCCCCGCGCTCCTGGCCTCCTCGCGCTCCTGGTTTACTTTACTAAAATGTCTGACCCGTGATGTCAGCAGGCACATCGTTAGTGCACACGCCCACCTCAGACATGGCGCTACTTCCAAAGGACTACTTTGGCAAAGAACATACTTTGCCCTTCTAACATATATTTTTTTGGGGTACATAGCCTATGCCCATCTGCTTACCCTGACAATTCCAATGATGTATTGTGGATTGGCGCTGTGGTTCCCGAGTTTACCCGCCTCAAAGGTTCCCAGTTCTCTCTTTATAATAGTAGTATAGATAGATGGAACTTGTGCAACCCGTAATCATTAGGACTTGATAGGAGTGCTCTAGCTTCAGAACTTCAATTTTTCCCAAAGAGAGGGTATTTGAAACATAGGTTATTAGACCGCCTTTTGACCTGCCAGAAGTTGACGGAATTGCTCCCGAAAAGAAGGTCTTGTAGCCCAGGAGGTGAGATGGTGACGAGAGCCAGGTCTCCTGTAAGGCAATTATGTCTGATGACATTACAGTTAACCTCCAGTTTTGGTCAATTATTTTAGTTTGTAACCCTGCAATGTTCCAAACATAACATCAAACGTAGTTTTTATACTCATTTGGTCGGGGTTTACACTAATTAATTGACTCCGATGTTCGGGGACTACAATTGAGGTCTGTTTTGTTAGATTAATGGTCTTGTCCCTATGTCCTGAGCCTGGTATGAGTGTTATAGCCTGTTTGTTGGGTTTGGGTGATAAATCCTGAGCCGATGCAGTTGGATTATGAGTTTCAGTTACTAATATTGATGATGTTTTAGGAGAGATAGGGGCAACAGGAGTGGTAATTTGGTTCCCACAGGCGAGCTTTGTTTTCGCCTCCTTTTTTGTTAAAGAAGGATGTTCCAAACTTCCATCACCGGATACGCCCTTCCAGTTACTAGGAGTCCTATTGCTAGTTTCATGCGAGAATGATGGTAGTAATTCTGTGAGTGCATTGTGAATGTAGCCTGTTCTTAATCTAATGGGAGTTGGGGCTGGCATGATGTTAAGTCAGTCTACCCCGTGCAACCCAGCAAGGGGGGCAAATCTGTTTGAAGTTGGAACGTAGAAAGGTGCCCTTCCCAAGTTGTTATTGTGATATGGGTTACTAATCCTTGGTTGCCGAAACATGAGCGTTCTAGGGTAAAAATAGCTCAAGTCATGTATCCTTATCCCCTCCTCTCTGGACTCGGGCTCCTGGTACCAGTCATTCAAAAACGGGATGACCCTTCGGTCTCTGAAGTTAATAATTATTGCATCACCATGAATATTTTCTGGCCTTTGGCCTCCCCACCCAAGCCTTCTGACATTGATGATTTCCTCGTTGATGTTGGGCGGTAGTGGTCTGTTTTTGGCTTACCAGTAAATTACTTTATTTTTAAGAATGTTGTACCCTTCCCTATTCCCTGGCTTCAGCTCTGGCACCCTTGTCAGTATTGCGACGTATGGGGCGGTCTCCGGGGGCAAGTCAATGTGTACTTTAGAGCCGGATGAATTTTTTTGATCTACTTTCCCCCCGTTATTGACCCCACTCTTATTTGTTGTTTTATGTGGAGGGGTTCCGAATTCCTTATCCCTCTGTGTTTCAGGTTGTTCTAAATCAATGTTAGTCTTGGGGGGGGGTGTTTTTTCCACTACCTGAGGAATAGCTTTTGTAGTATCAACTAAAGGTGGCAAATTACAGTATTAACCCCTTTCCCTGGGTTGTGTGTTCCAATAGTATTACTGGCATCTGATGCCAGACTTTTTAATAGGGTAGTATTCAAAGTGATTGCTGTCTCTATTGACTCCAACTGTGTGGCAAGGTTCTTAACTCTTTCTACCAGGGGCAATACGAGTGATTTTACAAGGGTGTCTATATTCCCTAGCAGATCTTGATGAGGGAGTACTTTGGTCAATGGTTGGACTGGTGGTGTATTCTCGTTTTCTGTTTTTCTCGTCATTGGGGGATTGCGGGCATACTTAGATACTTTTGGCCGCCTACCTTTATGGGTGGTCCCCCCCCTTTTTCTCTTTAGAGAAGGTTTATTAATAGATAGCTGCGAAGTCAGTTGCATATTTTTCTTAGAATTAGACATCAAGGGATGAAGTAACAGGGATTCCTCTGGGATGTTTTCTAATGAGAGATCTATGCTAGAGTTCCTGATACTATGAGACGAACTGTTATCCGCCAATGTAGAAGCTAGTGTTGTTGAATCGAGAAAGATAGAGGGGATACCAGTGTCACTAGTGGCCACCTCTTTACTCCTGACGTTCGTATTGGGTGTTTTAGCTAGTTGTAAGGGCCCTAGGGAGGAACGTCTATTCTGGATCTCAGTGGAGAGACGCCGCTCAGCCAATTCGATCTCCTGGCCGAGTGCCGAAGCAGCTTTTGTTAGATACTGCTCGATCGTGCCCCTGAACGACCCACCCTCTAGAGACGTCCTACCCCTGTCTACTTTTGCGACCTTTGGAGGCATAATTTCAGGTGGTGACGCACTGATATACTAGATTACCTCTGTATCAAAGACAGGGAATACAGTTTTACTAAACAACAAGCAATAGAGTTTGTAACCAACCTACAAACGAGTAGCAGACATAGGGCAATTTTCTCAAACTGAAATACGGTGTCCCAGCCCAGCCTCCTCAGGCCTCTGAGGGCCACAGAGGGCCCACCCTTTGCCCGGGCTTAGCACGGCACGTCCCGCACGCACCCGTGACGCGGGAGGTGACGTTTGTATTTATGCGCCTCCTGGCGCGATATCCCCCGTGGGCGGCTTCCGGCGCAGTGGCTGCTGGGGATTCTAGTCCCCCCCGACCCGCTCTCCACTCGGCGGCCGCGGCTAACTGGGGTGCGTGTGCGGCAGCGGGAGGCAGGCAAGAGGACGGCAGGATGTCAGCAAGTTAGTGCGGGCACCGGTGTGGCGCCGGCAGAAGGTGAGTGGTCCGCTGAAGTTCACCAGGGCACAAGGGATGCAAAAACAAAGTACTCAGGCTGGCTGAAGGTCCCCGCTCCACCGGAGGTGATGCTTGTATTTATGCGCCTCCTGGCGCGATATCCCCCGTGCGCGGCTTCCGGCGCAGTGGCTGCTGGGGATTGTAGTCCCCCCCGACCCGCTCTCCACTCGGCTGCCGCGGCTAACTGGGGTGCGTGTGCAGCAGCGGGAGGCGGGCAAGAGGACGGCAGGATGTCAGCAAGTTAGTGCGGGCACCGGCGTGGCGCCGGCAGAAGGTGAGTGGTCCGCTGAAGTTCACCAGGGCACAAGGGATGCAAAAACAAAGTACTCAGGCTGGCTGAAGGTCCCTGCTCCATCGGAGGTGACGCTTGTATTTATGCGCCTCCTGGCGCGATATCCCCCGTGCGCGGCTTCCGGCGCAGTGGCTGCTGGGGATTGTAGTCCCCCACGACCCGATCTGCACTCGGCGGCCGCGGCTAACTGGGGTGCTTGTGCGGCAGCGGGAGGCGGGCAAGAGGACGGCAGGATGTCAGCAAGTTAGTGCGGGCACCGGCGTGGCGCCGGCAGAAGGTGAGTGGTCCACTGAAGTTCACCAGTGCACATGGGATGCAAAAACAAAGTACTCAGGCTGGCTGAAGGTCCCCGCTCCTCCGGAGGTGACGCTTGTATTTATGC
This sequence comes from Lissotriton helveticus, assembly GCF_964261635.1. Lineage (NCBI taxonomy): Eukaryota > Metazoa > Chordata > Amphibia > Caudata > Salamandridae > Lissotriton > Lissotriton helveticus. Next base: position 1,157,220,752 of record NC_136065.1, read on the forward strand.
GCCTCCTGGCGCGATATCCCCGTGCGCGGCTTCCGACGTAGTGGCTGCTGGGGATTGTAGTTCCCCCCGACCCGCTCTCCACTCGGCGGCCGCGGCCCGCGGCTAACTGGGGTGCGTGTGCGGCAGCGGGAGGCGGGCAAGAGGATGGCAGGATGTTAGCAAGTTGGTGCGGGCACCGGCGTGGCGCCGGCAGTAGGTGAGTGGTCCGCTGAAGTTCACCAGGGCACAGGGATGCAAAAACAAAGTACTCAGGCTGGCTGAAGGTCCCCAGACATATTTAAGCCAGGTAACAAGAATTTCACATAGATATGTTCTCACTAGATTAAGGTTCGGGCTAGTGCATCATTTGGTTGCTTTCCCACACCTCAAGCAGCACCCAGCTGGTCTATGCCCTTGTGATGGCCACACCAAACAAAGTACTCTGCACTTTCTTCTTATATGTGATCTTTATATGAATTTCCGTATTGCTTTTTTAAAACCACTGTTTTCAAAATATGGTACTTTTAATGTGGATGCAGCGATGAGGTTGCTTTTTGTAATGCAGGAACCAGATATTTGTTTCTTTACTGCAACTTTGAAAACTTAAATCAATTAATGCAAGAAAGAGCATGATATTTTAACTGCTGTTCTCAATGGTTTATCATTTCTGTATAGTGTTGTCTAAATTTGTATGATGATGTATTTTCTTTTTATGTGCTTTTATGGTTGTTTTGCACGAACCGAATAAAGCTTATTGAATCGAATCGAATCGCCTACAGAAGCAGCTCAGAATGGCGCTGGTCCACGGTTGAGTTTTCAAAACTTGAATGTTCTGTATAACACCTGTCCATATCGGGTAACACACGAGTCATTAACTAGTGATTCCACATTCATCCGAGGAGACTGCAGCTGTGCACGCTCCTCAAAAGCTGACCCTGATCTCTGGAAGGTCGCACTCTGCTTCAAGACAGAACAGGGCTAGTAGTGTGTATCTGGCCGTGGCCATCGGGCTCGAATGTCACAGTGAGCCTGTGGCATCAGGCAGACGTGGCTTTGTAGTAATCTGAGAAAGGTCCTACGCCCAGAAAGAGGCCTTGGAAACTTACCTGATACACAAAGCTCTGGGTCCAAAGATCACCTGTCCCTGCGAAACACAAAAACAGAATAGATGCGGCATTTTGGAAGGCTACAGCGACGCCAGCGGGGTGGGGCGGATTAGTACAAGTGCCTGACATTTATTTGGCAAATGTTGCTTATATAACGAACCGTTATGCAATGCACTCTCATTCTGCAAGGGCTGTGACCAGGAAAGCGGGGAGGTCGTACAGAGCAGTTAATATGCAAAATACATCCAAATGATACTGCCATCTCATGCTGACTTTCACACTCCCCTTTCAACTGAGGAAAACACGCGTTATGCTACGATAACGTGCATTTAAATGTATTTTTGCATCAATGCAATAATGCGCATACTTACGTATTATATTTTCTTTAAGAGCCTGTACAGTGGTTAAATAAAACATTAAAAAACATTTGAAGTGGAGAGTAAACACGGGTGCTGGTAGACTACGTTGTCTTACTCTGTGAGTGGTCTCGTTAATGTCCCTTTTTTGCCCTCCACGGTCAGCGTTGGTTGTTTGTCCCCGAAGGCCCTGACAGAACTGCAGCCTTGCGTTGTACACTTTGGTCCCAAGTGTGTGCCTAAGCGAAGGACATCAGAGACGTGCTGAACTGCAAAGCAGCACAAAGGAGGTGCGGATATGGCGAGCTCAGCCATATTGGAAGGTTGATGGAAACACGAGGAGTGCTCGTGGGGAAACTACAGAAAACTGAGACGGGAGGAAAACAAAAATGCTGCCAGGCACTGAAAATTATGCAGTGACAAAACTAATAAACAGGCGTATTTTATCAGGCAAAGGCTAAAAATAAAGTCAAAGCGTTAATTTGGTTTGTGAACTGCAGGCCTTCAGCACCTCCGTCACGGATAGGTACACATCTGGTCCTGCCTGGTGCTGCTGAGAAGGCACACAGAGGGGGTTTGATCTTTTTGGTCTCTACCAGCTTCCTGTTTTTCTTTGGTCAAGTACCCTTTGGCAAGCCGGCTAAATTTACAGTTGCCTCTAAGCCAGTGCTAACTTGTAAAACTAACCATCACACTCCTACAAGTGTTGGTTGTATGTCGGAACAACGAGTTCCTTTACAACGCCTACCTGAACAACGCAGTCTCTACTTCGAGTGCGTCTTAACCACAACTAGCTTTACCACGCCTTCCTTTACCATGATTTTTCGTTGTAAAGGCATGCATGGTAAACAGCTATCCGTGGCAGGGTTTACCATCCTCCTCCTTCTCCCCCTGAGCCCTAAATACACCTCAACCTCCTTCAAACTACCCCGAACCCTCCACCCCCCTAAAAACTAATCTGTAACCCTCCCACCTCCTAAACACTAACTGATCTCCCACCCCCTATAGCTAACCTGAACCCCTTCTACTCCTAAACACTACCCCATACCCTCTCCCATCTCCTAAAAACAACCCCTTAAAACTACCCCGAATCCCCCAGCACCTACTCCGAATTCCCCACCCTCTAAAAACTATCCCAAACCCCAACCCCATAAAAACGAACCCAAACCACCCCACCCCCAAGAACTAACTCAAACACCCACGCCCTAAAAACTAACCGAAACCCCCACCACCTAAAAACTTAATCAAACACCTCCCAGACCCTAAAAACGATCACAAACCCTCCCACCCACTAAAAACTACCCCTTAAAACTACCCCAAATCCCCACACCTCCTAAAAACTACACCAAACCCCCACCTCTAAAAACTAACCCGAACCCCCACCCCCTAAAAACTAACCCAAACATCCCCTTTAAAACAAACTCGAACCACTCCCACCCCCTAAAAACTAACCCGAACCCCCACCCCCTAAAAACTAACTCGAACCCCCGCCCCTAAAAAGGAAATCAAATCCATCCCATCCCTAAAAAACTATCACAAACCCTCCCACCCCTAAAAGCTACCCATTAAAACTTCCCCAAATCACCCCACCCCCTTAAAACTACCCGAACCCTCACGCCCTAAAAACTAACCCGAACACCCCACCTCCTAAAAACTAACCCGAACACCCCACCCCCTAAAAACTAACTCGATCCCCTCCCACCCCTTAAAAACTAACCCAAACATCAACCCCTATAAACTAACTCGAAATCCCGCCCCCTAAAAATGAACACGACCCCCCACCCCCTAAAAAGTAACTCACCCAGGCTCCAAGTCACCCAATCACAACGCTGCCTTCGCAGCGTTGGTATTGGTCTGATCGCCATGTTTTGGCGCTCTAATGCTGACTGGAGACTTGGGCATGTTCTCCGCGTAGGCTGTGATGCCAGCTTGCATGGAGAATGTGCAAAGTGCACAAAAATGTCTTGGGTGGCCCTAGAGGGCCGTCCAAGCAGTCATTGCGCACTTTAGGAGGGTGCTACCACTTCGTCCCTGCCTCCTCACTCAAAGCTGTGGGTGTAAGTAGGAGAAAATAAAATGATAATAACACAAGTTATTATCATTATATTTTCTCTGTGTTTCACTGCAAAAAAGCAGTGGGGTGACGCTCCTCCGCCTTAGCGGAAGAGCCACCACTGCCAGAAACCCAAAGTAAATTGAATGTCTTGGGTGGCACATAGTAGTCACTTTGAATGTATATTGCTGTATTGAACAACTGTTGTTCTGCTGATCTCCAAATTAGACAATCAGCGCCACCATGTGGCAGGCTGTCATAAGAGCTGGTGTTGAAAATCAAGCCGCGGTGCTGAGCACAGGAAACCACCAGCTTAAATAAGCCCAACTCTAAGCATGTAATAAAATTCATTAATGATTGTGTGATATTCCTGCATAGTTTGTGCCTACATTTACAGTATGTAGTTAAAAATGGAGAATAACACAGACCAACGGTTTTTAGACAAATCTGTGCACTTTACTACAACATTTTTTTCTACTTTGGTTGGCCTGTAACCATCAGCTGAATCTATTCCACCACAGCCTCCAAGATTTAAAGAGTGCCCTAAGGGTTTGGCTATCCACAGGTTGTTTCTCCAAATGTTATTGTTCCAAATAACTAAGGGCCTGATTAAGATGGTGGTGAGACCGCCACCAACAGGCTCTTGGTGGCGGTCTCACAGCCATCAGAACCATTTTTACCGCCCGCCACATTAGGATGGTGGGAGGAGGGGTGGCAGTCAGATAGACCGGGGCTGCCACACATACGATGGGCTCCTTGAGCCCGTCGGTGCGGTGGGGAGGATGTAGTCCCTACCATGGTGGCGGTGCCTGCCAAGTACAGCTGTAGGGATTACAATGTCCCTTTCCGTTGGCCTTTTCATGGCGGTTAATCCGCCATGAAAAGGCTGGCAGAAAGGGACTTTGGGGGCCCGTAGCGGGCCTTCTTTCCACCCTGGCCCACCGATGTGGGCACTAGGGGGCACCTATGGTGCCCCATTACATATCCCTGCACCATGTGGCAGGCACCGCATGGTGCCTGCCACGTAGTGCAGGATATGTAAAGAGACACTTTTTTGTATTGCGGCATGTGCTGCAGCTGGCAGAACCCACCGCTGTACAAAAGTTAGGCATTGTGACCGTCGTGGTGGTAGTCGCAGCATAATGCCTCTTATGGGACAGCAGACAGTCTGTGGTGTGGTCTCGATTTCCTATAGGGTAGCGAGCGTAGGTAAGTCCACCCTCCATCATATTCAACCCGTAATTGCCTCATTCAGGTTTTGAGCGGAGTAAGAAAACTGTCGTAAAGCAGTGATTCTCCTACCCCCCAAATCTTTGATTCACCTGCCCTATTTTAGGAGGAGGAACCACTGGGTTATTGTTGACAGAGACCTAGCTGACTCTGCTGTTGATAATACCTGGCCTGCCAGTCTTTCCTCCACAGGGCCAGCGGGCCATATGGGCTGGTTGGCATGTTCTCTTGAGGACAGGACAACAAACACTGTATTTCCCTGCCCATACCCTCTATGTGTGGCATGGTGGACCCCAGCAGGGAAAATGTGGCTGCCTGAATCACACACAGGGTGACAACATTGGTAGGAAGCAGCTTAGTGCAGCATTCCTGCCAAGCTGGACAACTTCAACATTCGCTTCATTCCTCTCATGGCGTGGGGAGGGCAGGCTTCACCCCTCCAAATATGTCACTTCTGGGGGTGGAGGGAACTTTATTTAAATACTCCATGAGGCCAACAGTCATCCTGTTTGGTGATCCTCTACACCTAAATCAGCCCTACCACTTATCCTTTTTGACATGTTTCTTATTACTGATGTAATGCACGTATTGTGATGTTTTATTTTCTCTTGTTATGCGTTGCAGGTGGAGTTACAGGGAGATCTACAGGACTTTGGTGCAAAAAAGCAACCACAAGAAAGAGGACACTGGGACTTCATTCCTATACCTTGGGAGTCCTTATGGCAGGCCCAGTGACGCAAGCGACAGCAATGCCTTATTCCCATGGGCAGTTGTAAGGCTAAGCAACTGGGGTCTTGTCTAGTAACGCTCCGCCTCTGGGCGTGAGATCTTTTCCTGTACAATGAGGTCCAGATGTGGGGTGATCCCCCAAAGCTTCAGCACCAGATGTTCTGTATTCCTGGGGCTAATCAGGTGGGCAGTCAGTTTAGGTCATATCCTCATTGCTTGCCCTTGGATCACCTGTAAGTTAACCTATTATATTTCTAAATAAATCTGAAACATAAATGTATCCAAACAAAATGGTGTGGTCTCAGTCATTTTGCTCGTGGAATTTTCCTTGCATGCATTTATTCACTGCATTCCATTTTGGGTGTATGTCCCTGCAGGCCAGGGCTTTAAGTGGGAAAAAAAACTGGGGGTGCTCTAAAAGGGGCGTGGCTACTCTCATAAAGGGGTGTGGCCTATCCAAGTAGGGGCGTGGTCTATCCGAGTAGGGGCGTGGCCTAAATCAAGATAACTAGCATTGTGTGCTTAAGAAAATCATGAAGTTGCATCCAGCAAAGGATAATAAAATAGGCAAAAAAGTATATTTATTAAGTATAAGCCATACAAATACCAAACACTTTAAAAAAACATGTAAAAATTATTTATATTACTTAGAAATCTATTGCAGGATTCCCCCAAACCCTTGAAGATATTGATGGAGCGAGATAGAAAACAAAATTTTGTTTAAACTCGTGAAGTCACATTTCCATAACATAAATAATAATATTAATGATTTGTGATATGTCGTGCTAATACAACTTAGATTAAACTTTACACATGGGGGGACTAACATGTGTGCTCATAAACGTGCATAATTGTTGCATCTTTTTGTTCGTGCAAAATAATAAAATAATTTATTGTTTTCGTTTTTGTCATTACTAACTGCTGCAAACTTAAAAGAAGCATGTGCTTGTTTTGCTTTTCCTTGTCTGTGTGATGTCATTTCTACTATTCTAGGTGCATATAAGTCTCATGGAGTAACGGAGACTGGTAGATATAAACGCTGCTTTATTTGTTTGCATTGGCTAGGTAACAATTTGATTAATCGGGTGGGTTAATTAATTAGTAAATCTTGGGGTGGATACAGAATCTACATTATTTCTTACATTAATACTTTTCTTGTGTTTGTTTTATATTAGAAAACATAAGTTGTCTGCTTTTGGGCCTTGTCTGCCCGAACTACAATATGCTGAATTTTACTTCTGCAAAAGTGCTGAGACGCCCATTCTGAAATAAATTGTTCGTCAAAAGCTGCGTTCACAAAGCAAAAACTGACTTGCTATCATCATTCTGTCGGACATGGCCAAGGTCGAAAAAGAACATTTTGTCAGTCCTTAACTTGGCATCCGCGGAAGTCAATTGGAAGTCAATGGACGCTGCGAGAATGACTTTATACAAATGTTGCAATCCTAGGAAGCTCCTGGTTGCACTCGGAAGGGACAATAGTCTCTAAGAAAAGTGACTTAATGGAAGTTTTGAAAAGTGGGTGACATGTCACTTGTCACTCTCAACCAATGGGACGTCGAAGATTTCTGAAAACTTTCCTTTGCGTAGTTTAGTTAGCGTAGAAAGGTATAAAAAGTCATGCCCCTAGGGATGGGCTGGCTGCTGCTTTCTGACTTTCCGATGAGGGTGAAGTGCTGACGGACTTTGCGTGGAGCACGTAAGAATCCTCAAAGAACTTTACTTTAATTTCTATCTATTTAGCTCAGTTAGGGAATTAGGTTTTAGAAATGCTAAACTTTATATATTTACTTTAATTTTAATTCACTTGCTTAAATTGTATTTTACTCACGTTTCTTTACAATCATGCTTGCTTTATTGCTAATAAAATTCATTTATAAAATTATCAACTTATATACCATAATTTAGTAAATAAAATCTTACTTTTGACAAACAAGCTGGTCTTGGTTATTCAGGAGTGTAGGTTACTATTAGCTAGATCACGTCGCCAATGGTGGTCGTTTAAATGGTTATGTTTTATTCTAATGACAATATTCTTTCCGCAGATATATAAAAATGTATATATTTTGTAGATAATGTGTATATAGATTTAATTTGACCACCTGATTCAGTAGGCCCAAAATATGTCAGGTTTATAAATGGGTCCAAATTTTAGTATAGAATCTTGTTTATAGGTTATGAAATTGGGTAGCGTTGTTTATGATATATTTTCTATAGGCCGCTGGATCAATTCTCTGGTAGCAGAAATTGATGGTTGCTAAGAGTAACCAAGGTAATATGATGGTTGCTAAGGGTTACTAAAATATTATGGTATGGAAATAGGATCGATGTTTTAACACATGTTGAGTTAGTTTTTCGTGCTATCTGTAAGCTATACCGGTATAGATTGTGTGGCGAGAAATTAGTCACGCAAGCCATCTGTTCTGTTTGTAGTGATATCGCCGAGTATCACAAGAGGTATCGCCGTGTACCTTAGTGTTGTCGCCGAGCAGCACAGTTTTAGGGCTAGGTCTGAATCTTGTAAAGTGAGGGTTTTCTAAGAAATTAATGCAGCATGAGAATAGGGACAAAGCGCCTTCCATAAAACTCACTGTGATAATAGTATTAGTTATATCCGAGCTTGAGTGAAGGGTAAATTAGCGTCGGTACATGATTATCTATAAACAGGTTAGAGTCCTGTACGGGTACATGTTTCATATCTATAAACAGGTGAGAGCCCTGTACGGATAACGTCGTTATTTTGCTAACGGTGCATGATTTCTATAAACAGGTGAGAGTCCTGTACGGATTTCATGTGTGTTTGAAATTAGGGAATTTTCAGTATGAAAGTGCGAGTTTGAATTGTATTTTATGTTCAAGTGGAACTCTTAGAACTTTCACTTCGCGGTGGGTTCAGAGCAAAGCGAGTTCATAATTATACGTGTTAGAAGGGTGGGGTAAGGTTACTCTACTAACAATTGGATATTATCCTTAGTGTGAATAGCGCCGTCTATTCCGAAGTGTGGATACTTGAATGTATGTAAACTATCCTAAATAGTGAAACGAACAGATGTTGTCCTTATAGTCATTGTTAAGAATTAATTTACACTGAAAAGTGTTCTTAAAATGGCGCTGTGAAAAGATTTTGTGAAGGAGGGGTAAGCGCCAGGAGTGAGAAACGAGAAACCGCAGCTGCTGTGTACGTCACAGAGCCGCGCTGGGATTGGGTGACATACGTCACAAGCTACATTCTGATTGGCTCTTGAGTCTCTGACGACCTGTGAGCTGATTGGTCCTTCAGAAAAGCAGAAAAGTGACGTAGCTCATCTGTCATTGGCTTGTTGGTGTGTTTCGCGCACGGATTGGTTGTTTTACGGAACATCCCGGAAATATTTTACGAACGATTTTGTGAATTAGATTTAACTCTTAAAAATGAGTTATCATTTTAAACATGTTGAGAAAAAGCCAACATTATTCCAGAAATTTAAGAATTTATTTTCACCTGACAAGAAAATCGAAACGCGAGGTGGTAAACTACTTCATAAGTATAAAACACCTGCAGCGTATATGGAAGGTGAATATGGATATCATACTGTCTTATGGTTCGATAGTTGGAAACGCTATACTAAGAACGACGGTGTTTTAACTTGGCCTGATGATGGTTCATTTAATGTAAAAGTTTTAAGAAATTTACGAGAGAAAATGAATGCTCTTGTTCCGAAACCGAGACCAACTCAATTTGAAGCTTTAGTTGAGTGGGAAGATGAAATGTATCAGTTACAAAGAGAAGCTAGTGGAATTAAAAGACCTTCTAAAAATCCACCTTGGAGAAGAGAAACTCATGAAGATAGATTGCGAATGTGGAGACAGGGAAACATGAGTGAAGGATTGTATTTAATTCATGAAATGGTAATGGGTACTCCTACAGGGAAATCTATGGAAAGTGAATCTGAGGATGCAGTTATGGAAGAAATATATACAACTGCTAGAAAGAATCAGCCTTTGAGACCTCCTAGATCATGGTCTACTCCGGTGGTTTCTACTGAAACTTCACCGAGTGCACCTCCAATTAATGAAGCTCCTAAACTTTATCCAAATAATTGCGAAAACATTGAAACTCCTAGAAGACCAGAATTCGAGAATGCTCGAAATGAAGGTAGACATTTTACAATGGCTCCAAGAGCAAGAGAACCTCCAAAAGATTATACAAGAGAGGCAAGAAATGTTGAAGATGTTGATTATAATGAATATTTAAGATCTAAAGAAGAATTAATAAAAAGAATGACAAAAGGCATGGAAGCTGTGACAGTTCCAGTAACAATTGGTCCTGTTCAGCCTGTATTTGACCAAAAGGAAAATAACAAAACAGGATTAACTATTCCTTTAAATACAGAAATTCAAAAGGCTGCTGAAAAATTTTATTCAGACTTATCTGAAATAAACTCTTCTAAATCGAGAATGCCTGATTTAACCTTTAATGAGGATTTATCTCCAAAAACACCAATGGGTGCTATATCAGATATAGGGAGTCCTGAAGTCAGGGTAACCACACCAAAACTTGATGTGGCCAAATTAAAAGCGAATATTGAAGAATTAATAATTGGAACTATTGGTCCAGATAGTTTAAATTACTATCGAGATGATGAACTACTGTTCATTTGCAAAAGCATACAATGGAAAACAAAAAATAAATATGATCAACTAGAGGATCTAGCAGCTGAACTTGAAATTGATGTGAGCAAACAAAAGAATTTTGCAAAGCATTACAGATTAGACTTCTCAGAAAGTGACATTGAGAGTTTGAACTCAATGGGAAGAATAGTACATATAAAAGATTTGATTGTATATATCAAAAAGTTAGGAGAACTGAATAAATGGAGAGTAAAATGGACGAAAAAGAAGGAAGATGAAAGATTGGAAAAATTGTCAAAACAATTTCCAATGAGAGAAATTGCAGGTGGAGGATATGTTCATGTCCCTTGGTCGAGACAGGACATTCTGTTATTTACAAATGACTTTCCGAAATTGAGGGAGAAACCAGTTGAGTGGTACAGGCAAGTCGATAGATTTATCAAAGTGTCAAAAGTCCTGTGGATTGATTTAGATGGATTTTTTGATATTGTCGTTCCATCTGATCTTTGGACAGAATGTAAAATATCGATTAGTTGGCCAAAAACAGAACCTGAGCGAATTAAAGAAACAGGTGCTCCAAATCCACTTGTAATGGATTTTTATGAAAAAGTAATTGTTTGGATGAAAAACAAAATTCCACCCAAAGAAGTCGATTGGGTTAAAATAGAAAGAACAGAACAGGAAACAAAAGAATCAGTTCATTCTTTTTATGAAAGACTACTGTTAATCTTTAAACAATACAGTGGTTATGAAAAATTAGATGAAAAAGACATGAGCCATTTTGTCTATAGATTTGTTTATGGACTAAAACCTGAAATTGGAGAAATGATCAGAAATAGTATTGTCGGATGGCAATCACTATCTGTAGATGATATTCTTAGAAAAGCTAAGTATTGCAGTGATGAAATAGAAGTAAAACAGAAGAAACTCAAGGAGAAAGCCATGTGGGCTCAGGTAAAAGTGGCTGAGCAACAGATTGCCAACATGGGTAATAAGAACACTAATTTTGTTCAAACTGGAAATACAAACCAGTTACAAGGAAAGTTTAAAAATAATAATTTCCCAAAGAAATTTAGCCCAAAGATTGAGGAGTTGAAACAAAGATTACCTTGTTTTAATTGTGGCGAAATTGGACATTGGAGAGACGAGTGTCCTCATCCTCCTAAAAACTTAAAGAATCCCTTATTGAATCCACAGATGCAGAATGGTGTTGACCTGCAGCGACAGCTACAGATGCAACAGGGGTTAAACGAATTTAATATTCAGCGACAGTTACAGCAACAACAACAACAACAGGTGAATAATCGTCAAGACCAATTGCCACAACCACCTTTTCCGAATTGTGGGGGAGTTCAAAAATATAATCCAAACGTGGGATTTCAGGGAAGTGAACAGGTAATAAAACCACAAAAACAGCAAAAGCAGCAAAGAGTTCAAATGCAAAATGCTTCACAACAGTTTTTATTAACAGAAAATCAAGACAGCGATTCTGATGATTATTGCTGACGGTGCCCGAGAGAGGAGGAAGAGTGTGTTGTTGGAGCCACTCTTGAGGTTGACCAGTCAGGTCCTTTTGTAAACGGGAAAGTTAATGATGTAGACATCACTTTTCTAGTGGACACTGGTGCTACCCGTTCTACTGTTAGATCAGTGGAAATTGAAAACCTACCTCTCTCTGGGGATACCATCCAAGTTGTCGGAGTAAGTAATCAACAAATTAAAACTGACTTAACTGATCCAGTACCAGTCGAAATTGGAAATTATAGAGACAAACACAGATTTGTGGTTTGTAATAGTAGTCCAGTGAATCTATTGGGCAGAGACATCCTATGTAAAATGAATTGTAGAATATATTGTTCTCCTGATGGAGTTGAATTACAAACAATGGAGGAAGATGGTTTATATAGAATGACAATGATGATGATGGAAGCAGAAGAAACAAAATTGTTTCCTGCATTTGAAGAAAAAGATTTACCTGAAGAACTCAAGGAAACAGTGAAATCTGAAATATGGGATTTTACTGGAAATGAGATGGGTCTGATGAAAAACATAGATCCAGTAAAAATTACATTGAAACAGGGAATAGAATTTCCAAATACTCCACAATATAAAATGAAAACAGAAACAATTGAAGGTATTACACCTATAATTGAAAAATTAATCAAGCAAGGTGTATTAAAAGAAATGGAGAGTAGTTCTTGTAATTCACCAATTATGGGAGTTAAAAAGTCTAACGGAACATTTAGAATCGTACAAGATTTGAGAAAGGTTAATCAAATTGTCGTTCCATGTTGTCCTGTGGTTCCAAATCCAGCAGTAATTCTATTCCAGATTCCACATGATGCTGAATGGTATACAGTCATTGACCTTTGCAATGCATTCTTTACTGTTCCCTTACATCCAGACAGTTATGAAATCTTTGCTTTCAGATTCCAAGGTAAGACCCTTGGATGGTCAAGAATCCCTCAGGGCTATACAGAAAGTCCTTCAATCTTTAATGAACTGTTAAAAAGATCATTAGAAGACCTAGACTTACCTGGTAGGTCTACGCTAGTGCAGTATATTGATGATTTGTTAATAGCTGCAAAGACAAGAGAAAATTGTGTAACAGACACAATAATTCTGTTAAATCGCCTTGCAGAAGAAGGACATAAAGTGTCCCCAGCAAAACTACAGTTTTGTAAACAAGAAGTAAAATATCTTGGTCACAGAATTGCAAAGGGAAAAAGACAAGTAACAATAGAGAGAATAAAAATGATTCAAGCAATGTTACCACCAAGAACACAAAGACAGGTCAGAATGTTCTTGGGAATGGTTGGTTACTGTCGACAATGGATAAGTGGATTTTCAGTAATTGCAAAACCACTACAAAGACTGACAAAGTCAGATGTAAAGGATCCAATTATTCTCAATGATGCTGAGATGGATTCTTTTGAGAACCTGAAAAAGAGCTTATGCCAAGCTCCTGCTTTAGGTATGCCAAATTATGAGAAAGATTTCGAACTGTATTGCAGTGAGAGAGAAGGATGTGCATTGTCTGTGTTAATTCAGAGACATGGAAATTTAAAGAAACCTATTGCATACTTCTCTGCAGTTCTTGATCCAATTGCAAAAGCATTACCAGGTTGTTTGAAAGCAGTTGCAGCTACAAGTATCAGCCTCGAACAAAGTGAGGGGATCATAATGGGATTTCCTGTAAAAGTTTTTGTGCCTCATTCAGTTGAAATATTACTGACAAGAGGTAAGACTCAACATTTAACAAGTAGCAGATTGACAAAGTATGAGAAAATCATACTGGGAGCAGATAATGTTTCGATTTCAAGATGTTTAAATCTGAATCCTTCTACATTACTGCCTGATTCTGAAATTGTTGATGACATTGAAACAGAACATGAATGTTTAGATGTCATGGAATTCTGCACTAAACCAAGAAAAGACATCAAAGACAGACCTTTGTCTGAATCGGATTTTGTCTACTTTGTAGATGGGTCATGCTTAAGATCCGAAGGAGGTGTCTTAAAAGCTTCATATTCAGTTTGTACAGTCGTAGATGTTGAAGAAGCATCATGTCTTGAAGGAGTTCGTTCAGCACAGGTGGCTGAATTAATTGCTTTAATTCGTGCATGTGAAATATCCAAGGATATAAGAGTTACCATCATTACTGATAGTCAGTATGGATAATGAGTTGTGCATGATTATGGACAACTCTGGTCACAGAGAGGATACATGACATCAACAGGATCACCAATTAAAAATGCAGTTTTCATTAGGAGATTGATTGAAGCAATACAATTGCCAAAAGAAATTGCCATCGTTAAGTGTGCAGCGCACACTAGAGGAACTGATTATATTTCCAAGGGAAATGCCTTCGCAGATGAAACAGCTAAATACTGCGCAAGGAAAAATTATTCATACAATCGGGAGAGGAGTAAAGAAACTGATTCAAATTCATTAATGCTAACAACTGTTGTAGAAACATGGCATGAGATTAGAGATTTACAAAATGAAGCAGAAGATGAAGAAAAAGACTTGTGGTTAAGATCAGATTGTAGACCACGTGAAGAAGATGGAGTGTGGGTTTACAAAGATGGTAGAGTAGTTTTACCAAATTGCTTGATTGCTGACATGGCCAGATTATATCATGGTCCAGCACATCTGGGAAGAGATTCTATGGTTAGACTTTTCAGAGAAACATGGTTCAATACCAAGTTTAGAACTATTGCAGAATCTTTTTGTCAAAGGTGTTTGTCATGCCAACAAATGAACCCAAACAGAAAATCAGTGGTGGGGACAGGAATAATTGGTCGAGAGGGTGGTCCCTTTACCAGGTTACAAATGGATTTCATTGAAATGCCCTTACACAATTGTTTGAAATATGTGCTTGTAATTGTGTGCTTATTTTCAAGATGGGTAGAGGCTTTCCCTACACGACATTGTGATTCAATTACAGTGGCAAAACTAATGCTCAGAGAAATCATCCCAAGGTACGGTTTTCCAGTCACTATTGAGAGTGATGGAGGAAGCCATTTTGATAACAAACTGATGAAGTTAATTTGCGAAGCTTTGAGCATTGAGCAGAAAATACACTGTGCATACAGACCAGAGGCATCAGGAGTAGTAGAACAAATAAATGGAACAATTAAAAACAGAATTGGAAAAATGTGTCTTGAAACAGGTGTAAAGTGGACTGATGCTCTTCCACTTGTTTTGATGTCATTAAGAAGTACACCAGATAAAAAGACAGGTTTGAGTCCTCATGAAATTTTAATGGGAAGAGTTATGAGGCAAGCTTTTGTTCCTGTAGGTAAACTGTTGAGCATAAATGACAGTGCTATTTTGGATTACTGTAAAAAGTTATCTGATATGGTAACTTCTGTGTCTAATCAGGTGGGAACTGAAGCTCAATCAGATGAAAAGGTTTTGACACATGATCTGAGACCTGGCGATTGGGTCAGAACGAAAGTACATCGGAGAAGGAATTGTCTAGCTCCTAGATGGCAGAAACCTAGGCAGATAATTTTGATCACTACTAATGCTGTAAAGTGCAGAGGATTGAAACGTTGGATTCATCCTAGTCATACTATTCCAGTACCAACTCCTGAGAGTTCTGATGTTGAAAGTGATACCACAGATGATTCTGATTCTGAAGCAGAAGGAGAAACAGAAGGTGAAATAATTCCAGATTCTGAAGATCGACAAGAAAGTCGACATCTGGAAACTGTGCCAGTAAATGGAAATTTGACAAGAAAAGACTTAGAAATCATTGAAATAGATTCTGAAGGTGAAGAGAATCTGTTAAAAGGAAAGATAACTGAGGATTCGGTTGTCTCCATTGAAGACAAAGAAGCAGAACAAAAAGAAGTTTCAGACCAGGAGAGTATCGAAAGGCAGAGAACAAACTCTGAAGTAAGGAACAGAAATCTGAAATCTGGGAAGTTGGGGGTAATTGAGGAAGAGGAGGAAGACGAATTACCGAGTACCAGTGATGGAAGACAAAGTGAAGTTCCTGAAGGAGTGAAATTGCCGAATAGAGAAGTTCCTGAGTCAATTGAAATTTCAGATTACGAAACTGAAGAAAGTGACGTGGAAGGTGAAAGTGAAAACAGAAAGAAAAGGACTTGGAAGTCAGAATCAAATAATTCTGAACCAAAGAAGAAATACGTGAGAAAAGCAGACTACTGGCCAGGTGGAAGATTGAGAGTCAGATTGATCAAGAAGCCAAAAGAACAAGTTGAAGAAATCAGTAGTCAAAAGAGTCCTGGAAAAGAAGTTGGAGTTGGAAGAAAAATTGAAGTGATATCGAGAAAAGGGAAGAGAATAATAAGACCAAACCAAAAATACAAGTCTCCTGAGTGGACTTACTTAGTAATTCCACCTGTTATTGACATATATGATAGTAGTGAAGAAGAAAACGAAATCCAAGAAATTAGTGACAATGATTGAAGTACAGAAATATTAAATTGGCAAAAGGCTGAAGAAAATTTGTTAGTTGACACAAGGTTGAAGAAAAACTGTTTAGTTGAAGAAAACTTATGTATGACATAAGGTCGAAGAAATCTTGTCTAGGGTTTTAAAAAAAAAAAAAAAAAAAAATATTTTAAAAAGGGGGGTGTAAATAGAATTTTAAAATTTATTTTTATTTTTTTGAGAAAATTAAACAAGAATGCCTTATGTTAAGGAGAGCACTTCTAAGTGTTCTGTTTTTAAAAGATGCTGTAAGATGACTCTGGTGTGTCTGCTCATTTTAATTCTGCTCTGGTTGGTTCTAGCTGTGATTATCCCTTTGGAGATGAATAGAGAATTACACAAAGTTAATATAACAAGCAAAGCTTTGGTTAGTCAAACTAAACATAGTGCGTCTGCAAAAGTTATTGATCATCAGCCTAATATTCATCAAGATAAATCAATTGGTGATTTCTCAAGTAATACATTCACAAAGCTATTGAGTGAATATGTTAAGGTAATGGATGCAAAAGACTGCTACGTCTGCGTTAAGTTACCTGCTTCTGTTTCTGAGGGAGTAACATATAATATGCTTCCTCTCACTTATGCTGTAACATGTAGTGTGTTAACTAGTTTATTTTATCAAACTGGACGTTTAGAATATTACTATTCAAATTATGATGAAATTTTTGCAAATATTAAGATTGATAATGCTTTAAATAAACATAAGAAAGCAAAACAAATGAGAGAATTTTTCCTTGTTACTAACGAACTCACTTACGAGTATGCTTACAAGAATAATTTAACTTGCAAATTAAGTGCTGAAGGAAAGAAATTTTTGAACATGGTTGAAGAGAGAAGAGCAATTTATAAGAGGAATGAATTAGTCAAGCAGACTAAGTCAAGTTTCTGGCAAAAAGAGGATGAGAAGTTAAATGGCAAAATGCTTGAAAATATTGCAATTCACATAGACAAACCAGTTAGTGGTAAACTTTGCATTAGAAGAGATAATACACTTTTTGATAATTATTTTGTAGGTGCAAGTAACTGTGAAGATACTTATCAGATTTTGGGAGGTTGGGGATTTAAAGGTGGAAAAGATCCTATCTTTCCTGGGATTTATTTTGTTTGTGGTGACAAAGCCTACTACAATCTTCCAGACCACTGGTATGGAACTTGTTATGTGGGAATTGTTTTTCCTAAAGTGTTTCATGTTGACAGAGATTCAGAAGGAATGTTTAAAATTCATAATTATGTAAATAGAGTTAAAAGAGAAACTTTTACTGAAGTTCTGGGAGATATTTTTCAAGCTGTAATACCTTTTGTTGGTATAACCCTAAATGCAGGGAGAATCAGAAAATTGTCCACTATAGTTGATAGATTATCAACTGACACAGCTGATGGGTTTCAATTAGTGAATGTTGAAGTTATTGCAATTAGATCCATGGTAATTCAAGACCGTCTTGCTTTAGACATACTCCTAGCAAAAGAGGGAGGAGTCTGTGGCATTTTACATGTACAACATTGTTGTACATATATACCTGATGAAAGTAAGAATATTGAAATGTATATTAAGAATATTACACAAATGCATTCAGAGATAATTCCTTTAGAAGAAGATGATTTTACAGGGAAACTTTCAAAAAGGTTTCAAGCAATTAAAAACTGGTTTCATGATATTGGAAGTTCAATTCTTGGCAAGATTCTGGCACCTTTAATTATAATAGTATTCATTTTTATTTTGACCAAAATAGGTTGTTTGTTACATAAAAGAAAGAAACAGTTGAAAGAAAAGAAAAGAATCTATAAACTCAGAAAAGAAGAAGAAAGAGAGATCGAATTACAGGAGTTACATAGAGAGCGTTATGCTAATTCCAAAGATTATGCAGAAACAGACTTTTAGGTTTACTGATACAAATGAATTTGAATCGATTTCTTAGAAATTTAAATTATCAAAATTTTGAGTGCTGGTGTGGTGATTTGTTAATCACCAGATGAGGGAGTTGATGGAGCGAGATAGAAAACAAAATTTTGTTTAAACTCGTGAAGTCACATTTCCATAACATAAATAATAATATTAATGATTTGTGATATGTCGTGCTAATACAACTTAGATTAAACTTTACACATGGGGGGACTAACATGTGTGCTCATAAACGTGCATAATTGTTGCATCTTTTTGTTCGTGCAAAATAATAAAATAATTTATTGTTTTCGTTTTTGTCATTACTAACTGCTGCAAACTTAAAAGAAGCATGTGCTTGTTTTGCTTTTCCTTGTCTGTGTGATGTCATTTCTACTATTCTAGGTGCATATAAGTCTCATGGAGTAACGGAGACTGGTAGATATAAACGCTGCTTTATTTGTTTGCATTGGCTAGGTAACAATTTGATTAATCGGGTGGGTTAATTAATTAGTAAATCTTGGGGTGGATACAGAATCTACATTATTTCTTACATTAATACTTTTCTTGTGTTTGTTTTATATTAGAAAACATAAGTTGTCTGCTTTTGGGCCTTGTCTGCCCGAACTACAATATGCTGAATTTTACTTCTGCAAAAGTGCTGAGACGCCCATTCTGAAATAAATTGTTCGTCAAAAGCTGCGTTCACAAAGCAAAAACTGACTTGCTATCATCATTCTGTCGGACATGGCCAAGGTCGAAAAAGAACATTTTGTCAGTCCTTAACTTGGCATCCGCGGAAGTCAATTGGAAGTCAATGGACGCTGCGAGAATGACTTTATACAAATGTTGCAATCCTAGGAAGCTCCTGGTTGCACTCGGAAGGGACAATAGTCTCTAAGAAAAGTGACTTAATGGAAGTTTTGAAAAGTGGGTGACATGTCACTTGTCACTCTCAACCAATGGGACGTCGAAGATTTCTGAAAACTTTCCTTTGCGTAGTTTAGTTAGCGTAGAAAGGTATAAAAAGTCATGCCCCTAGGGATGGGCTGGCTGCTGCTTTCTGACTTTCCGATGAGGGTGAAGTGCTGACGGACTTTGCGTGGAGCACGTAAGAATCCTCAAAGAACTTTACTTTAATTTCTATCTATTTAGCTCAGTTAGGGAATTAGGTTTTAGAAATGCTAAACTTTATATATTTACTTTAATTTTAATTCACTTGCTTAAATTGTATTTTACTCACGTTTCTTTACAATCATGCTTGCTTTATTGCTAATAAAATTCATTTATAAAATTATCAACTTATATACCATAATTTAGTAAATAAAATCTTACTTTTGACAAACAAGCTGGTCTTGGTTATTCAGGAGTGTAGGTTACTATTAGCTAGATCACGTCGCCAATGGTGGTCGTTTAAATGGTTATGTTTTATTCTAATGACAATATTCTTTCCGCAGATATATAAAAATGTATATATTTTGTAGATAATGTGTATATAGATTTAATTTGACCACCTGATTCAGTAGGCCCAAAATATGTCAGGTTTATAAATGGGTCCAAATTTTAGTATAGAATCTTGTTTATAGGTTATGAAATTGGGTAGCGTTGTTTATGATATATTTTCTATAGGCCGCTGGATCAATATTCAGTGTGATTATTTTGCTGGGGTTCTCACAACAATTTTCTTCAGCGGACCTTCTACCTTTTGCAAGCCAACTCTTCACATACAGCTTTGCATCAAATGTTTCAAATGGAGGACCATTGAGTTTTACCCATAGGCATGAAGAAATGGTCTCTACAAGAAGAGAGGCCCTTGTTGGACAAGCAATTAAGTTCATTGCGCTGAAACCTCTCTCGCAATCCGCATTACTTGCTGGCAGGGTTTCCATGCAAACAACTAACTTTTTTAATGCTTCAGGGGTTTTCTTTCCACCAAAATCTTTGAAAAGTCTAAAAGCTTGGATAGTATCTCTTGCTGGCAGCTGAAACTCTGAACACAGTTTCTGGATATCTGTTTCCCCATAAAGAATACATTCATCACCAGAAGGCAAGTTGCTTGCATCTAGCACACTGAAGCTTGCTATAAGTTCTTTCTCAGAATCTGGGGCACATCGTTTATTTATATTTACAGACAGGCTTTGGTAAAACTGATTTTGATTAAGGGCAACAGAGTTGCTTCTACCATGGGAAAGAGGAACATTCTTGAATTTGCCCTCGTCCACTGCTCTCTGAGCCGCAGATGCAAACTCCCCTGGGGAGTCCTTCATTGCTATAAATATGCGTACTTGACTAACCAAAAGTCTGTGGGCATTAACAATTGTAATATCCCTCTTCTGTAAGGAGAGTGATAAGTCTTTGAGCTCTTGAAGTGCATCACACATTACCCCCAAATCTCTGATAAAAGAATAGGATGTAAGCTTCTTCAAGAGACCTTCATACTTACTCCGGTCTCTTATGGGTCTGGATGGGTCTTTAGAAGCATTCTCAAAATGTTTGCACAAGGCAGGGAAGCAGTTCCAAACAGCTTTTACAGATCTGTAACTGGATGCTACCCATCTAGTATCAAGCATTTTCCCTATCTTCTGAAGCTGTACACATAGCTCGCTGGCGGCAAGATTTAGCTCTCTCTGGTTTTTTGGTGACATGCTGTATGTGGCATACAATGAGTCCATGAAAATCTTGAAGTGATTGACCCCTGCAACCTCATCAACTGTATCTGCCACAGCAAGTTCTAGTCTGTGAGCCAAACAGTGCCATGTCAGTACAAGATTTGGAAATTCTGATTTCAACAATGCTACTACTCCTCCTTTTTTACCAAACATAACTGCTGCTCCATCAGTACATACCGCAATCAAGATATCATGAAGCAGACTTTTTGTGAGTCCAAATTTTTCAAAGTAGCTTAGGAGAGCGGTCTTTACGCCAATAGCATTAGTTTCTGCCAGCTCCAGGAGGCCGAAATAGATGGTCACTGGGGTACTTTCATTTCCAAAAATGCCACGGAGGTAGATGATCAAGGTAGAAGCATTGCTAATAGAAGTGCTCTCATCAATTAATACTGTGATCTTTGGTTTGTGTTGTCTGATATAACAGACCAATCTTTGTTGCATTTCCAATGCAATGTGTTTTATTATTTCAGTTGCAGTCACATTGCTGTGCAAAACACGTCCCATTGCGCTGCCATTCTTTGCCTGAAGGAGAATTAGATCAGGGTGGTCAGTGAAAGGGCGATCTTTTTTTGCCAAGTAGTAGGCAGTGTCAAATACCCTGCATGTGCTCTCCATATGTTTTGCATTGCATTCGTGTACTGCCACCACCAATGTATTTTTCTGCTGAGCTGTAAGAATGTCCTCAGCTGCCAAGTGACCAGCGCTCGCCTTATGCTCCATAATCTTCTTCCTGAGCTGTTTCTGCCTGAAAGCTTTTCCGTCACCGGAAGGACCAACCTCGCCATCTGCCCACACTTTACTTACGCGCATGCCTTGGGTGTTATTGTGCACTGAAAGACCTGTTGATTTAGCCCGTTTACAGGAAGAACATCCAATATTGCCTGACTTAAGATACAACCATTTATATTCCTCCTGAAAGTAATACCACTGTTTAATGTTCCAGCAGTCAGGGAGTTTGACAGTTTCTTTCTCTGGCACACGTTGAAGTTTTTCTAATGGTGGACTGTCCCTGTCAGACTCTTGCTGGGTTTTACTAGCTTCATCACTAGTTGGTTGCACTGGACAAGACTCCCCTGTAACACGCTGGCGCTTCAGTGACGGGAGGAAGTCAATCATTGAAGACTGCATAGACTTGCGCTTCAGAGCAGAAGCAGATAAGCTACTAGTAGCCATGGTAAATGTAGAACTTCCACCTTGGAGGCTGGACTGGTATATCTGAAAAAGAAAAGAAAATCTTGCTCTGCTGGTTTCCTCTGCTGATTTTGGTTTCCAGGTGATAAGGCCTTCCTTCACGAAAATAGAATATTGAGCCTCTTATCTGCAACAAAAATTGAATAGTTTACGCCAGTGATCAACAATGTTTAATTGAAGTGCCATTTGGCAGGCAGATGTTACTCTTCATTTTGTGCTGTTCCTGAAAGTATCTCTCATTGTGCAGTGAAGTTGTAAGGTTTTCCTGATCTGGAGATCCCAAAATACGTCTTCCCCGGGTCTCCAAAGGTCCTTAAGATGGCACTGGTTCATCTGTATGTACTGTACTCCAGTCTACTTACTCCTTCCTGATTTGCATACACGGGACTTGTTCGCTGCCTCACACATGGATGCCGGTACACACTGCCTGCACAGTCCTCCCACACACATACTCCCTGCTAAGGCCCAATGTATAGTATTTTGATTTATGTCACACTTACTACCCCTGATGAGGCGTTGCATCGCTTTTTCGGCGAGTAGCATGCTACTACGAAATCCATAAAGGATTAGTGGCAAATTAGTATAGTGAAATATGAAAGTAATTTGAGTGGTGGATGTGTTAGTCATTTGGATTGAGAGGGAAAAGGTATACATTTATATAGCACTTGCTACCCCCAAGGTGTTGAATTGCTTTTTCGGCGAGTAGCACCCTACCCCAGAACACAAACAATACTAAACCCACAGAACAAACCCACAAAGCAGGAATAGACTACTGCATCACTGCATGGAATAAATAATATCCAGAGGCACTGCCATCATACTGCGTCACTGCATGGAATAAAGAGTACCCGTAGGCACTGCTCTCTTCCTACCTCACTGCACAATATAAAGAACACTCCTAGGCATTGCCATCCTTGTATATTTGTATATCACTGCACAGTATAATGAATATCCTGAGGCACTGACATCAATGTGCCACATTGCATCCACCACAGCTCTCTGGATAGGATTAACTCTACCACCTCAGAACCTAAAGATGTGTCTCAGGTGGTCTGCAGCCAGAACACCTTGGAAGGAGATGTCGCTTGAAGCAACATCAGCAAATCCATTCCTTTCTTCAGCTGTGATGGTGGAACGCTGCTGTGGGCAGGAGTCTGAACCAGAACAAAATGCCTTAACCAGGCCAGGCTCTCAAGAACACTCCAGCAGAAAGTGTAGTGAATGGACATTTCATATTTCTTACAAAATAGAAAAAGTTTCAGTTGTGAAAACAGTGGTACACATTTTAATATCTTACCAACTCGAAGCTGAAGGATTTACGCAAATTTCTGCAAGTCTTTTTCAGAGGGGCATGTTCACTACACGATAGTCATCGGACCTTACTCTGAATCATGGAAAGCCTTTGGGGTGCTAACTAGCAAGCCTACCAGCTCTACAAAAGAGAACATAATTTGTGGCAGCACTCTAACGTTTGGTGGTTTGATGGTTAAAGGATATAGGAAAGATCAACCATATATGGCAAAATATGGGGAGAAATCTCTCCCTACTTTTCACAGGACAGGTTACTTGCCCTTCATCCCCAGAGTACACAAAGCACTTGAAGGTCACAGGCACACATGGCTATCCAACAAGAATGGCTCTTCAGACAGGCAGACACCTAACCATGCCAATGGCAGACTGGAAAGCAAAAACGTCCTAATTACCATCTGGGTTGCCAGGAATGGGCGCGCGGGAAGGTGCGCCATTAAATGTAAGCATTAAGAATTCTTTGGGAAATATACAGGGGATCTCTGGCTCAACATAAACCTTGATCTAAGTTCTGAATTTTGCTGAAGTTTGTACAATGCTAAAAACCCCTTTTACTGCCTGACATGGCTCAGAGAGGACATCAAATTCGAAAAACTACAAGGCAATCCACTGCTATCTGTGCCCTCTCAACAAAATAACAATGATGGATGCGCATGGCCTACAGCTCTCCAACTGCCTGGGAGCTGCCCTCTTGATAAACTGAGCAGGATGTATGGCCCTGTTAGGGTGAACTGCTGCTCACAGGATTTGTTTTAAAATTAATTTATAAAGTTTTAAATAGCACAAACTTGATCCCGAAGGATACCAGAGCGCTTTACAATTTGAGGCAAAGGTAACAAATCAGAACATTACTTAGTTCTCCAGTACAGACGCAAGCCCTCCCCTCCCCACCCCTTCAGCACAGACACAGGCCATCCCCACCTCTCCAGCACAGACACAGGCCCTCCCCACCTCTCCAGCACAGATACATGCCATCCCCACCTCGCGCAGACACAGGCACTCCCCACCTCTCCAGCACAGACACAGGCCCTCCCCACCTCTACAGCACGGATACAGGCCCTCCCCACCCCTCCAGCACAGACACAGGCCCTCCCCACCCCTCCAGCACAGACACAGGCCCTCCCCACCCCTCCAGCACAGACACAGGCCCTCCCCACCCCTCCAGCACAGACACAGGCCCTCCCCACCCCTCCAGCACAGACACAGGCCCTCCCCACCTCTCCAGCACAGATACAGGCCCTCGCCACCTCTCCAGCGCAGATACAGGCCATCCCCACCTCTCCAGCCCAGATGCAGGCCCTCCCCACCCCTCCAGCACAGACACAGGCCCTCCCCACCTCGCACAGACACAGGCCCTCCCCACGTCTCCAGCACAGACACAGGCCATCTCCACCTTTCCAGCCCAGACACAGGCCCTCACCACCTCTACAGCACGGATACAGGTCCTCCCCACCCCTCCAGCACAGACACAGGCCCTCCCCACCTCTCCAGCACAGATACAGGCCCTCCCCACCCCTCCAGCACAGATACAGGCCATCCCCACCTCGCACAGACACAGGCCCTCCCCACCCCTCCAGCACAGATACAGGCCATCCCCACCTCGCACAGACACAGGCCCTCCCCACCCCTCCAGCACAGACACAGGCCCTCCCCACCTCTCCAGCACAGATACAGGCCCTCGCCACCTCTCCAGCGCAGATACAGGCCCTCCCCACCTCGCACAGACACAGGCACTCCCCACCTCTCCAGCACAGACACAGGCCATCCCCACCCCTCCAGCCCAGATGCAGGCCCTCCCCACCTCGCACAGACACAGGCCATCCCCACCTCTCCAGCGCAGATACAGGCCATCCCCACCTCTCCAGCCCAGATGCAGGCCCTCCCCACCCCTCCAGCACAGACACAGGCCCTCCCCACCCCTCCAGCACAGACACAGGCCCTCCCCACCTCGCACAGACACAGGCCCTCCCCACCTCTCCAGCACAGACACAGGCCATCTCCACCTTTCCAGCCCAGATACAGGCCCTCACCACCTCTACAGCACGGATACAGGTCCTCCCCACCCCTCCAGCACAGACACAGGCCCTCCCCACCTCTCCAGCACAGATACAGGCCCTCCCCACCCCTCCAGCACAGATACAGGCCCTCCCCACCCCTCCAGCACAGATACAGGCCATCCCCACCTCGCACAGACACAGGCCCTCCCCACCCCTCCAGCACAGATACAGGCCATCCCCACCTCGCACAGACACAGGCCCTCCCCACCCCTCCAGCACAGACACAGGCCCTCCCCACCTCGCACAGACACAGGCCCTCCCCACCTCTCCAGCACAGATACAGGCCCTCGCCACCTCTCCAGCGCAGATACAGGCCCTCCCCACCTCGCACAGACACAGGCACTCCCCACCTCTCCAGCACAGACACAGGCCATCCCCACCCCTCCAGCCCAGATGCAGGCCCTCCCCACCTCGCACAGACACAGGCCATCCCCACCTCTCCAGCACAGACACAGGCCATCCCCACCCCTCCAGCCCAGATGCAGGCCCTCCCCACCTCGCACAGACACAGGCCCTCCCCACCTCGCACAGACACAGGCCCTCCCCACCTCTCCAGCGCAGATACAGGCCATCCCCACCACCTCTACAGCACGGATACAGGCCCTCCCCACCCCTCCAGCACATACACAGGCCCTCCCCACCCCTCCTGCACAGATACAGGCCCTCCCCACCCCTCCAGCACAGACACAGGCCCTCCCCACCCCTCCAGCACAGACACAGGCCCTCCCCACCCCTCCAGCACAGACACAGGCCCTCCCTACCCCTCCAGCACAAACACAGGCCCTCCCCACCCCTCCTGCACAGATACAGGCCCTCACCACCTCTACAGCACGGATACAGGCCTTCCCCACCTCTCCAGCACGGATACAGGCCCTCGCCACCTCGACAGACACAGGCCCTCCCCACCCCTCCAGCACAGACACAGGCCCTCCCCACCCCTCCAGCACAGATACAGGCCCTCACAACCTGTACAGTCCCTTTAATCCCCCCACCCCCGTGACTTTCTCCCAACTAAAACTGTACAGTTTTTCGACGTACCCTTTTAACTAAAAGTGACAAAATAATTTGTTGCAGAGTACAGTCCCTTGCCAGGAGGCACTTGGCTGTCAATAACAAAACACGCATAAAAAACAAAGATGCAAGTTTGTGACTAGAATCTACACGTTATGCAAGCTGAAACAAAAAAATTATTATAATCAAACTGTGGGGATAACCCACTGCACTTACCGATCAAGGTGAAAAATGCTGAAACGAATTTCCCCGACCTCTCAAGTTCTAAACACGGCGCAAATTCATCAAGTGAAGGTCGGGTAGGTCGTGCTGGAGCAGGCTGCCTGGGGGCCTCTGCCTCTTCAGTTTTTTATCATCCACGACGTTGCTCCTGCGATGGTAAAGGTCCCGCACTGGCACCACCACGACGTTGCTTCTGCGCTGGAAAGAGAGGAGAGAAGGGAAATCCTGAGAGAAAATAGCTCTCTTAAAGGATTTCCCTTCCTCCAACAAAGCTCACCTGGCATGACGTCATGACGTCATGCCGTGGATGTCATGCCGTGACTACTACTGAGTGAGGAAACGGGGCTCTCACTGCAGTAGTGCAAAATGTCCCAGTAGGTTACCTAAACGAGCAGCAACCGCCAGGGCTTTAAGTGAGCAGAGGCAGAGTCTGAGCACCGGCAGTTTTTTTTGGGGCCCTCGAAACGGGTCTGGAAAAAAAAAATAAAGAACGGACTACCTTTGTCAGCCGGGAAAATAGAGCCCGGTAGAGACCCGTTTCGAGGGCCCCAAAAAAAAACTGCCGGTGCTCAGACCCGGACCGACCCGGCCCACTTAAAGCCCTGTGTCCCTGGCTGTGGGATATTTGCACTATATAGAATGGCCCCACAGGCAGGTAGAGCATTTTGTGCATGATGAATTTTTTTGGAAGTCTATTTTCTCTAAGCAAAACATTTTGCTGAGTAGGCGCTAGCAAAACATTTTGCTGAGTAGGCGCTTTAAATATGGTGCAAACTCTGCAAACCTAGGGCCCAATTACATGTAGGGCGTACTTTCCGTGTTTGAGCCATGGCACACCTTCAAACAGATGTGCCATACACAAATGGGAAAAGTGCACCATAATAAGTGAAATGCGCTGCCCTCAGGGCAGCCGCAAACTCATGCTGCCCTAGGGTAGCGAATTCAAGTGAAATACGGAGCTGCTTCAAAGCTGCTCTGGGTTTCACTGTGCATGCAGCACTCACCTACACTTTAAAGAGGCAAGAAAGGTCCCCTTGCTGGCAGGTGCAGTGAGTGACTGCACGTACCTGCAAGGGGATGTCTGGGGGCTTCATAGGAACCCCTTAACCCCCTCCAGAGGGCTGCCATCAGGGGGCGCCCTGGCAGTGTGTCACCCTTTGGTGGTGCACTGTCAGTGTGCCTCCTGACAGCTTCTTTACCTCTGCGCCCACATCCATAATATGGTGCTGGTGCAGAGGTAAAGAGAGTACCTCCTTTGCATGGGGCTATGCCCAAAAGCGAATGAGGGACCACCCTCTTGAAATAGCGCTGGCACAGCATGTGCACTAGCGCTATCTGTATTGCAGAAGGCACAAGCGTCTGCGGCCTACTTTATAATATCAAAGTGCCCCAGGGGTTCACAAAGTGGGCACAAATGCCCGTTATACTCCCGGGGCACTTCTGTAATATGGGCTCTGATGTCCTGTGAGGGGAGCTGGCTTTGTAGCACAGATATTTCTGCCAGACAGGTAGAGATCTCTAAATAGGGCGGACGTGCCCCACCAGCGTGGCGTAGGCTTAGTCCTCCATCCCCCTGGTGGACCAGCACGCCTTGTGCTGAATGACCCCTACGTTTTCGGACATGTTGAAACCCAATTTCTTTGTTTGAAAGAGTCAATGCCTGTAAGAAAGTGCCCTCTTTTTGCATGGTTGCCCCCACTTTTTTGCCAAACTGTTGATGTACTTTGACTGAGTGTGCCCTGGGTTCCTGCCAACCAGGTACCCAGGGCCTATGTTCTTTCCCTAAACTGCATTAATACAAAAACCAATTGGTACTCTTTGGCCACATGTCATTACCTTGTAAATGGTACCATAGGTACCAAGGGCACGTTTACACACACACACACTGCCATTGCAGGCTGCATGTTTTGGTGCAGAACAAAGTGAAGAGTCGACATGGCACACATCCCTGTGTGCCAGTCATACAACCGAATGCCCTGGCATGGGTCAGCCACCTCTCTAGCTGGGTGCACTATACCAGTGGTGATGGTACAGGTGGATGAGCCCTGTACCCCTACGGTGTCTAAACCAATTCTTAAACATTGTAAGTGCAGTAATGCCATTAAGAGTATTTGGTGCTGGGAGTTTGTCATTACAAACTCCATAGCACACAAACTCCACAGCACCATAATGGCTTTACTGAAAACTGGGAAGTTTGGTATCAAACTCCTCAGCACATTAAACCCACACTGATGCTAGTGTGGGATTTAATGAAAAATGCACTCAGAGGGCATCTTAGAGATGCCCCCTGAAAAACGTCCTAACTCTAGTGTCCTGGCTGAGTGGCTGCTCACCAGCTGCCACAACCAGACATGTTTCTGTATCCCTGGATCAAAAGCCTGCTGCTCTCGGGGGTCTGAAACAATGCAAATCCTGGGACGAGGTGCCAGGCCTCCTCCCCCAGGATAGGCAGGGTCCATGAAGGGGGAGCTTCAAAGGCTTGCCGACTTTGTGAGCTACCCCAGCTATTTGCTGCTTCCAGCAACTGGCCCCCACCGGCTCTGACCTCCACTTCGGGCAGGAGAATCGGTGGGAAAACCAAGTGAGGAAGGGAGGTGTGCCCCCCTTTGCCAACCCCACACATCAGGTGGGTGAGGCGAGGTAAGCACAACTCTCAGTCCCCGCCATCTTGCAGATGGGAGGACCCAACCAACCAGAGAGAGACATATGCCCCCTCCCACTGAAAGGTGGCATAATAGGGGTGTTCCCACCCCAAGGAAGGGACCCATTGGTCCCGACCTTTACTTACCTGTAACATGCCTAAATCTAGTATCTAGGGGCAGCCCCAAAACTTGCTCCTCTGACAAGAACCTACCAGAAGAAGAGGAAAAAGGACCAAAGAAGCCATGCTGAACTAAGAAGAGGAGGACACCCACTGACTTGGCCCCAGCTCTACTGGCCTTTCCTTTCCCCACCTCAAACCTGCTCCAGCGAAATCCTGACATGTCCTGCAGCCAGCAGCCTTCAAGAACCCAAAGGAACTGCCATGCCTTCCAAAACCAAGACTCACTCACAGACTCTGGCCAAATCCGCGAGTCTGCACCACTTTGCACCCGATGCCCACGTCCCGAGTTCAAGTGGCCCAACACCACAACAGGGTCTCCCCAGTGATCCTGACCTGAGATCTGGTGATCTCTGACCTGCCTTGAATCTCCAATCAACGCCTGCAGCCCCTTTCTGGAGGACCCTCCTGACCATAACCGGAGCTGGTAAGAAAACCCAATGCCTAAAGACACCCATGCACCGATGTCCCACAGCCTTGGGTGGCCCAACCAACAGTGTCCTAGCATCCCCAGGCATCCCAACTTACCTCTCCCACTGGTGGTCACCTCCAGAAGATCTTCGTCCCCAAGCCTGCAGTATTTGTTGCAACCAGAGAATACCCATTGAAATCAACAGGGCACAAGACGCTAAAACAGCACCCTGCACCCAGCCTCCCCTATGCCGCTGCGGGTGTACTTTGGGTGCTAACTCGGATCCCCCTTTGAACTGAGCCGAACACCAGGAGGTTTGCCCCACAACCACCAACTAGAGGCACCCTATCCCGCATTGGATAACATTGGGCCTCAGCATGCTGCACCCAGTTGCCCTAGTGCCGCTGAGGGTGTTCTGAGAGTGGATCCTCTACCCTGGGGGGAACTCTGGTTCTAACTCCAGCATACCAACTCCCACAAATAAGTACTTACCTGCAAACTGTTAACTTAATTTCCTTCCATAGGATTGCATTGACTGCTTTTCCTTGAAAATTCTGTGGAGTTGGTTTGTATGAAATATTGAAAAACTGCAAATGTACTAAAAGTGAATTACTTACCTTTTGTCTAGGAAATGTCTCACCGTGATATCTAGGCATATAACACTGATTAGCAAAAGTAACTTAAAAAGTAATCTAAAAAATACAGTGCATAATAATCTGTAAAATAACTAAAAAGTAATTTTGAACAGTTGATTTCCCTGTAATTCAACCAACCGCATTTGAACCTGCATTCCACTGTAAATTATTGCATAAGAATTTGCTAAGTATTATTTCACTTACCTGCACCAGGCTTGGCTTGGTTCTCGAAATAAAATAACTAAATAATATTTTTGATACAACCAAATTGGTCTGAGTTCAGTCTTTGAGTGTGTTTGACATCATTTCTTTAATGAGTGTGTACAACAAATGCTTAACACTACCCTCTGATAAAGCCTTACTGCTCGCCCACACTAACACAATCACTACCTCTGCCTACCCTTGGGGTTCCCCTGGACTCTGAGCACACTATACCTCATTTTTAACACTGGGCGTAGTTCGCGTAGTAGCGCTACATGTAGCTATGCGAAGTGCACTTCGCACTATGCGAGATACGCGTAGCGCTACCTGAACTGCTTAGTACGCTGTTTGGGATGATTTTAGAGTGCCGGATGCTTGTCCGCACTGTGCAATCATTGAAAACGGCATCTCGCACAGTGCGAGCTGTCGTTTTCTGACGCTCGAGTAGATTTTTACTTGAGCGGCAGCTTTCTCAATGCGGACTGGTAGTTTCTCATCGCGAGCGGTCGCGAGCGTACGCGACTACTCGCAATGAGAAACTTGACCTCCCCGCGTTGAGAATCTCGCCGTGAGGTTTATTTTCCACACTCGCAATCGGCAACTTGATATTGCTGATCGCGAACGAGTAAAAAGTCCCGCCGAGATGTCATTTTACTCGCTGGCGGTCACCAACTTGGCGTTGAGGACCGCGAGCGAGCAAAAAATGCCAACTTCGCTACGCGATTTTGCACTGTGCTACGTGCAATTTGCGTAGCACGAAGCAGCACAAACTACACAAACTTCGCGAGTGTACCGTAGTTGTCCGCCCAGGGTTACTCATTTTGGTATAGTATATACAGAGTCAGCTGCCTACAATGCCTCAATGATTCATTTCAGTGGGGGATTGATTCATAAAATAACATAACATTCTATATTCACTTTTTAAATCCTGTTAGTTATATTCCAAAAAGACTTCCACTCTCTCCAAATGCAAGGCAACTTAATTTATTCTCAAAGAAACTTCTAATTCAAGGGCTGATCCTGTCATGGCTGGATTTCAGTAACGCTCTATACCTGGGCGCGTCAGAAGCGACAATTAACAAATTGCAATATATTCAGAACTCCGCAGCTAGGCTGCTGACAGGCACTCTAGCAAGGTCATCAGCGAAACCAGCTCTGAAAACGCTGCATTGGCTGCCTATTCGCGAAAGGATAAAGTTTCAATCCCTTTGTATTGCCCATAAATCACTACAAGGCAAGGGGCCTCCCATTCTGAAGAACTTAGTGCTCCCTTACAAAGCTAATAGGCCACTCCGCTCAGATCACAGGTGCTTAGCTAAAATTCACAGAGTAAAGAGGGCTCGTACAGGAGGAAGGCGGTTCTCAATCAATGCTGGAACTCTGTGGAACTCACTTCCAATGAAGCTTCGGGCTGAACCAAGCCACCTTCGCTTTCGGAAGCTTTTAAAAACTTTTCTGTTTCCTTAGGGCCCTAACCTCACTTTCTGTCCTCAGTATTCTGGGTTCTATAGCGCTGGGACCCTCCCGGGTAACCACGCGCTCTATAAATCCGCATCCAATCCAATCCAATCCAATTTGATGAAAAGCATAGTGGTAGCAAAAGTGAAACCACATGCCCATAGACCCTCGATGACATCGATGGAGGTGAACTAGAGTTAAAGGGGGCTACTCGTTAAGTATCCTTGGGGATGGGGCAATACAACAATCTAAGAGAAATAATGTTCCCAACTGTACATTAATCCGTACATAACACTTTTTATGTATGCTCCAGTTTAGACGTGCTCCTTGTGTCAGCTTTTTTTTTTACCTTGATCATCTTCACCATTATGTGCATGCACTTACACAAACCTTTTATGCACACCATTAAAGAAATCGAACATATTGTACAAACCCCTTTCTCATGACCCAAATGCAACCAACTAAGGGCCTGATTCACAAAGGGACTTACGACTCGTAAAGTCACCAGTGCGGAGTCTACCTACTGGTAGCAAAATCTCCGCACTCAGGACAGAATCGCCGCACCGCAGTGCCCAGTGCAGAGAGTACGCTCTGAGATTGGAGACTCCGCACTCGTACCTTTCTCTGTCATAAGGCCCTTTGTGAATCGGGCCCTGAGTGTCAATGTTTTTTATAATAGTATTAATGTAAAAAGGATAAAACTGTTTTGACAGTGTTACAAATGAGGATCAATCATGGTAGGCTATGTTATCTTTTAACATTTCTCTGTTGATCTTGCATTGCCTTGCAGGCCCATATTGCCTACAGCCTGCAGATGTTTGAGTCAATAAGTACCAATGCAAATCATTTTAAAAGTCTATATTTAAGTTAATGCAACACAATCTGCAAGCAAGTAGTTCTCCCCATTTCCATGCATCTGGAGGATGGTGAAAACTTATATCTGAAACTCCACCAAGCAGAGGTGCACAACAGCACAGTTGGAAAATGCATACAGATGGTGATCAAGCAGTAGACTCATTGCACTGCAGATGAATGCCTATGAGCAACCACATAAGTGACAGGGAAATTTAAGAAGCCCAGAAGAATTAAAAACGTCCGGACGTAGGAACAAAGTCGAAACCACGGTCTGGAAGATGAATCCGAGATGATAATAGTCATGATGAAGACCTCAGCAATTTGTTTACTCCACATTGGAGGCCAAAACACACACCAGCAAATTATTCTGAAGGAGTGTATGCAGACTGTGTTATAAACAATTAGTAACATCCACTGACTAATGAACTGTATAGAATGACTGTGGTCACTAACTAGATGCAATTTCTATGGTCGCTAACACGCTCAGCAGGCTGAAGAAAGTGATCTACATGATATATCAAGGAATATAAAATATACAATAACCTATCATGAATGCTTCTCATTTGTAGCATTTCTTAACTGGTTGATGGTAATCAGTTTTCTAAAGGACATTGACACCAAGCACTCCCAGTTAATGGCTCGTGGGTTATGGGAACACGGTTTGTACTATATCTTAGAATCATGTACATCAAAAGAGGGTTTGTGAAACTACATGCAAGTAACGGTGGAGATGACCAAAACATAAAAAGATGATACAAGAAGCACATCCAAGCACCTGCCTCAGCATACACAAAACGTGTTAAGTGTTGGTCACTGGAAAGCTGGGGGACAATATTTCTCTTTAATTCCACAGTGACAGGCCACTGCATGTTTACATTGAAAACTACTTTGAACAATGTTCATTTGAGAATCAAGGCTATAACAAATTATTTCGAAATAATAATAGGACTCCCGACAGAATCTGGCAAAAGCTGTACTTATTCTTCAGACCTCTGTAGTCAGATTCTAACAACTGCACATGTTGCAATGCTGGAACTATGGGCAGCCACTGAAGCTCCTAACTGTTTGATAACGAAAACTATAAAATGTCTTCTTTTTTTCTTTTAAACTCTGTCCCCCTCTGTAATACGGAAGTCTGGGCCCGATTCACAGAACTAACTTAAGACAAAATCCTAAACTTACTACTTTTCGTATTCACAGAAGGCATTTAGTAGTAGTAAAGTTAGGATTTTGTCTTTAGTCTGTCTTTAGTCTGTCTTAAGTCTGTCTTAAGTCTGTCTTAAGTCTGTCTTAAGTCTGTCCTAAGTTTGTCTTAAGTTTGTCTTAAGACTGTCTTAAGTCTGTCTTAAGTCTGTTTTAAGTCTGTCTTAAGTCTGTCTTAAGTCAAACTTAAGACAAAATCCTAACTTTACTACTACTAAATGCCTTCTGTGAATACCAAAAGTAGTACGTTTAGGATTTTGTCTTAAGTTAGTTCTGTGAATCGGGCCCTCTGTGTCTAGTTGTGCTGCTGAACGTTTGCAAATGCTGATACGACAAAGGAGAGGTAACAGCTGAAGAAACAACTTAAGTTGGTAAGAGTTTGCATGGAAATCCAATTAAGTTTTCAAAGTCAGGAGAAATGATATATTTTCAGTGCTTATAAAGAATTCCATTGAATGTTATCTCATGGTACGCGGAAGTGTGTTAAATCGGTGAAAATCCGTTATTTCTAAGAAGTACATTATTATAGATATATAAAATGTTATGCAGAAGTGAATTATGGCGCTGACCTGCATTTTTGTGGGAGCTTCTTCCACCCACAACTATCATAGAAAAGAAGATGAACAGCAGGCAGTGATTTTGCAGTGGTCCACGTGCTTCTGTAAAGCAACCATTCTATGTATGCTGCAAGAAATTCATGCAGTTCACCTAGGGGCGGTTCTGACTAGCTGCAGGCAGCCAACTAGAATGGGTTTAACACATGGCCCTATTCTAATGGGTCGAAATGGTGGCCACCGTTTTATTCCATCAGAAAATATTGCTGTCGATCATACAAGAGTGGGAAGCCAACACTTATTGTGGTTTAGTCCAGGGTGAGCAGTCCAAACACAAGAGGTTTTCTGTTCTTTGGAAAAAAAATTGCCCATTTTTGTAGTGCAGCCGCAGAGCGGAATTCCCTGTCACAATAACACTAATCTGTAGAACTAATAGTAAGGCGGATTTCTCCTGATACGTATACTTGGCTCCTTTTTTCACCCATCCTAACTTAAAGATAGAGGTGCACTATTGTACTCAACATCGACCTCATGCACAAAACCTTACATGTAGGCATAAGGCCATGACATTGTGGTCAATGATGCCAAGAATAGGTCTTATAACTCATTTATGTACCATTTATTCATCCTACTGTACAATCTACTAATCTTCATTGAGTAGGAAAGAGGGAGATGTATTCATATCTTACCCACATGCCCATACACTGGTGATATCTACCGCCCTACTGCATGAGTCATGCTGGGCCCTGCTAGCATAAATTAATTACACTTTACCCACCTTAGGAACTAATCAACTGTTATTGCCAGACTTTCTGAAGCTCCAGTGGACAACCAGTAGCAGCAGGAAAGTGGACAAAAAATTCAAAATAGTGGGAACAACAACACCGTAAATCAAACAAAAATCTTATACTAGATTGGATGATTTACAGGAGCATTATGTAGTACCACCTCAGTACCATTTGAGAGAAGATGCTTATTTAACTTTTTTCAGATAAGGAAATTTAATGGCTCTTAAAAATCACGAGCAACTGTTATTCTTTGTTGCTTGTATAAGGCTCTTAGGTCAGCAGAGTAATTAGCAAGCTTGGGGACAAGTAGCACTATTGGCAATTTGTGAAATGTATTTGTTGAAATGCAATGTAGAGCTACAAGTTAAAAATGTCAACAAAATTTGGAAATATCTCAAAACATTCTCCTTTCCCTTTTTTATGTCTCACCTAGGCAGAGCTTGTGCTGTCTCTTCGAGACATGGTGTATTCAGTATATGGGCATTAAGCTCCGCCCACTTTCTGCCCATCTTCATTATTGGCTGCTGTTACTGTCCTTTGTAAATGGTAGCTTTCCATTGGTCAATATGCATAGTAGTCCATCCTTAGTACCACAATTTCTCTTGTTGTAGCCTCCCATGAGGACTGGCTCTCTTACATGTGTTGTTACTCGAATTGCGGCAATGCTAATAAAGCTGCTTACGCCATAATATGTTTTCTTTAAATCCCCTTGGTTTTTAGATGCACTTTGTGTTATTTTTCAAGCGTGAGGCACGCTTTAGGTTTTAGAATGGCGGGCGTGCATTTCTTTTGTTACAAGAGCGCCGTCAGTTTTCAGCACGGCGCCTGTTTTCATCAAATACGGCGGCCTGCTCTCCCATTCTCCATGCACCTTGCCCACTCCTTCCATTTTCTGCTGTCCGTGTTGCCTTGCCCTCTCCCTCCCTCCTCCCACAGTCCCTGTTGTATCACCTTGCCCCCACCCGTCCCCGTTGCCAAGCCCCCATCCAGAATAAGAAACAAGTATTTCCAATGCAATAGGTCTTGCATTACTGAAAGTTTGAGCTACTGGCGTTGCATTATTATTTGCAACGTTAATAGCTAAAACCTTCAGTAATGTGGCACCTGGAAATGCTTGTTCAGTAATTCATTTACTTTGTCTGTTCATAGACAGTAGGCTTTGGAGTGCATTTCCTGTACAACTATAGTGTCTAATACATTTTGGAGCATTAGACCAGATTGTGGCTTAACTCCGCATTGTAAATATGGTACCCTTTCATGCAGGTATCTGTGTGAAAGGGGCATGCAATGAGTGCTACTGTGGGTATTCCACTGCAACACCGATTGCTTTATGGATCAGTAAATCTGAGGCAGCGCCAAAAACTATCGCCATTGTATATGTGTATTCATTCAAGGAGGAAAGACATTTTTATAAGTTTCAAAGAGTCCCACAAACTAATTCTGGATGTAGACTCTCCAGCAACGACAAACTGCTGCAATCAACGTGACCTGAAATTATAAATCCCCAGGTCAGGGCAGGGATACCACTTACCAATCAATTAGAAAGGAGACTGCTATATGAAAAAAGGATAAATATTCAGAAACAAAACAACAACATATTAAAACAAAACTATAAGTGATTTTTAAATTACAACAGCAGTCCCCACATTTACTATCAACCTAGAAAAATGCACAGATTTGCTAGATCGGAACAGGGCAGAACAGAAGCTGCACATACATCTTGGAAGCTGGTGTGTTGTAGCTTTGGATGGCATCTTCATTGGCGGCCGGCATGACTCGCGGGTGGCGGTACAGGGGGGTGCGCAATACAAAAAAAAATTCAAGCTAAAAATTAAACACTTACCTTGCCGCCGGGTGCCGATCTCTGCTCCTGCTCTCCTCTTCAGACTTGAGGAACAGGAAGCAAAGCCAGGCTCCTCTGACCAATCACAGCGTTGCAATACAGCATTGTGATTGGTAAGCACCCAGGCTCCCCTGACCAATCACAACGCTGCAATCTCTGTTTAAATACGCTGTCTTCAGGTGATTTATACACTCCGAAATCCTGGTGATTCGGATTGACAGCTCAGCAACATAATTAGGCTGTTAGACACCCCTGTGTTTTTGGTGTTATACATATAGAAGGAGCTGGGGATAGTAAGCAGGCACGGGTCTCTAAACTTTATATCCCTTGAACCCTCCCGTAATGGTTTGTTTTTGATTATTGTAGAGCAGCTTGCTGGCTGCGGGTCCTCGATTTTATTGTGACTATACTTAACAGATAGTTTAATACAGTTACTCCCCTAAGAACTGTTTTACAAAATTGTGGGATTTTGGCTACGAATGGTGGGTGACCAGGTCTCGTTATCCTAGATATCATTACAGCACACCAAACAATTATCATGGCTAAAATAAGTGGGATTGCGTATGATGACTCCATATACACATCAATTCTTGACAGTATGCCAAGTGTATTAGACATACCTTCTACAGTCACTTCTAATACAGGAGATGAGTGGGCCAAAGTTTTGGTCCTAAAGAAATCACATGCCCGGACAATGGTACATGGTATCACCATGGCAGAATATCTCAGGGCCAGCTGTGCCCCGCCAGGCCTAGTGGTCTCCAATGCACCTAGACTATTCTTACAAGATAAGATCTTTCTAAAAGATTGGTCCCTGATAGCATGGAGATGCACTAGGGACTGGTTAATATTGATTATTAGTACAGCCAAAAGAATCGCTGATGCTATCTTGGTTGAGATACAGGTTCTCGAAGCCGCCATTAGAACAACTGTTACACCGATCTTGTTCAAAAACCAGCAAGAGGAATCTAACAAAAACTCTTGTGAATTTAAAGATTCCATCTTACAAACCAAATTAGACAAATTTAAAAAAGACCTGTCTAAATGGAAGCATGAACGAGTATACCCGTATACGAGTGACACTTACACTCAACCAGAGTATAGGAATAATGGTAGACGCTTTGGGTCTAATTATTCTAGGTCAGGCTCCGATGGTAGTGACTCAGATAATACTAATACTGGCACACCTAATTTTCCACCAAGAGGGAGGGGTAGAGGCAATAGACCTTATTCGTATGCAGACCAACACATCAATCAATACCAGCAGTGGTGGCCACCGACACCTTGGGGCTTTCCACCAAATCAACATCAGGCATACCCTCCACCACCTCCTACTAACTTTCAGGGGTTCCCAAATGCTTTCAATTCACAAATTTTTTTAGGGTTTGGCCAGCGTAGACCCAGAGGCAAAAGGCGACCGGCACAACACACAGGGGTCCAATGGGAGGATCAGACAGGTCCCCATGCAGGCACACGGAGCCAGACAGCCAAGAATCAGAAAGCAGGACCATCGGGGAATCATCCCTCGTAGTTAACCTATCAGTAAAAACATTGAGTCCCCTTGAAGAACAAGTATTGAACAAAGGTTTGGTTGTTCGTCATGACCAATCACGGAGATCCGTTCACATTTCAATGTGAACTAAGCCAATTTTTTAGGAAGCTTAGACTTCACTACCTTTTTAAGGACAAGAGTAATCAAGAATCTCAGAACAACGATACTAATACGGGTCTTAAAGTTAAATCGAGATTTAAACCTCCTGCACACACGGTTCCGCCACAGGTTTTGGCTTTCGAGAAAGCTGTTGCGGACGATGTTGCTACACTTTGGAATACTAATTTTAAGTCATTCAACAATCTTACCAAATTGGAACAGACAACACTGAAATCACTCTCAGAGGATCGGTCCATAACTATAAAACCCGCGGACAAGGGCGGTTCTATAGTTATTCTATCCTATAGTGACCACTGCGCCTTTTACCAGGCCGGGTCACCCCCTTGCCTCCCACGCCTGCCGCTGCCTGCCTCTGCTTGCTGCTAGGACGACCCAGCCGCCGCTGGGCCGCCCGGATCTCCCCCTGCCTCCCACGCTTGCCGCTTGACCCAGGGACAGACCCGCCGCCGCCGCCGGACGCCCAGAGGTTCCCGCCGCTGCCCCCCTGCGGCCCCGCCCACCACCAGCCCATTGGCCGCCCCGCTCCCGCCACCCAGCTGACCCACCCACCCGGCTCCTACTTATGACGCCCCCAGAGCGACCGCGCAGCGGACGCGCGCAGCGGGAGCACCGATTGAGCGCCGAAGGTGCGCCAAAGGTAAGCCCGTCTACGCCCGTCCGCGCCTGGACCGCGCCCAGCGCCAGGACCCCTGGCCCCCGCAGACCCCAGCCCACCTGCCGGACGTACGACGCCGCCACCCTCAACGCACTCAACGCCGGCCGAACCCCTGGATGCTACCGAGCCACCCCGAGACGCACCCACGGACCCTTCATCTGCCAGTCCTGCAAGTTCTCCTGCATCCGGACCTGCACTGCACCAGCGTCCACCAAGCAGAACACCAGCAGCAACCACCTGAAGTGCATCCTGCTCAACACCCGCTCCGTCCACAGACACGCCGTCGAGCTCTGGAACCTGCTCGACACCACAGCCCCAGACGTCGCCTTCCTCACGGAAACCTGGATGAACGCCTCCTCAGCGCCCGACATCGCCATCGCCATCCCGGACGGCTACAAGATCATCCGGAGAGACCGCGTCAACCAGACAGGAGGAGGCATCGCCATCATCCACAGGAACACCATCCGCATCACGACCAACACCGACGACACCATCGCACCCGCCGAACACCTGCACTTCCAGATCCACGTCAACCCCAAGACCACCCTCAGAGGCACCCTCATCTACAGACCCCCGGGACCACGCACACAATTCAGCGAGGACATCGCCGACTTCATCAGCCCGCTCGCCCTCCCCTCAGCCGACTACATCCTCCTCGGGGACCTCAACTTCCACCTGGAGAACAACGACGACCGCAACACCACCACCCTGCTGGAAAACCTCGCAAACCTGGGACTCAAGCAGCTGGTGACCACCCCCACCCACTACGCCGGACACACACTCGACCCGATCTTCTCTTCCAGCAAGGACATCGCCTTCAGCCACGCCACGGGACTCCAATGGACGGACCACAGCTGCGTCCACTTCAGCTTCAGAAGGACCACGCTCCACCATCACCAGCAACAGGCTCCCCGCAGAAGCTGGAACAAGATCACGGCAGACCAGCTCACTACGTCCTTGAGCAAGAACCCTCCCACCAGCACAACGAACCCCAGTCAAGCAGCCACCAACCTCACGAAATGGATCAGCGACTGCGCAGACGAACTCGCCCCGCTGAAGACCCCGCCGAGCAGACCCGGCAGCAAGAAAGCCCCATGGTTTAACGACGAACTCAAGAGCTCCAAGAAGAACTGCAGAGCACTCGAGAAAACCTGGCGCACAGACCCAACACCAGACAACATGACTGCCCTCAAGCTCGCCACCCGAAAACACCACCAGCTGATCCGCGCCACCAAGAAAACCGCATTCAAGGAACGACTGGACAACAACGCACACAACAGCAAGGAACTCTTCAACATTGTGAAAGAGCTCTCCAACCCCAACGCCGGAAACAACGACATCACCCCTTCGCAAGACCTCTGCAACTCCCTCGCCTCCTACTTCCACAACAAGATCGCGGACATACACAACAGCTTCAGCACTCAACCACAGCACGCCACGACCGAACCACCGCCCCCCACCACCACCCTCCGCGCCTGGACCCCGATCAGCACCGAAGACACCATCCGCACGATGAACTCCATCCACTCCGGATCTCCGACAGACCCCTGCCCTCACCACATCTTCAACAAGGCCGACGCTGTCATCGCACCCCACCTGCGGGACATCATCAACACCTCCTTCGACATCGCCACCTTCCCGGAGAGCTGGAAGCACGCCGAACTCAGCGCTCTACTCAAGAAACCATCAGCAGACCCCACCGACCTCAAGAACTACCGCCCCATCTCGCTGCTCCCGTTTCCGGCCAAAGTCATCGAGAAGACCGTCAACAAGCAACTGGCCGCCTTCCTCGAGACGAACGGATCCCTCGACCTCTCGCAGTCTGGCTTCCGGGCCAACCACAGCACCGAGACCGCCCTGATCGCAGCCCCAGACGACATCCGAGCTCTGCTCGACAACGGAGAAACAGCGGCCCTCATCCTCCTGGACCTCTCCGCGGCCTTCGACACTGTCTGCCACCGCACCCTAGTACAGCGCCTCAGCAACGTCGGAATCCAGGAGAAGGCACTGGAGTGGATCACCTCCTTCCTCACCGGAAGGACACAGAGAGTCCGCCTCCCCCCGTTCAGATCCGAGGCCACCGAAGTCATCTGCGGCGTTCCTCAAGGCTCCTCGCTCAGCCCAACTCTCTTCAACGTCTACATGAGCCCCCTCGCAGCCATCGCACGCCAGCACAACCTGAACATCATCTCCTACGCCGACGACACCCAGCTGATCCTCTCCCTCACTAACGACCCCGCCACCGCCAGAGCCAACCTGCACGAAGGGATGACAGAAGTAGCCAAATGGATGTCGAACAGCCGCCTGAAACTGAACTCAGACAAGACGGAAGTCCTCATCCTGGGATCCTCACCCTCCGCCTGGGACGACTCCTGGTGGACCCCCGCCCTGGGCAGCGCACCCAAACCAACTGACCACGCACGCAACCTGGGCTTCATCCTGGACTCCTCCCTCTCCATGACCAGACAAGTCAACGCCGTCTCCTCGTCGTGCTTCCACATCCTGCGAATGCTACGCAAGATCTTCCGATGGATCCCCACCGAGACCAGGAAGACGGTCACCCAGGCCCTCGTCACCAGCCGTCTGGACTACGGCAACTCCCTCTACGCCGGAACCACTGCGAAACTCCAGAAGAGACTCCAGCGGATCCAGAACACCTCAGCACGACTCATCCTGGACATACCCCGCCGAAGCCACATCTCCGGACACCTGAGAGACCTGCACTGGCTCCCGGTCAACAAGAGAATCACCTTCCGGCTCCTCACCCACGCACACAAAGCCCTACACAACCAAGGACCAGGATACCTCAACAGCCGCCTCAACTTCTACGCTCCCACGCGCCAGCTTCGATCGACCAGCCACGCCCTCGCCGCCGTCCCCCGCATCCGAAGAGCCACCACAGGAGGAAGGTCCTTCTCCTACCTGGCCGCCAAGACTTGGAACTCCCTTCCGACCCACCTCCGCCTGACCCAGGACCACCTCGCCTTCAGGAAGCAGCTCAAGACCT
This sequence comes from Lissotriton helveticus, assembly GCF_964261635.1. Lineage (NCBI taxonomy): Eukaryota > Metazoa > Chordata > Amphibia > Caudata > Salamandridae > Lissotriton > Lissotriton helveticus. Next base: position 1,157,263,224 of record NC_136065.1, read on the forward strand.
GGCTATTCGAGCAGTAGCGGACCCCCCCACCCCCAGCGCCTTGAGACCCTCCGGGTGAGTAGTGCGCTATACAAATGCTCTGATTGATTGATTGATTGATTCTCAACACGACCGATTATCAGGCAGAGTGTTTGAGACAACTGAATAATAGACAGGCATATTCTCTTCTGCCGAAAGACCCCACTGAAGATGTCATCAAACAGATAAGAGACCTGGTTGAAGAGGCCCTCTCGTAGGGATGGATTACTCAGAATGAGGCTGCCTTCCTAGTCGCTAAACATCCTGTAACACCATATTTTTACCTTTTACCAAAGGTGCACAAGCCACAGAGGCCTCCGCCTGGAAGGCCTATCATTTCAGGAATAGGGTCTGCATTAGAGCCGTTGTCTACATTCGTAGATTTTTTTCTACGGCAGATTGTACAATAAATGCCTACCTATTTGCAGGACACCAAAGATGTGTTGGGAGTCCTCCCTGAAATAGATTTTGATACCGAAAGAGACCTTTTGGTGTCTTTCGATGTAGAATCCTTGTATACCTCTATCCCTCAGGATGAGACTCTTGAAGTTGTAACATCCATCCTGAGGGAGAATATCTGTGAGACAATTACACCTGTACCATTCATTATGGCCTTAGCCACTCTGGCCATGAAAATGAATTATTTTAAATATGAAGACAAAACTTATCTACAGATATCTGGTACAAGTATGGGCAGCGTTTTCGCGCCGAGCCGGGCGAATTTATATGTACATCAATTCGAGCAACAGCACGTACTGACTCCCACCAACCCCTTCCACTCCTCGGTGAGGTGGTGGAAGCGTTATATCGACGATGTGTTGGTGGTATGGAGAGGCACCATCGACTCGGTCAAAGAATTCCACTTGTGGCTGAACAGCAGGAATCAATATCTCAAGTTCACAATGGGGGCGCACAAAGAAAGGATTGCCTTCTTGGATTTGTCTATTTATGCTACACCTGCAGGCTTGCAGAGTGAGCTTTATAGGAAACCCATGGCGCAATTCTCTACTGTTATATGAGAGTTATCATCCTAAGTCCTTACGCCAAAATCTACCCTATGGGCAATTCTTACGAATCCGTAGGAACTGTTCTAGAAAGGAGGACTTCGATGTTCATGCCAAAAACTTGTGTACACAACTGAAGGAGAGACACTATCCGAGTTCATTGATTAAGACTTCAAGAAAAAGAGCAATGAATAACAACAGAGAAGCTCTACTCGAACCTCCCACTACAAAACCTCCACTAGATAGACTCACTTTTGTGAGCACTTTTAATACAAGGAGCAACAGTATCCAGAAAATCGTGAGAAGACACTGGCGCATTCTTAATCATAGCAATGACAAGATTGCGCAACCCTTATTTGCATTTAAACGGGCAAGCAGTATCCGTGATCGGTTGGTGCATACACGCCCCAAAGAAATCAACAAGAAAATTGGTGAAACCCTATGGGATCTTCCTCCTGTGGTGGGGCACCACCCCTGTGGTATCTGCTCTGTCTGTCCCCAGACGAAACACACCAGTCAGATAGATATAGGCACGACCAAACCTTGGGTGCCGTGCAACTTCAGCAACTGTAACAGCAATAACCTCGTGTATATGTTGACATGCACCTGCTCCATTAGTTATGTGGGCATGACCACTCGAACTGTCCGCACGAGAATTCTAGAGCATAAGAGCTCTTTTGCTGCAAGAAATCTCTGACCAAACTCATGAGACATTTCTTGGAGAAACAACATCATGAAACTGACTTTCAATGGACTGTCCTGGAAAAGCCTTTTATACCATGGCATATAAGGGATGTGTCTAGGTACCTTCTCCTAAAAGAACAAAAATGGATTTACAAGCTCCGTACTGATACATATGGATTGAACGATGATATTCCTTGGACCTTGTTATAGAGATCTAGGCTGGGGGTTACAGTACCGTATAAGGAATATTACATGATTAGGTACAGTATTTGAAATGCAATCCCCTCTCTAGTACTTCACACTGGCTCTACACACCTTTGGTTTGGAGCTATAAAATAAAAGAAAACCTTGTTTGCATTTTGACATACACTTGAATAATTCATATAGACAACATGAAAAGTGTTACAAAAGAAACTATGACGGGATTATAATTGTATCACATTGGTGGGTGTGGCCACTGCTGAAAACTAGAAACAACACCTAGCTAATGCATAGGCTCTATACCTACCATCATCATTACCACCTAAGATATACCTTATGAACACAGCTTTATCAATTGGGACTCTGAGTGTCCATTAAGTTCCATGAATATTAAGACGATGACATCATCTATTAGTTCTTCTTATTAAACGGTGTGCTAGATTTATAATATACATATGAAAATACCATACCCGTTAAAAACGAATATATGGTTTATAGATCGTTGTTATGTATCTTTATGAGGCATAATTCGGTCGCTTAGGATGGTACAGCTAGTGAGCTACCAAAATGGGCGGCATGACATCATTTGGTAGTCCCTCGCGAGTGATCTCGCGAGATTTCGAGCGCGATAGAGAATGCTTCTCATTTCATAAAGATTTGAGGGCATGACGAACAAACTAGCGCTTGCCTCTTTAAACGAGCGGAATTAGGGACTTGTCCCGGTTCTCCCGCCGTTTATTATATTGTATTTAGCAGTTACTCATGGTAGCATTTGGAAATGAACTACAACAATGGAGGGGATGACATCACTTGGTAGTTTAGAACGCGAATTCCTGCGAGATTTAGAGCGCAAAGTAGTGCGCTTTATATTTCTCAATATTTCTCAATAATACAGGGATTAAACAGCAAATCCTAAACTATCCATTACAAAAAGAAGGTATAGAGATTTAAAGGGGATTCACATACCCATTTTGGATTGTTCTTAATCTAATGAGTAGAGCGGAGGGTTACAATACCAATACCCCCCGAAGATACTATGAAAGATCAGTTCCTCCACGTCTCTGTACCTCCCCCAAGACTCAGATGGTAGTTTTGAGGTACCGACGGAGAGGTTAGTACACAGAACCTTAATCATATTGAATTAGAACCACATTAAGGAGGCATGGTTAGCACAGCTATTATACAGGTTGCTGGTATAGGCTGGAGACTAATTCCACTTTTATTGAGTATATGGAGACAATCTTTTTATACATAATTGTTGTGTTGGATGATTTCTCTGGGAGATCTTGAGGCCTGGCACACATAGTTTATGTGCTGGAGTATTCACATATGTTGTTCTCTAGATATAGGTAGATTTGTTAGACAGGAACAGTTTAGGGCACTCCAAAAAGCTGTGAAACCAAGCTTTAAGGTGCTCCTCCTTTCTGTTTTATTTCCTATATCTTTGCAGTGCGGGGCCTCGTAGAACCTGAGCAAGGTCCAGGTGAGGTGAGGTCTATTGCCCTACCATGAAGGGTGAGCATAAACAGATTAAATATTTTATAAGTGTTTTTTGTGAAACACGTGGCTATAGGTGATAGACACAGTCACTTTACAACTAACTACTATACATTTTTCTCCATAGAATACGTATTTCCTAATTGACATGGAGGGTTAATGTTTCCGGTTGTTACAGGTTGTATCGTATTCAACCGTTTTCTTTTTCTTTTTCATTACCTTTTTCAGTTTGGTGGTGGTGGTGTTTTTTGTTTCATTACCACTGAGTGCAACTATTTTAAGAACAGAGGCCCTGATGAATGCTAAGGGATGAAATGCCCGTTAGGCAGAAACATGTTGGCCCACTATAGGACAGATATTTGTTGACTGTCTTTGTTGCACTGTTCTAGGTTTTTAATTAGGAGGTGTTGTTCGGCCGCAGAATAAAGTACGGAGTAGGAGGACACTCCATCCTATTTTAAAGTCACTTATTTTGTTGCACTACTAATAACTTTACCATCTAGGATCAGCCATCAGAGACGGTTCATTTGTGTTGGTGCAACAAATCCTTTACCAGAAACAAATGGTGTGGCGTTTGTTGTCCCAATGATCAGGGGACCAGCCCAATTCACACCTGGGTATGGCCAGATGATAGGACTGATCATCAAGTCAATTTGATGGTAACCCGTCGCTAAATGTTTTGGATTTGTGGACCATTTTTTGAATGATCTGTACTGTGCTGGATTTTCCTATATACATAGTGTTCACTCTCTGTTTAAATACGCTGTCTTCAGGTGATTTATACACTCCGAAATCCTGGTGATTCGGATTGACAGCTCAGCTACATTAGTACATACGGGCCCTAGTTACAAGTAGCTTGCAACTAGGGCAAGAATGAAGAAGAAGGAAATAATTAACCAATACACGGATGACACATCAATGAAATGTAAAAGTGACCATTTATGATTCCACTGGGCACCCCTTACCTATAGCATTCAAGTTACATCTAGCTGATGAAATGCCACTGAATGTGTTTCCTGAATACTTGGAATATGTTTCGATATTTTGGAAAAACACATTTCGTAAGCTTCCTAAAAAGAACTGATGGAGCCAGTAGCAGTGGTTACCTGCCTCATTCGGATTTTGAGACCACAAACGTTTGTATATTTCCCAGAGGGTTTCAGATGGTTGAAAGAAGCAGAAATCTCCAGTGTGGGAGAATAAGGAATTACTGCAGAAATTGGACCCACAATCCCTCACTTCTTAGGGGATTTCAACAGTTTAACTCAGAACTGTGGTAATTCTGAACGCCCGAATTTAACACGACCCTAGGTCTCATTAATTTTGGGATTGTGAAATTAACAGGGCACTAACAGAGAGGGCCTTACAATCCAAAAATGATGTAGGTCACGAGGGAGAGTAAATATAGCCTAAATTGTTTACTAACAGTCCCAGTAGAAAGGAACCCTCTTGATATTCCAAAACGACGACAAGCAGGGCCTTCACACGCACGAGGAACACACATCACAATATCATTAAAAACAATCAGACCCAATTTCATGCACACAATACATGCCTCGAAACACAACATAAAATCAATATCACACATCTTCATCTTCATCTTTTGACAAACAAAACAAGGCAATTTTACCAAATTAAAGTCTATCAACTTCATGGCTGGGTTACTTAAACTACCCAGCAACTTTACCCTAGCTTACTTAGCTTGGTTCCACCTTCTTCATGCAGTCCTGAAGCACAGCCACCAGCAACACTAGTCGCTCCTCAAGACTCTCAGCATTGACAACGAAATAGTGTCAGTTCCATGATATTTCACACTCCAGCCACCCCATATAAATCCACCCATTCACTTTAATATGATTCCCCACAACATTGACACTTGAAACTCTTCTGATGCTCCATGTTTTGTCATCCTCTGTCACAATTCAGTTACAACTTACTTTGGTCAACGTTATTGGCATATCAAACTTCAAACTGTTTTCAATTGACAAGCAAGATCTCAAAGTTCATATCTGATCGCCAACAGGATATATGTTAGGCTAAGCCTTCTTGTTGTCATGAAACACAGGGTCGGACTGGCTCATAGGGCAACCAGGCATGCCTGATGTCCTGGTCTTGAAGGTCAGTGGTGGGCCTATGTTTTGGCTGTTTGAGGGCCAGTTTTATGGTTGGGTGGGCCAGCTTTTACTGTTGATTTTCCTTATAGTCCAACACAGACATTGCCTGCAGCAAGCACAAATGCATGCGGTCTCCTATCCCTTGCAAAATACCTATTCAGCTTGTCTTTACAAGATGAAAACTGTCCCAATTTGCAAATGTGGGTCACTTTTTTTTGATTCACTAATGGGGCCACTTTTATTTTAATGCCCGAGTCTATTTTCTGTCCCAGTCCGAGCCTGATGAAAGACTATGGAATACACCTGGGATTTGTTTTCAACTCTTGCACATGCCACATTATCAGTTTCTGAACATTTACATCAGCTGGAAGTTTCCTCTTCAACCACCAGGGTCACAGGCTACCAAGTGAAAAGGACTAATACAAGTGACAGTATGTGAAGTAATCCACAGAACCAACTTTTTCCAGTTACTAAAGTTATACTAGCTAAGCCGTTTGTTTGCATGTCCAGTTAAAGTGCTCCATTTGTCCATTAAACTGTAGGTTATGAAGAGATCTAGTCATGTTTTACACCATAGTCTGCTAAGAAATATTTCATCTGTTGTTAACTTCAATTTATTGTCTGTAACTAGAATGTCTTAGAATACCTCCCTAGAATATTCAGCAAAAACACCATCATATACTCAATGATATCAGTTTTTAGAGATTTCTCTGTGTAAACGTTGGCTTGTTAAAATCAAAATCAGAGTATAGCTTGTTTTGGGTAAAACTAAAGTAGGAAACTGCCCTGTAAAATTAAACTCTACTTTTTGTCATGCATAATTTTCCACTTGACAGAAAGCTCTACAGCACATTCCCATTTCAGCATTCTGTCACCAGCAGCATACTGCTTAATCGTTTCACAGCTTCAGATTCCATATCTTGCCACCAGCAGTGTTCCTTCAACATTTGATTGACATTACGGCTAAGATTAGAACGTTTCAAAGGTTTAGTCCTGACACCATCATTTAGTTATTGTTAAGCAAAAAAAGGCCTAAGTACTATAACATCAACAGCCTGGTTTTACAAAATAATCAAGAACTATGGCTGATTCTAAAGTCAGGCCTCAAAGACAGCCATTCAGAGAAGAATGCAGATGCACTGCCCAATTTGGGAATACAGTATTATTTTTCTATTAACAGTCATCATTCTTAGAACTGTGTGGGTTTAGTTATTGCAGAGGGAGCCAGGTTGCACACAATTTAGACAGGGCTGTACAGTAAACTTAAGCAGGGACTTTTTGACCTCGTTCATTGTGAGCCAGGTCCATGATATTCATATCTCTGTGCCTCTGACTCATTTTTTGACCTCTCAGTATCCCCATCTCATTGCTCCACATATGTTCCCTCCTGATACCCCAATTTTCGTAGTGCACCAACTCATGTTCAATCCCTTGATTGACCACAAACAAACACCCTTCTTATTAGCCCTCCATTTGCAACCTCTCGGCAACCCAGGTGATTCTTGATTTGATTTGATTTGAATTATCAATTTATAGAGCGCGCGAATGCCCGAAGGTGTCTTGGCGCTAAGATATACCCTTGGCTCTTGAAGATGTTAATTAGAGCTATGCGGAGAAAAGCCAGGTTTTAACTTCCTTTCTAAAAGATTTCAAGGATGGACTGATTTTTATGGCAAGAGGCAGCTGATTCCAGGTTCTTGCTGTATGTACAAGGAAACTTCTTCCACCCCAATTGGCTCTTCTGAATCTCGGGACCCTGATGAGTCTCTTTTGGCCGGATCTGAGAAGTCTATTTGGCTCATAAAGTTTTAGATGTGACTTCAGGAATTGTGATCCAGTTCCGTTAATAGCCTTGTATGCTAGGCACAATGATTTAAATTGTACCCTTATTGCAGTTGGTAGCCTGTGCAGGGTTTTTAGTTTGTGGCTGATTGGTTCAAACTTAGGTATGCCTAATACAAGCCTGGCTGCTGCATTCTGCAGGCGTTGAAGTTTGGCTAAGATTTTCATCCTGGCTCCAGCATAAAGGCCGTTCCCGTAATCCAGTCTTGACAAAGCTAAAGCTGTCACCACTGTCTTACGCGAATCCTGCGGTAGATAAGGTTGTATCTTTTTTATCATTTTTAGGATATACCAGAGTGTTGATGCCAGCTTGCTGGCTTCGGCGTCAAATGAGAGATTGGTGTCTAGAATGACTCCCAGGTTCTTCACTTTTTCTGATGAATCTGGGAATCTTCCCATATTTTTAGGCCACCAGGAGGGAGACCATATATTTGTGTTACCTCCTAATATCATGACCTCACTCTTGTCCCCGTTAAGTTTTAGGCAGTTTCTTTTCATCCATTGGCTGACCTGTACAATGCAATGTTGAAATTTTTCTGCTGTGTCCTCCACATCCTTACTGATTGACACCACGATTTGAGTATCGTCAGCATAGGATATTGGAGTGAATCCACAGTTCCTTATTATTTCAGCAAGAGGGGCCACATATAGATAAAAAAGATTGGGGCTCATCGAGGAGCCCTGCGGGACCCCGCATGGCAGATTGAATACATTGGATTTAGTTCCTCCTGATTCTACCGAGAAAGTTCTGTTCTCTTGGTAGGAAGCAATGAGGGTACATGCTGAGTCATGTATTTCTGCTGTTTTTAGTCGGGTTATGAGGATCTCGTGGCTGACCGTATCGAAGGCCGCCGATAGGTCTAGTAGCACCAAGGCGGCCTTCGCTCCATTGTCCAACACTTGCCTAATTTCCTCCACTGCTGTGAGTAGAGCAGTCTCCGTTCCGTGTCCCTCGCGAAAACCGAACTGAGAATGGTCCAGCCAGTCATCATCCATCAGATATCGGGATAACTGTTTGTTTAACAGTTTCTCGATAATTTTCGCGGCAAAAGGGATCCTGGCTATTGGTCTATAATTGTTTGGAATTTCACAGTCTAGGTTTGGTTTTTTCAGTAGCGGCCTGATCGATATCATTTTCCAATCATCTGGAAAGATGTTGGTTTCAATAATTTTGGAAAATAGTGTTTCTAACACCAGGCTCAGCTGTTCTGAGCAGATTTGCATTATTTTAGGTGGACAGGTGTCCATTGGGCTACCTGAGTTAGTGGTAAGCACCTCTTTCTGGATCTGATCTACTGTAGGAGGGGTGAAATGGAACAATATAGGTTGAACTGATTGTTCCGCCAGATTTATTAGGTGTAGGGTATCCTGGTCTGCCATCTCCGTGTTGTGATTTTTAAAGGAGTCATAGACTGAAGATACTTTGCTAACAAAGAATTCACCTAATGTGTTACAGAAGTCTGATGACATTTCTTCTGAGTTGTTATTTTCAAATTTTGATAATTTTTTAACATTATCAAAGAGGACTTTACTAGAGTTTTTTGACTCATTAATTTTCTGAACGAAATGTATACTTTTTCTGTTATTATTAGTTTTTTATAACTGGCTAAAGCAGCTTTATATTCTTGTCTGAGCTGGGTGTCATAATTGGCTCTCCATTTTTTCTCTGCTCTTCTGCACTTCTGTTTTTGTGCCTTCAGTGCTTCCGAGAACCACGGCTGTGAGGGGGGTTTTCTTTTAAAGGTAACTTTTTTTGTGGGACTGTGAGTTTAACTGCAGTATCTAACCACTCGTTAAATTGTTTACAGGCTATATTGCAGTTTGCATCAAATGTAGGATAAGATGTTCGGAGTATATCAACAAATGCCTGATGGTTAACCTTGGACCAATCAGGGTATGTTGTTTTCTTAAGGGTTTCCACGGGTCTCCCTGTATCTTCTTTAATTTCTAATATAAACAGGACTAACTTGTGGTCCGACCATGGGACCAGGAGAGTATCAATTTTATTTAAGCTCTGACATGAGGTAAATATACCATCCAGTGTGTGGCCAGCGTTATGGGTATCTAGGTGTACCTTTTGTTCCAGATCAAAACTTGACATTGCGTCCATAAATCATGCTATCTTAGGGTCAGAGGTTTTCTCTAGATGCAAATTAAAATCTCCTAAAATTGTATAATAAGGGCCTGTCACGCTTGATTCTAAAAATGGACTTAACGACTCAATTAGGTGCGTTTTTGCGCTAGGTGGTTTGTAGATTAGTAGTCCATTGAACGTGTAGTTATCTGTGATCTTGATTTGGAAGGTCAAGGTTTCACAGTCCGAGTTACTTTCTCTTTCTGAGCTCTTAATCCTGAGTTCTTCTTTTGCTATTATTTCTAATCCTCCCCGCGTTTCATTTTTCTGTCAGCTCTAAAAATGGAATAACCCTCGGGAATGGCCAGGGTCAAGTCGGCATCTGATGCTTCGTCAGCCCACGTTTCTGTGACAAACAGTATATCGATATTTTGGCTTTCGATTAATTCAGCTGTATGTATGTTATGCTTGACTAAGGACCTGACATTAATTAAGCCGGCCTTCAAAGTGCTGTTTCTATAGTTTGGTATCTTGGGTTTGTTTTGGGGCATGGACAGCATCTTAATAGGTGAAAATTCAAAAGTGCAAGGGCAGGACGGACATTTTTTACCTTCCTTGTATAACTCAATCCGGGCGCATGTGACGCTGGGTCTTAGTGTTAGGAGCTCCTGACTGGAATACTTCCATTGTCCTTTTTCGGGATCATTTTGGACAGGGGGTATGGCCCTGGGCCCGGTCTCGGCGCGGACGGGCGCAGACGGGCTTGCCTTTGGCGCGCAGGCGGCGCGCCCGGTGCGCGCGTCCTCTGCGCGTTTGAGGGGGGCACATTGTTAAGTAAAAAGGGAGGGGGCGTGGCCTACATCCGTGGGCGTGGCCTGTGATCAGTCGAAGAATGGCGGCAAGAACTCCGACCCGCGGCAGCCCTTAGATCGGCAGCGCGGGGAGTTCTGAACAGGTGAGGTGGGGGGGAGTACTCAGGGGTAAAGTGCAACAGTGCAAATTACAATTCTGTTTCTAAAAGCAGTTTTTTTGAAATCAAGTTAGTTAGCAGTTTTTACAATCAATTTAGCTAAAATATCGGCCTAGCTCCCAGCTATCTCGCCTCAGGACTGGTAAATCTTTAGTGCGGGCTTGTATTCACCTCGCCTTTATGTTGGTCTGCGAAGGGGGCGTGGCCTACGTCCGTGGGCGCGGCCTGTGATCAGTCGAAGAATGGCGGCAAGAACTCCGACCCGCGGCAGCCCTTAGATCGGCAGCGCGGGGAGTTCTGAACAGGTGAGGTGGGAGGGAGTACTCAGGGGTAAAGTGCAACAGTGCAAATTACAAGTCTGTTTCTAAAAGCAGTTTTTTAAAATCAAGTTAGTTAGCAGTTTTTACAATCAATTTAGTTAAAATATCGGCCTAGCTCCCGGCTATCTCGCCTCAGGAGTGGTAAATCTTTAGTGCGGGCTTGTATTCAACTCGCCTTTATGTTGGTCTGCTGAGGGGGCTTGGCCTACGTCCGTGGGCGTGGCCTGTGATCGGTCGAAGAATGGCGTCAAGAACTCCGACCCGCGGCAGCCCTTAGATGGGCAGCGCGGGGAGTTCTGAACAGGTGAGGTGGGGGGAGTACTCAGGGGTAAAGTGCAACAGTGCAAATTACAATTCTGTTTCTAAAAGCAGTTTTTTAAAATCAAGTTAGTTAGCAGTTTTTACAATCAATTTAGTTAAAATATCGGCCTAGCTCCCAGCTGTCACTGTTCAGTCTCCAGTGGCCGGTTGGATGCACATTGCTCAGGTATCTAGGCACTTATCACTCTGTACAGCCCCTCTCAGCACTCCCCGACTACACTGCTTTTCACTACTCCATAATTTGTATTTTTGTAACCTAGATGACGGAACATTTAGATATATAGTAAGTTGGGTCTCTGCGGCTGAAGGACTGTTTACCATGGGTTTAACTGAACGGTGTCATACTCATTTCTTAAGTTCCTTCCACAACAGATTGATGTTGATGTGCTGCTCATAGTCACCCTGATGAATATTGTTGTTGTGTAGTGGTTGTCTCTTTTACGCCTTTTCCCCAATCCCCTTTCCCATCCATTCATTAAACCTGGACCTTCTTAATCGGGCTCTGTGATTTATTGAGGTTATTTAATTTACTATGGATACTGTCCGTGCACTGCGTTGTTTTTTTTGATGATTTTTAAGGCGTATACCGTGCTCATGAGGAATACTCCCCGCTCGGGAGTATGTAACAATAACAATACCTCTAGACCGCACTGACACAAACTGTGTCAGTGTCTCCTATGGCACTGGTGGGTCATTGCTGGAAAAACCAGCTGCTTCTTGGAGAATAAAGTTTTCAAACAAAGGTTGTCGATATGCTTCTTGATTTTGCAAGTATTTTATTCAATGCGATTACTCAATTGTAGTTATCCATCGAGTATCATGACTATTCGACTGATTGAATTTTCATATATCCAACACAATTATATCTTCCAATGCATTTCGGCCGACTGGCCTTCATCGGGGAAGTCTGTGAAACAAATGTTGTAACCATCACTATTTTGTGCAACATTAAATGATTAACGTGTTACAATTATCAACTCAATGCGGTATAACATCGGTGCGTTAAATAAACATCAACAAGTTAAATAAAAAAATTATTTAATTTACACCATAAATGGATCATCCACTTGGTGGGGCGGGTGTGGTCAAAGTAACATCAACTCAGTGCGGGATCTTCTATTACCTGATCAATAGCCCACACCAGCCCCATTTAGCCACCCACGCATGAAAGGGAGTTATATATAAAACATCATCAACATCATCATTCAGGCCCTGTGTTGTGTAAACTTTTAACCTTGTCGACTCCACTCCTGACTAAGAGAGTCCACGACTCCTGACTATAGGATTTCACAGCTTAATTTTTCATTAAATAGCTCCCTATTGCTTAGAAGAAGTTACTATTGCTAGTCTTTGTTATAATATCAGGTATTCTTTTTGTTGTTGTGTCATTGTGGTAGTAGTCTGGTCTCAGTTTTTGTAAAACTATGATATGAATATATAACCCACTAACTCTGTGTTTTTCTTTCAATTAGGTTGCCTGTGATGGATAATCCTTTTGGTTAATCCTACAGTTGGAGCTCACCTAGGTGGGAGTAGGACCTTTCTTGCTGTGATGCCTTCCCTGTTAGCGTACTAGCCTGCTTCTACTACTACCAACATAAGAAGGCACCTTGGGTGACCCTGCAGTAAGTTTTGAAATTTAGAGAGAGGTAGCAGCCATTGCTTTATCTATTCAGGCAAGAGAACTATAGAGTGAACTAGTTTAGTTAGTAAGTAACTAACTTCTATTGCAGATTTGACTTTCCTTGCTTGTTTATCTAAGTTGTTGTAGGCAATACAGACAATGGCAGCACACCCTACCCCCCTAATGGTCAAAAATATAGTTACAGAGGGTTGTATGACATGGGTATAACTAATTATACCTGACAGGTATGCATCAATACTACCACTTTTATTGACAGGACAGAGGAGTCTGCCTGGCTTCTTAAAAAATCAGCCCAAGCGAGTGCCGATTAGCATGATTAGGTAGTGTCGAGCACCTCGCTAACTCTGACTGGATCACATAATATTCGTAACATAAACTTAACTTAAATAAAAATATTAGCATTGTAGAAAACTACGCAACAAATAAATAATTACTCAGCGAGCCCCCACAACCTCAACACCTAGCGGATCGAGCAGGTCCCGCTCCTGGTCCAGTGTGTCCATGCAGCAGCGTGTCAACTGCTGTTGGGTGCGCTGGACTCCACTGTTCTGATGGACACACTGACGCACCCACCTCCACACCAGCCGACGCTCCCGAAGGGTGTACCAGCTCCCAGAACTGCAGCCTACTGTCAGCATGGAGGGGAGGTGGTGCTGCACATCCAAAACAAGTGTGGCCACCCCTTCCTCTGGAAAAATGGAATGGGGCTACACCCCTAGGCAGCGCTGGCAACCGTAAGGTATGCAGGTGGCAGCCGCACTGGTGTCACCGCTGCCTAAAAAGAATAAATAAGAAAAGGTAGGAAGTAAGCAGCAGAAAGTAAGGACTGAGGTAGTAAAGGTACTTTCAGGAGGGAAGCAACCCCAAAAGGGTTCCCCCCTAAAACTCATCTGTATTCTCCCAGGGGGATATAAACATGCCCTTGGGACATGTCTTTGAAGTTTTTTAGCACTCCCAGAGCTTGTGGAGTCTGGGGATCCCTGTTTGTTGGTCCTCGAGCTGCAGGGACAGCAATGTAAAAGTAGAAATAAGACTCTGAGAAACATGCCTTTCAATGCAGTGCTTTAAGAACAATGGGGCATATTAGCAAGGGCCATATCGCCGCTTTAGCAGCACTTTTTGCCGCTAAAGCGGTGATATTTCTATTACCCTATTAGCAAGCTGTCGCTAAAAGCAGTTAGCGACAGCTTTTAGGCGATAGCGACTGGTTTGGGGCCCACTTTGCATGTCAGCGATATTTATCGCTAATGACATGCAAAGTGGGCGTACCCAAACTGTTAGCGACTAAAAGCAGTCGCTAACACAGCTATCGCCTATTAGCAAGGCAGGCTGTGCATTTAAAAAATTTGCACTTAGTGCGATTATTGCCAGAATCTAATGCCTGCTCAGAACATTACTTAACCTGTTTATCCAATGGGAGGTGGATATTCTGGTTAAGTCCCCATTAGCATTAATGCCTGAATATCGCTGGATTTCCAGCGATATTCACGCATTGGGCCACCATCGCAGGATATTTTATCGCATTAGAGATAAACGTTGCTAATAGCATGTTATCTCTGCAATAATATCCTGTGAGAGGCGGCGATAAAAAAATCTGTGCTAAGCGCGCTTTGCGGTAAATACCGCATGTCCTTGCTAATATGCACCAATGTTTTGGTTGATAATGCAAGGTTTTACATTAAAATGAACAGTATTAAATGTTGGTACCATCTCCATTCGTTTCAGTGGTATTTCAGTGGTGGGTTATAACATGTTTTCTATGTTTACTAATGAATTGTGATACCCTGATGAAGCCAGTAGGCCTGCTTTATTGATAATGACATCTCCTTATATTGTGATATTGCAACTAATATTGGTGGGGGATTATAATTGTGGGTTCCAGGCCTTTTAACATAAAAAATACAATATGTGGTAATAGTGATGGTAACTGCTGTATCTCCTCCTGATCATTACCACCTGCAAATTAATTACAATAAGTCACCACCTACTTTTAGGAACTTTTTGTAATAATTTTTGTGTCTGACCCAGAGACAGCTTTATTTATGGTGCCAGCTTAATGTCATAAAAAACATGATATAAATATATAAATATATACATAAAGTGGCTCCCAGTCAGCCCCCTTTATTCATTGGTCTTTTCACGTGTTCTCATTTTGCTTTCACTCACCACAGAATTGAGCATTAGGACAATGGGGTCTGCCCACTTCAGCCATTGTTTATCTTTAGTGATGGCATTTTGTCATAAAAACACGTCACTTCAGTGCATGTTTGTGCCTAGGCAGGTGGGCCAATCATTACTTTTATTTCATGTTTTCTTTTATTTATGTTTTCGGATGCATCGTTGGTATGTATTTATTTTTTGCACACACACACAACAGCTTTACTTGGCACTTTTTATTATTTTTAAACTGTCAATGCCTATTGCCTATGTTTACAAAGCCAGACCTATTCAGTTTGCTAATGCTCATTTGACATGAAAACACCGATACAATTTGGGACGGGGTAAGATTGAAGTGTGCAGTGGATTGGCGGTAAAAAAGGGGGACCGGCCTGCCGGTGGTCCTCAACTCTAGTGCCCTAGCACGTCACTTAAGGACTGAGATGAATCTTGTGGAGACTGCCTGTGTTCAGGTACCTCGGAGGGCCATTGCGCTATGCGGTGCCCTGGATTTCAAGTAAGGCAACTGTTTGTTGTGGCACGCTGTGGCCTGCCGGCACTAGGTGCGCAGCAGAGGGTTCAAGACTACGAACAACATAAGGCTATGCTCACATGTGATGACAATTTTAATGTCTTGATGTCTTGGATATGTGTATGCTGGAACGTTTTGACATTGTTCAGGTACCTCTGAGGGCCTGTGTGTTATGCCGTGCCCTGGTTCAAATATTGCAACTGTTTGCTGTAGCACGTTGCTGCCTGCCGGCAGAATGTGCGCAGTAGTGTGTTCACGAGGATGGTCAGCTTAATGCTTTACTGAAATGTAATAAGTATGTTAATATCTTAGTGCCTCTGACATGTAAATATCACTAGAGGGTGCAGCATGTATATTTTGTGTATCCAAGTAGTTTACTTATTCACACGTAGTGGTTGTTTTGAATTATCCTTTTTGAAGTGAATAAAATCTACGCCCTAGACAATATAACTGCATTATGTGACTTCATGGGCCTGGCAAGGGTGTGGGTTGAGACGGATGTTGGCAGTGGGGGAGAGGTGAGAGTGTCACGTTGTGCGCACACTAAACACCGATACAATTTGGCAAATGTCTTGGAAAATATGGTTCTGTTTTCACCAGTTCTTTACTCTACCTCATGCGCGCCTTTCATTGCAGTAATAGTGGTTTCTATGCATAGTTTGTGTGATGAAAGCCCTGGTATTATATGAGAGGTGGGCTCTCATGCCACCTCACAATTACTGTATTTTCATACTTCTGTGCTAATTCTCTCTCTCAACGTTCATTTACTATTTAATACTATGTGGATATCGCTACTATTATTTGCTATAAAATAATGATAGGTAACTTCATAAAACATGTTTGTCGGGACCCTCTTATCATTGTCAATCTATATTTTATAGAACAAAACAAAACGCAGCCACGCCGGAACCAAAGGACTGCTGAAGCTGCAATGAAAGAATTGATTGCACCGTTAGGAAGACAGACTGCTCCAGATGGCGTTAATGTTTGTCTTGGTTATCTTACAGCCAACATCAGCTGGCGGCTCAGATCATTAGGAATCTTTTCCAAGCACCTCTGGTTCTGCTTACTCAGCCAGCAGAGCCTCAGGAAGAACAACCGTGGCAGTGACTGACTGCCAAGAACCTCTCAATCGGCGCGCATCTTTTATTTGCAGGTGGGCAAGAGCATTGCCGGGCTGTAAACTGTTTGCTTTTGCACCGCCCTTGCTATGCAGACCCTGTATACAATACACTCCTACGGTCCGGTGGAGATGTGTTTTTTTTCCAGTCCTCAAATTGTTAGCCACAAACATAGAGCAACAGACAGTGGTCGAAGTGGGAAATAATAAGTAGGGGAACTGTGGGAGGAGCACCAGGAGGCGAGAATAACCAGAGGATTGGGTCAGTGGGCGGAGTCAGAGGTGTGGCTAAAAAGAGCAAAACATACCAGTTTTTTGTATGTTTGGCATTTTACTGACCAGTCACAGCTTATAACGTTATTTAATACAACCAATGGATACACGTTTATTTGAGGTTTAATATATGAGTTAATGACATTAAAATAGATTTACAATGGGGGATAAGTTTTCAATCACAGAATGTCCCAAAGGCGCTTATAAGTAGAACCAGATCCATTTGTTTCCGAGCCATGCAATTTCTTTCATCAGCACTTCTCCTACCTATTTCTAACCATTTCTGAACATAAAATGTGGGTTTAAATTCTATGACAGGAGGCACCACATGTTGGGAAACACTGTTGATTATATCATTCTGTGCCCCTCGGTCAATGCAAAATTGTCTACTTTTTTATGTGCTTCACACAACATGTCATGATGCCAACATTAGATGCCTCCTGGTTTCCTGTTATTGTATCTAGAAATAGCACTCAAAAATAAATATATATAGGGGGGCGTGGCTTGGACGGCAATGGAGACGGTCGTCTAGGTCCGGCAGCTCCACATCCCTGAGGGGAAAACCACCAGCCAAACAAGAAAATACCGACAATCACGGAACAAAAGAAAGTGCACAAGGTGTAGGAAGGTCTTGCGCAACGAACCGAAGTGCAGGAAGAGCGGGAAGCGCAACAACGGCGGAGAAATTAGCCCACGAACATACCGGGCAGGCAACAACAGCGAGACGCAAGATGGCGGTGTGAGGCGAGGGGTGAAGGACAGCGGTGAACAAGGAGCGAGGTGAAGGAGCTCCATGTCGGAGACGCGACCGCGGCACCTCAGAGGCTGTTGAGAGTGACCGGAGCAACCCCAAGCACACCCGCAACTGGAGCGAGCGAGGCCAGCTGAATAAGAGCGAGAGCCACCCGAAGGACGACAACACAAAGAAGAAGCAAACTGCAGTGTGGAGGGAAGGAGCGGAGAGCAAGTGCCCCCTACCTTGCAAGCGGGATGTCCCCAAAAACGAAGCCCAGAGGGTCGACGCCAGGCAACCGGAAGTGAGTGGAGGTGAGGCGCCATTACCGGAAGTCTTCCCCGATCTAAAGCGGAAGGTGAGAGGTAGGCTGCCAAGCGACCCGGAAGCGGAAGGGTGAAGCCAGACAACCGGAAGCAATAGCGACCAAGAAGAGAGACGGTGAGACTGAGGAGGCGAATGTCAGAGAGCGCCAGCGGAACCCAGCGAAGCTCGAGGGAGGCGTGAAGGGCGGCGGTAAGAGCACCGAAGGTGAGCGCTGGAGGCGGAGTGTCTAACGCGCCAGAAGCAGCGAGGTCATCACAGCGCTGAAGCCGAGGGCAGAGCGAGGGACACAAAAGACAAGACAGACGGATCAGCCACACCAGACCAGAAGGGTGCACCGGAGGACACAAGAGCGAAGCACTGATACCGGCGGAGGCAACACCAAGAAAGGGGGGCTGCATAAAGGGCGGACTAAGGGAGAACCGCGCAACGCAGAAACAGCGCGCTATAGAGCCCCTAATATACAAACGCAAGCCGGGAGCGGGGGCAACACCAAGAAAGGGGGGCTGCATAAAGGGCGGACTAAAGGTGATCCGCGCAACGCAGAAACAGCGCGATAAAGAGCCCCGCAACTGAGGCGAAGCGGGAAACACAGCCTCGGAGAGGCAACGGGCAGGGCCAGAAGCCAGAAGCGAGTACCCCAAGCCTGAGAAGCCCACATATCCACGAGCAACACAGAGACAGAGACAGAGACAACATACAGCGCAGCTCACAAGCCCGCTGAGCAGCAGGGGGGATGCGAAATACCTAGCCCGTCAAGACAGAAGTGCCCTGGCACCCCAGCATAACCCCCTCAAGCGAAGCCGAAATAGCAAAAAGGGACCAGCGACCCAGTGGCCGTGCAAGCCACAACTAGGCAGCCAGCACGCTGGCCGGACCAAAAGCAAAAACGAGAACAAGACATATAAGGGAGCCAAGCAGATACAGACAAGCTATCCAACCCACTGCGGCAAAGGCACAAACAACGAGTACACCCAAGGTGGTGCAAGCAGGAGGGAGGCTGATCAACATCCTGTCAAGGAGGGGCATCCGAACAATGGCAGGCAGCGACGGGAAGTTGGCAGACCAGCAGAAAAAACCCAAATTTGACAACCAGGGGTCCCCGACCAAAGGAAGAGGCGAGCCGGTTACGCTGGAAACGATCCTGCGGAAGGTAAACGAGGGCAATGAGGTGGGAAGAGAGACAAAACTCAAGCTGGAGAACATGCAACTGGAGATGGCGGCCATCAGAGCGGACCTGCACAAAACAAACACAAGAATAGAAGCTGCAGAAAGCCGAGTAAGCCTGGTAGAAGATGAAACGAGCAGGAACACCAAAGCGATAACAGAGCTGAGAACAGCAACGCAGGCTGTACAAAAACAGCTAGCGGAGAAGGACGACAGGGCCAGAAGGGGCAATATAAGAATACTGGGAGTGCCAGAGGGAGCTGAAGATAAGGCAGGCTCTTGTTCCGCCATGCTGGAGGAGATGATCCCAAAACTCACAGGTATCACTTTCCAGAGAGGCTTTGAGGTACAAAAGGCCTACAGAATACCAGCAGGAAAACCAACCACAGGCAGAGGCCCAAGAGCGATAATTTGTAACCCGCTGAGACTTAATCAGACAGAGGCCATTTTTGCCTTCGCCAGGAAAAATCAGAATCTAACATGGGCTGGCAGCAAGATAGTACTGACCCAAGACTATTCGAAACCGACAGTGGAACTAAGGAAAGGCTTCCTGGCGCAAAGAGACACCCTGCGAAGAAGAGGAGCCACGTTCAGCTTTGTTAGCCCGACGAAATTCAAGGTGACAGACAAATGGAAGACGATGTTTTTTGAATGCCCGGAGGCCCTAAAACAATATCTTCAAGGTCCAGCAGTGGAAGACATGGAAGAGAACAAAAGCCCAGGGGCAGCAAAGAGAAGCGCGTCGCCGCTAAACGAACAATTAGAGTAAAGAGGCGAACAGTGAGGACCGACAAGATGCACAGATGCAAGATGCACAGAGCAGCGTATATACAGCAAATAGGATTGAAAGACAGGCCCAGGATGCAGATAGAGACTGAGCGAATGATGGGCTAAGGACATAAAAGAGACCCGAACATGGAAGAACACAACTGCCAAAGATATAACCAACTCTACCTCAGGGATGATGCGGGCAGAGGAACTTTGTCGTCGCACACCCTTTTTGCAAGTAAGGGAGGGCGGGGGGTGGGAAGGCGAGAGTGGGGGAGGGGGGAGGAGGGGAAATGGGGCAGGGGAGGTTTCGTACATAGGCTTACTGACTATCTCTTCTTTCTCTGCATCTCTTGCATCTTTTATTTCTCTTTCACACCAGCACCAAGTAGGAGCACAAGGAAACAGGAACACATAAACAGGCACATGGCTAGAGAAGCAAATGATCCTAAGAGAAGCCCACCAGCACAGCGAACACAAACCAGCATTAATGACACATAACGGGCAGAGCAGCATAGGGTCAGATATCAAAATAGTCTCCCTAAATGTCAAAGGGCTAAATAGCCCTGTTAAAAGAAGGAAGGTGCTTGACCACCTAAGGAAACTTAAAAGCGACATCTATGTGCTACAAGAGACCAGGCTAGAAGAGGCAGACATCTTGCGATTAAGAGCTAACTGGATAGGGGAGGTGGTGGGATCGCCGGCCCAGAACAAGAAGAATGGGGTAATAACACTAATCAGCAAGAGTTCGAACCTGTCTATCACTAGCTACCAAGCTGACACCCAGGGCAGAACACTAGTGACCAGCCTCAACCGAGCAGGAGAGACCTACCACGTCGCAAACATTTACGGCCCTAACAGTGAAGACAAACAGTTTTGGGAGGGGATAGGTGCTCAGCTACACAACTTACCAATGGAAGATCTATTGATCGTTGCAGGGGATTTCAACCAAGTCCTAGATCCAGCTATAGACAAGCACCCCTGTAGACGCCACACAACCGCCAGCCCTAACATTCTCAGGAACCTGTGCTCGAAACTGAGCCTGAAGGATCCGTGGCGCCTAAGCAACCCGGACGCCAGAGAATACACATTCTACTCCAACCCCCACAACTCCTACAGTCGGATAGACTACATACTGATGTCAGGAACACACACACACCTTATAGACCACACAGAGATAGGGCCCAGGACGATATCAGATCACGCACATATAAGCCTATCACTATCAGGCAGACACAATGAGAAGCCAACACGTAGGTGGCGTTTTGATGACGGCCTCCTCCACCACACAGGAGCGAAGGCAGAGATAGATACAGCAATCCGTGAATACCTGACAATCAACGACACACCAGAGACGCCTAGAGAGGTACTATGGGATGCCCTTAAAGCAACCATACGGGGGGTGGTAATGACAATAAAAGGGAAAATGAACAAAGCAAGGAACAATAGGATCGCAGACCTAGAGAAAGAAATCAAAACACTAGAGAACAGCCACATAGCCAGCCTGGAAGACAATAACACACTCACAGAGCTAACCAAACGGAAGTATGAGCTCAACAGGATACTGAGCGAAAGAGCAGGGACCTGGATCAACAAATACAAGTCAATCAACCTCTGCACCGCCAACAAAGCGGGGAAAAACCTAGCAACTTACCTGAAAGGGAAACAAAAACAGCACACAATTGGGGCAATCAAGGACAAACACAACAAAGCCCAGACTGCCAATAAGGACATCCTCGAGGTCTTCAGGGACTTCTATGAGGGTCTATACACAAAAGATGACACGCTAAAGGAAGATGGGGGCGAAGAACTGCTCAAAAGCATAGCTACACCCACACTAACAGACAGAGAACGAGACATCCTAGAGCTCACGGTTACAGAGGATGAGATAAAGAAGGCCACGGTCGGCCTCAAAGAGAATAAGGCGCCAGGGCCGGACGGATTCACAGCCGGGTTCTATAAACAACACCTGACAACACTCCAACCCACTCTGAAACAGGTATTCGAGGAGTGCGTCCTCAAAGGACGCATGACCCCATCAATGGCTGAGGCAAATATAATAGTCATACCAAAGGAAGGGAAAGACATGACAGAGGCGAAGAACTTCAGGCCGATCTCACTCATAAATGTAGACTGCAAGATATACGCGAAGATACTAGCCAATAGACTCAACGCCTACCTACCTAAACTCATACACAACTCCCAGGTAGGATACCTCAAAAACCGCATGTCCCATGACAACACCAGACTACTATGCCATATAATCAACCACTCGGCCCAGAGCAGCAAAGCGGCCGTCATGATAGCCCTAGACGCCGAAAAAGCGTTCGACAGAGTCTCATGGCCCTACCTGGATCACTGCATGGGGAAGTTCGGGCTAGGACCCAACTACAGGAGAATGGTGATGGCGCTTTACAACAACCCCAAAGCGCGAGTGGTTGTGAACGGAGGCACCTCAAACATACTAAACTTAGGCAGAGGCACACGACAGGGCTGCCCTCTCTCACCCGGCCTCTTCCTACTAGCGATAGAACCGCTCCTGACAATGATACGAACTAACGAGGACATAGCGGGGGTGCCAATAGGAGGGGAAAACTTTAAACTGGCGGCATACGCAGATGATGTGCTAATAATGACAGAGGACCCAGAGAGATCCATCAAGGCACTGACAGACACAATTGAGAGGTACGCCCAGGTTTCAGGGTACAAACTCAACAAGGACAAATCAGAATGCAAGCCCCTCAACATCCACACAACAAAGACAGTACTCGGCACATCAGGTCTAGCGTGGCAAAATAAACCTATTAAGTACCTGGGTATCCTCTTCGAGAGGAATTTGAGCACGACACTAGAACATAATGAACAGGTTACAATCCAGAAAATCAAGGCCAAGGTAGACGGCTGGTCGCCCAAGTTCACAACATGGTGGGGGAGGGTGGAGACAATAAAAATGATGATCACACCAATGGTCAACTATATGCTAGCCATGCTACCCCTCACCAACACAGAGGACTTCCACAAAAAGATAGACAAGATACTGAACGATTTCCTATGGAAAGGGAAGAGGGCCAGAATAAGTATGCAAAAACTTAGATTATCAAAAGAACAGGGGGGGCTAAACATAACAAACTTCAAGCGATTCCACGAGGCGTGTCTGGCCAGACAGGGATTGCACTGGCTAGACCCAAGACAGGACTACACCCCGGCATGGCTAACATTAGAACAAGGGTTGCTAAACGGTATGAAACCCATCACCCTCCTCACGGCCACCAAACACCCGGCAATAAAAGATAACCCGATACTCAGAAACACAAAACGAGCTCTGCTTAAGATTGACAAACTGCTAAATACGAGCATCAAAAGAGGGCCTTTTGAATCAATCTGGCATAACCCATCCCTAAAATACAGGGGTAAGGTCCTAGACATGCATGACTGGTACAGCCAAGGCATATCCACAGCCAGTGACTTTAAGAAAAAGGGCGCCGACGTAACGTTCGACACCCTGAAAGGAGAGTACAACCTAGAGAGCGTAGAACTATACAACTTCCTGAAGATAAAGGTCGCAATAAGGAAGGCAAACCTCAACACCCAGACACCCTCGATAATACAGCTGGCTAACAGTCTGAACACACTGGGACACCAGGTAGCACACCTCTACAAGATCCTAAGCCCCAAACACACCAGACTCAATGACAAGGTCATGAACTTCTGGGGGGAGGCAGCAGGTCAAGCACTCAGTGAGGAAGCCAGAGCAGAGCTATGGAGGTCCACCAGCCGAAAAAAAGTAACGGCCACGCTGAACCAGACAAAATTCTGGCTGATACACAAGGCATACTGGACACCAGCCCGCTTAGCCACCGTAGGCATTAGAGACAGCGACGTGTGCTGGAACTGTGATGAAGAAAGGGGAGATTTAGAACACCTTTTACTAAAATGCCCAAAAATCAAGGACTTCTGGGGGAAGATCAGAACACTTATCCACGAGATCACAGGCACAGACATACAAACAGACCTCACAGGCCTAGCGCTAGGGTTTACGTCCCAGGAGATCACTAAGACGGAGGACAGGGACCTCATAGATCTCATGCTGACAGCCGCAGTCAAAGTCGTCCTAACTAACTGGAAGGACACATCAAAGGCGGCTCCACAGGCGTGGATCAACTGGGTCACGTTCCTGAGGGGGGCGGACAACATAACAGCAAAACACACACCGAAGACGCACAAACAGTCGACCATGTGGGGATCCCTAGATCGCTACCTGTCATCATCACACAAGCCGCCATGAACATCTGGGGTCACAGGCCGAAATAGGCTAGTGCCAACAGAACACCGAGCACATCTCCTACTCAACCTACAACCTATAACCTAGACTTCTCTCTACTGTCCCCCGGGGTGGCGCAGGGAACAAGCGGCCTGACAACAAACGCCAAGGAACACCAATGGGCGCAATATGGACCACCAGACTATGAGACTTTTGGACTATGAGACCACGAACTGGCGAATGATCTCAAGAGTATGGAATGCCCCCCCCCCCCCTCTCTCTTCTTTTCTCTCTTTTCTTCTTTCCACTCATGTATAAGCCTCTTCCATGTATGTAAAATTATATTTTTCTATATACAATAAAGAATTTCAGAATTAAAAAAAAAAAATATATATATATATACACCTAAAAAAAACATACCTGTTGGTTTTGCAGATGCTTTAAGCAATATCAGATAAATGAGATACAATTATTATATTAGTAGTTTGTGTAGTTACTACTCAAGTTAGTTAGCAATGAGAATTGCAAATGTATCAATTGTGAAATTCTGAGACTCAAACAGTGGTAGAGTCAGAATAGGTAGTGTTCCTCGGATTATCTCAATCAGTTATTTTCTCCCCTTCAAACTACTATCCTCTGCAATCACTATTAGACACCTTCCTCCTCTGTCTCTCCCCAAGCAATGTAGGTGTCTAGAAATACCACCCAACAGAGACCGCATGAGGAAGTTCAAACATGAATGGCAAAATATCCTAGTTTGCAAACGTTTTCCATATAATTAAAGCTCTGCCATATTTGCCACATAATAAACCATCGGCTGCATAATCTGATGGTTTGAACAGTAAAATTGTTTGTAGCTCACACCGTTCAAAATACGTGACTTGTGTTGCTGTGAAGCAGAAGGCCCTTTCCAAAGGTTGACTGGTCACCATTCTCACTGCTACACTTGTATGTTTAGCTGGTATTAATGAGGCAAAAGCTTTGCAGAGACTGTTGGTATGTGTAAAAAAGTCAAAATAATAAAGTATCAGAAAATGTCCCACACATTACACTGCGGCCTTTCTTAGCCTTTATAATGTAGTCAACACTGCAACATAATTTTGTCCACCATTGCTGCATAATTGCAGTGGCCCCAAAGCAGGCTGCACATGTTAAAAGTACTTGTGCATGAAGGAGATAGTGAAGTTTGCGAACTTAGAGGTATATATACGGTAATGGTAGCATAGGGCAGCGCAGCAAGTTATTTTGCTATGCTGCCCTGCATCACAGGGAAAGGGCAGGAATGCACCGTATTTATCCTATATGGTCAATTTCTGTCTTTTCCGCCAGTGCTGGCTCCACTTCGTCAGCCTGGCGCCAATGCAGGCACCCTGTTGCATGCAGGATTGTTTTTGTGCAGGAAGGTGCACCTTCCTGCACAAAAACAATCCTGAGAGGCTTTTTCCTCTTTCTATGTGTGCTGCACTTATAGGAAGAGAAAACTACTGGGAGAAATAAAGATATTTCTCATTGTTGTGCTTCCCTTGGGGAGGCGTAAGATTTTGATACATTCCCAGGTTAACAAGTCCTTGTAAATCTGGGAATTCTTCAAAAACCATGGGAGTTGCATTGGGAACACCAACTGCAACATGTCCCTTGTGCAGAGGAAGGCAAAGCAATGATTTCAGCTGTGTTGCATTACTCCATATTTATCAAACCATTCAAAGCTATGCAAAGTGGCTATGAGTGGCTATATAAATATGACTTAGAGATTTGCATCATGCATTTACCACGTTCCGTGGTGCAAACAGGATGGAAGGTCCTCATAAATATGCCCCTTAGTTTGGTGTGCATAAAAATCCTGCGTTGCCGATCCCTGGTGATATTATTATATTTATATATTATATAATATTAAGCCTTGTTCTTGTTTCTTTATATGGTGATTTGGGTAGTCCGGGATTTGCCTCATGACAACAAAACTCTTAACATCAGAATAAAAACAGGCTCTGCCTAATCTACTGTTCTCTCCTTGTTCATCGCAGACACACCGCCTAGCTCTCTTTCCCTCCCTCCCTCGCTCTCCCTCCCTCGCTCTCCCTCCCTCGCTCTCCCTCCCTCCCTAGCTCTCTCTCCCTCCCTCGCTCTCCGTCCCTCGCTCTCCCTCCCTCCATCGCTCTCCCTCCATTGCTCTCCCTCCCTCGCTCTCCCTCCCTCCCTAGCTCTCTCTCCCTCCCTCCCTCTCTCTCCCTCCCTCCCTCGCTCTCCCTCCCTCCATCTCCCTCCCTCCATCGCTCTCCCTCCCTCCCTCTCCCTCCCTCCATTGCTCTCCCTCCCTCCCTCTCCCTCCCTCCCTCGCTCTCCCTCCCTCCCTCGCTCTCCCTCCCTCGCTCTCCCTCCCTCCATCGCTCTCCCTCCATCGCTCTCCCTCCCTCCCTCTCCCTCCCTCCATTGCTCTCCCTCCCTCCCTCTCCCTCCCTCCCTCGCTCTCCCTCCCTCCCTCGCTCTCCCTCCCTCGCTCTCCCTCCATTGCTCTCCCTCCCTCGCTCTCCCTCCCTCCCTAGCTCTCTCTCCCTCCCTCCCTCGCTCTCCCTCACTCGCTCTCCCTCCCTCCCCTCTCTCCCTCGCTCGCCCTCCCTCGCTCTCCCTCCCTCCCTCGCTCTCCCTCCCTCCCTCACACTCCCTCCCTCCCTCGCTCCCTCTCTCTCGCTCTCCCTTGCTCTCCCTCCCTCCCCCTCCCTCGCTCGCTCTCCCTCCCTCCCTCGCTCCCTCTCTCTCACTCGCTCCCTCGCTTGCTCTCCCTCCCTCCCCCTCCCTCCTTCGCTCGCTTCCCTCCCTCCCTCCCTCGCTTTCCCACCCTCGCTCTCCCTCACTCCCTCCCTTGCTCTCCCTCACTCCCTCGCTCTCCCTCCCTCGCTCTCCCTCTCTCCCTCGCTCTCCCTCCCTCCTTCGCTCTCCCTTACTCCTTCGCTCTCCCTCACTCCTTCGCTCTCCCTCACTCCCTCCCTCTCCCTCGCTCCCTCACCCTCCCTCGCTTGTTCTCCCTCCCTCCCTCGCTTTCCCTCGCTCCCTCTCCCTTGGACCCTCACTTGCTCTCCCTCGCTCCCTCGCTCTCCCTCCCTCGCTCGCCCTCCCTTGCTCTCTCTCCCTCGCTTGCTCTCCCTCGCTCTCCCTCCCTCCCTCCCCCGCTCTCCCTCGTTGATTGGTTAAGCTTTCCAATATGTCTAACACTTTGCAAACCACGTTGGGCGCTTTCTCTTACGATTCTCCCATCAGCTCGAGCTAGAAGCAAAATTGTTTTGGGTCACAGCTGTATAATATGCAAGTGCAGCATATTCATATTTATGAGGGAAATCACCACACCAGCCCCATCACATACTTCTAGTAGCCAGCAAAAATTAACTGGATTGAGTAGTAATGTAGTTGACCTTGTTCCCACATAATCCATAACTTGTAGATTTTATCAAACAAACTTTAACAAGCATTTCAACGCAATAGGTCTCGCATTCAGGAGATTTTGAGCTATTGGCATTGTAAATGACAATGCATTTTATTTATGTTTAAAAAAAAACCTGCAATAAGGTATTGTCATTTACAATACCAATAGGTGAAAGTTTAGAAAATGCGAGACCTATTGCATTGTAAATGCTTGTTTTTTAAAGCGCCTACGTTTGGGCATAGTCTGCCAGGAATTCTACACTGGGGTGCTTTACCTTTCTTTGTGGCGTCGTCAGCTGTAAATTAAGGGCAGATGAGGTCAAGTGTGATGCCTAAAACGCATCCTGATGTGACTATTGTATAGGTGACAGTGGGGGCAGGCAGGGGGCCTCCTTGCTAAATGAGGTGTAAATCACACTTTAGTGGCCACCAAAGGTTGCCGTTTTCGCGTGCTGGTTAATCCTACAGTGTTGTTTTCCAGGCCCCCGCCCCAGATACAGAAGGGAAGAAGGAGGAGGTCGTAGCAACTGCAGACGCCTTCCTTAATGTGCAAAACACAGGCTGGAAGATCACGCAATATTCCTTAAATTCGGACCATTGCCTGCCGTCCCGGGACGCATTTTTAAAATACAGAAGTAGGGGAACGGACTGTGTTAAATTTAAATAGTAAGGGCACGCCGTGCCCTTCCGTCCCCACCCACTTCTACCACTGGCAACAGGCATCTTGTACCCCGTGCAAAATGTATTCTTAGTCACTGTTAAATAAGTTGCCAAGTATTAACTAAGCATTCGCATATCTGAGTTCTGTTTAAAATTGTGCATTATACGTGACCATGCCTGTGCTAGACACAAAGATGTCACTGATCATCAGAAACACAATAGTGTATTCAATTAAAAAAATGTATTCAGTGCATGAATAACTAGCTATATAAATTAGAATACACACAACCAGACCGTACTCTATCAAAAATCACAAGTGACCAAATTTAGTTTTAGTGTCAACCTCACAATTATATATAAAGGGCAACATGTTTCCATGTAATATCAATGCCTAAACATAGAAAAGAAAAAAATACTAACCCTTACCTTTATTTTCTGAAAGGGATAACTGTTTCCTTAGTCAGATTTTGGTCCCGTGCCGAGCAACCGCCCCCCCCCCCCCCACCAGGGTCGAGGAGATGTTTGTTGTGTACCTGGTCTGACAGTGTTGAGTCAGCCTGTGTTGTGCAGTCATGCGGCTGTGGCACAACCACGTGTATTGAGCCACCTGGCTGCTATAATACTTTGGGGCAGATTTACGAGTTCTGGTACATTTCTGCAAATCAGCAGGGATGCGCCAGAACAGATGCGACACGCAATTCCCTCCTTGCGCCACCACGAATGCATTGCATTTACAATGTGGCGCATCGTGGCTCAAGGATAGGGCAATGCGGTTCGCATCCTGTGGCGTAAGGGTGGCGCATTGCTGGAATCATGTCGCAAGCGTGACGCGGCTACAGCAAAGCTCAGGGGCTCCGTATGCTTAACATGCTGGGTCACTCCTTACACCTGCTTCAAGCAGGCGCAGAGTTTTGATGCAGCATGGACGTAAAAGTGACGCAGTGAAATCTTGTAGATTTCACTGCATCACTTTTACGAGTCGTTGCTGCGACGGAATGCTCAACCTGCGCCAGAACGCCCACATGAAACCTAACGCAGGTTTCATGTGGCGCTGGGGGGGGGCGGTCCGCCCCAGGCGGCACTAATTTGAGGGCGGAGGGCCGCGGCGGGCGGCCGGGCGGCACTGGCCCGTTGCGCTGGCCTTTATAATTTATTTGGGGACACTCACTGACACTACTGTCAGTCAGTGTACCCAAATAAATTATAACGGGCCAGTGGCGCGCGGCCGCTGTTTAAAGTGCAAGCGCTGTGCATGTCACTTCCTTCCTGCTTCCAGCTCGATGCGGCGTCAGAATGTTTGTTCATGCGTTGATGAAGTCCCATAATAAAGCAGTTCTGTAGGGCATATGGAGACCAATATGTGCAGTATTTAGAGGAGAGGAGTTGGCCTAAAGACTAGGGTGCTCGACCTCGGACTCTAGATTCACAGCGAGGTGCTGGATTCTGCAGGTTCATTATACCTAGACTTTATGACCCGCCTACTGAGTTTATTTTTTTCCGATCCTTGGCACACTCTTACTTTCTTTGCCAAATCCTTTCATAGTTTATATTTTTGGATTTTTCCAAGTGACAGGGCTTTTCTGTCCCTTGTAGTAAGTAAATAACAAACTTTTTACACTGCCATACGTTCCAGCCTGCTAATTGGGTTTAGAAAAACAAAATGAAATAATTTTTACTCTTACGTTTTTCACAGAGCTCTGTTTAAGCTAAATAACCTAATGCCCTGATGATGTAGATGATGTCTTAAACAAACATGGGTCAAATGTCGTCAATGCACTTTATAATTGGACCCATTAAATTATTTATTAGTTATATATGTCACAATTAATTCACTTTGTATCATTAGTTTGGGTTTGTATGGTCCATTGCTGGATCTCGCATGTACACACTTCTTGCTCTTAGCGTTATCTTGCTCTGCTCTTCTACTAACCTTATACAGCATTATATTATTTTTGATTGTTGTGTCCAATTGTACGGTCTATTCATGCTTGAAATTGTTATTCTTTTGTTCAGCACGTCGATTGCATTTCAAATGTATTCTATTTATACTATTTCAGAAGAAGCATATGTGCATCAGGCATCTTTAAAACAGAGAGCTCTTGCAGTTCAAGTCTTTTGTTGAACTCACAGTAAACCTCACCCTTTAAAAAAAAAATAGAGTGAAGTAATGGTAGCCCTCACTCTGCTAGTTTCTCATAAAATTAAAGATGTGCTTGCTGCCTTTTAAACTAGCAGCGCCTAGTGGGCAGTCATGATTATCTTCAGCTGCCTGCTCTGTTACAAGATGCAGTTTTGCAGTCACTCACAGCCTGTCTGTTGAATCACTCGTTTTCAAAAGACACTCCACTCCACATACAGCCGCACTAAAATCGTGTTAGGCCGCTCGAGGTTTCTGAGCCACACTGTGTCACTTAAGTCAATAGAGCCTAGTGTATCTCTGCCAGCACGTGGGGGTCATGGTGTGATCTGTGCCTTGGGCAGATAGAGGTTCCCCAACTGGGGGAGGGGTGGGCGCAGACCTCTCAGGGTTAATGATTATTATAACATTTGGAGTCAAGTTAGCTTTTGGAAAAAAGCATTTCTACTCATTTATGTTGCATTTTTTATTCAACCCCAGCATGTTTCCCTCATCTTTGTTGCTTAATGTTACTCTTGTGAAGGTGTCACTCATTGTCATTGAAATGGCACTCATAATTTCAGTGAAATTATGAGTGACTGCAGTCTGAAACCTTGGCAGCTATGGTGCTTTCTTTGTTACGTGTAGAGGGAGTGTGTTGCAGGCTCTGGCCTTGGCCTTGGACACAGGGACAAACCAGCACAGTAACAGGGGCAGTGTTTTAAATGGGCCTGCACTTCAAAATACTCTTCTCCTCAGTAATGGAACTTTTGTTTCGCAGTTTTGTAGCAGTACAGAGGTGTTAAAAGTACTACAATGTTCCTTGTATATTGAGCAGTTTTCGGGCAACACACAGTGTCAAGTAAACTCTGGTGATTAATTTATCCGCTGCAGAGAGATGGGAGTTTCATCTAGTGGCAGGTTTCATTTGTGTGAGGTTGCGCAGGTGGTTAATATCATAGCTGCCAAGTATTCGCATTACTAATGTGACATTTCCATTGATGCAGTGACTTATGAAAAACATTCCACAGCGAAATGTGACACTTCAAAAACATTTTATACTGTGTTAAAATAATGAGTTGCATATTTATTGTGCTTTAAGTCATAGGCTGGGACATCATAGAACTTTAAATACAGAAGTCATTAATCACGACTCCTTACCCACCACCAGGAATCAATTCCTTTACTGTCTGGTTACACTCATCTGTAGTGACTGAATTAATCAATAAAATATCATACTGCAAACAAATGCATTTCCTACTGATTACGTTAACTTGGTTGTATCTTTAAACATACAGTGTGCCTTTATTTTATATGCTGTTACCTGAAGGTGAAGAGAATCGAAACTTGGGACAGAATAAACATATTTTGTCCTTCCAGCTTTGTTTTTAACTTACTGCCCCTCCCAGCCCTCTTCTCCCTCATCCAGCCTGGTACTGCCCCAACTGCAGAACTCAAGTTAGTCTAGTGATCAGGTGCATTGGACTCACCTGTAGTATTCTGAAGGTGCTGCCAAGGGAATCGTGGTCAAACCCAGTGTGGTAGACCGGTCTGCAGATATTGCTGAGGTCATGGACGAGGCAGATAGGGGACAGGAGACAAGGGTCCTGCACAAGCTGTGATGTTATGAGTGAGATGTCACAAACAGGGTAGGTAGAACTGATGTAAGTTTTGGGTTTCCTTCTGATTTTCCTTCGGCGGCGTAGCTAGGTGTGGGTGGTCTGCCCCAGGCGGCACTATTTTGGGGACGGGGCTGTCTAACCCTGGACCGTGTCATGTATGTGAATGTAACTTGCATGATCGAGGTAACTATTAGTGGCAATACTACGTGTCTTTCGGACCTCTTTCAGGTGCTCGCCGTCCTTTTTCCCCAGCACCCCCCCAGGGGGGCGCAATCTGAAGGATAGCCCCGGGCACCACAAGCTTTAGCTACGCCTCTGGGCAAAGGCTTTACAACATGACACATCTCCCTAGATGTGTCACGTTGTAAATAAGGCGCAACGTGGCGCATGGTTTACGCCACCGCTGCGTCACTTAAGGGACGCAATGGCTCATAAATGTGGCGCATGGGGCTTATAAATCTGCCCCACAGTTACCACCAGCACCCTGAGGGCCGGATCCAGCCCAAAGGTTATAAATAAAGGTGCATATGCCGCTTGGGGCTAGTGTACGTATACCCTTCTAAAGTGCGGTGTGCAAGTTATTGCTGGCGACTAGAGGGCCCACCACAAGGTCGGGCCCTATGTATTTACCCCTGCTACTTTAGCGATGAGGCAGACCGAACCTGGCAGTGAGTGGCTCCGCAACGGTGTGCTCACAGACGACATACGCTGCACAAGGGGCGTGCCTGTACATTGCTGGCGGCGAAAGGGACAGCTGTGACGACTTCGGAGGCTGAGGACAGTCTCCTTGTTGAGGTAGCTCTGGATGATCGCGGGGGATGCTGCCGCACCTGACACCCTACTGCATGAAGCCCAGATCATAGCGGTGGGATCACACTCCATCGGTTTGTGGTAGGTGAGCCACCACACACCGATGGAGTGTGGTGGCTTACAAATCTGTGTGCCTGGGACGAATCCTGGACCACAGCGGGCCCTCAAAAGTTTTCCCCCTGGGGGTGTGTACAACCACAGGGTTGGAGGTTGCCATTGACACAGACACCACAAGTGGCTTGCTTTTACTGGGCAGCACAATCAGACAACATGGATACTACGTCTGACTGTATAACAAGTACTGTGCCCACAAGAATTCCTCACTGGTGATGCAGCAATGTCACCAGCAGCACAAAATGTGTAAGAAACTGCAGCGCCAGAATGCTGCTCCCATCCCCCAGTCACAGCGCTACCTCCGTTACGTCAGCTAGAGGATCCTGCAACAGCTGCTCTGAGGTGGAGGAAGGGGATTGGTTGATTACAGCATTACTTTCACGCTACATGTGAGACAGAAGGAGTGGTAAATAGGTTCATGATGCTGCACAAGTGGGTGATGAACTTTATGAGTTATTTATAGACTTACGTAATACAGGTGCAGAAGATGATTTTGATGCAGTTGTGCGAGCCTTGAATAAGCACTTTGGTCCTCTATTAAATCCACATTATGAATATTTTAAGCTGCGTCAGGCCCACCAGTAGGAGGGGGTGTCCTCGCCAGTAGGAGGGGGAGTCCGTAGATATGTTTTTAGCAAGATTACACAAGTTGGCAAGCACGTGCACAGGAATAGACCAACAAATGGAGATTAGGACACAACTCATTCAGGGATGCCGCTCTTCTAATCTCCGGAAGTTGATTCTGCGACTGCCAAGCATTTCCCTGGATGATATCCTCATTTTAGCAAGATCTCATGAGCTGCCAGACGCCTGAGCAGGCGAAATGGAATACACCTTAGCTTGCACAGTCATTTCCCCATCCACATCTGGCTTGGTGAAAGTCAAAGAGGGACATGTGGAGGCAAATTGAAAGGTCATGGGAGGTCATGTGATGCTGCTGATGCCAGAATGGGTGAAAAGGTATGCAGTAACTACGGGTTACCCAGTCATCCATGAGAAGATGCGTGGCACAGGGCAAGATGTGCCTTAAATGTGGGTGCCAAAACCACTTTGCGAAAGAGTGTCGGAGAGCAAACTGTATATTGAATGATGACATTAACGGCAAGAGCTACAGCAAGGTAAGGTAACTCTCGTAGGAGGAAGAGTAGAGCAATCAGGCACAGGCTGCTCAGATGCAAATGAATCAACTGAAAGAAAAGGGTGATGATGAGCAGGTATTTACATCTTCCATGTGCCAGGTGTATGTCAGGGGCATAACAATCAATGCGCTCATTGTACAGGAGCGTCAGTAAACACCCTCAACTCTGAACAGTTTTTCAAGCTACGCCCAAGACCTGAGCTAATACCAACATAGGCGCAGAAATACACATATGGCGGAACTGTTCCCATCCAGTTGCAAGGAGTGGTAGACGTGGAAATCATCCACGGGGAGGTCAAAACTCAGACGACGTTTCATGCTACTAAAGAGAGAACTGGAATGCTGATAGGCTGCCACATAGCAGAGGACCTAGGTCTGGTGCTCTTTGTGAGACAACTTCATCAGTCTCATGCCGACAACATCATTACTGAGTTCCCTGAACTATTTAAAGTATTAGGGTGTTTGAAAGATGTGCAAGTCAAACTCCACATAAACCGGACTGTCAAGACAGTGGCTATGCTCTACTGACATGAATGATTTCACCTCCGCCCACTGGTTGAAGCCAAACATGAGAGGCTAGAGCAAGCAAAAGTCATAGAGAAAGTAATAAGCCCAACCCCGTGGGTATCAGCCCTGGTTATTACTCCAAAACCCAAACAACCACGGGCCATAAAACTATGTGTAGATATGAGATTACCCAATAAGGTCATCATGAAGGAGAGCTATATCAATCCGACCAATGACGAGATTGTAGCGGACATAAATGGGGCCAAATTATTCTCCAAAGTGGATTGGAACTCAGTATACCACCAGTTGATGTTGGATAAGTTCAGCCATTACATCACAATGATTTTGATCCATGCCAAGTGACCATGAGGGGAAACATCCTTTACAACGCAACTTTTACCACGCAGTGCCTTTACGACGCAACCATTACAACGCATGTCATTACAACGCATAGCGCTGGGGGGCGCTCTAGGATAGGGAATAGATTTAATTTACTATCCAACACCTTCCCTACTATCCACGGGGACTGGAGTTGGAATAGTAAATTAAACTATTCACTATCCAGCACCCCAAAGCGCTATGCGTTGTAACAGAATGCTTTGTAAAAACTGCGTCGTAACAGCATGCATGGTAAAAGCATGCGTTGTAGTGTCATACATCCAACAAGGAGTTTATCTTTTCCAGTAGCCTGGAAGAATACCATGTACAGTTATGGGTCACTTTGCAGTGACTGGTGGAGCAACGGTTAACCCTTCATGGTCAAAAGTGATCCTTCTACTCCAAGGAAGTGGAATTCTTTGGGTACAGGTTTTTCAAAAATGGTCTACAGGTGGACCCACAAAAACTCGAAGCAATCAGAGCAGTAGCCATTTTCCAAACTTCAACCATGGTCTGCAGTTTTCTGGGGATGGCCAATTACTGTGGGCTATTCATTCCCAATTGGCTACCTTGTCAGAACCCTTGACAGCATTAACAAAGATTGGTAGTGGACCCAGCATAACAGCTCAAGCATTCAGAGAGCTCCAGAAAGCACTGCTCCATGGAGCAACTATGGCCAGTTTCAGCCCTGTGAGAACTTGTTGTGGATGCCAGTCTGGTGGGACTGGGAGCTGTACTACTATAACTGAATGAGGTAGAATGGGTACCGAATGCATAGACGAGCCGCACACTCACTGCTGGGAAACTCAAAATTCACAAATCAAAAGAGAAGCCCTGACCATCCTTTGGGCATGTAATCACTTCCACCTTTACCTGTGTGGCCAAAAGTTTTAAGTAGTTACAGATCACCAACCTCTTGCGCACCTCTCGGGCACAGCATGGAATGGACCAGTGAGAATGAAGAGATGGGCCTTCCAGCTGCAGCAGTACTCGTTTGAGGTGGTGTACCACCCTGGGGCAAACAACTCTGCTGACTACTGATCACCCCCTTCCCTGGTAGTGGATCCCCAAACCCAGAAAGAAAGTGATCCTGTGATAGAAGGATTTGTGGGAATGATTACAGATATGGCTTGCCCCTGAGCGCTATCCCTGGAGGAAATCAGCGAAGCCGTGAAGTAGGACAGTTGCATTCAAAAGAACAAAGAAGCTCTAAAAGAGCACCACTGGAAGAATTTCTTGGAGGGGCTTTGTGGTGTTATGGAAGGGAAACATGAGGCAAGAACCCAAATGTGGTGGTGCCATGATGAATTAAGTGAAAGTGAAGAAGGGCTCTTGCTGAGAAGCCACCAGATTGTGATACCAGAGAGTCTCCGGATGCGCACTGTAGTGCTGGCCCACCAAGAACAAGGATCTTTGGACTGGGTAAGAGTGGTCTGCTTAATTCAGACACTCTGTTCATCACCACCCCCTTTTCTGTATCGTTTTTGGCCACTACAGGTGTGGCAGGGTATACTCAGACATGAGTCCCTTTCTCACTGCTCCATCAGGATTCAAGCAAGCCGGGCCGAAGAGGCTGAAATGCCAGAAACCGGTCCCCGGTAGCTTGTCTCCTTTCTGGTGAAGAATTGGCTTGGTAGTTTGGTCTGCCCTGTTCCCATGATGCACTGGGCCAGGGACAGACTAATTTGCATATAGCCAGGTTCTGAGCTGGGATGGGGCAGTGAGATAAATAACGGTGACGGATCAAGCCCTGATCTTTGGACTGGGTAAGAGTGGTCTGCTTAATTCAGACACTCTGTTCATCACCACCCCCTTTTCTGTATCGTTTTTGGCCACTATAGGTGTGGCAGGGTATACTCAGACATGAGTCCCTTTCTCACTGCTCCATCAGGATTCAAGCAAGCCGGGCTGAAGAGGCTGAAATGCCAGAAACCGGTCCCCGGTAGCTTGTCTCCTTTCTGGTGAAGAATTGGCTTGGTAGTTTGGTCTGCCCTGTTCCCATGATGCACTGGGCCAGGGACAGACTAATTTGCATATAGCCAGGTTCTGAGCTGGGATGGGGCAGTGAGATAAATAACGGTGATGGATCAAGCCCTGATCTTTGGACTGGGTAAGAGTGGTCTGCTTAATTCAGACACTCTGTTCATCACCACCCCCTTTTCTGTATCGTTTTTGGCCACTATAAGTGTGGCAGGGTATACTCAGACATGAGTCCCTTTCTCACTGCTCCATCAGGATTCAAGCAAGCCGGGCCGAAGAGGCTGAAATGCCAGAAACCGGTCCCCGGTAGCTTGTCTCCTTTCTGGTGAAGAATTGGCTTGGTAGTTTGGTCTGCCCTGTTCCCATGATGCACTGGGCCAGGGACAGACTAATTTGCATATAGCCAGGTTCTGAGCTGGGATGGGGCAGTGAGATAAATAACGGTGTTGGATAAAGCCCTGATCTTTGGACTGGGTAAGAGTGGTCTGCTTAATTCAGACACTCTGTTCATCACCACCCCCTTTTCTGTATCGTTTTTGGCCACTATAGGTGTGGCAGGGTATACTCAGACATGAGTCCCTTTCTCACTGCTCCATCAGGATTCAAGCAAGCCGGGCCGAAGAGGCTGAAATGCCAGAAACCGGTCCCCGGTAGCTTGTCTCCTTTCTGGTGAAGAATTGGCTTGGTAGTTTGGTCTGCCCTGTTCCCATGATGCACTGGGCCAGGGACAGACTAATTTGCATATAGCCAGGTTCTGAGCTGGGATGGGGCAGTGAGATAAATAACGGTGATGGATCAAGCCCTGATCTTTGGACTGGGTAAGAGTGGTCTGCTTAATTCAGACACTCTGTTCATCACCACCCCCTTTTCTGTATCGTTTTTGGCCACTATAGGTGTGGCAGGGTATACTCAGACATGAGTCCCTTTCTCACTGCTCCATCAGGATTCAAGCAAGCCGGGCCGAAGAGGCTGAAATGCCAGAAACCGGTCCCCGGTAGCTTGTCTCCTTTCTGGTGAAGAATTGGCTTGGTAGTTTGGTCTGCCCTGTTCCCATGATGCACTGGGCCAGGGACAGACTAATTTGCATATAGCCAGGTTCTGAGCTGGGATGGGGCAGTGAGATAAATAACGGTGATGGATCAAGCCCTGATCTTTGGACTGGGTAAGAGTGGTCTGCTTAATTCAGATACTCTGTTCATCACCACCCCCTTTTCTGTATCGTTTTTGGCCACTATAGGTGTGGCAGGGTATACTCAGACATGAGTCCCTT
Organism: Lissotriton helveticus; assembly: GCF_964261635.1. Lineage (NCBI taxonomy): Eukaryota > Metazoa > Chordata > Amphibia > Caudata > Salamandridae > Lissotriton > Lissotriton helveticus. The sequence continues at coordinate 1,157,301,258 of NC_136065.1, forward strand.
TCTCACTGCTCCATCAGGATTCAAGCAAGCCGGGCCGAAGAGGCTGAAATGCCAGAAACCGGTCCCCAGTAGCTTGTCTCCTTTCTGGTGAAGAATTGGCTTGGTAGTTTGGTCTGCCCTGTTCCCATGATGCACTGGGCCAGGGACAGACTAATTTGCATATAGCCAGGTTCTGAGCTGGGATGGGGCAGTGAGATAAATAACGGTGATGGATCAAGCCCTGATCTTTGGACTGGGTAAGAGTGGTCTGCTTAATTCAGACACTCTGTTCATCACCACCCCCTTTTCTGTATCGTTTTTGGCCACTATAGGTGTGGCAGGGTATACTCAGACATGAGTCCCTTTCTCACTGCTCCATCAGGATTCAAGCAAGCCGGGCCGAAGAGGCTGAAATGCCAGAAACCGGTCCCCGGTAGCTTGTCTCCTTTCTGGTGAAGAATTGGCTTGGTAGTTTGGTCTGCCCTGTTCCCATGATGCACTGGGCCAGGGACAGACTAATTTGCATATAGCCAGGTTCTGAGCTGGGATGGGGCAGTGAGATAAATAACGGTGATGGATCAAGCCCTGATCTTTGGACTGGGTAAGAGTGGTCTGCTTAATTCAGACACTCTGTTCATCACCACCCCCTTTTCTGTATCGTTTTTGGCCACTATAGGTGTGGCAGGGTATACTCAGACATGAGTCCCTTTCTCACTGCTCCATCAGGATTCAAGCAAGCCGGGCCGAAGAGGCTGAAATGCCAGAAACCGGTCCCCGGTAGCTTGTCTCCTTTCTGGTGAAGAATTGGCTTGGTAGTTTGGTCTGCCCTGTTCCCATGATGCACTGGGCCAGGGACAGACTAATTTGCATATAGCCAGGTTCTGAGCTGGGATGGGGCAGTGAGATAAATAACGGTGATGGATCAAGCCCTGATCTTTGGACTGGGTAAGAGTGGTCTGCTTAATTCAGACACTCTGTTCATCACCACCCCCTTTTCTGTATCGTTTTTGGCCACTATAGGTGTGGCAGGGTATACTCAGACATGAGTCCCTTTCTCACTGCTCCATCAGGATTCAAGCAAGCCAGGCCGAAGAGGCTGAAATGCCAGAAACCGGTCCCCGGTAGCTTGTCTCCTTTCTGGTGAAGAATTGGCTTGGTAGTTTGGTCTGCCCTGTTCCCATGATGCACTGGGCCAGGGACAGACTAATTTGCATATAGCCAGGTTCTGAGCTGGGATGGGGCAGTGAGATAAATAACAGTGATGGATCAAGCCCTGATCTTTGGACTGGGTAAGAGTGGTCTGCTTAATTCAGACACTCTGTTCATCACCACCCCCTTTTCTGTGTCGTTTTTGGCCACTATAGGTGTGGCAGGGTATACTCAGACATGAGTCCCTTTCTCACTGCTCCATCAGGATTCAAGCAAGCCGGGCCGAAGAGGCTTGAATGCCAGAAACCGGTCCCCGGTAGCTTGTCTCCTTTCTGGTGAAGAATTGGCTTGATAGTTTTGTCTGCCCTGTTCCCATGATGCACTGGGCCAGGGACAGACTAATTTGCATATAGCCAGGTTCTGAGCTGGGATGGGGCAGTGAGATAAATAACGGTGAAGGATCAAGCCCTGATCTTTGGACTGGGTAAGAGTGGTCTGCTTAATTCAGACACTCTGTTCATCACCACCCCCTTTTCTGTATCGTTTTTGGCCACTATAGGTGTGGCAGGGTATACTCAGACATGAGTCCCTTTCTCACTGCTCCATCAGGATTCAAGCAAGCCGGGCCGCAGAGGCTGAAATGCCAGAAACCGGTCCCCGGTAGCTTGTCTCCTTTCTGGTGAAGAATTGGCTTGGTAGTTTGGTCTGCCCTGTTCCCATGATGCACTGGGCCAGGGACAGACTAATTTGCATATAGCCATGTTCTGAGCTGGGATGGGGCAGTGAGATAAATAACGGTGATGGATCAAGCCCTGATCTTTGGACTGGGTAAGAGTGGTCTGCTTAATTCAGACACTCTGTTCATCACCACCCCTTTTCTGTATCGTTTTTGGCCACTATAGGTGTGGCAGGGTATACTCAGACATGAGTCCCTTTCTCACTGCTCCATCAGGATTCAAGCAAGCCGGGCCGAAGAGGCTGAAATGCCAGAAACCGGTCCCCGGTAGCTTGTCTCCTTTCTGGTGAACAATTGGCTTGGTAGTTTGGTCTGCCCTGTTCCCATGATGCACTGGGCCAGGGACAGACTAATTTGCATATAGCCAGGTTCTGAGCTGGGATGGGGCAGTGAGATAAATAACGGTGATGGATCAAGCCCTGATCTTTGGACTGGGTAAGAGTGGTCTGCTTAATTCAGACACTCTGTTCATCACCACCCCCTTTTCTGTATCGTTTTTGGCCACTATAGGTGTGGCAGGGTATACTCAGACATGAGTCCCTTTCTCACTGCTCCATCAGGATTCAAGCAAGCCGGGCCGAAGAGGCTGAAATGCCAGAAACCGGTCCCCGGTAGCTTGTCTCCTTTCTGGTGAAGAATTGGCTTGGTAGTTTGGTCTGCCCTGTTCCCATGATGCACTGGGCCAGGGACAGACTAATTTGCATATAGCCAGGTTCTGAGCTGGGATGGGGCAGTGAGATAAATAACGGTGATGGATCAAGCCCTGATCTTTGGACTGGGTAAGAGTGGTCTGCTTAATTCAGACACTCTGTTCATCACCACCCCCTTTTCTGTATCGTTTTTGGCCACTATAGGTGTGGCAGGGTATACTCAGACATGAGTCCCTTTCTCACTGCTCCATCAGGATTCAAGCAAGCCGGGCCGAAGAGGCTGAAATGCCAGAAACCGGTCCCCGGTAGCTTGTCTCCTTTCTGGTGAAGAATTGGCTTGGTAGTTTGGTCTGCCCTGTTCCCATGATGCACTGGGCCAGGGACAGACTAATTTGCATATAGCCAGGTTCTGAGCTGGGATGGGGCAGTGAGATAAATAACGGTGATGGATCAAGCCCTGATCTTTGGACTGGGTAAGAGTGGTCTGCTTAATTCAGACACTCTGTTCATCACCACCCCCTTTTCTGTATCGTTTTTGGCCACTATAGGTGTGGCAGGGTATACTCAGACATGAGTCCCTTTCTCACTGCTCCATCAGGATTCAAGCAAGCCGGGCCGAAGAGGCTGAAATGCCAGAAACCGGTCCCCGGTAGCTTGTCTCCTTTCTGGTGAAGAATTGGCTTGGTAGTTTGGTCTGCCCTGTTCCCATGATGCACTGGGCCAGGGACAGACTAATTTGCATATAGCCAGGTTCTGAGCTGGGATGGGGCAGTGAGATAAATAACGGTGATGGATCAAGCCCTGATCTTTGGACTGGGTAAGAGTGGTCTGCTTAATTCAGACACTCTGTTCATCACCACCCCCTTTTCTGTATCGTTTTTGGCCACTATAGGTGTGGCAGGGTATACTCAGACATGAGTCCATTTCTCACTGCTCCATCAGGATTCAAGCAAGCCAGGCCGAAGAGGCTGAAATGCCAGAAACCGGTCCCCGGTAGCTTGTCTCCTTTCTGGTGAAGAATTGGCTTGGTAGTTTGGTCTGCCCTGTTCCCATGATGCACTGGGCCAGGGACAGACTAATTTGCATATAGCCAGGTTCTGAGCTGGGATGGGGCAGTGAGATAAATAACGGTGATGGATCAAGCCCTGATCTTTGGACTGGGTAAGAGTGGTCTGCTTAATTCAGACACTCTGTTCATCACCACCCCCTTTTCTGTGTCGTTTTTGGCCACTATAGGTGTGGCAGGGTATACTCAGACATGAGTCCCTTTCTCACTGCTCCATCAGGATTCAAGCAAGCCGGGCCGAAGAGGCTTGAATGCCAGAAACCGGTCCCCGGTAGCTTGTCTCCTTTCTGGTGAAGAATTGGCTTGGTAGTTTTGTCTGCCCTGTTCCCATGATGCACTGGGCCAGGGACAGACTAATTTGCATATAGCCAGGTTCTGAGCTGGGATGGGGCAGTGAGATAAATAACGGTGAAGGATCAAGCCCTGATCTTTGGACTGGGTAAGAGTGGTCTGCTTAATTCAGACACTCTGTTCATCACCACCCCCTTTTCTGTATCGTTTTTAGCCACTATAGGTGTGGCAGGGTATACTCAGACATGAGTCCCTTTCTCACTGCTCCATCAGGATTCAAGCAAGCCGGGCCGAAGAGGCTGAAATGCCAGAAACCGGTCCCCGGTAGCTTGTCTCCTTTCTGGTGAAGAATTGGCTTGGTAGTTTGGTCTGCCCTGTTCCCATGATGCACTGGGCCAGGGACAGACTAATTTGCATATAGCCAGGTTCTGAGCTGGGATGGGGCAGTGAGATAAATAACGGTGATGGATCAAGCCCTGATCTTTGGACTGGGTAAGAGTGGTCTGCTTAATTCAGACACTCTGTTCATCACCACCCCCTTTTCTGTATCGTTTTTGGCCACTATAGGTGTGGCAGGGTATACTCAGACATGAGTCCCTTTCTCACTGCTCCATCAGGATTCAAGCAAGCCGGGCCGAAGAGGCTGAAATGCCAGAAACCGGTCCCCGGTAGCTTGTCTCCTTTCTGGTGAAGAATTGGCTTGGTAGTTTGGTCTGCCCTGTTCCCATGATGCACTGGGCCAGGGACAGACTAATTTGCATATAGCCAGGTTCTGAGCTGGGATGGGGCAGTGAGATAAATAACGGTGATGGATCAAGCCCTGATCTTTGGACTGGGTAAGAGTGGTCTGCTTAATTCAGACACTCTGTTCATCACCACCCCCTTTTCTGTATCGTTTTTGGCCACTATAGGTGTGGCGGGGTATACTCAGACATGAGTCCCTTTCTCACTGCTCCATCAGGATTCAAGCAAGCCGGGCCGAAGAGGCTGAAATGCCAGAAACCGGTCCCCGGTAGCTTGTCTCCTTTCTGGTGAAGAATTGGCTTGGTAGTTTGGTCTGCCCTGTTCCCATGATGCACTGGGCCAGGGACAGACTAATTTGCATATAGCCAGGTTCTGAGCTGGGATGGGGCAGTGAGATAAATAACGGTGATGGATCAAGCCCTGATCTTTGGACTGGGTAAGAGTGGTCTGCTTAATTCAGACACTCTGTTCATCACCACCCCCTTTTCTGTATCGTTTTTGGCCACTATAGGTGTGGCAGGGTATACTCAGACATGAGTCCCTTTCTCACTGCTCCATCAGGATTCAAGCAAGCCGGGCCGAAGAGGCTGAAATGCCAGAAACCGGTCCCCGGTAGCTTGTCTCCTTTCTGGTGAAGAATTGGCTTGGTAGTTTGGTCTGCCCTGTTCCCATGATGCACTGGGCCAGGGACAGACTAATTTGCATATAGCCAGGTTCTGAGCTGGGATGGGGCAGTGAGATAAATAACGGTGATGGATCAAGCCCTGATCTTTGGACTGGGTAAGAGTGGTCTGCTTAATTCAGACACTCTGTTCATCACCACCCCCTTTTCTGTATCGTTTTTGGCCACTATAGGTGTGGCAGGGTATACTCAGACATGAGTCCCTTTCTCACTGCTCCATCAGGATTCAAGCAAGCCGGGCCGAAGAGGCTGAAATGCCAGAAGCCGGTCCCCGGTAGCTTGTCTCCTTTCTGGTGAAGAATTGGCTTGGTAGTTTGGTCTGCCCTGTTCCCATGATGCACTGGGCCAGGGACAGACTAATTTGCATATAGCCAGGTTCTGAGCTGGGATGGGGCAGTGAGATAAATAACGGTGATGGATCAAGCCCTGATCTTTGGACTGGGTAAGAGTGGTCTGCTTAATTCAGACACTCTGTTCATCACCACCCCCTTTTCTGTATCGTTTTTGGCCACTATAGGTGTGGCAGGGTATACTCAGACATGAGTCCCTTTCTCACTGCTCCATCAGGATTCAAGCAAGCCGGGCCGAAGAGGCTGAAATGCCAGAAACCGGTCCCCGGTAGCTTGTCTCCTTTCTGGTGAAGAATTGGCTTGGTAGTTTGGTCTGCCCTGTTCCCATGATGCACTGGGCCAGGGACAGACTAATTTGCATATAGCCAGGTTCTGAGCTGGGATGGGGCAGTGAGATAAAGAACGGTGATGGATCAAGCCCTGATCTTTGGACTGGGTAAGAGTGGTCTGCTTAATTCAGACACTCTGTTCATCACCACCCCCTTTTCTGTATCGTTTTTGGCCACTATAGGTGTGGCAGGGTATACTCAGACATGAGTCCCTTTCTCACTGCTCCATCAGGATTCAAGCAAGCCGGGCCGAAGAGGCTGAAATGCCAGAAACCGGTCCCCGGTAGCTTGTCTCCTTTCTGGTGAAGAATTGGCTTGGTAGTTTGGTCTGCCCTGTTCCCATGATGCACTGGGCCAGGGACAGACTAATTTGCATATAGCCAGGTTCTGAGCTGGGATGGGGCAGTGAGATAAATAACAGTGATGGATCAAGCCCTGATCTTTGGACTGGGTAAGAGTGGTCTGCTTAATTCAGACACTCTGTTCATCACCACCCCCTTTTCTGTATCGTTTTTGGCCACTATAGGTGTGGCAGGGTATACTCAGACATGAGTCCCTTTCTCACTGCTCCATCAGGATTCAAGCAAGCCGGGCCGAAGAGGCTGAAATGCCAGAAACCGGTCCCCGGTAGCTTGTCTCCTTTCTGGTGAAGAATTGGCTTGGTAGTTTGGTCTGCCCTGTTCCCATGATGCACTGGGCCAGGGACAGACTAATTTGCATATAGCCAGGTTCTGAGCTGGGATGGGGCAGTGAGATAAATAACGGTGATGGATCAAGCCCTGATTTTTGGACTGGGTAAGAGTGGTCTGCTTAATTCAGACACTCTGTTCATCACCACCCCCTTTTCTGTACCACCAAGAACACAAAGCGGTAGCCAAGACCAAGGCTCATCTCCGAAATAAAGTGGGGTTCCCGGGGATGGACCAGCTTGTGGAGGAAAAGGGGAAGAACTGCCATTCGTGTTTCATTACGAGTGGTGAACCCCCCGTAACACCGATAATTAGTGAGGATACCTGTACTAAACCCTGGCCGCCTGTAACCCGGGACTTTTGGAGCTTTCCAGACAATTGAATCATTCTAGTACTCATTGACAGTCGCACCAAGTTTCCTGCTGTGGAACTGATCAGATCTACGAAATAAAAATGGACAATGGTTCACCTTTTCAGGGTCAGGAATGTCGGGAGTATCTCAGCCATCTCAACATCAAACACCAACGAATAACTCCTCTGTGGCCCCAAGCAAATGGGGAGATGGAAAGATTTATGATAACTTTCAATAAGGCACTGCGGATTAGAGTAGAGCAAGGGGTGGAGCTTGAATGTTGATTACATCATTTTCTGAGGGCTTACAGACAGACTCCCCACAGCACTACCGGGTGTGCACCGAGTGATCTCCTCATGAGAAGACCGGTTAGAGACCTAGTACCAGTAAGCCCTCAATGGGAGACACCATTTCCCAAAGTAAAAGAAGAACCAACAAGGAGAGAGCCGGCCGAAAATGAGAATCAACGGAGCATGCGCTTTGCATGGTAAACAAAGTCATTATCAAAGATTGTCATCCTGGTAGGAAGTTTCAAACTCCTTTTGAGAGAGAGACCTCTGAGGTGGTTAAAGTGCAGGGGACTCTGATCACTGGACAAAGAGGAGGGATGGAAGTGTCTAGAAATGATTCGTGGCTCAATAAAATTCTGGGAGGTGGATGCCAGTCGAAGAAGAAGAAATAACAAGCAAACTTAGTGGCGCAGTCTGTGAGGACTGTCCCGAAGGTCCCCAAGCAGAATAGAGGGCAAGCCACTGGTGTAAAAGATCTTCTGGGGCTGTACCGAAGTCAACTTATGACACTCTGGTGAGCAGCAACAGTCAAATCTCCCAGCGAGGCCGTCCATATCACCTGAGAATGAACCCTTGACCCAGCCAGAAGCTGAGGGACTTTGTTTGCTAAAAACCTACATTAAGATGAAGACTGATCTACATTATTTTTTTTGTATGCTTGTCTTTTCTTTATTTTGTTTAATTAAAGATTATGAGGGATGTAGTGAGCCACCCAGCCGCTGGTGGTCGGGTGCAACAGCGATGTTGTGCGAATTCTGTAAATTGTAAATCAAACCCTGAATATATATTATTTATGTAATTAATGATTTTTGTATGAAAAAAGATATTGCAATAACAAAATAAGAAGAAATTTATTTGATCAGTACGCCTTAGTTTCATCTCTTATATTGTTTACATTTTGTGCATATTGAATATAGTGTTAGATTAATAGACCAATGTTGGAAATGCAGGGCCCCCCAAACTTTTTGCCTTCCTCCTCCTCTTTTTCTGAACTTGTTTTTGTTAGCTTTAGGACTATGGGCACCTTACCACTGCTAACCGGTGCTAAAGTGCATTTTCTCTGTAGTCTAAAACATGGTAATAATTTCTTGTTCATAATTGGCACAGTTAATTTACTTATAAGTCACTAGTAATGTGCACTGTTTGGGCCCAGGGCCTGTAAATTAAATGCTACTAGCGGGGCTGCAGCACTGATTGTGCCACTCACTTTAGTAGCCCTGTAAACATGTCTCAGGCCTGCCATTGCAGGGCCTGTGGTTGCAGTAGTCAATTGCCATTTTGGCTATGCAATTTAACCTACTGGCAAGGCCCAACCCTTCAATTTTATTACAAATAAGTCACCCCTAAGGTGGGTCCTAGGCAGCCCTATGGACGGAGTGCAGCGTATTTAAAAGGTAGGACATGTACGTCTGAGTTTTATATGTACTAGTAGTAAAAAACGATGAAATTAGTTTTTCGCTACTGCAAGGCCTGTCTCTCCCATAGGTCAACACTGGGATTACATTAAAGCATCTTTTAAGTATAATTCCCAATTGGAAGAAGAAACAAAGTTGGACTTTGGTATTTCTGGACTCACAATTTAAAATCACAACTTATAGTAAAGTCAGTTTAAATTGTAGGTCTGAAAATGCCAGTTTTAAGAAAGCAGGCATTTTCTTACCATTCTGTGACTCATGCCTGTCTCTGAATACACGTCTGGGTTGGGTGAGAGCTAAGCTTGTGCATTCCCTCTAGACAGTCACACACAAAGGGAGTTGGGGCTGTGGCATTCACACCTTGATGGCGGATGGGCCTTCCTGAGCTAGATTGGGAGGGAGGAATTGCCACTTGCACCTGATTTGGGCTGTGTCTGTTCCCACACAAAGAGCTGCATATCCCCTGTAGTGAATCCGGAGCCAGGGCAGGAAAGTCATTGACTTGGTGCACTTCAAAGGTGTTAGAACTGGGGGTCTCTAGCTGCAGAGGTAGGTACCACTGTCCAAATAGGGACACTTGCTTCTAGTCAGGGTAAGGAGGAAACACTCTTAGATAACCCCTGCTCACCCCCTTGGTAGCTTGGCACAAGCAGTCAAGGCTTATCAAAGGCAATGTGTAAAGTATTTGCACCAACACTCACAGTAACACATTGAAAACACCACAAACTGACTCCACAACAGTTTAGAAAAATAAAGGTATTTAATCTAAACTACACAAGACCAAAGCGACAAAAATCCAACATACACAGTTCAAGAATATGGTTGCAAAAGAGTTCTTAGGGTTAGCGTTAAAATAATCCACAGTTTGCGTCACGTTTTGCCAACAGTACCTTTCAATGCGACAAAAGTTCCAAAACAGAAGATGATGCTCTCAATAGAGTTCAGGAAAGCTGGAGGTGAAGTCCTTTTGTTCCTGGGACTTCTTAACAGGGAGCCAGCTCTTCTCAGGCCCTTGAAGATTCCTTCAAGCAAGGGGACACAGCACAAAGCAAAGTCCTTCCCCTCTCCTTGGCAGCAAAGCAACAGCAGGTCAGTCCAGCAGAGCAACAGCAGGACAGTCTTCCTTCTTCAGTTACAGCTTTCTCCTTGGCAGAGGTTCCTTCTTGATTCCAGGATGATCTAATTTTCTGTAGTCTGGGGTCCGATACTTATACCCCTAAAAGTCTTTGTTCTCTTTGTGCAGGAGGGCGCTGAGCCCGGTCTGAACCAGTTCTGGGTGTTCTTTGAGCCCTTTGTTTTCCTGGCTTCTCCTTTCCTTTCAGAGAGAGGGGTAGGGTCGTCAGCCGTCCAGCAGGAGGTGGAGCCAGCATTGTGGAGGGCAGGCACAGCCCTATTCAGGCCCAGGTGCTATCCCCTCCCACCACTCAAGATGCAGATGCAGTCATTCAGACTAGGGCTGACCCAGCCAGCCTCCTGGGGGCTCCTCAGCCCCTGTCACTCTCAAACCAGACAGTCAATTCACAAACAGGCCAAGGCACACAGAAAGGTCAGACAAGAGAACAGCCACTTTCTAAAAGTGCTGTTCCCAAACACGGGATTTAAAAAACACCTTTCCTAAAAGATGTGTTATTAAATTCTGAGTTCAGGGATACCCGAATTTTATGTCCTATCTTGCTCCTATGGGAAGATATGCTGGTAGCCACTGTAGCCAGCATTCCCCTTGATAGCCTATGGGGCAAGATAGCCTTACAGTAGTGAAAAACTAAAATGGCTGTAATTCACTACCAGAGCATGTCACCTGCACTAGTACATGCTCTACCTTTCACATATACTGCATCCTGCCCAAGGGGGTACCTTGGGCCTTCCATAGGGGTGACCAATGTGTACAGAAAGGGAAGGGTTAGGCCTCGCCAGTGGGGACACTGATCAGGAGGACATGGCAGTTCATAGACTGCACACAGGCACTGCGGTGGCAGACCTGAGACACCATATTAGGGCTACTTATGGGGGTGACACAATCAGTGCTGCAGGCCCACTAGTAACATTTGTATCACCAGCCCTGGCACACTCAGTGCACTTTACTAGGGACTTTTTGGTAATACAAATATGCCAATCATGGATAACTAATTACAGTAACAATTTATACAGAGAGCATATGCACTTTAGCACTGATGATCAGCAGTGGTAAAGTGCCCAGAGTCCTATTGCCAACAACCACAGGTCAGGAAAAATAAGGGAGGAAGAAGCAAAATGTTTGGGGATAACCCTGCAAAAAGGGTCATTTCTAACAAAAGGCCTCTTTGAATTTTCCCCCACTTCAAAGGCACAACTGGGTAAAAGTACTGGATCCCTGACACCACCAAATGAGAACTTTGCTGGAACCAAGGACATTCTGCCAGGAAGAAGAGCTGCTGTGCTGTAGTAGGGACTGCCACTCTGCTTACTGCTTTGCTGTGTTGGCCTGCTGCCTGCTGATTGCTGTGCAATAGGAGGAACTGCCACTTTGCTACCTGCTTTGCTGCTGCTTGCTGCTTTTTGCCTGGGAGTGAGAAGGACAGGACCTGCTCTCTACATCCTTGCACCCAGGATCTCCAGGACGTTGCTGACTTGCTTCCTGTTCTTGAAGTCTCAGGGCCATCAAAGAATTACTTCAACTCTGTTACAGCTGCTGGACTCTGCCAACTGTGAGTCCTGCCGTGCCAAGAGGTGCAAATCTAATCCTAGGTCTTGAAAGATCATTCTGCAGCTGCTTTCCTGAAAAAATTGACACAGTGACGATTATGTGCTGATTGGAACCGATGCAGGGCTCTTTAATGCTGACGCAGAGCCGATCCGACAACACTCCTGCATGGCTCAAAGATAACGTGGGTCCCGACTGCGAGTTTCAACGCCGACGCAGCTCGACGACGACGCATTGCATCTTCAAGGACGCCCCTGCGTGGCACAACGATGATGCAGTGCCTGTATCATAAGGGATTTGACGATGACGCAGAACCCGACTGTGAGGTTCTGCGAAGACGCATTTGGCTGACTGTGTGAATCAGGGCCAACCTATTGAGTCTTAGATGCCGACACTGGCTCCACGCAAGGTAATTTTTTCTGTGTGTCCTCCTATGGGTCTCGTAGCCAGCCTGCACTCCATTGCCGTAGGCCTGAAACTTTGGATTTACCCCGGTCAGGTGCATCCTCAAATAACACCTATGCGCTATAGACTTCTAAGCACTATATTGCAGATTATTCTTTAAAAATGTATATCTCGAGTTCTACTTTTGGATTGTTGTCGTTTTGGTCTGGATTTACTCAGATGAATAATCTCTAAGTTTTTTTAACTGGTGTTTAGTCTTTCTGTAGTGTTTTCGTTGGGTTACTTTAATTAAAGTGTTGCACAAATACTTTACACATTGCCTCTTAAATAAGCCAGACTGCTCTGTGCCAAGCTACCAGAGTGTGAGCCCAGATTAATTTAGGTTGTGTATCTGACTTACCCTGTCTAGGATTGTGGTTCCAACTTGGACAGGGTGCATACCTCTCCCAACTAGAGACTCAATTTCTAAAAACCAATGATATCTGAATTACATGAAAATCATCCTTCCAGGAACATTTTGGTTTTTGATTAGTTACCCAGTTTTCTGGGGTAATATTGGGTTGCCCTAGTTTTTTTAAAATACTTTTAGAAATATAGCTTTTTCCTGTCCTAACCATTTGGTGCCTGCAGCCCCTATTCTGGGTCACATAACTAGATGGAGCTGACAGTTGGTCTTTGTGTATTACTCCCATACAGCGAGACAAAGGGGGAATAGGTGTTAGTAGGATGGACCATCTCTGACGTGATAGGGGTGCGGATCTGTCACCTACCACACTTGCACATCACAAAAGGTCTGCCTCAGCATACTCACAAAGAGTTTCACACTAGTCATTACTGCCCCCGGACATGCTGGGGTCAGAAAATTCCAGACACCTCTGTAGGGGGAGGATTCTGGAAGCTTCTCCTACTACAGGGTGGGAACCAGGTATAAACACTGGACCCTCAGACTCAAATCTTCAGATCACTTCTGGACCTGTGGACTCTGTCAGAAAGGTCTGCCAACGTCTGACCTCTGCCCCTCTGACCTGCTTAATGATTATGGACTGCTTTGCTGCCAAGGCCTGCTGTTGCTGCACCAGGACTCTTCTGTTGGTGTGAGTTGCCCCGCTGAATCCAGCCTGCCTGTTTGGAATCAGAATTCCAGTAACTCATCAAGGGTCAGTTGACTAGCCCCCTGTTTAAAGCCACAGGAATATAACAGGCTTTTTCGAAGTTGAACGGAACTCAAAGCAGTGGAATTCTGACTGCCATCAACTGCAGCCCAGTGTGATGCAACTCGTCCTCGATACTGACACATCTCATTGCAAGTCCTTACAAGTACTGCATATTCTTCGATGCCTATGCATCTCAACACCAACACCAGTCCAGCACATCACATCTTACCCCTTGTGCTCACGCATCGCAGCGCAAGTCTCTACCAGCCCCACATTGCAAATGTCCGCAATGCCCCAGCGGCTCAATTAGCAATGAAGCAAGACCTCACATCACAGCCCCTCATTGATGGTCATCGACTCCACCACTGAGAGACGTATCTCGATATGCAACCTTGCATCCCAGCTCCACGTCAACGTATCCTCGACACTGGCACACACACCTTGCACATAGACTTCAAACCTCATCGCCCAGGCCCATAATGTACTTTCTTAGTGGACTGAACTCAGTCCTGTAACTGGCCCGTGGTCCATAGCGGTCAGCCTGAACTTGTGACTATGACCCTGTCTAGCGCGACCGTTAACCACAGTTGGTGCTTTTTCCTTCTTAGCGCTTGCTTTTCACAAAACCTATAAAATTGCATTTCTCCGGTTCTACTAATTAGATTTTTGTTGTTTTGGGTCAAATAATGTTTTTTATTTTATACTTTTTTTCTAAATTCGTGTGGGATTTTCCTTGTGTTGTGGTTTACACTTTATTACTGTTTGAAGTGCTGCATAAATACTTTACACATTTCCTCTGAGTTAAGCCTGACTGCTTTTGTGCCAGGCTATCAGAGTGTTAAGCACAGGTTAATTTGGGGGTTATGCTTGTGTTTCACAGTGACAAGAATTGAGGTTGCTGCTTAATTAGGTTTTCAGCGTTGTCAACCAGTAACCCAATTTCCTACACTTATTGTCTGTTTTAAAAAGCTCTTGACCCACACTTCTATTTTATTATTATTATTATTATTATTATTATTATTATTATTATTACTGTTCATAGGAATCTTCCATACACTACTGTTTGTGAGTATGTTAAATAAAACATGGAATTATTATCTAATTTAAGGATAAAGTGCACTGACTCCAAAAGATAGAAGGTTGAGTTTGCTTTCCACAGATACATCTGAACGTTGCAGAGGGAAGAAACATACACACAGTCAAACAATGGAGAGTCATTTGTGCGTAAAAGTGACCAGACTTTCTGACCACATATATACAGATCTGAAATGGAATAATTAATCCACAGAAATTCACCGCCCACATGAATACAAAAAACAATGCACGTAGAGCTACACTGAATTGAAACCTGCAGCAGCGGCCAGTCCAGGTAAGTGCGGTGTGGCGGGGCAGGGCGCTGCGGAGGGTATCAACAGACGACGTAATAGGAGTTATTTATTTATTTAATTTGCCCTATCCTGTCATCTGCTGCCATCCTCCCTGTTCCGACTCACCATGCTTACCTGCACCGGCCGCTGCTGCCTGAATTGCCTGAATCTTTATGATGAAGCTGGTCCTCTGTATTGCACACATCAATTTATACACTGCATCATCATCTTAAGCGCCAATAATACTTCCATTCAGTTTTATTTTATTGCACTTCAAATCATTAAAAAAAATTGCAATGGTATTTTGCTTCTCTACTTCCTGATTCTTCCCTTCGTCCTAGTTTCTCTGCTGATGATGTTGATGTTCCTCTCATTTTATATCTAAAAATAAACTTGTGTATACATTTTTCCCTTCCTCAAAATCTTGTTGCTATTGTCTTAATCAAACTGACAGTCTCATGCTGGAAAAATTAGTGAATCTCAGTTTTTACTCCTAGAGATCTGTTTATTAAAGTTTTATTATGAAAAAAGACACAACATGGTTTCAGAGTCACTTCCGCGGTGCTTATATATAGTGTCTCAAAGAAGTAATCAGCACAATAGGAATGCAACAGTGCTGGATTAAGGACAGATGTTGTGAAACACATTACAGGTGTGGACACCCAACAAATGTACATTTCCAAGAACAAATAATAAAAAAACTAAGAAAGTAACAAGTGCCGATTCAGTATGCAGCCACGGCAGGACCAAGCCCATTGCATTCCACCTGAGGGCGTGAGTCAGAACCATCCCAAGGTCGAGCAGTGAAAAAGCCCAGCACAGCATTCACAGTCACATTGAAGAGTGAACCTATTATTCAAAGCGCTGCAGTGCTTTGAGCTTGGGCGGGGTGTAGCAGGTGTGCTAATTTCGGGCCAGATAATCAATCAGCATTTGCCAGACATGTGTGAACAGTTTATCAGTGTGAGCGAGTTTGTGAGATGACTGCTCCATTGCTAACAAGTTCTATCGGCGCGTGAACCAGAGGGCTATATGAGGGGCCGTGGGTTTCTTCCAATTGTAGGCTATGAACTGTTTCGTAGCGCCTAGCATACGGTTCATAAGCCGCCAGCCTACATGTGTCATAGTTTCAAGCATAAGTGGATGTGTGCCTAGTACAACAGAGAGATAGCATGCAGGAATTGGGAAACCTACTGTGTATTTTATATGCCCAAGAATCTCCTTCCAATATGTGATGGTGAGGAGACAAGACCACCAGATTTGGTGAAAGTTGCCCGAAGTCAATCCACATCACTAGGAGGAAGTAGGTATTGTGAGGGACATTACATGTAGGCGCATTGGTGTAGGACCATCATTTTATAAGCTGTCTCTTATTGGGGTATACTTTTGTACACTTGAATTATATCTCACCAGAGTGTTAACCATTGTTTTGTGAGATACCCTCAGTGATGCTAGAGTGCCACTGCGTTCGGTAAGGGTGAATGCAAGAGGGCGTTGAGTGCTGGATGACTTGAGAACGTTTGGGATATGAACCCTCGAAGACCCTGACTAGCTTCTCAAAGGGTGTGAGAGCCCATGTTGCTCCATGAGCGTTAAGGATTGATGCACCCAATGATGGCGTTGGCAATATTGCAGGTGGGATGTTTCAGGAATCCTGAAGACCAGTTTGCATTGCTAAAAGGGTTACACTCCCTTGATTCCCAGGTACAAAATGTGTGGGGTTGGAGGGATGGGGTAAAATCAGGGTTTCTGGCATTTGGGGGGAGTGTGAGATGGGAAGATAGTGAGATCCCTCTTAAGAGTTAATTTACCCCGGATCTTGAGGAACATTCTGGTTGGGGTAGCAATATGAATGGGTCTGGGCTGGGCCTCCTTTGGGAGCCAGGCTAAGTCCCACAAGGGACGAAAAGCCACTGCACAGTTCAGATGAAACCAGTGTTTGCATCTTTCGCCAATGACCAATTCATAAATAAAGCAGAGATGGGCCGCTCAGTAATATTCGAGTAGGTTAGGGTAGGCCAGTTCCCCCATTGCTAGGAAGCATTAATAAACAGTTGGCAATTCAACACCTTTTACCTAAAACTCGTAGATCCCGTTGTCTGTGCATGATGTCAGCGGGGATGGCTGTGGTTAGGGTTTAGAAAAGGTAAAGTATTCTTGGGAGGACTTTTCTTTGTATAACATTAATGCGACCCAACAATGAAATTTGTAGTCGCTTCCAGCCACGGAGATCTTCTTAGTTAGATCACTGGTAATCCAGCCAATGGCTTGCGTCGAGGAATGCAGGAATGTTAGGTTAAGGCTTAAGTATCATATTGAGTGTGATGTCCATTGGAAGGGGGCTACAGAGTGTACGATTGTCAGGTCCTGTTGGGGTATGGTAAGGTTCAATGCATAAGACTTTGTCATGTTCACTCTAAAGCCCGACACTGTTTCGAAGGCAGTGAGGCAGTGGACACCTGCTGGTAAAGAGGTAGTGAGAGTAAGTAGCAGGTTGTCCGCAAAGTGACTAATTTTCTGGGACTGCCGGCTAAAAGGAATAACAGCAATGGCAGTATTTTGGTGGATGGTGATAAATGAGGGTTCGACTATGTGGCAAAAAAGCTGGGGTGATAGTGGGCACCCCTGATGGGTGCCCCTGCAGAGTGTGATGCTGGATGGAGGCTGCATATGATGCTGTGATTTTGGCTATCATTCTGGGGCCTACTACAATCTTTCAGAACTGCACGAAGGAAGGACAAGCTTACCCTGTTGAATGCCTTCTCAACATCCAGCGAGAGAAGGCAAGCCTTAATATTGTGACAATGGGACTTTTCAACTAGGTGAGTAATTTGGCACAAATTATCTGCACCCAGCCGATTGCGAATAAATCCAGTCTGGTACAGGTCAATAAGACCGGGGCGGTGTGATTCAATCCTTTTGGCCAAGATTTTCGTGAAGACCTTGGCGTCTGAGGTCAGGAGTGCTATGGGGTAATATGCTGAGCATAATGTGTGGTCCTTGCCCAGCTTGGATATAAGGGTAATTTCAACAATGGCCATGGTGGGAGTAAGGCCAGTGTCCTGGTTGAATGAAATGAACAGTGTCAGCATTCGATCCTGGAGGCTGGAGAAGAATTTGTAAAAGATGACGAGAAGACCTTGAAGGCCTAGAGTCTTTTTAATAGGCAGCTTTTTGAGGGCCCGGTGAAAATCTGCTAGTGTGATGGGGGCATTGAGGAGTTCAGCATGAAGAGGATCAATTGGAACCCAATTGCATCTGCCCAAAAATGCATCAATCAGGCCCTGATGGGATCTCGTCCTGCATGTAAAGCGTTTGGTAATAATTGTGGAAAGCTTGTTGCTTGGCCCTTTCAGTAGTTGCCTAAGTGTGTCTCCCGTCCATATTTTAAAGATGTGGGTCTTTGAGCTTTGGTGGTGCAATGTGTGAGCAAAAAATGAGGCAACCTTGTCTCTACCCTCATAGTATTTCCATTTCAGAGCTATGAGGGTGTGCTTTGTTTTATTATTTCTATGTGCTTGTAATTGTCCCCACAGGATTGCAAGCTGACGTTTGTTGCATCTGGTTGGAGCAGTCTCGTCAAGCCCTTCAAGGACTTTAATCTCTGTCATGAGGCCTGTCTTCACTAATTGGGATTCCCTCACTCTGTCAATGGAGTTGGTTACACCTCTGATCAAGACCTTAAACCCACCCCAGAGTATATTGGGGTGTGGGTATGGGAGGGCATTGAGCTCAAAATATTCTACGATTTCAGTTTGAATCTCTTTTGTGTCCACAGGGTCTCCAAGTAGCTGCAGAGGAAGCACCAGCATGGGGGGACCCCACTGGAAGGACACTTATTGGCCAAGACCAATTCCACATGGGCATGTCAGAGATGGCATCAGATTCAAAGTCGCAGAGCAAGGAATGCCTGAGGAAGACATAGTCAATATGTCTGGGCCTACCAGAGGTGGTATGCTGCATGGCACCATCAACGTGCCTTATTGGGTGTAGCTTAATGCACCATAGGACTAGTGAAAGAGGGAAAAAGGGGGTTGGCAAGAGTCTAAAGGCGTGCCTGGGCAGTAAGCTAGCTAGGCATATCGTACCATAATACCCCCTTATGTCGACGCAGGCTCCATGTTAGGAGCGGGCAGTGACTGACCACGCAGGGAACACATGACTGGAAAAAACCAGAAAGTAAACATATACAACATATAACCCTGAGCCAACCGGGCCAAACAATGTAATCCGGCCCAAGCGGTGATAGATGCCAAAGTGCTCTGATACCACTGGAAGTGTCACTCTCCTTGGTTGCGAATAGTGGTGAGAGGCCTTAGAGAATGACAACTGTCCCATCAGGAGAAAGTGATTCCAAGGGTGAGACATAAGGGCTAACAAAGTCTGATACCAAGCATTTCTCTCCGGACACACATGGTCCACCTCTGTCGAGGTCCAGGGCCCAGACACATGCGGTGGCAAGACAAGACAGAGAATGACCCCTCAATATGAAAAGACATCAGCCAGCAAGTGTAGATGTCACCCACAATTAGTCATAGTCAGGGAGGATTACTTCTCCATGTTCCAGAGCTGTGTTATGATGTCTTCCTTTGCCTCTCGAAGGGCACGCTCCTTTTTCTGCTTGTCGTGGCGGAGGCCATGAATTGTCTGCCAGGTTGAATGCCACCTACCTCAAGTTTTTTGTCGTAATTGAGATGCTTCTCTGCTGGTCGTGTCATTGGAGATGTTCAACAGCTTTCCTGCTTCTGCCAAAGAGTGTAGCAACCGCTGCCTCTTCTTTGTTTGGAACATAAGGGCGAATGGGTGGACTCATTAGTATCAGATGTCTAATTTCCTCAGAATTTCATTGATCAGCTTGAAATCACACCTCTTCCACAGTGTGACCAGGTAGAGGTCCTGGAAGAGCTGTATGGTGTGACCACGAAAGACTAGGGGCCTCATTTATGAGGCCCCTTGCGCCATCAGAACTTCACTTTTTGTGAAGTTCCATGGCGCAGAAGCCTGCGTGATATTTATCAGGCAGGACTAAGCCACTATTTTTGGCGTACTGCTGCCTGATAAATATCAGTCCCTTTAACGCAGTGTTCTGCGTTAAAGGGCCGTGTAATGGGTGTTGCTGGGGGCATTCCCAGCAACATCCATGGCCTTTTGACACTGCCCCAGATTTATGATAAATTGTAAATCTAAGGCAGTGCCAAAAGAAGGGAGGCACAACAGGGAGTATCTTTATTCCTCCTTGTTTTTCCTTTTTCTATGTGGGCTGCATTCTGCAGCACACATAGTAAGAGGAAAAGCCTCTTGTGATTATTTTTGTACAAAGAGGTTTCCCTTCCTGTACAAAAATAATCATCCCCGCAAGGCCGGCACCCTTGCACCATTGTGCAAAGGTGCCTGCACTGGCGCAGGCAGCCCATTGTGCGCCGGCGCAGGGGAAAAGGATAGGAATGCGCCGTATCTTATATATACAGTGCATTCCTGCCCTTTTCTTTTGCCGTAGGGAAGCGCAGCAGGAAGGCCTGCTGCACTTCCCTACGGCAAAACCTCATAAATAAGGCCCTAGATCTGCTTTCTCCATTGATGCTTATAGGATGGTCTCCTTTTCAGTGAAGAAGTGGATCCTGGTAAGGATGTCCTGTATTGCATCTGTATGCCCCAGTATCTGGGGCATGTGATGGGCCTTATCAAGGACTGTCAGGGAGGCCCTGGTGCCACCCTGGATTGTCTGAAGGAGTGTTGCTGTGAAGGTCATGATGTTGTCAGCAAAGAACTCCCTGAATGCAGATGGTGTTGCGCCAACTCCTGTTTTCTAGGTCTTCCTGCTTGGCTTGTAGTTCTACATGTTGTTCTTCTCTGCACCATAGCATTTTTTGGTCTTCCGCTCGGAATTCAGTCGTTCGGTCCAGATCATCAACTTGTGTCCCTATTTCTGAGATATCATGGCATAGGTCTCCGAGAGAGGATTTGAAGTCTGCTTTGAGGATGCCTATTTCTGAGAGGATGTCCTTGAGTAATTGCTTCTTTTAGTCCTGGGAGATGGGCACTGGGGCGGAGCCTCCAGCAGCCTCCAGCAGTCTCTGGGGGGTGCTCTCCTTAGCGCCCAGATCGGATGTTGAAGTCTTGTGCATGAGAAAGGTCACACAGCTTTCTTTAGTGGGCTTAAGATGTGGCATAATGCATTCATCCATAGAGGGGGACACACTATACCAGCAGCAGGCCGGTGTGGCCATTCAGCACCTCCTCACAGGGCTGGCGTTTTGTGCGAAGTGTTGACATCAGGGCAGAAGTCTGTCAGAGTCTAAATGTTCAAAGCAAGTGTTGGCCCTTGAACAGCTCAGTAAAGAGAGGGAATGAGCCGCAGGAACGGCCCCCCTCCAGAAGAAATATGTATGCACCAGGCTCGGGCCGTAATCTGATGTTGGTACAAATTCAGAGGACTCCCTCCAGATGCAGCACCCAGGACACTCGGTATCAGCGTCCAGCAGGGTCAGGGGTCAGCAAACCCATGAGCGCCCCAAGTTGGATCCTCCCCAGTTCTGCAATGCTCACCAACTGTAGCAGGGGATCCTCTGAGGCCCAGTTGGCATAACATCCATCTGCAGCATAGGCAGGGTAGCAACTTGTGCAACTCCAATGGCGTAGCACAGAGGGCCGCCAGCCAGGTGGCACCACAACCAGTCCACGGCCAGAGACGTTTGCTATCTCACAGAAGGACCTGACCAGCAGGTGTGCCGCATCAGCTAAGACAGTCTCATTATTCACATAAGCTCCTCGGAGCAGCAGGCAAGATGAATAGGAGTTTTTTTCGATACCCAGGTACGTCTCCTACATATTTATCTGTGTGCTCGTTTCTAAAATTGTATATCTCATTTCAATTGCTAATCCCATTGCATACCCTTTACCCGGTCATCTTGTCAATTCTATTTCCTACTCTTAAATAAATTTGATAACTATTGACTTCTGGTATTTTTAAGTCTTCCTACAAATCTGTGTATGATCCATTTATCTTCCTAAAATTACTTTGCTGAAAAAAGCCAACATACGGCATCTTGTTCCTATGCAATTGCTGTACCATTTTTAGGTTTTGTCTGTACACCACTTGCTCTGTGCTTGTGAAATCACTTGTATTTAATATATCTTAAAAGGGAGTTAGTTATAAGTTCCTGATGCTGAAGTACTGTGCTCATTCACTTTTTTTTATTTTAGTGATTTTATTGAAGATAAAGAATAGTAAGGGTTACAAAGATATAAAGAAAATATACCTTATTAACAATGTATATCAGTAGAGGAATCAATTGAACCAGAACATTTTAAATACATTGGAATATTAGATCAAGGTATAGTAATAAAACGGAATGAACATGAAAAAAGCAAAACTATACAATTTATATAACATATTTCTTGTTTTTTACAAAATGAAATGGAAGAAAAGAAAGAAAAACAAATAAAGAAGAAGGGAAGAAAGAGCAAGAACAAAAGAAAAAGGAGAAAGATAATGAGTTACTAGGGTAATGAAGAGTGTGAATATAGGAAGGAAGTAAAGGGGGCCAGAGTAGATCAGATTTGATTTTCCGAGATAAAGAAGAAGAGGAAACAGTAGAGATTCTATGTTCATCACAGATACTGTTCCACCAAGTCATAATAGATAACGTAGAATTATCTTCCCAAAATGATAAAATAATGTTAAAAGCAAGAGCAATAAGTAGATCAAATAAGACAGGTTTTGGAGATAAGTTAGCAAAGCCAGCAGATAAGGTACCAAGAAAAACATTCTGAACAGAAAATGGAATAGTACATGAGAAAATCAATAAACATTTTGCCCAGATAGTTTTCCAAAATAGATTAACTTTAGAACAATAAAAGGGAAGGTGGCTCAAAGTACCATCAGATTAAGACATGACCAAGAGGAGGGGGAAACAAATGAGTCAATTTTATGCAAAAAAGAAGGGGTAATTACAGCTCTTCTGTAGATAAAAAATAAAGATTGAGTTATATTGGCAGCCTTAGAGGTTTTAAATAATTTACTTCATAATAAGTCCCATTGTTGGATAGACAAAGATTGAGATAAATCACTTTCCCATAATAGTTCAGTTGGTACCTTATTTCTTATGGTAAGGGGGGAAGAGAGAGACTTGAAAATAAAGGAGGCTTTATGTGTGGAGTCAGTAGAAAGATCATATAGAGGTGTCAGAGGACTAAATGGTGCAAGATCAAACATAAAGTTATTGTTTAATAAATAGTTCCAGAGTATAGTATTTTATTGATTGTATTTTTGGAGACAGGAATCAGATAGGCCATACTTCTCCTGTAATTGTTGGAAGGTTAAAATAGAATTATGAGATATCAAGTGATGGACAAAATAAATACCCTTTTCTTTTTAGTGTTTTAAGTAGAATGATTTGTGGGGAAATTTAATGAATCTGTTGTACCAAATAGAGGATGCAAGAAAGGATTGATGACAAACAGATCCTTGGTTAAAAAGGTTGCATAGTAAATAGTGAGAATATTTGAGAATAGGGTTATTTGATATGAAGGCCCAATTAGACACAGAAACAACATTTCTAAAAAGAAAATTCGTTTAACAAAAAATGTTAAAAAACAATCCATTTAGGTAAATGAGCATCATAACAATCTTTAGAAATAGCAAAAAATTGACAAATTAAAAAGGCCGTATAATACAATTTAAAATCAGGAAATCTTACACCTCCTTCAGGTTTCGGTCTAATTAGCTTCGACATGGCAATACGAGCACATCTGTTATTCCAAAGGAACTTAATAGATATGGAGTTAATTTCCGAAAAATAAAAATTTGGAATTTTAAAGGGTAACATTGAAAGTAAAAAAAGGACATGAGGGACAATCATCATCTTGATAGTATCTAATCTACCCCACCAAGATAAAAAAAAAAGTGGAGATCAGGAAGAAAATAACTTTTGGATTTTGGATTTTAGGACGCTTGAATGATAATCAAGTGTATCAGGAATATTGGACGAGAACCAGACTCCTAAATATGTAATCCTTTGAGGACACCATGTAAAGTTTGTCTTGTGAAACATATAATAGTAACAAGAGGTATTTAGTGGTAGGATTTCAGTTTTAGAATTTTTTTATTTATAACCATAAACTTTGGAGAAATAAGTTATCTCTTGTAAAAATAGATCAATGGAAGTAGAGGGATTGGACATATAAATTAAAACATCATCTGCATAAACAGATAGTTTTACTTCTTGATAATTGACCTTAAATCCAGTTATGTCAGTGTTGTATCTGATTCATTCCAGAAAAGGTTCTTAACATAAGAGAAAGAGTAATGGAGATAATGTGCAATCTTGTCTAGTACCTCTATGAAGTTTAAAAAATGGGAAAACATGTCCATAAACAAACACACATGCACGTGTGTCAGTATATAGCAATTTGATCAGACAAATAAAGTTATGACCAAACCCAAACCAGTGAAGGGTAGAAAACATAAAATTCCAATTTATGGGATCAAATGCTTTCTCAGCATCCAGTGACAGAGCTGCTAATGGAGAGGCATACTTTTCCCCAAGGGCAAGAATAATAGAAAACATTCTGGAATTGTCAGATGCAAGTCTGCCCTTAATAAAACCCGATTGGTCAGGTTTAATAAGAAGGGGAATAATATATTTCAGACAAGAAGCAACGATTTTTGCAAAAACCTTACAATTATAGTTAATTAGTAAAATGGGACAGTAATTTTAACATAAGGTAGGGTCTTATTGGGTTTGCGAATAATATTAATAAGGGCTTCTAAAAAAGATCCACTGGCTTTGGACATAGACAAAAATGAGGTGTAAAGCTCAAGTAATTTGTGAGCGAAAATGGAGGAACAAATTAAGAGAAGCTCAATAGTGAAGCTGTCAGGGCCAGGAGCTTTGGCTTTTTTAAGGGATTTGAGGGCCTCAGTAATTTCTGAAAGGGAAATATCTTTTTCTAAGGAAGAAATGGTTTCAGGAATATAAGGAGGGTTGGAGAGTCCTTGAAAAACAATGCAATATCATCGTTGGAGGGGTCTGTATCCTCAGTAAATAATTGTTCGTAATAAGACTGAAATGCGTTTGTAATGTTGGGATCTGAATACAGCATCTCATTATTATGTTCACAACAAATGGGACCAACAGTTTTCCTTTCTGATTTAATTTTTAAATAATTGGCTAACAATTTACCAGCCTTATTTTGGCTGCCATGATACATAGATTTGATTTTAAGGAGAACATTACAAGCATCACTCGTGACAATTTTGTTCAAAGTAGATTTAGCCTTAATCATATCATGTGAGCATGAAGGAGATTTGGTGGTATAGTAAGGGTGTTTGAGATTTTTAATATGTTTGAGAGTAGAGAGATATTGAGCATTCAATGTTTTTTTTCTTTTGGGCCGAATAAGCAATTGTAAAAGCCCTGAAGGAAGTTTAAAAGCATCCCAGTTGTTGTGAATAGAGGTATCTTTAGACTGATTAAATTGAAAAAATTCATTAATAAACAAGGTCGCTTCAGTAATAAAGATTTGGTCCAATAATAAAGTATTATTAAAATGCCTTCAGCCCTGTTTGGGGGAAATTAAGGACACATCTAAGGAAGAAAGGACAGGAGCATGGTCAGAAATAAAAATAGAACCAGTCTTAGATGATTGAATAGAGGGAAGTAGGGATTTGGAAACTAAAATATAATCAATACGAGACAAAGTATGATGCGCATAAATCAGGATTTACAAGTTTTCCGCACATCAAAGAATGGACGAGAGGAAATGGCAGCCTGAAAAGCTTTATGGGAATTATCAGGTTTAAATTTGCGCATAGACTTTCTATCAGAAAAAGGATCTAACAAGTCATTAAACTCACCAGCGACAATTATATTAGGGTTGGAAATTGAAGAAAGTTTCACTTTAATACTGTGCCAAAATTCCGGGTCAGCCTTAACTGGTCCATAGATATTTTAAAAAGCTACTTATTTTTGGAATATAATAGCATCAACCAAGACCCTTCGTCCATTCGTATCACATTCAGTAGATACAATGGAGTATTCAGAGATTTATGGAACAAAATAGTAACATCACCGTTACGATTTGTAGCAGGAGAGAAAACAACTTGATTAACCCTTTGACATTTGAATTTGAGAGATTCAATGCCATAACAATGCGTTTTCTGTAAAAAAAAAAAAAAGCTACATGGGAATTAAGCTTAGATAAATGGGAAAGTACCTTTTGACGCGTTACGGGGTGACCGAGACCACGAACATTCCACAAAACAACATTAAACATGTTGTGGGTTGAGGAAGGGAATATGGAGATAGGTAAAATGGGCTGCAGATACATTAAAGGAGACAAAAAGACACCATTTAACAACCACTACAACATAATATAAGGAAAGAACAATAAATTGGCTAGAAAAACAATTTAGGAACACACTCCTGTGAGAACAAGGAATAAGGTAAAGGAAAGTAAAGAAAAAGAAAGTTCAATGCAAGATAGAAAAAGAAAGAGGGGAGGAGGAGGGAAAAGGAAGGAGAGAAAAAGTAGATAGATCAAGGAAAAAAAAATCAGATCTGAAGTGAAACAAGTTACAGGTATGAGAGGAGCATGTTAACACCAAAAACAAAGATGGTGACAAGAATGAATTAACAATAAGGAGCCTCTTGAAGAATGGAGACTTATCGAATAATAGAAGGTAAAGGATGAATGACGAGTTCTAAGGAATAAGAATAATTAGATAACAATATACAAGAGAAAAACAAAAAGTAAAGGAACCATAAAATAGAAAAGAAAAATGATTAATAGAGACAAAAATAGATATATATTATTTGAGAAACATCAACCAACCAACTGAAAAAGAATGTAATCGTTAGTCTCCATATTACGAGAAGAAATGCTACTTAGAAAGAGTTTTAGTTTAGCTGCATCATCGAAAGAACCTGAGTTTCCTTCATGTGTAATCTTGCAGAGACAAGGATGAAGAATGCCATATTGAATGTTCAAATGTCTCATCTGAGCTAAGAATTCCGTGTGATGGACCCGTTGCATTAGAGACATTCTGTGAAATAAAAAGATTGTGACCAGACCAAATCAGACAACGTTTAATTTTAAAAGCCTTCAGGAGACACATAAGATCAGTAAATTCCAAAAAGAGCATTAAATGCCACATGGCTTATTTGAGTTAGAGTGAAGATGACCCACGTTGTATGTTGGGAGAAGGTGAGAATTGAAGATCCAAGAGATCCGGGAGAAACTTCTTCAGGAAGGATAACATATCAGAACCTTTAATATTCTCTGGAAGACCATAAAGATGAAGATTATTCTTTCGGTTTTGATTTTCAAGGACTCGGTGTGGAGTTTGAGTTTATGAATTTCTTGCTGTAACATAGGTATTTTTGTAGCAATATCTTGATGATCTCCCAGACGATTGTTCAAGTTCCAACACCTTCCCCTCCAAGACAATCCAGCAATCTTCGGTTTGTTGTAGCTTCTCATTGGTAGAGGACTTAAAAGTAGGGGTGGTGGGTGACATTTGAAGGTGGTGGGCCGTAAAGTAATTTGCATCCAGCACCGTAGCGAGCGAGCGTAGCGAGCGAGCCTGAACCCCAAAAGGGGGGGTTTAGCGGGGTTACCCCCCCCAAGAAAATTTTGAAAAAAAAGAAGAAAAATCGTGCATTTTCAAGCAAATTTGAGAAAGCAGGAAGGTTAATAAAGCAATTGTGAAAGTGCAGTTATTACATTAATAGATGGCATAACATAGGTAGCTGCTTATTCAGTATAACCACAGAGCTTCATACATTCCGTCCTATTATGCTCAGGTGCTGAATTCAGACTATAAGACTTTAAATAAATACCAGTCATCCTGGCAACATGGGGGGTATCATTCCTACAGCGCCAATAAAGCAGGCACCAGCTGTATTATCGAGCAGAGGAAGGTTGGAATATGCATGGCAGGCTTAAGTCGCACATTGGTACTTCAGTCGCACATTGGTATACCGCTCAGTGTTTCCTTTGCAATGTCAATATAAATACTTACATATAAAAATAATAATAACTTCTAAATGCCAAACACAACCACTAACCGTCGTTTCACCTGGTCTACCCCTCACACCAACTCACCCACCCCCATACTACCTCTGGTCATTCTCATACTAGTAACACTCCTTGGAATAATAAACCACCACTTCTAGCAGCCTCTTCACTTTTCTGCGCCTACGTTGTTGCCCCTTTTCTGCTCCTTAAACCGGCTCTTTCAAAATTCTTCCCACTGAGTCTTAAAACGTATCACCATTTTCTCCCCCTCTTCCAACCTTCAAAGCCATCTTCAAACACCAGCCTCCATGCCATCTCTTCCCAATCTTGGGCGGACACTTTCCAGTGCCTAGAGGCTGTCCTATACACGGCACAATAAGAAAATACGACTGTCCTCATTTACCTACGCACCATCTCCCTCGCCTTCCTAACCACCCAACAAAACTAGGCCAGTTGTATAGTCACTACGTTTGGGGGAGTGAGCTTCGGATTTCCCAACTATCTCTCTGGCATGGAATGTGAATGTACATTACAGACAAGCAAGGCGCATGAGAGGGGCTTTAGGGGCACTAGAAAGGGAGAGCAGTAGTGATGGGTGCGGGTACTACGAGAGAATAAAACAAAATACATGGTAAAATAATCAACGCCGTTGAGGACTTTGAAAACACAGAGAGGGTCGCAGCTCGCAGGGACCGGGTGTGCGTTCCTGTCAGTGGGGATGTAAACATTCCTTGTGAAATCCGACACCCTCCTCACGATACCTACTGAAAGCACCTGGCTGTGCCAAAGTAATTACCAAAACATACATTTATTAGGGAGGGGGGGTTTAGGACACCAACTGCCCCCCTCCCCCACTCCCCCTTAGGAAGCTATGCCTTTCAACAAAATGGGAAGTACAAACCGAAATCACGTGAAACATGGTGGCACAAGTTGAGTTGGTAGGTCTGATGGTGTTGCACTCATATTGCATGTATCATCTTAGTGTCCATTTGCAGGGGCATAGCTTGGTCATTATGTATGGGGGAGGGTGGGTCAGCTTCAGATTTCCCAACTATCGTGCTGATTATACGAGCAGCAATGCAGGAGGGGGCCTTAAGGATAAGTAGGAAGGGAGAGGAGTGCGGATTGTGAGGACTACTTATCACCCTCATTTTGTAAAATCACCGTTTTTAAGACCTTTAGGCAAGAGTGTGTGTGTGTGTTCTTGTCTGCATGTGAAGTGAAATCCAACAAACACTTCACCATACCGAACTTAAAGCACTTGTACCAATCTATTCAATACAGAATACATTTATATGGGGGAGTGTAACCACCCCAAACACACCCTGCAGCTACGTCCCTGTCCCTTTGCTCAGACTTGTGCTCAGTACCACGTGCAGGGACAGCGCTAAGGGCTGAATAACAAAGAAGGAACCTTGAGAGTGAGGACTGAAAAGGGGAAAGCACGGAGTGAAGATGAGGAGAAGTAGCAACGCGGGAGTAACAGAAAGAGAAATAACATCAGAAGATGAGAAGTACGAACTACGAAAGAAAAAAAAGAAAAAAGGAAAGATGCAGAAGGGAGACAAAGGAAGAAGGATATATGGTAATGAAAGAAAGCGAGAAAAAAGGGAGTTAGGGTGCACACATGAAAAAAGAATGACAGAAGTTGAAATAAGGTTGAGATGTATTAAAAGAAAAGTTCAGAAACAACCCAATGAGTGATAAAAGGAGTGCTAGTGAAAGAGAGTTCTAGGGTTCGCAACGGCATTCTCGCTCACGCTGTGCCTTTGAATTTAACTCTTCTTTCTCCCTTAGATCTTTTTATCCTCTCATCCATTCAGCACTCTATTCCTTCCCACTTAATTTTCCATCTTTCCATTCATCCTTTCACCGTACTTTCCTTTCACACTTCCTCCATTACCTTACCTTACTCTCATTTCTTCGTTCAAAGCGCCGCTGCTTGTTTTCTTGCTTTTTCGCTTCCACTTTCTCGCTGTACCTTTCTGTCTTGTTCTCCCTTTGTTCCCTTTCTAATACTCATAGTTAGCTGCTAAAAAATGACTCACTGCGCCCCTAGCTAGTGCCTACTTGTCAGGGGTCAGGCGACTGTCAATCCTCTTTTCCTCCACCACCCATCCTCACTGCTGGACACGGCACTGGAACATGGGCAGGTAGTACTAATTAGTGTAGTATGTCTCTAGCGCCTCATGCACCAGACAAGGCGCCGAAGTGCACCCAGGTGCTCAAGTAAGAGGCTGCCATGTCTGTGGTGCGTAGTTTGTAAAGCATGGTTTTTAACGTGGCATGATTGTGAATAATGTTGGTGCGGTCTGGACGGTGCGTCAAAAGTGTCACTGTGACTTTGTGGCTGTGCCCCAGGGGCATGGGGTGAAGCAGAGAGACCACGGTTTAAGTGGTGTGTGAGTAGACTGTCCCTCTTCGAGCCCTTCTCCCTGAAATTTGGTCTGCACGCGCTGGTCTCGGTGAGCCTGCACGCGCTCAGCAGCATCTGTCACAGACATCTAAATCTGCCTCCGTGAAAAGTTCGCCAAGTTTTAGGTCCTCTCAAGCCCCACGCGCGTTTCTAGCTGCTCCACGCAGCGGGATCGCGGCACCGTGTGTAGCGCAATCCATGTCTTTGCTCTACCCTCAGTGCACCACACATGGTTTAATAAAACAATACCCTGCACCAGATACCATTTTTTGGACAAGTGTTTACCTCAAGTTTGCTGTTGAAGAGAAGGCGCTGACCTTTGTTCAGGCACTCACTCACCCCAGAGTGTGAATTATGTTTGAACTATATAATATATTTTCCTGCTAAAGAGACCCGTGGGATTACAATCTTTGGAACAAAATTCTCCTTGGTTTTGCTGAGCAGTGCTTCAAGCTGAATAGTCTACATGAAAAGGATTGTTGAAGGGCAAGGACCGTGTTCGCTTCTTTAAACTCGATTTATCAAGCCTAGTATTGGTACTTTAAAAAAGTATACTGTTTTGTTTGCTTGATCAACATACTTTCAAATGTGTGCTACAGAAGTTATAAACCCGTACAGCAGTTTATAGAATTGTGCACAATGTCGACCTATTCCGGTTTATAGAAACTATTGTGAGCAAACAAAAATACATGAGGTATAGTAAAACCAGACCCCTCCGATCAAATAAAGGAAAGCTACCGCTCACCTATACCTTTCGGTCGCTTTCTTTCCTAGACAAGGCCAGATCCTGGCTGCGCCCTGGGTGAAGGACTTAAGGCTGATGCGGGGGATGTGCTGTTCGCGAGCGTGGGAGTGGACTGTCGGAAGCGCTGGTCGCCGTCACTGACGAAAGAGCATTATCCGATATCTCTCTGCCCCTGAGCTCTGGGAGCCAAGTCCATCTGCGGGTGAGGTAAAGGCGGCGGTGAGAAGGAGATGAGGGAATAAACAACACCGCCTTATCAAGGACTGACAGGAATCGGCGGGAGGCAGCAGCATGAGGCAGGCATGGCGCGTTCGTGGGGCTACGCTGAGCACAACGGTATGTCACCTCTGAAGTTACTCTGGCTCTTTGGACGGGTTGCAGAGTGTCGCATCCAAACCAGCGTCGCTAAACTCCTGTGCCCCTCATCCAGTGCTCTGGCATGCACCCCGTACCTTCTCGGCAGCCACAATTTCCCTCGACTCACCGGAGTTGGCATGACAGAGATGTGTTGCTTTGGTGAATGTTTGAATTCACCTTCTGAATTCTGAGCCATATGACACTACTCCGGGTTCCTTTTTTCGGTCTCATGAAAGTCGCTATAATCCATTAAGTGCTCCCCCGCGCCCCAGAAGATTTCGATGGGTCCCAATCAGGGCGACAGCTAGACAAACACTGTACGGGAGCCAGCGACAGACCTCACCCCCAAGCGCGGCATCCAATGGGATGCTGCGCCGGTGGACCAGCCAATCCTGGCACTGCATGCAGCGCCAGGATTGGCTACGGAGGCGTATTTGCTGCTCGCCCTGTCGGCCTTTCTAAACCCGGGCTGTGGCAGCAAACAAGTACCCCTGGGTCCCGCTGGGGAACTTACAGTGCGCATGCTTGAGAAAATTTCCAACTTTCCCAAGCATGCGCACTGTAAGTTCCCCACTACGGTCTGCTGCAGCCTGAGTGTGTGGACTGTCACTCAAGCTTCAGCAGGCCACGCCCACCCCCCCTGCGCAACCGGCGGCTGATTTGTTATTTATACTAGTAGGATTGCTCGGCGGCCGCGATGCTTCCATGTGGGCTGGTGGGGCTACGCCCCTACGCCCCAATGGACGCACCGCTGCTGCATAAAAGGTTGAAGACTGCGTACCTCATCCAAAATAGAATCTAGAACAGGATTCTGGGAAGATAAAATGGGAGAAGGCGGGTCATTTTTCCCTCTTTTTGGTTTCGTACCTGAAGACATTGGTTTAGAGGATGCCTGTGAGTCACTGGCCATCGTGTTATGATGAGAAGAACGTCGAGCAGGCAATAGAGAAGGACAAATTCGGCCCATACAACAAAGAATAAATAGTCAAGTACAATGACCATCCAAAAGTATGTAGTCTTGAAAGCCTCGAAGTAGTCAGAGAGGCAGAGGCAAAATACGTTGGTCTGTGGAGCATATACAGAATGTCATTTAATGGCAACACAAATGCAGTGAAGGACTGTCACTATATTGAACAAACAGTTGCCTGCAAGAATGGAGACCAATTCACAAACAGGTCTTGAATAGGAGCTTATCACATTTGGGGCCGATTAGGATGGCGGACGGACTTGCGTCCGTCCGCCATCCCAGAGGTGGAGGGACCGTCCGCATGGGCTGCGGCGGTCCCTCAGTGCAATTAGGATGTGACCGCCACCCTGGCGGTCACATCCTGGATATTTAACATTGCGGTGGGTGCTGCTTCAAACAGGACCCGCCGCAATGGTAAAAGTGCATGTTTAACATTTACATGCACAAAGCGGCAGGCACCGCGCGGTGCCTGCCGCTTTGTGCATGTAAATGCTGGGGGGTACCATAGGTACCCCCCATGTGCACCCCCCACCCGCCTACACCCTGGGGGCCCGCAACGGGCCCCCAAAATCAAAAGTACACATGCTTTTCCACGGCGGAAAAACCGCCGCGGAAAAGCATGTTTACAAATGTTTCCTAATTTGGCTGGCGGTGTCTGATAGACACTGCCAGCCAAATGAGAGCTTTTCCGCCGCGGTTGTAATCCGACCGCGGCGGAAAAGCAGCGGACAGAAACCAAGACCCACCAGCCCTCGTAATGCGGCGGTGGGTCTTTGGTGACTCCGCAGAGGATTTTCCGCCTCCTCCGGGCCGGAGGTGGCTTCCGCCGGCCTGGAGGAGGCGGAAAATCCTCCATCCTAATCGGCCCCTTAATGCAAAGGAATGGAGTAAAAGTCAGTCAAAGCTAAGAAGTGCAATAGGAAGAATAAATGAAGCAGTATTTTGGCAGGCATTCCACATCCTAAAATGGTTGAAGGTGACAACAGGATAGAGGGAAGTCACCACCACAGCTTCCAGGAACAAAAATGGGCCAAAACAGTAGAAAAACCTTCAGGAAACTCATGGCCGAAGCCTAGAAAGGCTAGAGAAGCACCAAACTATGCAAATGTAACATAAAAGTACTACAGCAGACGAAAATAGGCAACCTGAGCGAAGGGACTCAAAATGGCATCCTCTCGCATTTCATTGACAAAAAGTCATTGCTGTGGCTCCTATGGCCGTAATTGCTCCTGTGAGGCGTTGAAGAGGCAAGCAATCTCACCGCCGCTTTCAAACGTGGAGAGCCGCAACCGGAGACATCAAAGCTGCACAGGGGAGGCACGCCCTAACAAAAAGCTCTGCGTCCACCCGGAGCTCACGGCAGGTCCGCCATGTTGCATCGGCGCCCAAGCTATGCCCCTTCATTCACTTTTGTGTGGAACTTTTTTTGTTTACTTTCCCTGGCTGCATGCATTGAAACCATGTCCCACATTTTGTTTACTTTCCCTGGCTGCATGCAGTTAAACAGTGCTTTTGAGCTATATTATTATTATTTCATCGTACATTTTGATTACTTTCTCTGGCTACATGCATTTTCTAGTGGCACCCAGCACTGCTTTCACTTTCTACTTTGCACCGTAAACATCACATATGTTGCTTTAGGCCACTTGCCACATTGTAACCACAAATTATGGTCTAGACCTCAAGGGTTTGTTAAACTATGTGATAAGATATCTTCTCATGGAAAACGCTTTCACCTTCTAACGCGGTGCCTTTAATCATTGCTTACGACTTTGTGGATGAGGTGCCTGATAACTGAATATATCCGTCATGTACCTCCCCAAGTGCCAAGCGCTTGCACACTGAGGTGCGAGAGAAATGTGACACACCAGTGCGCACTCTTACACAGCTGCAGTTTTCCTTAGGCACACAGGGAACGTAGATGTCAGGCTTCCTTAGGTTACTTCGTGCAAGAGGTGGTACCACTACGAGGAGAAGCACCTCGCTGCCTAAGATCACAGACTCCTTTATATAGCAGAGCCCTGGCTCCTGTGTATAAATTATTTTAGATAGTGCGGGTGAGGGCACTCTGAATGGTGATGTGATGCCTATTATATCACATCCACTGGGGGATCTGTGACTTCCAATGAACAGCAGCCCTGGGAGTCTCTGTATCTCTTATTGATATCAATGGCAGCTGAGTCAGGGCGAAATCCCATCACCATGGGCCCATGCTAAAATGCTGCTGCTACTTTTTGGTGTGTCCCACGCAACGGAGGGGCAGATCCGGCTACTTGCGAGGCGTTGCTTGGGAAACGGAGGACCCAGTATCCTCCTCAAAGAGGGCTTTGGTAAAGTCAAGTCTCCTTTTCCACCACACAATATGCCTAGCAGCAGGACAGGTGCATGCAGTCTGCCTGCCTCTGTGTGAGCTGGGAGGATAACAGTGAGTCTCTGCACACTGGTATTAGAGGACGAGGAGCATCAGTGCAGGGGGATATATTACAAGGAGTATTGAAAGACCATTCAAACTAATAGCCTCACTCTCACAAAACACTCTCTCAATACCTTTATTTATGTCTCTCCTTATGACACCTCCTCCCTAGAACTTTCTTGTGAACACATGCTTGTTTCAACTGATCAACTTCTAACTTTTTCTCTATTAGACACTCTATATCTCGGCACTTCTCACCCACTCTGTCTCCCATAGTCTCTCCCTTTAGTTCTTTCTCCCTCGCCTCTCACTCCCAAATAACTCGCAGCATTTGATTAAGGTAAACTGTGCATGTTCCCCCCCCCCCCCATGCACTGTTAAGTGCTGCAACCTGTCAGGATCAGAACACTACTCAAGTCACTAACACCAAACACTAACCCAAAACCATCATAAAATGCTCTGCAATAGTACACCCTTCCAACCGAGGAGTTGACAATGTAGTTTGCTACCTGTCCAATAATGTGATTAGTGTCTCACTAGGGGTATGAAGTGATGGGCCATTACAATTGCCCCTCTTTCCAGCACTTTTCTCACTTTCGCTCTCTCTCTTCACTCCCTGTATGTTGCTCTCTTTCTTCAGTCTCTCTCTCTCTCTCTCTCTCTCTCTCTCTCTCTGTTTCTGTCACCCTCTCTAATTCTTGCACCGCTTCTGTTCTTGGTCAGCCAGACCCTTTCCAAATGACTCCCTCTCCAGTCTCACTTTTTTTTAGGTCTCCTGGCGTTTAACAGCGCGTCAGCGCTGTGTCCGCCAGGAGATCTTTTGTCGCTGACTCTGCTTCCCAGGAGACAGCACCTGGCGCGCGCATTTTCTCTCCGAGGAGGCGATTAGAGCTGGCCACGCGCACGCGAACGAGCGCTGTGGCCAGCTGCTGTCTCCTGGGAAGCTCCTACACGCATGCGCATTCACACAGACACAGACACACACACGAGCACCCATGCACGCACGCACGCACATACATACATACATACATACAGAGACACACACTCTCCCATGCATACACACACACACGAGTGCGCCGAGGCCCCCCCGCCGTTGCACACATACATACACACACGAGCATACACACACACACACACACACGTGCACCGATACCCCCTCCTACCTCCTACAACTAAGTTGTCCGGTCCTGTTCTCTTCCGTGCAGTCCTTGGATTCCGCCGGTTTCTCCTCTCGTTGCCCGCTGCCCGTCTCTGCCGGTCTGTGATCCCACTTCTGGCCGTTTAGCGCGCATGCGTGTGATTGCACGCATGCGCTTTCCAGATCCAGCGGCGAACACTACTCCTGCTTGAGCAGCGTTAACCCCATCGCTGCCAGCCAAGGCTGAAAACAGAGCAGAAGCAGCCAGGCAGCGGCTGCACAGCTCACTAAAGGCAGAGGGCACAGGCAGCTCAGAACGATGAAGCATCAATTGTATTTATTAATAGCAGCCACAGCAGGTCAGCTGCACTCCTATATACCGGCGCGCGCCGCGGGTTCAGGGAGGTACACTGGCAGGGAGAGCTATATCAATATAATACTATACTGCTGACTTTCAAAGGGGCTGCTTCCATTAGGACCGGAGTATCACGGGGTCAACTGGTGGCAATGGAATATTTATATACCTTATATAGCTGCCACCGAGCACTCAGGATGGTTTGCAGTGACTGCTAGGAGTCAGTGAGCTTACAGAGAGCCCCCTTTTCGGTCACAGGCTGCTCTGAAGACAGGCAGTAGCAGTAAAACACACTACTGTGTGTGTCACTACACTGTCCGAACACCGTTATCTTACTGGGACATGTGGTATGGTAACAGTTATGTATTACACTGGTGGCCAAAGGAGCTAATGTGCCTACTCCAAGGATCTGTGTTTGCTCTCCTATACTCACATGTTCACTTGTTTGATTTCACATGAGTTTACATGGCTTTTCATCCTTCTAAGGTCGATAAAATGAGTACCATTGAACAAAGGATCTTTGACCATTCAATAGCACAACTAAACTTTTCAGTGAGCTTACAGAGAGCCCCCTTTTCAGTCACAGGCTGCTCTGAAGACAGGCAGTAGCAGTAAAACACACCACTGTGTGTGTCACTACACTGTTTGAACACCGTTATCTTACTGGGACATGTGGTATGGTAACAGTTATGTATTACACTGGTGGCCAAAGGAGCTAATGTGCCTACTCCAAGGATCTGTGTTTGCTCTCCTATACTCACATGTTCACTTGTTTGATTCCACATGAGTTTACATGGCTTTTCATCCTTCTAAGGTCGATAAAATGAGTATCATTGAACAGAGGATCTTTGACCATTCAATAGCACAACTAAACTTTCAGTGAGCTTACAGAGAGCCCCCTTTTCGGTCACAGGCTGCTCTGAAGACAGGCAGTAGCAGTAAAACACACTACTGTGTGTGTCAGTACACTGTCCGAACACCGTTATCTTACTGGGTCATGTGGTATGGTAACAGTTATGTATTACACTGGTGGCCAAAGGAGCTAATGTGCCTACTCCAAGGATCTGTGTTTGCTCTCCTATACTCACATGTTCACTTGTTTGATTCCACATGAGTTTACATGGCTTTTCATCCTTCTAAGGTCGATAAAATGTTTACCATTGAACAGAGGATCTTTGACCATTCAATAGCACAACTAAACTTTTCAGTGAGCTTACAGAGAGCCCCCTTTTCGGTCACAGGCTGCTCTGAAGACAGGCAGTAGCAGTAAAACACACTACTGTGTGTGTCACTACACTGTCCGAACACCGTTATCTTACTGGGTCATGTGGTATAGTAACAGTTATGTATTACACTGGTGGCCAAAGGAGCTAATGTGCCTACTCCAAGGATCTGTGTTTGCTCTCCTATACTCACATGTTCACTTGTTTGATTCCACATGAGTTTACATGGCTTTTCATCCTTCTAAGGTCGATAAAATGAGTACCATTGAACAGAGGATCTTTGACCATTCAATAGCACAACTAAACTTTTCAGTGAGCTTACAGAGAGCGCAGAGTAGTGAATGCAGAGTAGTGAATGGAGAGTAGTGAGTAGTGAGTGCCGAGTAGTGAGTGCAGAGTAGTGAGTAGTGAGTGCAGAGTAGTGAGTAGTGAGTGCAGAGTAGTGAGTAGTGAGTAGTGAGTGCAAAGTAGTGAGTGCAGAGTAGTGAGTAGTGAGTGCAGAGTAGTGAGCAGTGAGTGCAGAGTAGTGAGTAGTGAGTGCAGAGTAGTGAGTGCAGAGTAGTGAGTGCAGAGTAGTGAGTAGTGAGTGCAGAGTAGTGAGCAGTGAGTGCAGAGTAGTGAGTGCAGAGTAGTGAGTAGTGAGTGCAGAGTAGTGAGTAGTGAGTGCAGAGTAGTGAGTGCAGAGTAGTGAGTAGTGAGTGCAGAGTAGTGAGCAGTGAGTGCAGAGTAGTGAGTAGTGAGTGCAGAGTAGTGAGTAGTGAGTGCAGAGTAGTGAGCAGTGAGTGCAGAGTAGTGAGTGCAGAGTAGTGAGTGCAGAGTAGTGAGTGCAGAGTAGTGAGTGCAGAGTAGTGAGCTGCCTCAAGTGAAGTACTCTGGTACCCAAGGATGACTAGCAAACAATATTATTCACAACGTTGCTTACTATTCAGCAACATTTGACAGTTTGCAAATCATCTTTATACAACAATTCAGAGTTTGATAACAAGTTAATGTAACACATTGTAATATACAATGCCAATAGCTCAAACTTTAAAGCTGGGAGACCTATTGCATTGTAAATGCTTGTTCTCTTTTGTTGTCTCTTAGTTATTAATGAGGTCTGAGAGAGCCCTTTCTGCCTTCAAGAGACCCCCCTTCAGTCGCTATAAAATCACCAATCAAGTGATATCGCAGAATTGGTTGTGAAAGGCGAGCAGAGCCAAGTATCAGAAATATTAATTAGTGCCGCAATTGATTCTTTCAATTGATTCACCGCAGGGGCTATATTTGAAGGCACAGCGCGCATGAGGATTTGGCAGGTAGTGCACACAGGGTCACAGCATCGCCTCTGAGGTGTTGAGCAGATGCTGCTGGCTAAGATGCAGGTTTTACCAACCATGTAAACACAACCAGTACAACAGACACACAATTTTATTACAGTTAGGTAAATTAATTGCAGGGTTGTGTTTTTTGGGCTAACAGGAATCCGTTAGACAGCTCCCATCCCTGCCTTGTAGACATATCTGCCTGGTGTTTGCACCCACACATGGCTTGTATATGACACCTCTCGTGTGACGCAACAGTGGTGCCTACTAGAACACCTAAAGTCTGGTACACCCTGGAACACCTTACATCTGCCTGTGGTGTACATGAAAAGCCACACGCGTGACTCGGTGTGCGCTAGAGCAACTCACATCTTCCCTTGTTGGATGCTGGAACAGTACATGTCTGTCAGTGATACACTATTTAGCATCTTACATCTATAAGTGGTGCACACTAGAACAGCTCTAAAATCAGAAGTGGTACACGCTAGAACAGCCTAAATCTGCCTTTAGCGCAAACTAGAATCTCCCGCTCCTGGTAGTGTGCACACTAGTACACCTCACGTTTTACATGGCGCAAACTGAAATAGCTCGCATCTGCCACTGGTGCACACCGGACCATCTCACACATGAACGAGATGCATGGTAAATCAGCACTTAATTTCTTGGGGTACACACTGCTAGAGCCCACCTCTACCTTTAGTGCACGTAGAAATGGCTAGACTCCGTTTGTGGTTGGATTGGGCGCGAGGCAAGGTTGGTCATGTTAACACTAAAACACCTGATATCTACACACGGTGCAGTCTGGGTAACACCTCTGCACCCTAAAATACATCACAGCTACTCATGGTGCATAAAAGAAAACTTCACATCTACCTGTGATAAACACCACACCAGCTCAAGTCAACACTTTAACTAAGTTTCAGTAACTTATATTGCACAACTACTCACTAAGCTACAACTTACAACAAAAAAACTGCTTATTATTAATCACATAGGCAAAACCTAATGCATTTATCAATGCTTGTTATTTGTTCTCCTTTATATAAAATGAAAAACTAAGCGGGTGCATGAAACGTTAATAAACAGAAGAGTGTCCCACATACCTGGCTCTGCAATGGATGTTGCTGTGATGAGACAAGGCATCGAGCATCAGACATGCACTGATAACCAGGACACCACACCGCAGGTTTCATAACAGTGATCGAATACAGGGCAGACCAACACAAGGAACAAACAAGAGATACCAGGAAATTGATAAGGACTAAGAGGAACTGAAAATGCAGAACAAAATATACGTGAATATGTTAAGCCAATTGTGCAAACTGTTGTGAGTGGAAAGTCAGTGCAGCTACGAGATGTTGCCAGGCCTGGGCTGAGTCTCTAAAGCTGCGCAATACACTCCGCCTTCATTGAACCTGGAATTCACCCTCAGTCTTGGAAGTCTCAGTCAGGCACTGGTTAGCAGTCTAGCTTTTCTTCTCACCAATGTCCTAAGTACTATAGTAGCCAATCTCAGCTATCTCTATAATGGGCGATTCAGCAATTATTTTTAGGGCCTTTGCCACCGTGCATAATCTTGCGATTTGACGTGTGATTGCGTAAAGCATGTGATTGCCACAAGGTGCCCTGTCACAAAAAAATTAATCATGTGATGCTTGAGGCTACTAAAGAAAAACAAATTAATTATTTTCAGAAAAGCTAAGAAATGCAGGGGCATATTATCAGGCACAGGTGATACAATTACAGCCGCTTTATCGGCAGGAAACTGCAGCTAAAGCGGCAATAATGGGCTTGATATTATGCCCTTGTGAATTCCCTTAGCAGCCCAGGTTAACACCAGAACCTGGGCTGCTATGGGAATTCACAAGGGCATATTATCAAGCCCAATATCGCCGCTTTAGCGGCAGTTTCCTGCCGATAAAGCGGCGATAATTTTATCGCCTGTGCTTGATAAAATGCCCCCCACTGTTTCCTAAACCAGAGAAGACTGTTTTTACAACATAGAAAGATTGGGCACTTCTTCCAGGTTTTGACCATCAGATAAGCAAAAGAACCAGTGCTTAATATGAGATGGTGGAGCACCGGCTCTTAATCATCAACACCAGCGCTTTTCATGGCACCAGTTAAATACATATTTGTTTTTGGTAGGCGCAGGGAGCTTAAGGGCCAGATGTAGGTGTCCAAATACCGGTCGGAAATGGCCGAAAATACAGATTTTTGGCCGTTTCCAACCGGTATTTGGACATTGGTATGTAGGGATGTATGAGGTTACAACGCAGGCTATTACAACGCCTGCCTTTACAACACGGTTTTTACATCGCATACCATTACAACGCATAGTGCTTTTAGGCGCTGGATAGTGATTTATTTAATTTACTATTCCAACTCCAGTCCCCGTGGATAGTAGGGAAGGTGTTGGATAGTAAATTAAATATATTCCCTATCCTAGAGCGCCCCCTAGCGCAATGCGTTGTAATGGTTTGCGCTGTAATGACCGCGTTGTAATGGTAGTGCGTTGTAAAAGTTTCGTTGTAAGTGATGTTTACCGTATGTAGGGGTTTGAAAAACCTACAGATTCGGTAATTTTACCGAATCGGTAAAATTACAGAATCGGTAAAATTACAGAATCGGTAAATTTACCGAATCTGTAAAATTACCGATCGGTAAAAATACCGAATCTTTAATTTGCTATGTAGGTAGCACTGTTAACAGTGCTACAGGCCATTCAGGATTCGGTATTTACCATGTAATACTATTGCATGGTAAATAACGAATTCCTGTGTACATGCACATCTGTGCATGTACACCTGTGCCATGTGGCACACAGGCATGCCCTAAGGGCATGTATGTGTGTCACATGGCACACAAGCCTGAAACAGGGGTGCAACAGGGTGTCAATGTGACACCCTGTCCCCCTTGTAAAATCGGTAAATTTACCGATTCGGTAATTACCGATTCGGTATTTGCTATGGAATCCTATGGGCTTCAAGGCCCATAGGATTCCATAGCAAATACCGAATCGGTAATTACCGAATCGGTAATTCCCGAATGTTACCGATTCGGTATTTTTACCGAATTTTTTACCTACATAGCAATTACCGAATAGTAAATACCGAATCGGTAAAATTCGGTATTTACCATTCGGTAATTTGCTATTACCTACATCTGGGCCTAAATGATTTGCCAAGGCTCCAACCTGGTTCTCCAGCTCTGAAGTCGGCAGCTCAGGTCATTATGCCACATCCTCTCCCCACTTTCATGGTTGTAGCTGGTTCTGTTTTAGGTCGCGCTAGCAGTTGAAATGGACTGCTGCAAGCTGTCGCCTGGCAAGAGCCCAGGCACTTATTTGTTTAACAAATGAACCACTGAAAGGAAGCCTCCATGCAACATTTTGCGTATTCTGGAGACTTCAAGAAGATTTGATGAAGAGGAGCATAACTGCCTGTGTGGGCTGTAAGGATAAAAAGGCTGGCGTATGAATAGGGGAGCCTTAAAGCAAATGATCAAGCGCTTACATTGAAATATTTTCTCCACTGTGAGCCAATCTCACCATTGTAGATGATGAGCAATAGATGCACGCTTAGGCAGATTCAATATGAGTTGAGCTGCACAGCTCTGAATGATTTGAAAATGCTGAAGAGGATAGGGTGGAAGGCCCAACTATAGAATGTTACAATGATCTCGAGAGCCTATAATAGCTTGGATAATGCGGAAGTGACAAGACCGAGGAATATAGGGAAGAATTTTTCTTAAAAGTTTCAAATGCAAAGCAGGAAGAAGCCAACTTATTGATCTGTGTTTGAAAATATAAATTAGAATCAAATATAACCCCAAGATTCTTAACTGTCTTAACCAATACTGGAATTGTACCCTGAGTCTGGATACCAGAGGAAAGAAGTGTCATAAATTCAGCACTTCTGTTTTGAGTGAACACAATCTTATATATTTGCTGGACATCCTTTCAGCTAAAGCCTTGAAACCTTTACAAATCGGATGCCTTCATAGGGGAAACATCCTTTACAACGAAACTTTTACAACGCAGTGCTTTTACAACGCAGGTTTAACAATGAAAACCATTACAACGCATTGCGCTGGGGGGCGCTCTAGAATAGGGAATAGATTTAATTTACTATCCAACACCTTCCCTAGTGTCCACGGGGACTGGAGTTGGAATAGTAAATTAAACTATTCACTATCCAGCACCCCAAAGCGCTATGCGTTGTAAAGGTTTGCGTTGTAAAAACTGCGTTGTAACAGCATGCATGGTAAAAGCATGCGTTGTAACGTCATACATCCCTTCAGAGATCCAGGCCCTTGAATCGTAAGATGATTTGTATATCATCTGTGTAACATATATGTAAGAGTTTATAGCGCCTAAGAGTGGAACCATACAGAGATTCAACAGTATTCAAGTTAAGGAAGATCCCGGTGGAACTCCAAACTGCAAGTGTTTTGCAGACGATCTAACAGAAGATACAACTACTGACTGACTGTGCCCAGTAAGAAAAGAATGAAGCCGAGCCTGGGACATCTCTTTAAGTCCTACTTCTTTCAGACTAGCTAACAGTATGTTAAAAAGTACATGGACAGATTTGCTAAGGACTCGCTTTGTCCTTGCGTGGCTCAAGGCGTCACGAAGCAAAGCAAGCCCTTAACTGTAACTTACTAAAGCCATGCAAATCTACTTTGCATGGCATTGTGTGGTTAGTAAATATAATGTAACGCGGCGCTGCCTTGCATTCCCTTGCGTTGAGTAGGCGTTACATGGGTGAAGCATCGCTGTTTACCTGCATCCACCCATTTATTTTGACACAAACCCAGATTAACATAAACCTCTAAACCTGGGTTTGCATCAAAATGACCCAACCCAACAGCGTAACAAGGAGAAATATCTTTATTTCTCCTCATTAATTCCCCTTTCCGTGCATACTGCATTTTGAGCAGGAAGGTATCCCTGGTTTGTTCATGGGCAGGAAGCTATTCCTTCCTGCACAAAAGCAATCCTGCTAAAAAAGCAAACAGCCTTGCACTATGGAGCAAGGATGCCTGTGCTGGTGTTACGCAACACAGTGCACTAGAGAAAGGAGAGTGCAGAAATGCTCCCTGTCTTTGGAAATATGGTGCATTTCTGCTCTTTCCTTTTCACGCAACTTAGTGCAGCAAGTTGTCATGCTCCACTGAATTCCGTGAAAGAATGGTAAATCTGTCCCAGTGTCAAAAGCTGCTGAAAGATATAGAAGGATCAAGGCATCATTGCCACCGTGACCAGCAATCACAAGGACATCATTGTGTACTGCAACAAGTGCCACTTCTATAAGATAAG
Organism: Lissotriton helveticus; assembly: GCF_964261635.1. NCBI lineage: Eukaryota > Metazoa > Chordata > Amphibia > Caudata > Salamandridae > Lissotriton > Lissotriton helveticus. The sequence goes on from NC_136065.1 coordinate 1,157,344,847, forward strand.
AACGAAAAATGGCCTGGCCAGAATCAAATAAGGAATAAGAAGTCATATAGTCAGTCAATTTGGCATTTACCAAAGTCTCTGCAATTTCTCACAAAGCAGTAAGGGCGAGATCCGGCAATAGCAGCCCATTGTTTTGTGGGACAAGATATAGTGTAAACCCTACGCAGTGACTTTGAAATGGCGCATTTGGCACTGATTTGGGCAGAGAAAGTGGGTCACCTAACCCCTATTTTTGTAGTAAAAGAAACAATTGGGGTTGATGTGACTCTCATGGACGTCATTTGGAGGTAATCAGGGGTCACAGCTGAGACCTCTAGCTTGCTCCCTGCTACTCTGGGCACTTCCGTTGAGACCCGTGGTATCAGAGGGTGCACAATTGTTGCAGATCATGAGTCAGCAGTCTGTGGCTCTCATTAGCCCAGGGCTACATTGGAGCAGTCGGCGTGGCCTATGTATAGAAGTGGTCCTGCCAACAGCATTTGAGTAATGCCCCTGAAGTGAAAACTATTCCAGCCTGCATCTTGAGGGCATGAATACAAATAATATGATCCTTTTGCGCCCTCTACTGGACAAATCACTTAATACTGTGTGTATTTTATATTTTTTTACTTCAGATTAACTGGGACAGTATCTAAGAGAAAACTGATTAATGCCGCTGTTGACAGGGCAGAGAATTGTTTTCTAGAACAGTTCAAGTTTAATAGGTGGATGTTGGACCCGGCCTCGTGGCACGGTCCGCTGCTGTCTCCCCACACCCTGCGAGCACAGGCCTGCACCCTGAGTCCCCGGCGCAGCCTCCCCGTTAGCGTAACCTGCACCCCGAGCCTGGTCGTCCTACTCCCTATAAGTCCGACCCTCGTAACCAACGACCAGGCCTGACTGTCCCGTCCCTCTCCCGGCTCCGAGCGCCTAACCATTGCATGCCCCACAAGGCCCGGCAGCCATTTTCCCTTCCCGAGATCCCTGTCTCCCTGGGCCTAGCGTGACCCCGGCCCCAGCGAAACCAAGACTCCAAAGGCGCGCCAGTCCCGGCTGGGGAGTAAAGGGGTCCCCGAGTGAGATAAGCCAGGGAGTTTCGATGGCACCTCCGGCCTCCCCTGAGAGACCGGTATCTGTCACACCTCTGGCCTTCCCTTTTGGGACAGTTTCGTTCACACCTCTGGCCTCCCGCAGTGCTGGCTCCAGACCCGCTGGCGTCTGGGACCCATCGTCAAAGGATCAAAGAACCAACCGCCGGACCTCGCCAACGACCAGCCCCCAGGGCATGAGA